>NC_090655.1:22342554-22942554 GCF_040937935.1 Hyperolius riggenbachi | reverse complement strand
AACAGAGGTGGTTAAAGAGGAGCTGTCAGCCATACTATCTCAGAAACCCCCCCACATATACTGTACAAGTAGATAAATACTTGCTCTTACATAACATATGTACTGCACTGTCCACATTTTGATTTTAGTGATTTTTCTATAGTAAAAAAAAGAGAGAATCCTTAAGGTGGCCATACATGGTACAATTTTATATTTTTTTTGATTAGATAATTTAGTTCGATTATTCCACTAGATCGAATATAAAGATTTTTCCAGCATGTCCGATCTAATTTTTATCGAAAAAATGGGATAATCGTTCGAATTTCTTAATCGAAAAAAAAAAACATTTTCAACTTTCATTCGATTCGATCATTTAGATCGAAACAGCAAGGAAGAAGCCGGCACCGTCTATGAACAATTTTCTGCTCTTTTATTGCATATAGGATATTCCAGCAGTTATAAGCAACGTTTCAAGGCTGCACGCCTCTTTATCAAGCTTGCTGAAAGTCAATTACACCTTATACACTGACACATGGGTATATATACACAGCATGGTTAACAGCAACCAATGAAATTCAAATATGTATACACCAATCACAATAGTCCTAATATGTCGGACCTGATGGGGAACTTACATGCTGGTGCTTTGATAGGACGTAGTAGGGTGGATCCTCCCACCTGTCAAGTCCCTCTTGGCAGACAGCTGACACCCCCTGGGTCCGCCTATCACAACGGAGAGCCCACTCCTCCGTCCACGGCGGACCTGAGTGAAGCCCCATGTGATGACTCACAGTAGGCGGCGCCAAAGCGCCGTCCCTGTGCGTCTCGGCGGATACTATGGAGACGCGAGCGGCAACACGCCGCTGACGTCACCAGATGTCTCTAGGGGGGAGGCAGCCTCCGGCCAATCAGGGTCAACCCACGTAAGTGCGGCGTGGACGTCGCACTTCTAAAATACAACATGATGCCATCTATCGGATGCATCTACCTCATATGGCTAATTTGCATAAATAAACATAGGTGGCCATACTCATACTACATACTCTCATAAAGCTCTTATCCAAACCACATAGGAGAGGAGAAGTAAGGGAGAAGGACCAGAGGAGCAGAGTATGAAAAGAATATAAAGAAATAGAACTGTGTAGGGACAGGGAGGAAAAAAATCTAACAAGTTGAAAATAAAAAATAAGAGATAAAAAAATAAAGAATAAAAAATAACTGGCATATACATAGCAATGTCCTTATAGGGGAACAACACCAGACCAATCCATTACAATTAAAGGGACAGTGTCTCAGATATGACGATACATTCACTGAACCCAACCAAAGCATTATCTATTAGGGGAGACTGGGTACAATGGAGCAGAGGACAAGAATAGCAGAAAAGACTACAAAAACGGTAATAAATCAAATTCTCGATTTAATCCTCTAGGCTCCATTGTATCCAGTCTCTTAATCCAATAAGCCTCCCTCCACAGTAATTTTTTTAGGCGATCCCCCCCTCTTCTCAAGGGTGCTATTTTTTCTACAACCATAAATCGCAGCTGACTGACATGGTGACCTGCTTGAGCAAAGTGAAATGCTACAGCTTGATCTGTTAGTTTTTCCCTAATAGCATGTTTGTGTGATGACAAGCGTTTTTTTAATTTTTGAGTGGTTTGCCCAATATATAATAAGCCACATGGGCATTTTAGGGCATAGACCACATAATCTGAATCGCAGGTATGCCACCCCTTAATTGGAATTTTGGTTCCCTGATGGGGATGTAATATCGCTGGACCCTTGATGACAGAGCTGCAGTGAACACAATTGAGACAGGGGTATGTCCCCCTCCTCTGGGTAGAGGTGACATCACTATTGGCGTTTACGTCAGCATGTACTAGACGATCCCTAAGTATAGGGGGTCTTTTGTAAGAGATTAGTGGGGGGTTCCTAAAATGCGCAATGTCTGGGAAACTATCGGCTAGCAAATGCCAATGTCGTTTGATAATCCTTGAGATACTCGGGCTTTGTGTATTATATACCGTGACAAATGGAACACGATCCCGTATCTGTTGTCTATTCCTCTGTCCCCCATATTGTACATTAGCTCTATTACGTGCTCTCTGCAAAATTTCCACTGGATATCCCCTATTTTCAAACTTATGTTGCATCTCATCAAGTCTCTGCTCCCGTGTCTCCCCGTCCTCAACTATATGTTGTATTCTTTGAAACTGACTAATGGGTACCGAACCTCTAGTCGCCCACGGATGAAACCTCCCGTAATGGAGAAGGGAGTTCACATCCGTGGGCTTGACATAGAGGTCGGTATTCAACCTATCTCCACATCTGCGAACCAGAGTGTCCAAGAAGCTCACTTCATCAGCAGAGGAATGGATAGTCAGTCGTATATTGGGGCATCTGTCCATCAACTCATCCACAAAAGTCACAAGGGCCGACTGTGGCCCCGCCCACACGCAAAAAACATCATCAATATATCTATGCCATTGTCTGGCGTATTTTTGAAATAATTCACTAGTGTATACGTACATTTCTTCATATACCCCCATGAAGATGTTTGCGTAGGACGGGGCCACATTCGACCCCATAGCTGTGCCTCTGACCTGTAAATAAAAAGAATCCTCAAACCGAAAATAATTAAATTGAAGAACAATCCTCAGCAGATCACAAATAAACTTAACCTGAGGACCCGAGAAGTCCGATGCTGTTTCAAGAATATACTGTATCGCCTCTACACCTCCATCATGTGGGATGGAGGTGTAGAGGCTCTCCACATCTAAGGTAACAAGTAAACAGGGATATGTTAGGGGTTCCATGTTACGGATAATATTCAAAAACATTCGAGTATCCCGTAAATAGGATTTTAATCCAGCCACATAAGGTCTTAATATTTGGTCCAGATATTTAGCTACTGGAGAGAATACCGACTCAACCCCTGCCACTATAGGACGGCCCGGGGGATCCACCAATCATTTGTGGATCTTGGGACAAACATATATCACAGGTGTGATGGGGTGTTCCTGTATTAAAAATTTGGCCAGCTTCTCATCAATGATTTTGGCTTGCACAGCTGTTGATATGACCTCAGCTATATGTTTCTGAATGTCACACAGCGGGTCACCATTAAGTTTTTGGTATGTCGATGTATCGGAGAGCTGTCTCATGACTTCACTCCGATACATGTTTGTGTCCATCACCACCACTGCCCCTCCCTTATCCGCAGGTTTAATTGTAATTAGCGGGTTTTCTGAGAGTTCTCTCAGTGCTTGTGATTGTTCCCTCGTGATGTTTTTACGGGTAGAAAAACCCAACAGTCTCGGATTCCTAAGAAGGGCATCTACTTCATTTTGGACCTTTTTCATGAAGAGATCTATGATCTGGCAAGATGGAGGTTGAAAATGACTTTTAAGTCTTAAATTAGTATCCTGTAATTGTAAAGTCTCTGAGTCATTCTCAGGTGGGATATTTGATTCGAACGTTCTCGGTATAGAAAAAAAGTACTTAAGTTTGATGAAACGAAAAAATCTCTGTAACTCAACATCAATTTCAAGAGGGTCTGGAGCATTAGTTGGAGCATATGATAATCCAAGGTTGAGGGCGGAGGTCTGCACAGGCGTCAGAGCAAATGAAGAGATGTTTACTACAATCATGTCCTGCGGTAAGGTTGATTGCGTCGTGGACGCAGTCTGCCCCTGATTCCTTCTTCTCTTACGTCCACCCCTACGTTTCCTCCTGTGTTTGGAGCTAAATCCGACGATAGTTCTTGTGAGGAACTTGTGGCTGGGTCAGACAAATCTGGTTGATTCCCAGCGGGGCGATCACCAGGTCTACCCCCTTGTCTTGGCCTTCGTGGGGGGCGTTGTCTTGGTATAGGCCTTTGCCAATTGTATATGAATCCGGAGCTATAATCAGCTTCATCTCTCTGGAATTTATCACGTTTGATAGACTGTATTTGTTTCTCATAATTTTCCAGACTATCAGTGAGCTCTATCAAAAACGCCTCATATTCTCCTTCTGGAATCAGCTGTCGGAGTTTAGTTTTGAGTTCTTTTCGCTGTTTATCCAATTTGGGAAGTTCTTCCTGAATTTTCTCAATGGTTAACACCATTGAATCGAACGAAGCCTTGTTCCAAATTCGAGACCATTTTAGGCAAAAGTCCTTATCCGTTGGAAACATAATCGGGGCCACATTAGATCTCATTCCTCTAGGGATGCGTTTGACTCTATGATATTCCGCCAGAGTTCTTGAGTGTAGCTCAAACGTGATGTGGGTCTTGGCCACTTTAAAAATCTGCTTCCTGATGGCTTTATCATCCGCCATATTGAGGAACGCCACCTCTTTGGAAACTTGCGCCATAATCTTGGTCGTCTCTCCAGAAGACGTCGTCTCTACAGAAGACGTATTTACGGGATACTCTAATGTTTTTGAATATTATCCGTAACATGGAACCCCTAACATATCCCTGTTTACTTGTTACCTTAGATGTGGAGAGCCTCTACACCTCCATCCCACATGATGGAGGTGTAGAGGCGATACAGTATATTCTTGAAACAGCATCGGACTTCTCGGGTCCTCAGGTTAAGTTTATTTGTGATCTGCTGAGGATTGTTCTTCAATTTAATTATTTTCGGTTTGAGGATTCTTTTTATTTACAGGTCAGAGGCACAGCTATGAGGTCGAATGTGGCCCCGTCCTACGCAAACATCTTCATGGGGGTATATGAAGAAATGTACGTATACACTAGTGAATTATTTCAAAAATACGCCAGACAATGGCATAGATATATTGATGATGTTTTTTGCGTGTGGGCGGGGCCACAGTCGGCCCTTGTGACTTTTGTGGATGAGTTGATGGACAGATGCCCCAATATACGACTGACTATCCATTCCTCTGCTGATGAAGTGAGCTTCTTGGACACTCTGGTTCGCAGATGTGGAGATAGGTTGAATACCGACCTCTATGTCAAGCCCACGGATGTGAACTCCCTTCTCCATTACGGGAGTTTTCATCCGTGGGCGACTAGAGGTTCGGTACCCATTAGTCAGTTTCAAAGAATACAACATATAGTTGAGGACGGGGAGACACGGGAGCAGAGACTTGATGAGATGCAACATAAGTTTGAAAATAGGGGATATCCAGTGGAAATTTTGCAGAGAGCACGTAATAGAGCTAATGTACAATATGGGGGACAGAGGAATAGACAACAGATACGGGATCGTGTTCCATTTGTCACGGTATATAATACACAAAGCCCGAGTATCTCAAGGATTATCAAACGACATTGGCATTTGCTAGCCGATAGTTTCCCAGACATTGCGCATTTTAGGAACCCCCCACTAATCTCTTACAAAAGACCCCCTATACTTAGGGATCGTCTAGTACATGCTGACGTAAACGCCAATAGTGATGTCACCTCTACCCAGAGGAGGGGGACATACCCCTGTCTCAATTGTGTTCACTGCAGCTCTGTCATCAAGGGTCCAGCGATATTACATCCCCATCAGGGAACCAAAATTCCAATTAAGGGGTGGCATACCTGCGATTCAGATTATGTGGTCTATGCCCTAAAATGCCCATGTGGCTTATTATATATTGGGCAAACCACTCAAAAATTAAAAAAACGCTTGTCATCACACAAACATGCTATTAGGGAAAAACTAACAGATCAAGCTGTAGCATTTCACTTTGCTCAAGCAGGTCACCATGTCAGTCAGCTGCGATTTATGGTTGTAGAAAAAATAGCACCCTTGAGAAGAGGGGGGGATCGCCTAAAAAAATTACTGTGGAGGGAGGCTTATTGGATTAAGAGACTGGATACAATGGAGCCTAGAGGATTAAATCGAGAATTTGATTTATTACCGTTTTTGTAGTCTTTTCTGCTATTCTTGTCCTCTGCTCCATTGTACCCAGTCTCCCCTAATAGATAATGCTTTGGTTGGGTTCAGTGAATGTATCGTCATATCTGAGACACTGTCCCTTTAATTGTAATGGATTGGTCTGGTGTTGTTCCCCTATAAGGACATTGCTATGTATATGCCAGTTATTTTTTATTCTTTATTTTTTTATCTCTTATTTTTTATTTTCAACTTGTTAGATTTTTTTCCTCCCTGTCCCTACACAGTTCTATTTCTTTATATTCTTTTCATACTCTGCTCCTCTGGTCCTTCTCCCTTACTTCTCCTCTCCTATGTGGTTTGGATAAGAGCTTTATGAGAGTATGTAGTATGAGTATGGCCACCTATGTTTATTTATGCAAATTAGCCATATGAGGTAGATGCATCCGATAGATGGCATCATGTTGTATTTTAGAAGTGCGACGTCCACGCCGCACTTACGTGGGTTGACCCTGATTGGCCGGAGGCTGCCTCCCCCCTAGAGACATCTGGTGACGTCAGCGGCGTGTTGCCGCTCGCGTCTCCATAGTATCCGCCGAGACGCACAGGGACGGCGCTTTGGCGCCGCCTACTGTGAGTCATCACATGGGGCTTCACTCAGGTCCGCCGTGGACGGAGGAGTGGGCTCTCCGTTGTGATAGGCGGACCCAGGGGGTGTCAGCTGTCTGCCAAGAGGGACTTGACAGGTGGGAGGATCCACCCTACTACGTCCTATCAAAGCACCAGCATGTAAGTTCCCCATCAGGTCCGACATATTAGGACTATTGTGATTGGTGTATACATATTTGAATTTCATTGGTTGCTGTTAACCATGCTGTGTATATATACCCATGTGTCAGTGTATAAGGTGTAATTGACTTTCAGCAAGCTTGATAAAGAGGCGTGCAGCCTTGAAACGTTGCTTATAACTGCTGGAATATCCTATATGCAATAAAAGAGCAGAAAATTGTTCATAGACGGTGCCGGCTTCTTCCTTGCTGTTTCGTCTACTGATCCTGAGTGCTGCTGGATCGCTGGCCGGGCACGTCGACTGGAAGCAGTGCTGGAGTGTGCAGTCACTACATACCACTTATTGATCATTTAGATCGAATAAACGGGATATTCAAACGTTTTTATTGTACCATGTATGGCCACCATTAGCCAGACACTATGGTCAAGCACCCACCCTCCGTTTAAAAACTGCACTGCATAAACCTCAAATCTAAAGGTGGTGCAACATGGTACAATTTTTCTTTTTATCGATTAGATAATTTAGTTTGAATATTCCGTTAGATCGAATATAAAGTTTTTTTGCCAGCATGTCCGATCAGATTTTTTTAAAAAAAAAAACTGGATAATTGTTCAAATTTCTTGATCGAAAAAAAAATATTTGCTAATTTCATTCGATTCGATCATTTAGATTGAAAAAAATGGAAAATCGAACGTTTTAATTGTATTGTGTATGGACACATTTAGGATTCTCCATTTTAACTGTGTCTATTTTGAAGCCAATCCTGATGTCATTTCCTCCCTTACTCTCCTCTGCCTGATTGTGTATGCATTGGCTGCCCTCCTCCCAGTCTTCAGGCACTCCCACCCAGCTCTGCAATAGAAAGTGCATTGTCTTAGCATGAGAAATATTGGCCAACCAGAGAGGAACAGAGCTGTGGGAGGGGAAAACAGGAGGGTAAGAGACTTCAGCCAATCAGGCTGCATTAGTTAAGTCTGAGAGGAAAGTAACAAAAAAAAAAAAAGACAACCCAGCATGCCCTGCAACTTCGTTTGTGCGGCAATGTACCAAATAAGAGTCAGTTCAACTGAAAGATCATTTATCAACAAGAAAAGTAATAGTGATTTTTAACTTTTGGACTGCCTGGTTAGCATCCTTATTACTTATTTAGAAGATAAAAATAAAGAAGTGATTTTTGATTTTATGCCCGACAGTTACACTTTAAATGCTGTCTCTCACAGTGGGAACGCACCTACAATGTGAATTTCAGACCCCTCCATGATTTCTGAGTGGACGATTTTGCAAAATCGTAGGGTGTTCAAATGCTTATGTCCCTCACTGTATACATTTAAAGTTAAAGGGACTCCGAGCTCTACTTAAAAAGTAAAATAGTACTCACCGGGGGCTTTGTTTAGTCCAGCGCTGGTCGGGAGGTCCCACGACGGCGTCCTGGCTCCTCTCCTAGGCCCCGCTCCGGAATGGCTGGACGGCGGCAGCCCGGGCGACACTCGGCTGAGTGTCGGGCTCCTTCTTCCGCGTATGACGCGGCTGACGTCACACGCCGGCCGCCTCGCGTCATCGCCTACGCGGAAGGAGCCCGACACTCAGCCGAGTGTTGCCCGTCCAGCCATTCAGGGGCGGGGCCTAGGAGAGGAGCCAGGACGCCGTCGTGGGACCTCCCGACCAACGCTGGACTAAAGAAAGCCCCCGGTGAGTACTATTTTACTTTTTAAGTAGAGCTCGGAGTCCCTTTAATGTGTATTGTAATCCTGTCAGATTATGTCTTCTGCATTGTAAGCTGCATTTAGTGACCTTTTCACATATCAGCGCATGATAGTCAATGCAGGATAGTCAGTGCAGGATAGTCAGCGCATGATAGTCAGTGCAGGATAGTTCAGGAAAACAGGTCTGAAAAGATTGCATATCATTTTAGTACAAAGTAAAGCAGGTGCAGCCGCTCCTGCTGGGGAGATGAGATGCTAAATGCTGACTGACTAATAATCTTTGTAGCGTGGGTAAGGGCTAGTTTACAGTGCTCTGTTGCATTGCAGAATAATTCTACATGCCAACTTACTGGCCATACAATTATGGGCCTGTTCACATTACTACGTTGTAATGGATTGGGTCAAGCCTGGATTTACCTCACAGGAGCCTATAGACACAGATGTCCTGGCACGCTAAGCTTCACGCTCCAGAAACCCACAAACCCCCACTGAACAAGTGTGCTGGCTGACCCAGCTGTGACTTCTCCCTTACTTGTCTTAGGTACTACACGTGTCCCTTAGCATTAGGTAGCCAGCTAGTGGTGCCCTCGACTGAAGGGAGAGCTTGACAGTGGAATGCCGAGAGCGAGGTGACTAAACTCTCATTTACGCTCTGCTCAGGACTCTGCATAGGGAACAGTGGCGGCTCCAGGATTTTTTTTTGGGGGGTGCTATGCAGGTGCTGTACAATTTTGCAGGGGGGGCTAAGTCAAAAATTTTTAGGGCGCGGCCAAAAAGAGGGGTGTGGTGAAGTGCTGGAGTATATTCCAGTGCTAAATAAATACATAATGATATGGTCGGATAACAGGCCCCATCAGAGAGGCAGGCAGGCAGGCAGGGGCCCAGCCCAGACTCCGGGATCCAAACCCCCCGCCCGATGCCCGCGCTGAACTGGCTGGGGGCAGTGGGGGGACTGAGAGAGTGAATGACTGGCTGCTGCTGCGAGACTCACACAACTCCGGTCTCCGGCTCCAGTCTCACTCGTCTCTCACTCGCTCGCTCTCTCTCTCACTCGCTCGCTCGCTCCTCGCTCTCGGCCAGTCAGTCGTCGCTCGCTCGCTCTCTCCACGGCATGCCAACACACGCGGCGTGGGGCGTGCGCTATTTTATGCTGCCTGGGCCAGGCCGAGACTGCACACGCAACGTCTGACGTTGGCCGCCCCGCCCGCCAGTACACAGCAAGGGGGACAGCGCCGCTCAGGCATGGCTGGCCTGGGTCAAATAACAAAATTAGCACCTGTTTTTTTTAGGGGGTGCTAATAGGGTGCTTGGACAAATTTAGGGGGTGCTTCAGCACCCCAAAGCACCACCTGGCACCGCCCCTGATAGGGAAGGAGGGAGGTGCTAGGGGAGGGGAGTGAGCCACCTGTAGGCATGTGCCTACAGTGTTTTATGGTAAATCCAGCCCTGGATTGGGTTATTCTAACTCACCTGGAAGCCCTGTTGATCTATCACACAGTGATATTTGAGAAGTGAAATGAAGTTTATTGGATTTACAGACAGTGTCCAATAATTGTTTTAATAAAATTGGGCTGGTGCATAGATTTGTAATTTTATTAATTCCAAAACCTTTAGAACTAATTATTGGAACTCAAATTGGCTTGGTAAGCTCAGTGACCCCTGACCTACATACACAAGTGAATCCAATTATGAGAAAGAGTATTTTATGCTTGGGATACACGGTACGTTTCTGTACCGTGTATCGACCAGCTGATCCGGCCAGCTGATAATATTCAGCTGGCCCGATCAAGCCGCTCGACCCCCACCGGCGGACAATGGCAGGGAATCGAGTGCTGATAAGGAAGCACTGGCGGGGGCGAGCGGTAATCGATCCGCGGGGACGCGGCTGGGGTCGATCCGGCGGCTAATCGAGCCGCCGGTCGACCTGTATATTCCCGGCATAAGGGAGTCAATTGTAAGTTTCCCTCCTCTTTCAAATTTCTCTGAAGAGTAGCAGCATGGGGGTTTCAAAACAACTCTCAAATGACCTGAAGACCTGAAGACAAAGATTGTTCACCATCATGGTTTAGGGGAAGGATACAGAGATTTCAGTCTCAGAGATTTTAGCTGTCTGTTTCCACAGTTAAGAACATATTGAAGAAATGGAAGACCACAGGCTCAGTTCTAGTTAAGGCTTGAAGTGGCAAACCAAGAAAAATCTCGGATAAACAGAAGCGACGAATGGTGAGAACAGTCACAGTCAACCCACAGACCAGCACCAAAGACCTACAACATCATCTTGCTGCAGATGGAGTCACTGTGCATCGTTCAACCATTTGGCACACTTTACACAAGGAGATGCTGTATAGAGTGATGCAGAGGAAGCATTTTCTCCGCCCACAGCACAAACAGAGCCGCTTGAGGTATGCTAAAGCACATTTGGACAAGCCAGCTTAATTTTGGAATAAGGTGCTGTGGGCTGATGAAACTAAAATTGAGTTATTTGGGCATAACAAGGGGCGTAATGCATGGAGGAAAAAGAAACCAGCATTCCAAGAAATACACCTGCTACCTACAGTAAAATATGGTGGTGATTCCATCATGCTGTGGGGCTGTGTGGCCAGTGCAGGGACTGGGAATCTTGTCAAAGATGAGGGACGCATGGATTCCACTCAGTATCAGCAGATTCTGGAGACCAATGTCCATAAATCAGTGACAAAGCTGCAGCTGCGCCGGGGCTGGATCTTTTACCAAGACAACCACCCTGCTCAAAATCCACTAAGGCATTTATGCAGAGGAACAAGTACAATGTTCTGGAATGGCCATCTCAGTCCCCAGACCTGAATATAATTGAAAATCTGTGGTGTGAGTTAAAGAGAATCCGAGGTGGGATTTAATTATGTTACTGGGGCACAGAGGCTGGTTGTGCACACTAAGACCAGCCTCCGTTGCCCCATGGTGTGCCTCCATGTCCCCCCTGCGCGCCGCTATACCCCCGTAGTGCTAGCAACACGCAGCATGTCGCCAGCACAATGTTTATCTAAGCGCTGTCTGTCAGCGCCGCTCCCCCGCCTCCTCCGCATCGGCGCTACCCGCCCGTGCCCCTTCCCTCCCGCTGATAGGAGGGAAGTGACGCGGGCGGGTAGCGCCAATGCGGAGAAGGCGGGGGAGCGGCGCTGACTGACAGCCCAGAGGTAAACATTGTGCTGGCGACACGCTGCGTGTTGCTAGCACTACGGGGGTATAGCGGCGCGCAGGGGGGACATGGAGGCACACCATGGGGCAACGGAGGCTGGTCTTAGTGTTCCCCAGTAACATAATTAAATCCCACCTCGGGTTCTCTTTAAAGAAAGCTGCTCATGCTCGGAAGCCATCAAACCTGCCAGTGCTGCGTAATATGTTGGCGCTTTATAAATACAATAAATAAATAATAAACCTGGATGAACTAGAGATGTTTTGTAAAGAGGAATGGTCCAAAATACCGTCAACCAGAATCCAGACTCTCATTGGAACCTACAGGAAGCGTTTTGAGGCTGTAATTTCTGCAAAAAGAGGATTTACTAAATATTGATTTCATTTCTTTTTTGTGGTGCCCAAATTTATGCCCCGGCCTAATTTTATTTAAACAATTATTGCACACTTTCTGTAAATCCAATAAACTTCATTTCACTTCTCAAATATCACTGTGTGTGTCTCTCCTATATGATATATTTAACTGACATTTATCGAAACAATCAACGATTTATACAGGAAAATCATGACTATTAACAAGGTTGCCCAAACGTTCACATCCCACTGTACATAGCTCCCAACTGTCCCTCTTTTGGAGGGACAGTCCCTCTTTGGGAACCAAATCCCTCTGTCCCTCTTTCTTCCTCATTTGTCCCTTTCAAGACTCATGTACAGATCTGTGGTAATCTATGGATTTTTCAACTGAAAAATGCGTTTGACTGTAAACTTTATTCCCATCCTTTATATTACATTTCTTATTTTCAAATGTTAATAATATGAAGGAAATGAACCAGTGTGGTTTAAATGGTAAAACAACATATTTTTCTTATGACATTTTTATGTCTATGCGTGACTAGGGGTGTGTCAGGGTGTGGTTAGGGGTGTGGCTCACATGTCCCACTTTCTAATCTCAAAAAGTTGGGAGGTATGAAATATGTATGTCGTTATCCACTGAAAAAATGTTTAATTACCTCCAAACTTAACTCCTTTCGGACCGTCGCAGTTTAAATCTACGTCGGGCAGGGGGCGCTGCGGTTCTGACCAGACGTAAAATCTATGTCCCATTCACCGCGCGTCCCCGCCTGTTCCCGCCGCTCTGTCCCCGACGCAATATGCTGACCTGCCGACTCTGACGGCAGAGCACTGTGAGCCGGGCAGGAGCCGTTTTCATTGGCTCCTGGCCCTGTCATTACTATAAGCCAATCCCATTGGCTTACAGTGAGTGACAGGGTCAGGAGCCAATGAGAGCGGCTCCTGACCGGCGCAGACCGCTCTGCCGTCATAGAGACAGCAGAGAGAGCAGCCTGCGGCGGGGACAGAGCGGCGTGACCGGCGGGAGCGACGGATTATTGCAGCGTTTCGGTATGCGCGTTTTAACATTCCAGCAGCCTCTGGTCCTTAAGGGGGCCGAGGCTGCTGGTACCGAAGTGGTTAATTCCCATCATTTAACTTGATGTATTTCTTAAAGAGAACCTGTACTGAGTAAAAATATTTAAAATAAACACATGAGGTTGCCATCAGTTCCTCTCAGAAGCTCACCATTTTCTTCTGACAATGATCCCATCCAGTTCTGACAATATTTTGTCAGATCTGAAATATATCAGTTGCTGTCAGTAAAATATCAGTTGCTGTCAGTTATAGCTGAGAGGAAAACGGATGTACCAGGTAATGTCCATGTTTCCCTATGGCTCAAGTGGGCGATGTTACAGTTTAACTGTGTGCTGACCAGAAAGCTGTTATGGGTAATGGCTATTTTCAAAATGGAGGACGGAAAATTCCCTTGATCACAGTGAACAAACAGGATGCGGGACAGGAGAAAGACACTGAGGAGTAGACTACATGGAAGGTAAGTATGATTTGTGTATGCTAATTTTGACTTTTATTTTCAGTACAGGTTTTCTTTAAGTTCAAATGTTATTATGAAGAAAAACTAGTGTTAAAGGGAACCAGAGACAAACTAAAAAAAAGAGGTTATACATACCTTGGGCTTCCTCCAGCCCCATACGCACGGATCGCTCCCACGCCGCCATCCACCGCTTCCCGCATCTACGAGAACCGGCTCCCAGCACTTCCGTCAGTCACAGCCTGTCTAGAGTAGGAGAAGTGCGCTCTATGCGTATCTTTCCTGCAGCCGCTGGAGAAATACATAGAGGGCGCACTTCTCCAGTGTAGCTGGCTCCGATGACGTCACTGACGGGAGCCGGTTCTCGTAGTTGCAGGCAGTGGTGGATGGCGGCGTGGGAGCGATCCATGCGTATGAGGCTGGAGGAAGCCCCAAGTATGTATAAAATCTTTTTTTTAATTTGTCTCTGGTTGCCTCTAAGGAAAAAAACGGTGTGGCTTGAATTCTAATATTACAACTTTTGCTTTTATAAATGTTAGTGGTATGCGTGGCTAGACGTGTGGTGGGAGCATGATTAGGGGTGTGCCAGGAGTGCGTCTTAAGGTGCGTACACACGTCTGATTTTATGCCCGATTGTCGTTTAAACCGGACGTTTGAATGACTAGTCATTCGAACAAAAAGTTGTTCAGACGTCTTGTACACAGAGACGACAAAACGGCTGATATGCTAATGTCAGCTACCGTATATTCCTGCGTATATGACGACCCCTCAACTTTTCCAGTCAAAATATGAAGTTTGGGATATACTCGCCGTATAAGACTACCCCTCTTCCAACGTACACCAAATTAAAAAAAAAAAATCATATACTGGTGCTATGTATGAACAGATACTGGTGCTGTACTGTATGTGGTACCCAGTATATAGACGATTGACTGGTTGGATTGGTCAACTGTCCCTGTCTACCTGTTTATCAGAGCTTTATGGAAGATTAGATTGTGCTGTGCCCATAATACACGCTTTTTTTCACCTGTCTGGCCCGCCGTGCGCCGCTTCACTACAGTCCTCAGTCCTCAGCAGCGAGTTCTGAGAGGGGGTAACAGGATAGGGCGTATCACCTGAAATCAATGACACCAGGTGTATAAGACGACCCCTGACTTTTCAGAAGATACGCCAGAATATACAGTAATTTATATGCTGTTTGACTGGTCAGTGGACTGGATAGAACAATGGACCAGATCAAACGACTGATCAAAAGACTTTATGTTTGAATGGCAATTACTTGTACAAACGACTCTCAGTTGTTAGTACACACGTACGGACTTAACTATCAGTCTAAAGGGGCCCATACACTTACCGATTTTCCCACCGATATACAGCCAATTTGATCAGTGATCGAATCGGCTGTTAAATCATTGCGCAAACGCTGACCGAACGATCGATTTCCGTCCGAAATCGATTGTTCCCGTCGGTTCCCGTCGTTCCTGTCCGTGTGGAAGTGCCTTGATAGCGACGTTCGAATGCCTGACGACCGACGCTAGCGGCAATACATTACCTGATCCGGCCAGCGCGAGTCCCCGCTGTCACCGCTGCTTCTTCTCTTCGCTGGGCTCTGAGTCCGGCAGGCTTCACTTCTTCCTGTCCCGGCAGGAAGTTTAAACAGTAGAGCGTCCTCTACTGTTTAAACTTCCCCGGACAGGAAGTAGAGTGAAGCTGGAGCCCAGAACGGAGAAGAAGACAGCGGAGACCGGGGGACACGCGGCGGCCGTATCAGGTAATGTATGCAGGGGTCCGGGGGGCGGCGGCAGCTTCACAGATGGCGAATCGATTTCATGCTGAAATCGATTCACAATCTGTTTGCAGTAAAGGCAGCCATACGATCCCTCTCTGATCAGATTCGATCAGAGAGGGATCTATCTGTTGGTCGATCTGAGACCAGTGTATGGCCACCTTAACGATCGAACGTACACACGTCCAACTGCAGTTCAAACGACCGGTTTGAACGACAAGTCGTTCACAAAAATCAGATGTGTGCGTACCTTAAAAGTGTCCCTCTTTCTCATCTCAAAAAGCTGGGAGGTATGCATATAATGTACACAGGAAACTTAAAGGCGTTATCAGGCAAAATGAAAAAAAAGCTTTACTCGCCTGGGGCTTTCTCCAGCCCCTTGCAGCTGTCTGCCCCACGCTGACCGCACCGCTCTGCGCCGCAGTCCTGGTCTCCGCGCACGGTGCAGAGGCCGACCCAGAGGTCTTCCTTACTGCGCCTGTGTGAAGCGCTGCTGTCAATCATGGCCACGGCGTACTGCGCAGGCACAGTAGTTCTTTTTTTTTAAATTCTTTTTATTAAACTTGTGAAAAATACATGACAAATGGCCTCGCCCAGGAGGAGAACATGAGTATATTACTAACAGGTATATTGATTGCATTAAAGCTCACAAATAATTGCTTGAACGTTCGTTTCCTGTGTTTTAGCAATAAGGCACTTTCACAAATATATATATTTTTTTTTAAACCCCTGGATCCCTCCCCTTCCCTTCCCCCCTCCCCATCTCATCTTTTGAATTATTTTCCAAGGCTAATAAGAAAGGGTATCATGCGAGTTAACGTTTCGTGCATCATGTGTGTTATGCCAAGGGCAGCTCTCTTACACTCGAAGTTTGCCTAGTTCCCCTAAGAGGTCTCTTTTGGCGTACCAGGAGGTATACTTATATGGTGTCATGATGTTGCAGATTTCTTCTGTTGTAAATGATTGAATAATAAAGTTCTTCCATATTCGAAAAAATCGTGTTGTCATTTTTTCCTTATGCATTTGGGTCTCCATATTTGCCAGGTAGAACATATGTAGAAGCTCTTGTTTAATGTCCCAGGTGGTTGGGGAGCTTGGATAGATCCATTTGTTGTATAATACCTTTCGTGATACAAATAAAATTATATGGGCTAGAGGAGGTAAACCTTTTTTCCCTCCCGAGTGTGTATTTGGGCCCTCGACCTTTGAATCATAGAAGTTAAACAGACATAGCTGGGGACTGAGCTTTATTTTACATTTGCATATATTCAGTACATATTTCTGTACCTTTGCCCAGAAGGCCTGAATTATCCTGCAAGACCATAGACAGTGAAACATTTTAGCATCTGGGATGTGGCACTTGGGACAACATGGCTGATAATTTGGGGGTAATTTTTTATACTTAATGTTGAAGGCGTATTTTGCGTGGTGAATCATTTTGAAGTGTGATTCTCTGGCTGTTTCGTCTATGATTAGCGAGCGAATTAAGTTATTGCCTTCAATAATATATGCACTTAAGTTATCATGCTGAATTTCTTTTGCCCATGAGGAAAAATTACAATGAGCTTTTTTTTTCTAAAGATGGGTATGATATACGTTTTTGGATCTCTGACAGAGATAATTTTGAGCTTTGGGGGCTAAGAAAATTGTCAAATGAGTTAGCATTCATTATCCTTGCCATGTTATCTCCTAGGCTGGATACATAAGATTTTAATTGAGCAAAGTATAGAAAATGTGACCTGGGGATATTGTATAATGCTCTTAGTTCTAGGAAGGTATACCATCTGTTTTTTTTGAAATACCAAAGATTTCCCAGTTTGGATATTCCCTTTGACTCCCACAGTAGAAAGCCCCCATGAGATATGCTAGGCGGGAAGCCTGGATGTCCCCATAGTGGCATATATTTAGAGATTCTTGCTGGCTGTTCAAAGAGGTATCTTGTTTCCTTCCATGTGACCCAGGTGTCCCTGACCATCCTGCTGTGTTTTAGTCTGGCTGGGAGATCTTTATAGAGGGTGTGCAGTACTGCCATGGGCTGCCAGGGCTCCATGAATGCACTCTCTAAGTCATAATTTGAGTAGAAATTGGATTGTTTCTCCCAGTCCCTTATATGTCTGGATAGACATGCTAGGTTGTAGAACCTGATATTGGGTAAGCTCAGACCTCCCCACTCTTTCGGTAATTTTAATTTTGAATATGCTATCCTGACCTTGCGGCCTCTCCAGAGGAATTTGTTAAAGGCTCTCTCCAGTATTTGTACGTCTTTATGTTTTATTAATAATGGAATTGTTTGCAGGGGGTAAAGAATTTTACCAAAGCACATGGATTTCAGTACTACTGCCCTGCCCATTAGGTTTATAGGAAGATTTTGCCAGTGTTCTAGTTTCTGTTTAATAAGTTGAAACAGGGGTGGATAGTTGAGATTATAGAGGGAATCAGGATCTCTTGTGAAGCTAATTCCTAGGTATTTGACTTGTTTCTTGATGGCTATAGGAGAATTCACCATTAGCTTCGGAAGTTCGGTCTGGGAGGAAAGGCAAAGTAACTCACTCTTATTTAGATTAATTTTGAACCCGCTCATCGAGCCTATGTTATTTATGATCTCTACTACCTTTTGTAATTCTTCATGGGGTTTGGCCATAAACAGGAGCACATCATCCGCGAAAGCCGCTTGGGTGACAGCTGTTCTTCCTATGGGGATCCCTGCAATTTGGTCGTTTAGTTTTCTGATTAAAGGTTCAAGGGCTAAATTAAACAATAAGGGTGAAAGGGGACACCCCTGTCGTGTGCCTTTTTCGAGCATAAAACGAGTAGACAGGAAACCTGGAGTGTAGATTTGTGCGCAAGGATCATCTTGTAATGCATTTAGAAGATTCCAGAATGGACCCTGAAAGTTCATCTTGGTAAGGACTGACCTCAACCATTTCCACCTAACGTTGTCGAATGCTTTTTCAGCGTCTAATAGTAGCAGGGCATAATGCTTACTCGTGGTGGGGTAGGCCTTGGTATGGTCCAGTACTGTCAGGACTTTTCTTATGTTCATTACTGCAGATCTGTTGCGGATGAATCCTGCTTGTGTTGGGCTTACTAGTTTGTGCATGAGACCCGCCAGCCTATCGGCCATAATCTTTGTTAATATTTTAATGTCTTGGTTTATTAAAGATATGGGCCGATACGCTGCCGGGTCTGTAGGATCTTTACCTGGCTTGGGGAGTAGCTTAATATGGGCTAGTTTGGCTGAGGTTGGCATTTGTCCATTTTTGAGTATGTCATTGAATAGGTTTTGAAGGGATGCTACTATCTCTGTTTTCAAGAGTTTGTAAAATTCTGGGGAGAGCCCATCTGGGCCTGGGGATTTGTGGTTTGCCAAATTTTTTATAGTCACTAAGATCTCTTCCTGGGATATGTCTGCATTTAAGGAAAGAAGTTCCTCCTGTGTTAGTGATGACAGAGAAATATGCTGGAGTGTACTCTCAATTTGAGAATCTTGGTCTGTGCGATTATTGTCACTATATAGGGCGTGATAAAAACTACGGAACTGTTCATTTACCTGTTTAGGGTCTGAGATAAGCTGGCCTAGGTTGTTTTTAATCGCTGGGATGCTGGTGGATGGACGAGAGCCTTTTATAATATTGCTTAGCATTTTGCTCATTTTGTTCCCAAATCTTCTAAACCTTATTTCCTTATAGGTTCCACATACGTGGTCTTTCATTTTGAGCCAATTATCTGTTTCTAACTTCTTTTTGGACCATTGTAGCTTGGTAGCTGGGTTGGGGTTAGTTTGGAATTTAATTAGGGCTTCCCTGGCTTCTTTTACTGCTTTTTGATAAGTTTCTTGGGCCTCCTTTCTCTTGCCTGCCACATAAGATATAATTTTACCCCTAAGGACGGGTTTGGCTGTCTCCCAGAATAGTTTAGCATCAGGTATATGTTGTTTATTATCTTCTTGATATTCTAGCCACCATTGTTTGAGGAGCTCAGCGAACCGTTCATCTTGATGGAATTGCACGGGGAATCTCCAGAGTATATCTGTGCCCCTGGGAGTGGTTTCTTTCAGTGAGATGACTATTGGGGAATGGTCTGAGATGACCATATCTAGTATGTCTGACTGTTGCACCCTTGTTACAGCTCTGTCTGATACTAGGAAGTTGTCTATTCTGGTCCACATATCATGCGGGGCAGAATAGAATGTATAAGATCTGTCCCAGGGGTGCATTGTCCTCCAGACATCAACAAGCTTTGTATCAAGTGTGAGAGCATTTAGGCAGTCTGCTTTTTTTTGGTAAGCTTGGGGTACCGAGGTCCCCGGGGACCTGTCTTCTGTTGTGTTCATGACTGTGTTGAAGTCACCTCCCACCACCCAATTTGAGGATGCGTCCTGGAGAATCAGTGCACTGAGCTTCCCAATAAACGGTAAGTTATCACCATTTGGTCCATACACATTTAAGAGATTGAGTATTTCATTTCCAATTTGTAGCTGAATTTTCACCCATCTGCCCGAACCATCTGATTGCTGACTGAGGACTTTTCCCTGGAAGTTTTTGTGAATTAGTATAAGTACCCCTGCTTTCCTGTCTACTGAGGATGATCCATAAATTTGTCCCACCCATTGTTTTTTCATGTAGCAAAAATGGTCTGCAGCTAGATGAGTTTCTTGTAATAATGCTATTTCTACTCGTAGCTTTTTTAAATGACGCAGAACCATTGAACGTTTGCGGGGGGAGCGTAGCCCTTTAACATTCCAGCTACAAAATTTAACTGTCATCTATTGGCTGGGTGTTATGTGAGAATTCAGCTGCAAGTACATTTAACATACATAGCATGAGACCCTTTATGACATTTCCCCATGAGATGGTGACTAACCCCTTTCTGTGAACGGACAGATGAAAAAACAAAACCCCATTTTGTCCCTTTGATTTATGTGCAATGCGATATCTCAAAAAGCTGGCACCCATCCCCAATGCGTGGTAAGACATCACACTGTTGGGTGCACCTTGCAAAAAGGGAGAAAAGCTGAAAAACAATCTCAAGTGACTTCACTTCTTCCCCTGGGGGACAGATCAGGCAGGCAAGACCAGTCAAAGGTGTCCTCCCCCCAGCGGGAAGCAGTCCATAGTGAACTTGCAATCCGGTTCCCCTCAGGCAAATAAAGAGAAAAAAATCTTAAAACTGTGTCATCTTTATATAGTATACGACCTGTGTCTATTCTGAAGGGCCCGAGATAAACAAGTGGGTTGGCAGCGCCCCACGCCGCATTTCTTTACTTTAAGGAAAGCTGCAGTTTGTAGTCTGGAGTTTAGCCTGCTTTAAGAGTCGTCATCGCGGCGTTCAGGAGATGCTTGTGATGTATGGTCTCCCAGGGTAGTGAAAAAGGTTTCGGCTTCCTGGGGGGTCTTGAAGGTCCTTGTCTTTCCATTGCTGTCGGTGCATTTCAGTATAGCTGGATAGAGTAGGGTGAACTTCCATTGCCTGCGGACGCATTCTGCGCAGGCCGAGTTAAACTTTTGGCGTAGTTTGGATATTTCCAGGGAAAAGTCATTAAAGAGTCTGAGTCTATGGCCTTCAAATTCCAGGTCCTGACCCTGTTGACGGTATGCTCTAATGATTTCAGCTTTTTCCGCGTAGTCCAGATATTTTGCCATTATCACTCGCTGACCTTTTTTAGCATCAGCCGCTTGCGGAGGCCCCACCCTGTGTGCTCTTTCCACCTTATGTAAGCCTTCTAGCCCCAGGAGGTTAGGAATAGATTCAGCGCAAATTTTAGATAGAGTTGTTGCTGCGTATGATTCGGGTAGGCCTACTATGCGGAGATTACTGCGTCTGGATCTGTTCTCCAGGTCCTGAAGCTTGTCATGCATCTCCTTGTTATCTTTTAGCAGAGTTTGCAGCGATGTTCCGTGTGATGTTACGTCGTCTTCTATAGTGGATATACGCTTTTCTGCTTGGTTTAGCCGGGTAGCGTGTGTTTGCAGTTCTTTGTGTACTTTTTTAAGGGATTGCGTGAGTGCCGCTTGTATCATGGCCTCTAAGTCAGGCCGCAACTGCGCCACCACTTCTTTGGCTATTCTGGCGTGCTTGGTGTGCTGCTCACCTCCGTCAGTTGTGCCCTCTGAGTCCGAGTCCCAGTCACGGACAGCCGGTTCCTCAGTCCAGTCTTGGTTGCGTTTGTTGGAAGGCGATCTAGCGCGAGATTCCTTGTTTTTTTTCGGCGCCATTTTGGAGGCAGGTGTGGCGTTCTTCTCGCGTCTCTCGGATCTTGTCAGATATCTGTCCATGAGTCATCCGTGTGAGTCCTCGGGTATGTTTGTGGTGCTTTACCGCAGGATCTAGTGAGCGTGGGGCGCTTTGGTGGCTGCTAGATCGCGCGGGGGGGAACCTTCACCGGAGCTCCTCCGCTAGCCTCTTCCCTTCAGGGCGCCGGAACCGGAAGTCGGCACAGTAGTTCTACGCCTGCACAGTATGCCGCGGGCAATGTGGCCATGATTGACAGCGGCGCTTCACACAGGCGCAGTAAGGACGACTTAGGGGTCGGCCTCTGCACCGTGCGCGGAGACCAGGACGGCGGCGGAGAGCAGGGCGGTTAGCGTGGGGCAGTCGGCTGCAAGGGGCTGGAGAAAGCCCCAGGTGAGTAAAGCTTTTTTTAAAAATGTTGCCTGAAAACTCCTTTAAAGAGAACCTGTAACAAAAAAAAGTTCCCCTGGGGGGTACTCACCTCAGGAGAGGGAAGCCTCAGGGTCGCAATGAGGCTTCCCCCTCCCCTGTAGCTGCAGGCAATCCAGCGCTGGCTCCCCCAAAGTGTCCCGGAATCCTCCCCCGACAAGCCTGATAAGCGCTGATTTATTTACCTTCCCTGGCTCCAGCGGGGGCGCTGTTGCAGCCCTCCGTACGGATATAGGTGAAAATAGCCGATCTCCGTCGGGTCCGCTCTACTACGCAGGGGCAGGAGATTTGCGCCTGCGCAGTAGAGCGGCCCGACAGCGATCGGCTATTTCCGCCTATCTCCGAGTGGAGAGCCGATACTGCGCCTGCGCTGGAGCCGGGAAGGTAAATATTTACATCCTCGCTGTTTGGGGAGCTATATCGCCGCCACTGTGGGACACAAGAGGATGGGGGAAGCCTCAATAGGATCCAGAGGCTTCCCCCACCCCAGGTGAGTACCCCCAGGGGAGGTTTTTCTCATGCAGGTTTTCTTTAAAAAAAAGAAAATCAGTCCCCAGATTCCCTGGCACGATCCAGGGCAGCTTCAATAACAGGATATTCTCTAGTGTGTGTGAACTGGAGGTCATTCTTCACAGGGCCGTATCTGAATGTCATCACTTATATGTTATGTTTCCATTACTGTCCAGTATGTACAATTATTGTCTTCTACTCCCTCTGCAGAGAAGCCATGATGCAGGGAATTGGAAGTTCATTTAGCTTGTGTTGTGTACAGGCCTAGCTGTGGCCAGCTGCAGAGAATTGGAAGTTCATTTAGCTTGTGTTGTGTACAGGCCTAGCTGTGGCCAGCTGCAGAGAATTGGAAGTTATTTTAGCTTGTGTTGTGTACAGGCCTAGCTGTGGCCAGCTGCAGGGAATTGGAAGTTATTTTAGCTTGCGTTGTGTACAGGCCTAGCAGGGGTGAGCCTGGGGTGCCTGGCACCTGGGTGCAAGATTTTCTCTGGCGCCTATGGGAGTGGTTAAATTAACCACGCCCAACCACATAACCACACCCATGTCCTTCCTAATCACACCCACACCTTCCACCTCTTTACGCATGCATGTGATACCTCATTCCTACCCCTCTTCCATGGGCTTGCTCCTGGCTGGCTTTGGCTTCCTGCAAGTGACAGTCTGCTAGTCTCTGGACTGACTCAGGCTGAGAGGCTCTGCGAGTGCGACGCAGTCACACACTGCGTATTTATGGCTGCCTGCGGCCACCCTACTCTCGCTCGCTGACGTCGGCTCCTCTCCCCTGCCAAGCCCAAGGTGGGCTGCCTGTATCTTTCCCGTTGCACCACACAGCCTGCCAGTGTTGCCAACCTTTCACGTTCTTTTTTACTGACAAATACCTAAAAATTTACTGACAAAAGATTTTTACTGACAAAAATTCCCCACTAAATGCACATAAGAGACAGCTTTTCCCCATGTAAATGCACATAACGAGAGACAGCTTTTCCCCATGTAAATGCACATAACGAGAGACAGCTTTTCACCAGCAAATGCACATAACGAGAGACTGCTTTTCACCAGCAAATGCACATAACAAGAGACTGCTTTTCACCAGCAAATGCACATAACAAGAGACTGCTTTTCACCAGCAAATGCACATAACAAGAGACTGCTTTTCACCAGCAAATGCACATAACAAGAGACTGCTTTTCACCAGCAAATGCACATAACAAGAGACTGCTTTTCACCAGCAAATGCACATAACAAGAGACTGCTTTTCACCAGCAAATTCACATAACAAGAGACTGCTTTTCACCAGCAAATGCACATAATGACAAACAGCCAGTGTCCCCAGGATAGGTAGCCAGGGGGTATATGTGCCCGGGATAGGTAGCCAGGGGGTATATGTGCCCGGGATAGGTAGCCAGGGGGTATATGTGCCCGGGATAGGTAGCCAGGGGGTATATGTGCCCGGGATAGGTAGCCAGGGGGTATATGTGCCCGGGATAGGTAGCCAGGGGGTATATGTGCCCGGGATAGGTAGCCAGGGGGTATATGTGCCCGGGATAGGTAGCCAGGGGGTATATGTGCCCAGGATAGGTAGCCAGGGGGTATTATGTGCCCAGGATAGGTAGCCAGGGGGTATTATGTGCCCAGGATAGGTAGCCAGGGGGTATTATGTGCCCAGGATAGGTAGCCAGGGGGTATTATGTGCCCAGGATAGGTAGCCAGGGGGTATTATGTGCCCAGGATAGGTAGCCAGGGGGTATTATGTGCCCAGGATAGGTAGCCAGGGGGTATTATGTGCCCAGGATAGGTAGCCAGGGGGTAATATGTGCCCAGGATAGGTAGCCAGGGGGTAATATGTGCCCAGGATAGGTAGCCAGGGGGTAATATGTGCCCAGGATAGGTAGCCAGGGGGTATTATGTGCCCAGGATAGGTAGCCAGGGGGTATTATGTGCCCAGGATAGGTAGCCAGGGGGTATTATGTGCCCAGGATAGGTAGCCAGGGGGTATTATGTGCCCAGGATAGGTAGCCAGGGGGTATTATGTGCCCAGGATAGGTAGCCAGGGGGTATTATGTGCCCAGGATAGGTAGCCAGGGGGTATTATGTGCCCAGGATAGGTAGCCAGGGGGTAATATGTGCCCAGGATAGGTAGCCAGGGGGTAATATGTGCCCAGGATAGGTAGCCAGGGGGTAATATGTGCCCAGGATAGGTAGCCAGGGGGTAATATGTGCCCAGGATAGGTAGCCAGGGGGTAATATGTGCCCAGGATAGGTAGCCAGGGGGTAATATGTGCCCAGGATAGGTAGCCAGGGGGTAATATGTGCCCAGGATAGGTAGCCAGGGGGTAATATGTGCCCAGGATAGGTAGCCAGGGGGTATTATGTGCCCAGGATAGGTAGCCAGGGGGTATTATTTCCCCAGGATAGGTAGCCAGGGAGTAATATGTGCCCAGGATAGGTAACCAGGGGGTAATATGTGCCCAGGATAGGTAGCCAGGGGGTAATATGTGCCCAGGATAGGTAGCCAGAGGGTAATATGTGCCCAGGATAGGTAGCCAGAGGGTAATATGTGCCCAGGATAGGTAGCCAGGGGGTATTATGTGCCCAGGATAGGTAGCCAGGGGGTAATATGTGCCCAGGATAGGTAGCCAGGGGGTAATATGTGCCCAGGATAGGTAGCCAGGGGGTAATATGTGCCCAGGATAGGTAGCCAGGGGGTATTATGTGCCCAGGATAGGTAGCCAGGGGGTATTATGTGCCCAGGATAGGTAGCCAGGGGGTATTATGTGCCCAGGATAGGTAGCCAGGGGGTATTATGTGCCCAGGATAGGTAGCCAGGGGGTATTATGTGCCCAGGATAGGTAGCCAGGGGGTATTATGTGCCCAGGATAGGTAGCCAGGGGGTATTATGTGCCCAGGATAGGTAGCCAGGGGGTAATATGTGCCCAGGATAGGTAGCCAGGGGGTAATATGTGCCCAGGATAGGTAGCCAGGGGGTAATATGTGCCCAGGATAGGTAGCCAGGGGGTAATATGTGCCCAGGATAGGTAGCCAGGGGGTAATATGTGCCCAGGATAGGTAGCCAGGGGGTAATATGTGCCCAGGATAGGTAGCCAGGGGGTAATATGTGCCCAGGATAGGTAGCCAGGGGGTAATATGTGCCCAGGATAGGTAGCCAGGGGGTATTATGTGCCCAGGATAGGTAGCCAGGGGGTATTATGTGCCCAGGATAGGTAGCCAGGGAGTAATATGTGCCCAGGATAGGTAACCAGGGGGTAATATGTGCCCAGGATAGGTAGCCAGGGGGTAATATGTGCCCAGGATAGGTAGCCAGAGGGTAATATGTGCCCAGGATAGGTAGCCAGAGGGTAATATGTGCCCAGGATAGGTAGCCAGGGGGTAATATGTGCCCAGGATAGGTAGCCAGGGGGTAATATGTGCCCAGGATAGGTAGCCAGGGGGTAATATGTGCCCAGGATAGGTAGCCAGGGGGTAATATGTGCCCAGGATAGGTAGCCAGGGGGTAATATGTGCCCAGGATAGGTAGCCAGGGGGTAATATGTGCCCAGGATAGGTAGCCAGAGGGTAATATGTGCCCAGGATAGGTAGCCAGGGGGTAATATGTGCCCAGGATAGGTAGCCAGGGGGTATAGGGTCCCCGTTTAGGTAGTGACAGGAGCGCACCCAACCCTCCCCTCCCGCCGCTGCTGCCTCTGCCGCCGCCGCTCCCTCCTCACCTTGCAGCAGCTTCAGACCTCAATCAGCGGGCGACCCGACCAGTAAGAAGGCGCCAGGCGCACCCGCTCTATATGCGGAAGTGATGTCACTTCCGCATATCAGTGCGGCGTGCTAGGTCCTAGCGCCCGGCCGCCTGATCGAGGTCTGACGCGGCGCCGGCGGCTAGAGGGAGGAAGGGAGCGAGCGAGCGGCGGCCACAGGGGGAGAGCGGCGGCCGGGCGGCGCCTCTCAGAGGCAGGCGCCTGGGTGCCTTGCACCCGCAGCACCCGCCCAGGCTCGGCCCTGAGGCCTAGCTGTGGCCAGCTGCAGAGAATTGGAAGTTCATTTAGCTTGTGTTGCGTACAGGCCTAGCTGTGGCCAGCTGCAGGGAATTGGAAGTTCATTTAGCTTGTGCTGTATACAGGCCTAGCTGTGGCCAGCTGCAGGGAATTGGAAGTTCATTTAGCTTGTGCTGTATACAGGCCTAGCTGTGGCCAGCTGCAGGGAATTGGAAGTTCATTTAGCTTGTGTTGTGGACAGGCCTAGCTGTGGCCAGCTGCAGAGAATTGGAAGTTCATTTAGCTTGTGTTGTGCACAGGCCTAGCTGTGGCCAGCTGCAGGGAATTGGAAGTTCATTTAGCTTGTGTTGTGTACAGGCCTAGCTGTGGCCAGCTGCAGGGAATTGGAAGTTCATTTAGCTCGTGTTGTGTACAGGCCTAGCTGTGGCCAGCTGCAAAGAATTGGAAGTTCATTTAGCTTGTGTTGTGCACAGACCTAGCTGTGACCAGCTGCAGAGAATTTGAAGTTCATTTAGCTTGTGTTGTGTACAGGCCTAGCTGTGGCCAGCTGCAGGGAATTGGAAGTTATTTTAGCTTGTGTTGTGTACAGGCCTAGCTGTGGCCAGCTGCAGGGAATTGGAAGTTCATTTAGCTTGTGTTGTGTACAGGCCTAGCTGTGGCCAGCTGCAGGGAATTGGAAGTTATTTTAGCTTGTGTTGTGTACAGGCCTAGCTGTGGCCAGCTGCAGGGAATTGGAAGTTATTTTAGCTTGTGTTGTGTACAGGCCTAGTTGTGGCCAGCTGCAGGGAATTGGAAGTTCATTTAGCTTGTGTAGTGTACAGGCCTAGCTGTGGCCAGCTGCAGAGAATTGGAAGTTCATTTAGCTTGTGTAGTGTACAGGCCTAGCTGCGGCCAGCTGCAGGGAATTGGAAGTTCATTTAGCTCGTGTTGTGTACAGGCCTAGCTGTGGCCAGCTGCAGAGAATTGGAAGTTCATTTAGCTTGTGTTGTGTACAGGCCTAGCTGTGGCCAGCTGCCGGGAATTGGAAGTTCATTTAGCTTGTGTTGTGTTCAGGCCTAGCTGTGACCAGCTGCAGGGAATTGGAAGTTCATTTAGCTTGTGTTGTGTACAGGCCTAGCTGTGACCAGCTGCAGGGAATTGGAAGTTCATTTAGCTTGTGTTGTGTACAGGCCTAGCTGTGACCAGCTGCAGAGAATTGGAAGTTCATTTAGCTTGTGTTGTGCACAGGCCTAGCTGTGACCAGCTGCAGAGAATTGGAAGTTCATTTAGCTTGTGTTGTGCACAGGCCTAGCTGTGACCAGCTGCAGAGAATTGGAAGTTCATTTAGCTTGTGTTGTGTTCAGGCCTAGCTGTGACCAGCTGCAGAGAATTGGATGTTCATTTAACTTGTGTTGTGCACAGGCCTAGCTGTGACCAGCTGCAGATAATTTGAGGTTCATTTAGCTTGTGTTGTGTACAGGCCTAGCTGTGACCAGCTGCAGAGAATTGGAAGTTCATTTAGCCTGTGTTGTGTACAGGCCTAGCTGTGGCCAGCTGCAGAGAATTGGATGTTCATTTAGCTTGTGTTGTGCACAGGCCTAGCTGTGACCAGCTGCAGATAATTTGAGGTTCATTTAGCTTGTGTTGTGTACAGGCCTAGCTGTGACCAGCTGCAGAGAATTGGAAGTTCATTTAGCCTGTGTTGTGTACAGGCCTAGCTGTGGCCAGCTGCAGAGAATTGGATGTTCATTTAGCTTGTGTTGTGCACAGGCCTAGCTGTGACCAGCTGCAGAGAATTGGAAGTTCATTTAGCTCGTGTTGTGTACAGGCCTAGCTGTGGCCAGCTGCAGAGAATTGGAAGTTCATTTAGCTTGTGTTGTGTACAGGCCTAGCTGTGGCCAGCTGCAAAGAATTGGAAGTTCATTTAGCTTGTGTTGTGTACAGGCCTAGCTGTGGCCAGCTGCAGAGAATTGGAAGTTCATTTAGCTTGTGTTGTGTACAGGCCTAGGCTGTGACCAGCTGCAGGGAATTGGAAGTTCATTTAGCTTGTGCACAGACCTAGCTGTGACCAGCTGCAGAGAATTTGAAGTTAATTTAGCTTGTGTTGTGTACAGGCCTAGCTGTGGCCAGCTGCAGGGAATTGGAAGTTCATTTAGCTGCTTTGTGTACAGGCCTAGCTGTGGCCAGTTGCAGGGAATTGGAAGTTCATTTAGCTTGTGTTGTGTACAGGCCTAGCTGTAGCCAGCTGCAGGGAATTGGAAGTTCATTTAGCTATTGTTGTGTACAGGCCTAGCTGTGGCCAGCTGCAGGGAATTGGAAGTTCATTTAGCTTGTGTAGTGTACAGGCCTAGCTGTGGCCAGCTGCAGGTAATTGGAAGTTCATTTAGCTTGTGTTGTGTACAGGCCTAGCTGTGGCCATGATGCAGGGAATTGGAAGTTCTTTTAGCTTGTGTAGTGTTCAGGCCTAGCTGCGGCCAGCTGCAGGGAATTGGAAGTTCATTTAGCTTGTGTAGTGTACAGGCCTAGCTGTGGCCAGCTGCAGGGAATTGGAAGTTCATTTAGCTTGTGTTGTGTACAGGCCTAGCTGTGGCCAGCTGCAGGGAATTGGAAGTTCATTTAGCTTGTGTTGTGTACAGGCCTAGCTGTGGCCAGCTGCAGAGAATTAGAAGTTCATTTAGCTCGTGTTGTGTACAGGCCTAGCTGTGGCCAGCTGCAGGGAATTGGAAGTTCATTTAGCTATTGTTGTATACAGGCCTAGCTGTGGCCAGCTGCAGGGAATTGGAAGTTCATTTAGCTTGTGTTGTGTACAGGCCTAGCTGTAGCCAGCTGCAGGGAATTGGAAGTTCATTTAGCTATTGTTGTGTACAGGCCTAGCTGTGGCCAGCTGCAGGGAATTGGAAGTTCATTTAGCTCGTGTTGTGTACAGGCCTAGCTGTGGCCAGCTGCAGGGAATTGGAAGTTCATTTAGCTTGTGTTGTGTACAAGCCTAGCTGTGGCCAGCTGCAGAGAATTGGAAGTTCATTTAGCTTGTGTAGTGTACAGGCCTAGCTGTGGCCAGCTGCAGGGAATTGGAAGTTCATTTAGCTTGTGTTGTGTACAGGCCTAGCTGTGGCCAGCTGCAGAGAATTGGAAGTTCATTTAGCTTGTGTTGTGTACAGGCCTAGCTGTGGCCAGCTGCAGGGAATTGGAAGTTCATTTAGCTTGTGTTGTGTACAGGCCTAGCTGTGACCAGCTGCAGAGAATTGGAAGTTAATTTAGCTTGTGTTGTGTACAGGCCTAGCTGTGGCCAGCTGCAAAGAATTGGAAGTTCATTTAGCTTGTGTTGTGTACAGGCCTAGCTGTGGCCAGCTGCAGAGAATTGGAAGTTCATTTAGCTTGTGTTGTGTACAGGCCTAGGCTGTGACCAGCTGCAGGGAATTGGAAGTTCATTTAGCTTGTGCACAGACCTAGCTGTGACCAGCTGCAGAGAATTTGAAGTTAATTTAGCTTGTGTTGTGTACAGGCCTAGCTGTGGCCAGCTGCAGGGAATTGGAAGTTCATTTAGCTGCTTTGTGTACAGGCCTAGCTGTGGCCAGTTGCAGGGAATTGGAAGTTCATTTAGCTTGTGTTGTGTACAGGCCTAGCTGTAGCCAGCTGCAGGGAATTGGAAGTTCATTTAGCTATTGTTGTGTACAGGCCTAGCTGTGGCCAGCTGCAGGGAATTGGAAGTTCATTTAGCTTGTGTAGTGTACAGGCCTAGCTGTGGCCAGCTGCAGGTAATTGGAAGTTCATTTAGCTTGTGTTGTGTACAGGCCTAGCTGTGGCCAGCTGCAGAGAATTGGAAGTTCATTTAGCTTGTGTTGTGTACAGGCCTAGCTGTGGCCAGCTGCAGGGAATTGGAAGTTCATTTAGCTTGTGTTGTGTACAGGCCTAGCTGTGACCAGCTGCAGAGAATTGGAAGTTAATTTAGCTTGTGTTGTGTACAGGCCTAGCTGTGGCCAGCTGCAAAGAATTGGAAGTTCATTTAGCTTGTGTTGTGTACAGGCCTAGCTGTGGCCAGCTGCAGAGAATTGGAAGTTCATTTAGCTTGTGTTGTGTACAGGCCTAGGCTGTGACCAGCTGCAGGGAATTGGAAGTTCATTTAGCTTGTGCACAGACCTAGCTGTGACCAGCTGCAGAGAATTTGAAGTTAATTTAGCTTGTGTTGTGTACAGGCCTAGCTGTGGCCAGCTGCAGGGAATTGGAAGTTCATTTAGCTGCTTTGTGTACAGGCCTAGCTGTGGCCAGTTGCAGGGAATTGGAAGTTCATTTAGCTTGTGTTGTGTACAGGCCTAGCTGTAGCCAGCTGCAGGGAATTGGAAGTTCATTTAGCTATTGTTGTGTACAGGCCTAGCTGTGGCCAGCTGCAGGGAATTGGAAGTTCATTTAGCTTGTGTAGTGTACAGGCCTAGCTGTGGCCAGCTGCAGGTAATTGGAAGTTCATTTAGCTTGTGTTGTGTACAGGCCTAGCTGTGGCCATGATGCAGGGAATTGGAAGTTCTTTTAGCTTGTGTAGTGTTCAGGCCTAGCTGCGGCCAGCTGCAGGGAATTGGAAGTTCATTTAGCTTGTGTAGTGTACAGGCCTAGCTGTGGCCAGCTGCAGGGAATTGGAAGTTCATTTAGCTTGTGTTGTGTACAGGCCTAGCTGTGGCCAGCTGCAGGGAATTGGAAGTTCATTTAGCTTGTGTTGTGTACAGGCCTAGCTGTGGCCAGCTGCAGAGAATTAGAAGTTCATTTAGCTCGTGTTGTGTACAGGCCTAGCTGTGGCCAGCTGCAGGGAATTGGAAGTTCATTTAGCTATTGTTGTATACAGGCCTAGCTGTGGCCAGCTGCAGGGAATTGGAAGTTCATTTAGCTTGTGTTGTGTACAGGCCTAGCTGTAGCCAGCTGCAGGGAATTGGAAGTTCATTTAGCTATTGTTGTGTACAGGCCTAGCTGTGGCCAGCTGCAGGGAATTGGAAGTTCATTTAGCTCGTGTTGTGTACAGGCCTAGCTGTGGCCAGCTGCAGGGAATTGGAAGTTCATTTAGCTTGTGTTGTGTACAAGCCTAGCTGTGGCCAGCTGCAGAGAATTGGAAGTTCATTTAGCTTGTGTAGTGTACAGGCCTAGCTGTGGCCAGCTGCAGGGAATTGGAAGTTCATTTAGCTTGTGTTGTGTACAGGCCTAGCTGTGGCCAGCTGCAGAGAATTGGAAGTTCATTTAGCTTGTGTTGTGTACAGGCCTAGCTGTGGCCAGCTGCAGGGAATTGGAAGTTCATTTAGCTTGTGTTGTGTACAGGCCTAGCTGTGACCAGCTGCAGAGAATTGGAAGTTAATTTAGCTTGTGTTGTGTACAGGCCTAGCTGTGGCCAGCTGCAAAGAATTGGAAGTTCATTTAGCTTGTGTTGTGTACAGGCCTAGCTGTGGCCAGCTGCAGAGAATTGGAAGTTCATTTAGCTTGTGTTGTGTACAGGCCTAGGCTGTGACCAGCTGCAGGGAATTGGAAGTTCATTTAGCTTGTGCACAGACCTAGCTGTGACCAGCTGCAGAGAATTTGAAGTTAATTTAGCTTGTGTTGTGTACAGGCCTAGCTGTGGCCAGCTGCAGGGAATTGGAAGTTCATTTAGCTGCTTTGTGTACAGGCCTAGCTGTGGCCAGTTGCAGGGAATTGGAAGTTCATTTAGCTTGTGTTGTGTACAGGCCTAGCTGTAGCCAGCTGCAGGGAATTGGAAGTTCATTTAGCTATTGTTGTGTACAGGCCTAGCTGTGGCCAGCTGCAGGGAATTGGAAGTTCATTTAGCTTGTGTAGTGTACAGGCCTAGCTGTGGCCAGCTGCAGGGAATTGGAAGTTCATTTAGCTTGTGTTGTGTACAGGCCTAGCTGTGGCCATGATGCAGGGAATTGGAAGTTCTTTTAGCTTGTGTAGTGTTCAGGCCTAGCTGCGGCCAGCTGCAGGGAATTGGAAGTTCATTTAGCTTGTGTAGTGTACAGGCCTAGCTGTGGCCAGCTGCAGGGAATTGGAAGTTCATTTAGCTTGTGTTGTGTACAGGCCTAGCTGTGGCCAGCTGCAGGGAATTGGAAGTTCATTTAGCTTGTGTTGTGTACAGGCCTAGCTGTGGCCAGCTGCAGAGAATTAGAAGTTCATTTAGCTCGTGTTGTGTACAGGCCTAGCTGTGGCCAGCTGCAGGGAATTGGAAGTTCATTTAGCTCGTGTTGTGTACAGGCCTAGCTGTGGCCAGCTGCAGAGAATTGGAAGTTCATTTAGCTTGTGTTGTGTACAGGCCTAGCTGTGGCCAGCTGCAGGGAATTGGAAGTTCATTTAGCTGCTTTGTGTACAGGCCTAGCTGTGGCCAGTTGCAGGGAATTGGAAGTTCATTTAGCTTGTGTTGTGTACAGGCCTAGCTGTAGCCAGCTGCAGGGAATTGGAAGTTCATTTAGCTATTGTTGTGTACAGGCCTAGCTGTGGCCAGCTGCAGGGAATTGGAAGTTCATTTAGCTTGTGTAGTGTACAGGCCTAGCTGTGGCCAGCTGCAGGGAATTGGAAGTTCATTTAGCTTGTGTTGTGTACAGGCCTAGCTGTGGCCATGATGCAGGGAATTGGAAGTTCTTTTAGCTTGTGTAGTGTTCAGGCCTAGCTGCGGCCAGCTGCAGGGAATTGGAAGTTCATTTAGCTTGTGTAGTGTACAGGCCTAGCTGTGGCCAGCTGCAGGGAATTGGAAGTTCATTTAGCTTGTGTTGTGTACAGGCCTAGCTGTGGCCAGCTGCAGGGAATTGGAAGTTCATTTAGCTTGTGTTGTGTACAGGCCTAGCTGTGGCCAGCTGCAGAGAATTAGAAGTTCATTTAGCTCGTGTTGTGTACAGGCCTAGCTGTGGCCAGCTGCAGGGAATTGGAAGTTCATTTAGCTCGTGTTGTGTACAGGCCTAGCTGTGGCCAGCTGCAGAGAATTGGAAGTTCATTTAGCTTGTGTTGTGTACAGGCCTAGCTGTGGCCAGCTGCAGGGAATTGGAAGTTCATTTAGCTATTGTTGTATACAGGCCTAGCTGTGGCCAGCTGCAGGGAATTGGAAGTTCATTTAGCTTGTGTTGTGTACAGGCCTAGCTGTAGCCAGCTGCAGGGAATTGGAAGTTCATTTAGCTATTGTTGTGTACAGGCCTAGCTGTGGCCAGCTGCAGGGAATTGGAAGTTCATTTAGCTCGTGTTGTGTACAGGCCTAGCTGTGGCCAGCTGCAGGGAATTGGACGTTCATTTAGCTTGTGTTGTGTACAAGCCTAGCTGTGGCCAGCTGCAGAGAATTGGAAGTTCATTTAGCTTGTGTAGTGTACAGGCCTAGCTGTGGCCAGCTGCAGGGAATTGGAAGTTCATTTAGCTTGTGTTGTGTACAGGCCTAGCTGTGGCCAGCTGCAGAGAATTGGAAGTTCATTTAGCTTGTGTTGTGTACAGGCCTAGCTGTGGCCAGCTGCAGGGAATTGGAAGTTCATTTAGCTGCTGTGTGTACACTGCACTTTGCACATTGTTCTTTGCCCTATTAAACAAGGCAGGCTAATGATTTCTTGTCACACTTCAGTGACACCACACCTTTGTTTTCATTAGTTCAGAATCTGTTGTTTGAGTTCAGTGCTGGATCCCTTTCAAGCTCTGTAGCTGCAGTTTATGTTCTCAGTTCCCTAATGATCTGAATTACTTTTAGGCCATGCCCGGAATCCTAAAACACTTTTTTTCAAAAACCGCTTTTGATGTTGAGGAGTAACATCTGGATAAATGAATACATCAGTAACTACAGCCTTCAGCTTATCACAGCTTTGCAAGAAAGCTACATAGTATATCTAGTGTGTTTCCCTCTGGTGGGCAGCATGTTTCAAGTCATGCACTGTGTGTGCTCAGATATCAAAGTACAATTTAAGTATCAATGTAACATGAAGAAATGAGAGGGATATGACATATTTATTTCCTATTTAACCAATGCACATTGCCTGGCTGTCTTGCTCAGGGCCGTTTCTAGGCTAAAATGCACCCAGGGCGAAGGTGTACAAATTGTGCCCCCCCCCTCCCGCGGAGCCAGGTATAGGTGCCCACAGTATAGGTTAGCCAGATCTAGTTGCACTCAGTCAGTACAGGTCCCCCCAGTATAGGTGGCCAGGAATAGGTACCCCAGTATAGGTAGCCAGCTATAGGTCCCCCCAGTATAGGTGGCCAGGAATAGGTACCCCAGTATAGGTAGCCAGCTATAGGTCCCCCCAGTATAGGTGGCCAGGAATAGGTGCTCCAGTATAGGTAGCCAGCTATAGGTCCCCCCAGTATAGGTAGCCAGGCATAGGTGCCCCAGTATAGTTGCCCCCAGTATAGGTTAGCCAGGTAGGTGCCTCCAGTATAGGTAGCCGGTATAGTTTCCCCCAGTATAGGTTAAATAGGCAGGCATCCCTGGCAGGGCAGTTTCTAGGCTAAAATGCACCCAGGGCGACAGTGTAAAAATTGCGCCCCCCGCCGTGGAGCCAGGTATAGGTGCCCACAAGTATAGGTTAGCCAGGTCTAGTTGCACTCAGTATAGGCAAGCCAGCTATAGGTCCCCCCCGCATAGGTAGCCAGGCATAGGTGCTCCAGTATAGGTAGTGGGGTATAGGTCCCCCCAGTATAGGTAGCCAGGCATAGGTGCCCCAGTATAATTGCCCCCAGTATAGGTTAGCCAGGTATGTGCCTCCAGTATAGGTATCCAGTATAGTTGCCCCCATTATAGGTTAGAAAGGCAGTTGCCCCTGGTATAGGTTAGATAGGTAGGTGCCCCAGTACAGGTTAGCTAGGGAGGTGCCTCTAATATAGGTAGCCAGAATAGTTGCCCCCAGCATAGGTTAGATAGGTAGGTGCCCCCAGTATAGGTTAGTTAGGTAGGTGCCTCCAATGTAGGTAGCCAGTATAGTTGCCACCACTATAGGCTAGCTAGGTAGGCGCCAGGGGCGCCTTTACCTACTGACCACCCAGGCAGCGGCTTGGAGCGGCTTTGATGGGGAAGGCGCAATAAATTACTGTCAGTCCAAGAAGAAATATAAATTCCTGTCCTGAAAGACCGTTGTAAGGGACTGGAGAGAAAAAGATTTCCTTCTGTTTTAAGAAGGCAAATTACACCAAGCTTTGCTTTTTTAGTAGGAGGGCATTTGGTTCCTTTTATCCCCCTATACATTCCTAGTAGCTTGGGTCACCCTGAGCTGCTTGGTTACTCTGCTCTTTTCACAAATAGCCTTCTGCTAAGTCACTAAAGAATCATTCAGAGTTCAGAATTATAGATATTCCCTAAGAAGAAGGTGTCTGGCTTATAGCTGTTCTCTGCCCCTCCACAGAGGTGACAGCGCCCTACCCCCAAATGTTACTGAGTCTGCAGAGGGAGTGAGACAAACAAACAAACAAACAGTAAACTCTGCAGACAGCTGTGTGCTCTGCTAGAATGTCTGCATGTCTAGATGTCAGGACAATCGCCATGACTAGCTATGGAGCGGTAGGATCATCTGATCCTCTCCCCTACACAGCCTGCACTTCTCCCTAAATTCAACAGGACAGTGTTTGAAGTGTGTAATGGACACAGTGGGGGTTGCAGGTTTTGTCTTTCATTGTGCGTGAGTGAATAGGAGGGCAGCATCTAAAGCTCAAACAATGATAATGGACATGTAAGCAATGTGTGTAATTACATCCATCACTACTTATAATTGAAGATGGCATAATAATGTATTTCCATTAATGCTGTCTGTTTGCCCTCTCTCTAATGCTATGTACCACCTCACGATTTTCCAACGATTTTCCCGATGTTCATCAAATTTTTTTTTGAGCGACAAGTAGTCATTTACACGATGTCATGACATCGCTTAGCGTTGTGTGGTGAAAAGTGACCGTCACTGAGGATCAAGTAAAGTACTGAGGTCGCTTGACTTCTCGTTCGCGCCCGTCCTGTAATGTCACGTGACATCTCGCATACCCGCTGGCAGGAAGATGAATCGCTGGACGCTTGTCATGAGGGACACCTCGCTGGATCCATCTTCCTGTGTTGTTGCAGTCACTGTGGTGAGTGTGGAGCTTAACTTTGCTTGCCCTCACCCTCTGCTCATGCTCCCTCTCCCACTGTCTCCCTGACCAAACAACTGCTACTTGGGGAACAATGTGCACAACTATGTACACTAGTCTGAGCACTCTTCAGGGGAGCCAGTAGCATTGGAACTATTATTGTGTATTAATGTAGCACTGACATCTTCTGCAGCACTTTACAGAGTACATAATCATGTCACTGACTGCTCACTGGAGCTTACAATTTCATCCCTACCATAGTCAAACTGTAATGTCCGACCATATTATTATCATGTATTTACATAGCACTGACATCTTCTGCAGTACTTTATATAACACTGGCATCTTCTGCAGTACATTACAGAGTACATAGTCATGTCACTGACTGTCCTCAGAGGAGCTCACAATCTAATCCTACCATAGTCATAGTCTAATGTCCTACCATATTATTATTATGTATTTATATAGCACTGACATCTTCTGCAGCACTTTACAGAGTACATAGTCATGTCACTGACTGTCCCCAGAGGAGCTCACAATCTAATCCTACCATAGTCATAGTCTAATGTCCTACCATATTATTATTATTTATTTATATAGCACTGACATCTCCTGAAGCACTTTACAGAGTACATAGTCATGTCACTGACTGTCCTCAGAGGAGCTCACAATCTAACCCTACCATAGTCATAGTCTAATGTCCTACCATATTATTATTATGTATTTATATAGCACTGACATCTTCTGCAGCACTTTACAGAGTACATAGTCATGTCACTGACTGTCCCCAGAGGAGCTCACAATCTAATCCTACCATAGTCATAGTCTAATGTCCTACCATATTATTATTATTTATTTATATAGCACTGACATCTCCTGAAGCACTTTACAGAGTACATAGTCATGTCACTGACTGTCCTCAGAGGAGCTCACAATCTAACCCTACCATAGTCATAGTATAATGTCCTACCATATTATTATTGTTTATTTATATAGCACTGACATCTCCTGAAGCACTTTACAGAGTACATAGTCATGTCACTGACTGTCCTCAGAGGAGCTCACAGTCTAATCCCTACCATAGTTATAGTCTAATATTTTTAATATAGGATTGTTTTGGGGTAAACCAGTTGACTTATTAGTATGTTTTTTAGGATGCAGGAAATGTCTGAAGTGTCTGAAGACAGAAACTCCATGCAGATTTTGCCCTGGCCAATGTTCAAGCCTAGGACTCAGCACTAAAATGCAGTAGTGCTACCCACTGAGCCTCTATTCTACTCATAGATATCTGCTCATCCATGTCATCAATTCTGACCCTCTACTACCCTTCCTCCCTCCATTCTACTTCTCTTCTCTTCTCTTGTATCACTTACACTACAAACACACTGTGCTTATCTCCAGAATGGATTATGAATCAAACTATTAGGCCCAGTGCACATCAAAACCACTAGCAGATCCTCAAAACGCTAGCGGTTTTGGAGCAGATTTCAGAGCGATTCTAGGCATGTTTAGAGACATTTTCTAAACATGCCGAGCGTTTTTGTGAAGCAGATTACAAATATTGTTACAGTAAAAGCTGTTACTGAACAGCTTCTGTAACAAAAATGCCTGGCAAACCGCTCTGATCTAGCGTTTTTCAGAGCGGTTTGCATTTTTCCTATACTTTACATTGAGGCAGAATCGCTTCTGCAAACCGCAAATGTGCAGCAGGAGGCACGTTTGCGATTTGCTAAAAACCTCAAACAGCTGGTGTGCTCCATCCAATAGAAATACATTAGCCAAGCGTTTTCACAGACAAATGCGGTTGGCGGACCGCTGCTAAAACCGCTCGGTGTGCACTGGGCCTTAAACCACCTTACCATATCAGCCCTTCAATGTCATGATATACCCACTCTAGTCCTACCCTAACAGGTGGTAACATATTTGCATATCTCATAATGTTTGTGAAAAATTATTTTGAAAGTAAGAATGTCTTGCTTGATAATCCAATCTTGCAATGTGACTGACATTGGAACTTGTAGTGTGGATGCTGTATTTATTTGAGGTGCATACTGGCAGCATGTGCTGTATGGCATACAATGCTGATCATCCACAAGGCAAACTTAGGCAGCTGCCTAGGGTCTAGAGAGAGTTTAGGGGCCTGGTGGTTGCTAGCCCCCACCAAATCTAACTAAATAAGCCAGGTGACCATCAGTGGAGGGCAAAGTGTTATCTTGCCTAGGGCCCCATTTCATAGTTATCCCTCTCTGATGGCTTATATAATGTGTGAAGTGTTCTATAATGTATATGATTTTTGTTTTATTTTTTATGGGGGGGGCGCCACAGGATTTCTTGCCTGGAGTGACAAGAAGGCTAGAGGCGCCCCTGGTAGGCGCCCCCAGTATAGGTTAGCTAGGTAGGTGCCCGCAGTATAGGCTAGCTAGGTAGGCGCCTCCAGTATAGGTTAGCTAGGTCGGTGCACGCAGTATAGGTTAGCTAGGTAGGTGCCCACAGTATACGTTAGATAGGTAGGTTCCCCCAGTATGGGTTGGATAGGTAGGTTACCCCAGTATAGGTAGGTGCCCTCAGTATAGGTTAGATAGGTAGGTTCCCCAGTATAGGTTAGATAGGTAGGTTCCCCCTAGTATAGGTTATATAGGTAGGTGCCCCGAGTGTATAGTTTAGATAGGTAGCTTCCCCAGTATAGGCTAGGTAGGTTCCCCCAGTATAGGTTATATAGGTAGGTGCCCCCAATATAGTTTAGATAGGTAGTTTCCCCCATAGTGAGGCCTGGTGCACACCAAAACCCGCTAGCAGATCCGCAAAATGCTAGCAGATTTTGAAATGCTTTTTCTTCTTTTTCTGTAGCGTTTCAGCTAGCGTTTTGCGGTTTTGTCTAGCGGTTTTGGTGTAGTAGATTTCCTGTATTGATACAGTAAAGCTGTTACTGAACAGCTACTGTAACAAAAAACGCCTGGCAAACCGCTCTAAAGTGTCGTTTTACAGAGCGGTTTGCATTTTTCCTATACTTAACATTGAGGCAGAAACGCATCCACAATCCAAAAAATGCCTCACCCCGGGAGTATGCGTTTCTGCAAAATGCCTCCCGCTCTGGTGTGCACCACCCCATTGAGATACATTGACCAAGCAGATCCGCAGCCGCAAGCGGATCTGAAAACGCCCAAAAAGCCGCTCTGTGTGCACCAGCCCTTACATAGTTATTTTGGTTGAAAAAAGACATACGGTACGTCCATCGAGTTCACCTGCCTACCTAACCCAGTATAGGTTAGGTAGGTAGGTGCCCCCCTCATAATGGAGGGGGAAGCCGCAGCCGTGGGGAGGGCAGCCCGACCTCTCCCTCCGTTCCTCTCCCAGGGTCGCCCTCCGTGCTCCCCCCTCCGACTGCAGAGTGATTGCAGCAGGGTAGCGCTGTATATAGCTACTCACCTTCCTGGTTCCAATCGCCGCTCACTCGCCGCTGGTCTTCTCCTCTCTGCATAGACGCTATACACACGCTGCTTCCTGCTAAACAGGAAGCAGCGTGTGTGTATGCATCTATGCAGACAGAGCAGGAGACCGGCGGCAAGTGAGTGATCAGCAATTGGAACCAGGGAGGTGAGTAGCTATTTACAGCGCTTCCCTGCTGCAATCACTCTGCAGTCGGAGGGGGGAGCACGGAGGGCGGCCCTGGGAGAGGAACGGATTGGAGAGGTCGGACTGCCCTCCCCGCGGCTGACTCCCCCCTCCATTACAGCGCCCCTCCCAATAGCGCTCAGGGCGGCCGCACGGCTGAACAGCCCCTAGAAACGGGCCTGGTCTTGCTGATACTCTGCCTCTAATACTTAGGCTGGGTTCACATATGACATAGCGTGAAAGGCTGCATTTTATGTCTTTTTTTTGTTAATGTTTTGTGCTTTTATTTAGCGTCTTTACTGCATTTTTTGTGCGTTTGCAATGCTTTTTTCATGCATTTTGCATGTAGTTTAATACATTTGCGGTTAATATATACAAAACGCATATGCGTTTTGTATGATTTTCCATGCGTTTTTATATTTCCATTTATGCAAATCACTTGGAAAACAACTGAAAGTAAAAATAGAGCAAAACATTTTTTGAAGGGGAAACAAACGCATATAAAAATGCATGGAAAACGCATGAAAAACGCATACCATTGCATTCCCATTGACTTTCATTATGTGCATTTTGGCAGAGTTTCAACAAAACCAGCATTTTCGGAAAGCCTACTGTTTTTTTTTCTGCGACCTATTGACTAACATTGCTGCATAAAATGCAGCGTTTTAAGCGACGCTAGCATTTCTGCTATGTTCGGACGCGGCCTTAGGGCTAGTTGACACTGGCCGCTTTTTCAGCGCTTTGCTGATTGTGGGGATCAGCAAAGCACTGCTGCTAAAGTATCCCTATGGGTACATTCACACTGCAGTGTTTACGATTGCGATCAATCTTAAATATGCTGCATCTTGGGGCCGATCACGCTATGATTCTCGTTCTATTTTACGGGAATCACAAGTGCAAATTGCAGAGAATCGTGAGATTTTGCCCGCCGAATCGTGATCATGGACCCAAACGCGATTGCGCAAGCGCCGGGCAATCGCAAGTGTGAACTAGCCCTCAGACCCTGAATACACACGCCCCACGTTAATACCAGAATAACATGGGCGCATGTGTGACAACACTTACGCGCCCACGCGTACGTTGGCAACCACATGGGGCACGTGTATGGACGGAGGATGGTGCCTGGAACCAGCGGCTGACACTGACCGGTAAAGACAATGGGCACTGGGGCATATTAGACATTGGGGGGACAGCGCTGGGGGTTTTGTCTCGTTCATCGCTCGTCCCGATATTGCTCGCCATTACCACCACGCATCTGATCGACCACAATCGCATGACATCCTGCAACATGTCTGATCGACATGCTTGGCCTAAAATTGGTCGCAGCATCAATCGAGCATGCACTTTATGGCACCGATTTTCATCCGGTTCGATAATACTTACCGAATCAGATGGCTGATTGGCCGCCAAGTTGAGAGATGTATGGCCACCTTAAGGACTGGCTCAAAAAAGTGATTTTGTGGCGGATCGTTTTTCAGCGTTTGACATAGGTTCCCGCTGGCGTGTTTTGAGCCACTATGGGGACCACTGAACCATAGATGCATCTGACACTGGATGCTACACATAGCGTACAAGTCAAGAAGAGACAACGGAATCTACCGTGACGCTTACACAACATCGCCGACTGCTGTCACCGTTGTAAACTTGTATAAGCAGGTACAGAGGGCAGATGTAACACAGAGGGGGACACTGGAGGCACAGAGGAGGTACAGGGGACAGAGATGGCACAATGTTCCGACTTATGAACAGATTCAGGTTAAGAACGAACCTACAGTCCCTTTTAGCGTCTAAAAGCTTGTGAAAAAATTGCAAGGCTACACCATACAATTTTTGATATTTTACTACAACTAAACCTAATCCTACTCTCACACAGAACCCCCCCCCCCTCCAATGTCTAATCCAACCCCTCCTCCCCTCTTCCTGACACCAAACCCTAAAACCCCCTTCCTGACACCTAACCTTAGGACTCCCCTTCCTGATGCCTAACCCTAAAACCCCCCTTCCTCCACTGCAAATAACGTTAATTAAAAAAAAAATCTAAAACAATACATTTCAAAACGATAATTTACAAAATGATAATTTTCAATTTCACAATGATGATTTTCAAAACGAAAAATGTTGGTTTCCGCTTTTGTTTGATTTTGTGCCCAATAGCTGATATTCTGCATTTGGGGCGTCCAAATATTCCATTTGCTGCACCCACATTTCCTGCTTCCTGTGAGAGGTGTGGTGCCGTTTCAGCGAATCCTTCATGTATTCAGGGCCCAAATCTAAAGCAGAGATTTGTCACACGGCAATGTATATTCTATACTGCTGAGGCGTTTGCTTTGCACCCTGAAAGAGTAAGTGGGGGAGGGGAGCATCCTATCTCCAAGCGTATCTATCTCCGAGTGTAATCCGGATGGGGGCAGAGGAAAACCAGTTCTTGCCATTACAGGTATTTAAAGCCATCTTTAAGTGCTTCAGCAGCAACCGGCTCTTTCTTTACAAAATGTTATGTCAAATATCAGTTTCATAGAAAAGTGTCAGAAAGAGCTGAGAATTGACGGGAGTTTTTGTTGCAGCATGTCCGTCACACCTCTGTGCAGCAGACATTGTTCTGCCATGACAGCTGTGTGACTCGTCCGGCAGGTGACTTAGGGGTATGTGACTAATTGCATGAATCACCGCGGCTGCATCTACTTCCAATTGCTGGGAATAGACGGTACCACCCAATCGTACAGTTTGTATCGCCCAATCGAGCCATTAGATGGCTCGATTGATAAATTCCGACATGTCCGATCACCCGCCAGATCGATTCCGCGCTCGATACAGCGGGAGGGACAATGGGAAAAGATAAGGAAAAACGAGCAGAAGATTAGAGGCGCGACCGCAGGGACGAGCGGGAATCGATCCAGGCGCGAGCTGGGACGAGCGGGCGGCATAATCGAGCGGTACAAACGTACCATCTATTCCCAGCATAAGAGCTGACAAACATGTAAAGATGCTAAGCATTTCAAATAAACACTGCTGGCCTTTCACTTCCACACAGTGGGAGGCATTTATCAATAGTATCTGAGACAAAATATTAGTAGGTTTTTAGAAATCCGTTCAGAATTGTCTCAAGACATCCGAAGAAATCACTAAATAGTGCAAAATCCTTCTTAAACTTTTAGGAATGGGAGGAGTTAGGTAGATCTCTCAGGCAGTGCAGCGTGTGAGGGAAATTGCTGTTTCTGAGGTAACCAACACACCTGCTGTCAGCAGGCTTTGAGTGAGGGGGGAGGAGCCCTTCACAAATCGCATCCCTGCACTGCTGCATTATCTGTAGAACAGCTATGAAGCACTTCTTAATCTGCGCCCGTTTAGGAATGGATCTACACTTTTCTTAACTTAGTGCAGCTCTAGAAATCCACTAAACTGCCCCTGTTACGTAGGATTTGAGAAGTTTCTTACTATCATGCAGAACAGTTCCTCTGCTGGTTAGAACAGTTTTAGAAGAAAAAACTGTCTGTAATGCTTTGATAAATCTGGCCCAGTAGGACTGCCGGGATAATAGTGCATTTTCTGCACGATTATTATTTAGTATTTATATAGCGCCGACCTCTTCCGCAGCACTGTACAGAGTATACTATCTTGTCACTTCACTGTCCCTTAGAGGGGCTCACAATCTAATCGCTACCATAGTCATATGTCTATGTATGTATTGTGTAGTGTGTGCATTGTTGTCTAGGGCCAATTTCAGGGTGAAGCCAATTAACTTATCTGTATGTTTTTGGGATGTGGGAGGAAACCAGAGTGCTCAGAGGAAACCCACACAGACATGGGGAGAACATACCAACTCCATGCAGATAGTGCCCAGGCTGGGATATGAATCAGGGACCCAGCGCTGCAAGGCAAGTGCGCTCCCCACTATGCCACCGAGCTGCCCATGATGGAGGTGCTGCACAGCGCCAAACTCTTCGATCAAATCGTGCAACTTAAAGGAATGATCCACGGAAAAAAAAACCAAAGTTCCACTTACCCGGGGCTTCCTCCAGCCCGGGGCAGCCGTCCTGTGCCCCCGCCGCAGCTCCTACGTCTCCCGGTCCTCTACGCCGGCGGAGCCAGGTCGGGTTCCGGGTTGGCCTCTTCTGCGCTCCACCACGGGGGTCACGGGGTCCGGCCGACATCATCTGGATGCTACTGCGCAGGCGCAATAGTTCTGCGGGTAAGTGGAACTTTGTTTTTTTTTTTTGCGCTGATCATTCCTTTAAGGTGGCCACTAATGATCCAATTTCTCGTAAAAAATCGTTTGAGCGATCAGATAATTCTGATCGGAAGAAAAATTGTTCACTACACCATCAACGAACCAATCTTTGCTTCCTATCTATCACAACCAACAAGAAGAGCCAAATTTTGGTTTGACTAAAATCCAATCAGACGACAATAATTATAATTGTTCATGATCGATTGTGTCCATTAATGGAGATTATTTACAACCAATCCGATCAGAATTTCTGAACGCTCTATCGATTTTGCCCTAGAAATTGGATAAGGATAAGAAGATGCGTTTCCCATGGAAGGCTATGGTGGAAACGCATCCGTTTCGGACTCTACAAGGATCTTAACAGACCAATGGAGTGGATTTTGCAATGTCCGCTCTGCCTGGCCCTTTGCAGTCAGTCCCCAGTGTGGACCGAGCCTAAGGGCCCTTTCACACTAGCGCATTGCGGCATTTTACCGCAGCCTAACGCTATGGCAATGAAAGTCTATGGGGCATATCACACTATACGCGACGCGGTGCGCCGGAAGTCCCTAATCTAACGTGAGCGCATACCTATATTACCATGCAGCGGACCAGAAGTAATGTATGTCTATGGCGACACAAGTTTTTTTAAAATGACCACCGCAAGTTTTACGCGTAAGCTTATTTTAGTAACATGCTTCCATGTACGTCATCGATCCAGCCACAGGAAGTGCGCGTCACTTCCTGCTTGGCCTGCTTCCAGATGGGGATTACCGCTTACTAATGCAGTAATCCCTGAAGGCCGGGCCAAGGCAGAGGCAAGAGAGGCTCCAGCCTCAGGGCGCAGTGTAGGAGGGGGCGCAGGGTGGGGCCAGGCAGAGGCGAGAGAGGCTCCAGCCTCAGGGCGCAGTGTAGGAGGGGGCGCAGGGTCGGGATAAGGCAGAGGCGAGAGAGGCTCCAGCCTCAGGGTGCAGTGCAGGAGGGGTGCACAACTCACCCAGCTATCATTCCCCTATTATGTTTGAAGCAGATAGAAATAAGAAAAGGGGATTCATGGCAGTGACTGCAAGCCAGATAACTAGAGATTAATAGGTGTTGGGGGGGGGGGGGGGGGTTTGGGGGCTCTGGGGTGCCTCTTGTGCCAGGTAAATGGAAGAGAAATTGTATGGTGTGTACCAGGCTTTAGTCTAATAGCAATCAGTGTGTGACAGCTGGGGTGGGAGGGATGGAGGGGCACGCTTTGGCGTCTCAACCTTGGGTGCTGGAGGACCTTGTCCCAGCTCTGCCAGAAGGCCTGTTTTTGGTGGTGCGCTACCGCCATAAACAGGGCCTCAATCATTTTGAGAGAAGTATGAAATTACATAGTTACATGCTTAGTTTGGTTACAGGAGAACTGAAGCGAGAGGTATACGGAAGCTGCCATATTTATTTCCTTTTAAGTAATACCAGTTGCCCGCCAGCCCTGCTGAGCTATTTGAATGCAGTAGTGAAGCACGCGCTTCACCCCTCCTCTGGAATGCCCTCCCACAACACATCCGTCACTCGCCAACCTTTGTTGCCTTTAAACGCTCTCTAAATACACACTTGTTCCGACAAGCATATGCTCTACCTTAAACCACTTCCCTTTGTCCTAAGACCAAATTGCACTCCTACTAGGTATCCTAAAACACACAGCCTCTATACATTTGCTGCATACTACCCCTCCTCCTGTCCCCCCCCCCCCCCTCCCATTCCCTTTAGATTGTAAGCTCGCCAGGGCAGGGCTCTCTCCCCCTTTTGTGTCTTGGTAACCATTATACATTTTATTCATCATGTTACTTTTATCACTGTCATTACCAATTCTATAATTTGTATTTTGTATCATTCTTTGTATTTTGTCACTAATTCTGTATCTTGTATATTGGTGTACACCATTGTCTGTATTATGTACCCCATGTTTGTTTCTTGCTTTGTACAGCGCCACAGAATATGTTGGCGCTTTATAAATCAATAATAATAACAATAATAGTAGTGTGAATCACACCAGAAACAAGCATGCAGCTAATCTGGTCAGATCTGACAGTAATGTCAGAAACACCTGCTGCATGCTTGTTCAGGGGCTATGGCTAAAAGTATTAGAGGCAGAGGATCTGCGGGTTAGCCAGGCAACTGGTATTGTTTAAAAGGTAATAAATATGGCAGCCTCCATATACCTCTCACTATAGTTCTCCTTTAAAAAACAAACAAACATTCATCCATCAACTTCAACCAGAGAACACCCCCCCCAAAAAAAAAGAACAAACAAAAAACAAACATAAAACGAATAAACAAAATAATTTGGACCGCACTGAACCCACACATATCCTAGTTGATCCAGATTGAGGCCAAAATCCCTTACAAGGCCTGGGCCAATTATCCTTAAAAAGGAAAAAATTCCTTTCTGACTCCAGATGACAATCAGATAAAATCCTTGGATCAACTCTACTGGGAATTACCTAGTAATTATAGCTGTGTGACTGTCCTTCAATGCAAGGAAAGCACCCAATCCCTCATTCAGTGCAAATCTAGAAAGTGCCACAAATGACGTCCTGTGGTAAGACACATTTTAATAACTCTTAGGCTGCTTTCACAGTGGGACGTTACAGGCGCACGTTAGTGCAGCCTGTAACGCTCCCCCAACGCACAGCAATGTAACACAAGTGGGCTGTTCACACTGCCCACATTGCGTTACATGTAACGCTGCACGTTGTAGTGAAAGTGTAGCATGCTGTGCGTTCGTTAGACTGTTTGCACATGCTCAATAGTGGGTGGAGAGGAGGAGGGGAGATACCGCTACAGTAGCCGCACACATGGCTACTTAATATGCACTGCACTGGCGGCCGCTGATTGGCCGGTGGGACTACATGATGCGAAGTGTCTCGCTCTGCATCACGTGGTCCCGCCGGCCAATCAGTGCCACTCTGGGAGACCTTATGCGGATAGAGCCGCCTAACGCGGCTCACTCTACCGTCCTCTCCCGCCCCACCATGCGTTGTGTTAGGGGCATGTTATGCGACCTTAACGTAGCACCTAACGCAACGTCTTAGTGTGTAAGTAGCCTTAAGGTAGCCATACATCAGGTGACTTGGCAGACGATCGACCAGCTGACTTGATTGTTATAATCAAATTGGATGAGAATTGGTGCTGCCAAGTGCATGCCAGACCGACAATGCAGCCAATTTTAGGAAAAACAGGGCGCTTATCTCAAATGAGATAATTCCTTTGAGGCTACTAATGGGTTAAAATGTACCCCAGGTGACATGTGACATGATGAGGTAGACATAAGTGTACAGTGCCAAGCATACAAATAACTAGGCTGTGTTCCTTTTTTTTATTTTTCTGCCTGAGAGAGTTAAAAATCCAGGTATGCAAGTGACAGTTTCTCTCCTGTCGAGACCTAGTCGGACTACAGCATAATCTTCACTGATATGGTATTACAAGCCTAAAACTTTTGCCTGGAAGAGAACAGCTTCTGAGGGCAGGGGATAGATAAAAAACGGTCAATAGTTCATATAAAGTCATTTTCAGGCGTAGGAGGATGGATAGAATAGTTTATCTCATCAGTTTATTTTCACCTCGCGTTTCCTTTAAATTAAAATAGAGTCCATTCAATGCATGGTTGTAAATACATTTGGGGTTTTTTCTCTTGGCTAGGTGTTGGGGGAGATCTCTCCGGTGAAGGCAGTAAGTCGGTATTCCAATGGGGTATCCTGCTCCCTCTTTCTCTGTAATATTTCTGCTTGAAGCAATGTGGCCTGGAGACACACAAAAGAAAGAACGAGAATATGAATTATACTAGTAGATCTAAGCCCGTTTAAAAACGGCTCTAGGACTCTCGCGCCGCCGCCACCGCTGCTTGTCAGCGCGCGCACCGGTCAGCCCGCCTCCCCATTCATTAATATACCACAGGAACTCCAGAGTAGGGATGCTCATTTGGAATGTGTGGAATTGAAATTTCCAAATGGAAAACAGAAATTCCGAGCGGAACTCGGAAAACAGAACTCGGAAATACTGCAATACTGCAACTTTAGGTAATTACATAACTCGAAATCAATGGACCAATCAGAGAATGCAGAAACAACTAGGAAGTATTTAGCCAATCAGAGAATGCAGAAACAACTAGGAAGTATTTAGCCAATCAGAGAATGCAGAAACAACTAGGAAGTATTTGGCCAATCAGAGAATGCAGAAACAACTAGGAAGTACAGTATTTAGCCAATCAGAGAATGCAGAAACAACTAGGAAGTATTTGGCCAATCAGAGAATGCAGAAACAACTAGGAAGTATTTAGCCAATCAGAGAATGCAGAAACAACTAGGAAGTATTTAGCCAATCAGAGAATGCAGAAACAACTAGGAAGTATTTGGCCAATCAGAGAATGCAGAAACAACTAGGAAGTATTTAGCCAATCAGAGAATGCAGAAACAACTAGGAAGTATTTAGCCAATCAGAGAATGCAGAAACAACTAGGAAGTATTTGGCCAATCAGAGAATGCAGAAACAACTAGGAAGTATTTAGCCAATCAGAGAATGCAAAAACAACTAGGAAGTATTTGGCCAATCAGAGAATGCAGAAACAACTAGGAAGTATTTGGCCAATCAGAGAATGCAGAAACAACTAGGAAGTATTTAGCCAATCAGAGAATGCAAAAACAACTAGGAAGTATTTGGCCAATCAGAGAATGCAGAAACAACTAGGAAGTATTTGGCCAATCAGAGAATACAGAAACAACTAGGAAGTATTTAGCCAATCAGAGAATGCAAAAACAACTAGGAAGTATTTAGCCAATCAGAGAATGCAGAAACAACTAGGAAGTATTTAGCCAATCAGAGAATGCAGAAACAACTAGGAAGTATTTAGCCAATCAGAGAATGCAGAAACAACTAGGAAGTATTTAGCCAATCAGAGAAAGCAGAAAAGACTAGGAAGTATTTAGCCAATCAGAGAATGCAGAAAAGACTAGGAAGTATTTAGCCAATCAGAGAATGCAGAAAAGACTAGGACGTATTTGGCCAATCAGAGAATGCAGAAAAGACTAGGACGTATTTGGCCAATCAGAGAATGCAGAAACAACTAGGAAGTATTTAGCCAATCAGAGAATGCAGAAACAACTAGGAAACAACTAGGAAGTATTTGGCCAATCAGAGAATGCAAAAAATAACAAAAAAAAACTACTCGGAAACCCGAATTCAGAAATTGGATTTCTGCAGAAATACTGGATTACCACAACTCGGTAATTTTAGCCCAATCACAGAACTCGGAAGCATTGGACCAATCGGAGAAGGCAGAGTCAACTCGGAAGTATTTGGCAAATCAGAGAATGCAAAAAATGACCCCCAAAAATACCACTACTCGAAAATCCGAACTCGGAAACTGATCGGAAATCCGTAAAATCGGTAATCGATATTGGCGGAAATTGGAATTTTTGCGGAATCGGAAATTTACATTTTCGACCATCCCTACTCCAGAGTGATAATTCAAACTTTATGACACCTCCTCGTAGACATCGTCTTATCGTATAGCTTTTCATCATATGCTCTGTTTCTATTACCAGTGTTTGCTTGGGGGTTGTTTTAATGTTTAACCATTTCTGCCGCCCGGACGTGATCCTCACGTCCAGGTGGCTGCTCCCGATCACCGATCCGTGTCCCCAGCAGAAAAACCGAAGCGCTCTTACTAAAGGCTTCAGTCTTTCTGCAAAAAAAAAGTTTCCCCGTACTCCTTGTGATCAAGAAGCACAAGGAGAAAAAAATAAACTCAAGTTGGCCATCTTGTGGCCAAATAGTAAAACTACATCTACATATATTTTACATTACAATTTACACATATAATAACATTAAAAATTAACTGTTTATTTCCCACACCAAAATATTACCCAAATAAAATTTTTAATGGGAAAAAAAAATTACAATAAAAAAAACCAATCATAAATAGTTACCTAAGGGTCTGAACATTTTAAATATGCATGTGAAGGTGGTACACTGCGAATATTTTTAAAATTATAAGCTTGTAAATAGTGATGGATGCAAAACGGAAAAAAATGCACCTTTATTTCCAAATAAAATATTGGCGCCATACATTGTGATAGGGACAAAATTTAAATGGTGTCATAACCGAGACAAGCGGGCAAATAAAATACATAGGTTTTAATTATGTTAGCGTGGATTATTTTAAAGCTATAATGGACGAAAACTGAGAAATAATGAATTTTTTCCATTTTTTTTCTTATTAATCCGGTTGAAATGCATTTATAAAAAAAATCTTAGCAAAATGTACCACCCAAAGAAAGCCTAATAAGTGGTGGAAAAAACAATGATATAGATCAATAAATTGTGATAAGTAGTGATAAAGTTATTAGCGAATGAATGGGAGGTGAAAATTGCTCTGATGCAGAAGGTGAAAAATGCCAGCGGGCTGAAATGGTTAATGGAGATCTCCTTGAACCATAGTAATGAAATGCTGTGGTCTTTAAACTCTGACCTGTTCCACCCACACACAGGGATGTCTGTTTTGGGTGGTGTATCTCGTTAACATATTTTTAGTGACATTTATTGCAGCCTACCATCTCTAATTCTTTTCTGGCCGCCTCCATCTCTTCCTGTGCTGAATGCTTGGGGTTTCTCTTCCTCTCCTGCATGGTCTGGATATGCTGTCTGATGCGGTGTTCCAGTTTGAGGTCTCTGGATGCCCTGCACATAAGAAATAAGACACATTGCCAAATTATAACACAATGATTCTCTTGTTTACAGAAAGAGAAGGTGACCCGGTGTTTAGAACGAATGGCTGCCAAAGGAACATTCAGAAAAAAGTTTGCCAAGGGGAGCCATTTGCAGACTATATTTGGTGCATACGGCAGTTTTGCGATATTTCCGAACTGAAGCAGCGCATCTTTTTATAAGCAAATCTGAAGTGGAATTAAAATAAAAAAACAGAGGGAAGGCTTCCCGCTTGTCTCATGGTTCCCTCGTCCCAGCGCTGTCACCCACCTTATAATGTGCCGCCACAGGAGACTCCAGAAAGCTCAGTTGTTCCGAGGACGAGCAGTTCTGTACTGCGCATGCGCAAGAGAGAGCGCGTTCCGGAAGTCTTACAGAGCAGTATTCGACCAATGGGTCGAATACATCTAAAGGGAGTGACAGCGCTGGAACGAGGGGACCAGGAGAGGCGCAGGAAGGTTCTATAGGACCTTCCCTGTCCATAGGTAAGTATGTTGGGTTTTTTTTAAATCCACTTTAGATTTGCTTTAAAGTATATCTAAAATGAATCAACATGTCCAACATACTAATTGACTGACCCTGATAGCCTTTCATCACTGTAAAGCCTGGCACACGCTTTCAATTTTACCACCTCCTTGTAGGATGAAAGTTCACCTACACAATCTGTTCATAGTATTCAATATCTGCTGATCCTGTCCTGGTACTACAGTGGAAACCCTTTATAGCAAACTCCAAGGGACCAGCAAAAGTAGTTTACTATATCACAATTTCTACACACGCATTTGCTGGGACCTGAGGACTGAGTTTACTATATCCAGAGGTTTACTATACTAGTTTGCTATAACAAGATTATACTGTACATGAAGATGGTAAAATTCAAAATTGGATGTGTGTACCAGGCATTAGGCTCGGTGCACACTATGCCTGATGCAGAACGGCCCATTCACAGCATTTCCCGTGTGGATACCCTGTGTCCGACACAGTGTTCCTCAAATGTCCCTCATCTCCTTCACAACACGTACCGTTGTGCATGCTGCTTGGGGCCACCGCTGCCACCAAGCACAGCAAAAGCATAATCAACTTCTGAGGCTCCCAACTGGATTGAAACAGACTGGTCCGCTAAGTGATGGACCAATGAGAATCCTCCCTGGGGAGGTTGAATTCCCATTGGTCTGTTTCAATCCAGTGTGCAGCCCCAGTGGATATTGGGTTGCCATTGGTATAGGAGCTCTTGTCCCCAGCCTGGTGGTTCAGAAGAAGTTGGCAAAAGAAGGTAGAAGACATAAGGTGACAGAAGAACAGAGGACTGCGGACACTGTCAGTTCCCATAGACTTTCATTGCGTCCATCAGCATGTGTGATGTCTGGAAAAATCCTGAAGGTTGGGATTTTGCATAGAAAACGTACAGGTGTGAGGGGTTTCCATATTTCACCTGGGGATCTGTTAAATGTTTCTGCGTTCTGTGAATTGGGCAAAATGGGTCTGTTTTCCCAGCAAATGTGAACGTAATCCTCCAAATTACTTAAAGAGAACCCGAGGTGTGTTTAAAGAATGTTATCTGCATACAGAGGCTGGATCTGCCTATACAGCCCAGCCTCTGTTGCTATCCCAAACCCCACTAAGGTCCCCCTGCACTCTGCAATCCCTCATAAATCACAGCCGTGCTGTGAAGCTGTGTTTACATCTGTAGTGTCAGTCTCAGCTGCTTCCCCTAAATAAAATTAGGCCGGGGCATAAATTTGGGCACTGATGTCATTTTATTGATTCCAAAACCTTTAGAACTAATTCTTGGAACTCAAATTGGCCTGGTAAGCTCAGTGACCCCTGACCTACATACACAGGTGAATCCAATTATAAGAAAGAGTATTTAAGGGGTCAATTGTAAGTTTCCCTCCTTTTTCAATTTTCTCTGAAGAGTAGCAACATGGGTCTTAAAACAACTCTCAAATGACCTGAAGACAAAGATTGTTCACCATCATGGTTTAGGGGAAGGATACAGAAAGCTGTCTCAGAGATTTCAGCTGTCTATTTCCACAGTTAGGAACATACTGAGGAAATGGAAGACCACAGGATAAGTTCAAGTTAAGGCTCAAAGTGGCAGACCAAGAAAAATCTCTGATAAACAGAAGCGGCGAATGGTGAGAAATCAGATTCGACCCACAGACCAGCACCAAAGACCTACAATATCATCTTGCTGCAGTTGGAGTCACTGTGCATCGTTCAACCATTCGGACACTTTACACAAAGACTCTATGCAAGAGTGATGCAGAGGAAGCCTTTTCTCCACTTACAGCACATACAGATCCACTTGAGGTATGCTAAAGCACATTTGGACAAGCCAGCTTAATTTTGGAATAAGGTGCTGTGGACTGATTAAACTAAAATTTAGTTATTTGGGCATAACAAGGGGCTTTATGCATGGAGGAAAAACACAGCATTCCAAGAAAAACACCTGCTACCTACAATAAAATATGGTGGTGGTTCCATCACGCTGTGCGGCTGTGTGGCCAGTGCAGGGAATGGGAATCTTATCAAGGTTGAGGGATGCTTGGATTCCACTCAGTATCTGCAGATTCTGGAGACCAATGTCCAGGAATCAGTGACAAAGCTGAAGCTGCACCGGGGCTGGATCTTTCAACAAGCCAACGACCCTAAACACTGCTCAAAATCCACTAAGGCATTCATGCAGAGGAACAAGTACCATGTTCTTGGAATGGCCATCTCAGCCCCCAGACCCGAATATAATTGAAAATCTGTGGTGTGAGCTGAAGAGAGCTGCCCATGCTCGGAAGCCATCAAACCTGAATAAACTAGAGATGTTTTGTAAAGAGGAATGGTCCAAAATACCTTCAACCAGAATCCAGACTCTCATTGGAACCTACAGGAAGCGTTTAGAGGCTGTAATTTCTGCAAAAGGAGGATCTACTAAATACTGATTTCATTTCATCTTTTTTGTGGTGCCCAAATTTATGCCCCGGCCTAATTTTATTTAAACAATTATTGCACACTTTCTGTAAATCCAATAAACTTCATTTCACTTCTCAAATGTCACTGTGTGTGTCTCCTATATGATATATTTAACTGACCTTTTTTTATCGTTACAACCAAAGATTTATTCAGGAAAATCATGACAATTAACAAGGTTGCCCAAACTTTCGCATCCCACTGTATAGAGAGAGTTTAGCCTCATTTGTAAGTTGTAATTTGATCTCTCCCCTGTGTTACCTGACTGCCATGGCAGAGATGGTAGAAAATCTTATTTGAAAGCACAGGATGGTAACAATATAGCCATTTGGTTCCCAACTGATTCTGAGCTAAGTGCGTCTGCCATACTGTAACCGACCTCTCCCCTGATTTTGACTACTTTCTTATTTATACAGTTTCAAAATTTTTAAGTGTCTTCATAAATTTAATTCACAAAATTTGTGTTCTAGTCTTATTTATATGCAGAGTGTCTACCAGGCTTTTATTCTGTCATATTTTGGTAAATTATGGATTGGAGGCCGAAAATTCTAGAAAAAAATGTACCGCTTTTGACTCATAATTCCAGACAGAAATGCACCGCCAGAGAGGTTAAAGAGACTATGTAACAAAATGTTCAGCCTTATTTCTTCTATTCTATAAGTTCCTCTACCTGTTCTAATGTGGTCTGGATGACTGCAGCCTTTTCTAGTTGCACTGTTTCTGTAATATATCTAATCATCTTTTCTTTGTCAAGCTTTGTCGATCCAGGGGGGAATGCACTGCCTCTGCTGTGATAGGGAGAAGTTATGCACACCCCCTGCAGGCTCTGTGTGAGTGCTTTGTTTATTAGTCACAGACAGGGTCTCTGCTCTTAATTTCAGCTTGTCTGAGGGGGAAGGGAGCTGCCCATGCTGAGAAAATGTGAGAAATCATTGACTGGAGTGCAGAAAATTAACTATGTAATAACAACTTGTACTATACTGTAACATGATATATACTGTATGTACACATACATCACTTCCTGGTTAGCAGCCAAGTTTGTTTTGTAAACACTGCCTAAAACTGGCAAAGAGGGATCCAGGAGATCACAGTGACTCGATTGGTATGTTTTTTATTGTACAAATCGGACAGTACAGATTCTCTTTACATCACTAGCAAAAAAATACTTAAAAGACAACTGTAGCGAGAGGTATATAGAGGCTTCCATATTTATTCCCCCTTAAGCAATACCAGTTGTCTGAGTTGTCTGGCAGTCCTGCTGATTTATTTGGATGCTGCAGTGTCTGAATAGCACCAGCAACAAGCATGCAGCTAATCTTGTCAGTTCCGACATTAATGTCGGGAACACCTGATACGCTGCATGCTTGTTCAGGGACTATGTATAAAAGTATTAGAGTCAGAGGATCAGCAGGCCAGCCAGGCAACTGGTATTGCACAAAAGGAAAAAAAAAACATGGCAGCCTCCCTACAGTTGTCCTTTAAAATAGATTTTATAGTACCTTTTCAACTACTTTTTAGTGCTTTTTCAATTGCTGAAATGTTGTTCTAAACAAAAGATGAAAAATTATCTCAACTCAAGAGAAAAAGTTAATTGCATACGGGCCCTTATTCAATTCACTTTTCTCCTGTTTTCTCCTTGGGGATACTTTCACACCTTATCAATAAAATGCCTTTAAATAGACACTGTAACATCAAAAACATCCCCTGGGGGGTACTCACCTCGGGAGGGGGAAGCCTCAGGATCGTAATGAAGCATCCCACGCCGTCCTCTGTCACACGGGGCTCTCGCTGCAGCCCTCCGTACAGCCGCCGACAGATCCGACTGTTGATTCAATATTTACCTTTCCAGGCTCCAGCGGGGGCGCTGTGGCGGCTTTCGGCTCCGAAGTAGATGGAAATACCCGATCGGCGTCGGGTCCACTCTACTGTGCAGGCGCCGGAGACTTGCGCCTGCGCAGTAGAGCAGACCTGACGGCGATTGGGTATTTCCGCCTACTTCGGAGCCGACAGCCGTCAGAGCGCCTGCGCAGGAGCCGGGAAGGTAAATATTGACGACGACGCTGTACGGAGGGCTGCAGCGAGACCCCCGAGGGATGGATAACGGCGTGGGAAGCCTCATTAGGATCCTGAGGCTTCCCCCACCCGAGGTGAGTACCCCCAGGGGAGGTTTTGATGTTACAGATTCTCTTTAAAGCCACCAGCAAGCAAGAAAATACCCGGATTCATTTTGATAGTCCTTTTTACCTACTTTTGCAATTGCAGACTAGTGCTCAAAAGTTATTTTACAGTTAATGGGAACCATCAGAAGTCTTTGGGACCCCAAGTGCTCTTGAAGACAGGCGGCTCTGTACTGATCATGCGAGTGGGCGTGCTCATGCAGGTGCAGTACGGAGTGGCCCTTCTTCAGGAGCACTTGGGGTACTACAGACTTCGAATCCTCCTGCGGAGGTAGAGAGCAGTATTCGACTGATCAGTCAAATACTGCTACCGGGGGAGTCAGCACTGGAACAAGGGCCCCGTGATAGGAGCGGGAAGGTTCTATGCAGAGTTCCCCAACCCTGTCCCCAAGGCCCACCAACAGAACATGTTTTGCAGGAAACCACAAACATTCACAGGTGAGGTAATAAGTTTTGCAGCAAAGCTGATTAAAGGGACTCCAAGTAGTGAGTAAAAACAAAATCAGAACTTACCTGGGGCTTTCTCCAGCCCACCGTAGGTCGGGAGGTCCCTCAGTGTCCTTCTGGCTCCTCTCCCAGTCCCTCCGCAGAAATGACATCTGGCGGCTCCCGGCGACACTGGGCCCGAGTGTCAGGCTCCCTCTTCCTGAAAGATGATGTTAGTCGTCATCACTGCGGCCGGTGTGACAGTACTGCGCATGCGTGGTTTCATCGTGCATGCGCAGCACTGTCACGCTGGCCGCCGTGATGACGCAAGGCGGCCGGCGTGATGACGACTAACGTCATCTTTAAGTAAGAGGGAGCCCGAAACTCGGTCCCGGTGTCGCAGGGAGCCATTTCTACGAAGGGACTGGGAGAGGAGCCAGAAGGACGCTGAGGGAACTCCCGACCTACGGTGGGCCGGAGAAGGCCCCAGGTAAGTTCAGATTTTGTTTTTAATCACTGCGTGGAGTCGCTTTAACTACCAGTGTCGGTTTCCACAAAACACGCACTGTTGGTGGGCCTTGAGGACAGGGTTGGGGAACTCTGCTCTATAGGACCCAGAGCCTTCCCTCTCTTTAGGTAGCAACTGGTATCTGTTTTGGTTTTGTTTTTGTTCCCATTATTGTTAAACAGAAGAAGCAAAATTATCTCCTAGGAGAAACCTCAAGAGAATAAGTGAATTGGATATGGGCCCTGATCTAATATCCACTAGGGCCATCATGTGGCAAGGTGGTAAATGATCAGCATAATGTAGATATCAAACATTTACCCCATCGAATGGCATATAATAAACAGCATTCCCACAGGGACCTCTTTTTCTTCACCGTGAACCCCCCACATATTTTTAGCAGTATCCTGAAAGCTCTCACCTATAAGGCAATTGGCACTCCATGTATTCTGAGCCTTCGAGCAAACGGTATTTAGTTACAAGGTGATACTGTAAATCGGGCGACGTGGCAATGTACATAGTGCAGATGCTAGCTGGCTGCTAGCAACAGTGAGGAACTTTCCATTTGCTATTTGTGACTTTGATACAGTGCCAGGCCCAGCATGTGTCTCTGCCACGGGGCATCTAGTGACACCGTTTACATTTTAACGCCATGAATATGGCCAGTGTTGATTAAACAAACCTTGCTTTCTCCATCTCTTGCAGCGATTTCACTGACATGATCCTTGGCATCATCTCCCCGCTTTCCAATCCTAGAGTCTTCTGCTTATCCCAGTCTTGGGCCGGATCCAGGTCCGTGGCATATGGAGGAAGAGCGGTGGGCACCTAGGCATGCGAAATGACAGGGATACCAATAAAAAGGACAACTGTGTCTCCGCTCACTGAAATGTACCCTCCTGAGCTGATGCACAGAAAGCTCAGCGGCAATAAAGGGGCACTATGGCGAGAAATTGTAAAATTTTAAATATGTGCAAACAAACAAATAAGAAGTACATTTTTTCCAGAGTAAAATGAGCCATAAATTACTTTTCTCCTATGTTACTGTCACTTACTGTAGGTAGTAGAAATCTGACAGAAGTGACAGGTTTTGAACTAGTCCATCTCTTCATGGGGGTATTCTTAGGGATTTATTTATTTTCAAAAGCACTTAGTGAATGGCAGTTGCTCTGTCCAACTGCCAAAAAACTGTAGCGAGCAGGGAGGCTGGCCAGCATCATTGTTTGAATCCTTTTTAGGGAATATCTTTATAAAGAGTAAAAGCCTTGCTGAGAATCCCCTATGAAGAGATGGACTAGCAATGAAGACATGTCATTAATGTCAGAAACACCTGATGTGCTGCATGCTTGTTCAGCGTCTATGGATAAAAGTACTAGAGGCAGAGGGTCAGCAGGAGAGCCAGGCAACTGGTATAGCTTATAAGAAAATAAATATGGCAGTCTCCGGCCCTCCATATGCCTCTCATTACAGTTGTCCTTGTGTAACCTCACATGTGTACGCCTATGCAGCAGCCTGAAAGTGACATATAGGGCTTGATTCACAAAGCGGTGATAACTCAGTTATCACGCCTAAAAGACTTTAGGCGTGATAAGCGGTGCAAAGCTGAGTTATCACCGATTTGTGCTGCTCTTCGCGCGAAGCTCCCGCGCGCAAAGTTTTGCGCGCGTAGCGCACCGCGCTGCGCGCGCAAAGCCCCATAGGGCTCAATGGACGCTGCGCGCGAAGCACGGCACACTGCGCGCGCAGCGCGGTGCGCTACGCGCGCAAAACTTTGCGCGCGGGAGATCGCGCGAGTTTCTTCTTATCACTCCTAAACTGAGTTTAGGCGTGATAAAGGGCTTTTCACAGGCGTGCAAACACTTTGCACCGCTTTGTGAATCAAGCCCATAGAGTCATTCTTTAGTCTTTTACCTTATAATATTGCAGTTATTTTGAATATGAAGAACTGTTTTTTTCAGAGCAATTGTTAAAGAGACACTTAACAAGGAACTCCACTGAAAATCATGTAATAAAAAGTGCTTCATTTTTACAATAATTCTGTATAAATGATTTAGTCAGTGTTTGCCCATTGCAAAAGCTTTCCTCTCCCCGATTTACATTCCGACATTTATCACATGGTGACATTTTTACTGCTGGCAGGTGATGTCACTGGAAGGAGATGCTGCTTGCTTATTTGGCCGTTGGAAACAGCTGTTTTCCCACAATGCAATGAGGTTCACAGACAGTGGGAGGGGTTTCACCACGATATTAGCCATACAGAGCCCCCTGATGATCTGTTTGAGAAAAGGTAAAGGTTTCTCATGGGAAAGGGGGTATCAGCTACTGATTGGGATGAAGTTCAATTCTTGGTTACAGTTTCTCTTTGAGCCTAATAAAAAAAAAAAAATCAGTTTTACTCACCTGGGGCTTCTACCAGCGCCCTGCAGCCATCCCGTGCCCTCACAGTCACTCACGGATCCACCTGTGCCCTGCCGCCACCTAATTTCGATGCGCTGACAGGCCCGGCGACGTGTAGTCTTCTTCACGTTCCAGTCCGCAATAGCGCTATTGCAGATGGGAACACGAAGAAGGAGACGTGTGGCCAGGCTTGCGCAGGCGTAGTGAGCCCGTCGGCTGAAAGTAGCTGGCGGCAGGGGACAGGAGGATTCGCGGATGACTGCAGGGGGCTGGTAGAAGCCCCAGGTGAGTAAAACTAATTTTTTTTTTTACAGGCTTAAAGGAATTGTCAGGCAAAAAAAAATAAAAAATGAGTTTTACTCACCTGGGGCTTCTACCAGCCCCCTGCAGCAGTCCTGTGCTCTCGCAGTCACTCACTAATCCTCTGGTCCCCCCCCCAACCCCCCCCCCTGCTGCCAGCTAGTTTCGTGTTTTGCCGACCTCGGGGTAGGCGGGCCGCATTGCGTACATTTTTACGCATTCCCGCAGGTGCAGGAACATTAACGCATACATTGTTACGCGGTAGCGTTGAAATGCGTAAATTTTCGCGCGTTACATAAGGAACGCGTAAAAATGTATGCGTTAATGTCCCTGCACTAGCAGGAATGCATAAAAATGTACGCAATGCGGCCCGCCAACCCCGAGGTCGGCAAAAATGAAACTAGCTGGCGGCGGGGGACTGGGGCAGCAGTGAGTGACTACGAGGGCACAGGATGGCTGCATGGGGCTGGTAGAAGGCCCTGGTAAGTGAACCTTTTTTTTTTTTTTTTGCCTGACGATTCCTTTAAGGATCCCTTTAAAACGTATATATACAGCAGAGTCCCTGTTAACTGGAATTCAGGCAACCGGAAGTCTCAACTAACCGGCATGCCTGATGGATAACGGGGACCTTTTTTCCAGAGGGTTTTGTAGGCATTTAAAATACTCACCGAGCCTCCAGCGATGTGTTGTAGTCTCTCTGCCGCTCCTAGCGGTTTTCCAGCACCGTGCACTGCAGGTCAGCTGACACGCCGGCTTACGTGCACAGAGGTCTCCAGAAACTTGGTAGGAGCTGCAGGGAGACTACAAGACATCGCTAGAGGCTCCGTAAGTATTTCGGGGGGCTTGTTGTGCTTTTTTTGTCCCATTGCTCAAGCAACCGGCAAGTGCATGTATACGGCATCAGGCGATCCCGCTGGTGCCGGATACCGTGGACTCTGATATATTTGTGAACTTATCCACATATGCATACATTCCTCCGACTCACTATGGACACATTGTGCCCCTTAACAGGGTCCTTTGATGTTTTTGGCCAAGAATGCAAAACTATCTGTGAAAAGAAAGTCCTTGGGCAAGACAAAGAAAGCCCTTGAGAAGACAGATTTGTTCCAAAAAGATACATTGGCTGCTGATAATATGCAGCAGGTGTTGAAAGGCCGTTAGGAAAAAAAAAGTCTTGTTTGTTCAGCTAGAGTGGGAAAGCGGTAATTAATGTACAATTATAGGAGGTGCTGTATAATTGTATTAGGGAGTTAGCTCAATATGTTTAGGCCTAATTCATCCGTATGAAGAGGGTGTATTGTGGTGAATAATTTAGGTGTAATTAAACCGCGGCGAATAGGCCGGAGGGCGCGTTCTGCGCTTGCTCTCTCACATCCCCACCTCGCTGCATTTTCTGTGACTATTCATTTACTATTAAGCAGGGTTCACACTTATAATTGTCAAAAAATAAAAAATGTTTTTGCATGTTTTTTGGGCATTCAAATTTGCATTTGTAGGAGAATTTTCATGTTTTCTTAGTGCAGCATATGAAAAAGCCAATGGGAATGTGCATGCTGAATATGCTGAAAAATGACCCCCTCGGCTTATATGTGAGTCAGTGGAGTAGAACAGATGGTGGAGCAGGTTTTGTTACTGGCAGAGGAGTGTAAGGATCATGTACTAGTGATCCTGCTCTTGTCAGCTGACTCCCTGTAGTGTCTGTGTCCCCCATCCCCTGAAACATGGTGTGCAGAGTGCGGTGCTCTAGACTACCTGTGTCCCTTGTCTTGTGCAGCGGCGCATGCAAGCAGCGTGTCAGCGGTGCAACAATCAGGGATTCTTCCTGTGTGGCAATCACTGTGTCTCATATCTATGATGCCATCTAGTGGCGTCTTGAGACACAGCTGTATCATCCTTGGGGAACATCTGACTATGGGGGGGGGGGAGGCTGGCCTGACAGGGGGAGCATCTGGCTACTGGGGAGGGGGCTTATATGCGAGTCAATGGGGGGGAGGCTGGCCTGACAGGGGGAGCATCTGGCTACTGGGGAGGTGGCTTATATGCGAGTCAATCACTTTTTCCTGGTTTCTCAGGGGAAAGTGGGTACCTCGGCTTATACACGGGTTGGCTTATATGCAAGTATATATGGTATTAAGTGTTGTGTTGTTTATATTATAGTGCTATTCCTTGTATTCTGTTGTACAGCACTAGTGATGTCGTGAACTGTTCGCCGAGCTGTTCGCAGCAAACAGGCCATGTGGAATGACCTCTGGATCACTTCCACATTTGTCATATTACGCATTAGTGCGCCAACGCTTTCTCGGCGGCCACGCGGCCTTGATTGCGCGCCTGCAGCCGGGAGCGCTCTGTGCATGCGGACATCACACAGAGCACTCCCGGCTGGAGAAACATGATCAAGGACATGCGGCCACCGGGAAAGCATCTGAGCACCAATGCGTAATATGATGAGTGCGGAAATGACTCCGAGGTCATTCTCCATGGCCTGTTCGCTGCGAACAGTTCGGGCCATCTCTATACAGCACCACAGAGGATGCTAGCACTATATAAATCAATAATAATAATAGTGTCTTGATCTGAGATTTTAATGCTGCAAGGCAAGAGTACTAGTAGCTCACTAAAAGGCTGTACTAACTAAGCCATTTTTATGGCAATTTTTTTTCAACGATCGTCGATTTTATTGAGCGACGTGCAATTGTTTCCACTATCTTGCAATGTGGGAACAGGCGCCTGATTACACGAATATCGTTTGGCGACGTGCGGATCACGATGGATCGGATCTTTAACCTCCCTGGCGTTCTGGACGAGCTGAGCTGAGCTCGTCCAGATACGCCGGAGGTCACCGCTCAGGCCCCGCTGGGCCGATTTGAATAATTTTTTTTTAAACACGCAGCAAGCACTTTGCTTGCTGCGTGTCCTACCCAATCGCCGCCTCTCGCCACCGATCCGCCGCAATACAGGGCTCCCCCCCGAGACCCAGTGCGCTGCCTGGCCAATCAGTGCCAGGTAGCGTTGAGGGGTGGATCGGGAATCCCAGTGACCTCACAACGTCAATGATGTTCGTCGCCATGGCGACGGGGGAAGCCCTGAAGGAAGGCCCGTTCAGAACGGGATTTCTGGACGGGTCTTTGCTCCGGCGCTGATCAGAGGGGTGGGACGGAGGAAGCAGGGGGGGGGGGGGGGGATCATATAGCTAGCGCTAGGCTAGCTACATGATAAAAAAAATCCCACCCAAAGTACGGTAATCGTTTGACCTTCCCCGTCATGAGTTGTGTATTCCGGGATCGGGGAACCTTGTTTGTCAGGAAACGTTACTATGAGGTTCCCCGATCCTTCCTCAGGTGAGAATTCAGCTTTAGCCATAAACCAAAGTGACAAAAAAACAGGTTCACTTACCTGGGACTTCTACCAGCCCCCTGCAGCTGCCCTGTGCCTGCATCGTCCTGGAACGATGCGCCGGTCCCCCACCATGGTTAAGTTTTGTTTTCACGTCAGGCCACTGCACATGCGCGGCACTGGCTGCGGACATCCTCGCTCACGCCGCCGTCCTGCGCATGCGCAGGAAGAGAAATCTCATGTAGCGCATGTGCAGGATGGCGACGTGAGCGAGGTCTGGTTGGTTTTGCTGCTCTTTATTCCCTGAGAAGGGTTAAGTAACTAATTAAGAAGGGACCCGCCCCCTTATTAACCTGGGGGAACGTGATGTTGAATGTCTATATATGTGTGCTGGCTAGTATGCTATGTACTACTGCATATTGGATGCAAAAAACGTTATTGGATAAGTATCCAAGTAAGTTGAGGGTTGAGTCCTTACTGGGAATACTAAGCCTACCGAGGTCGCACAAGGCCAGGGATGTGCAGGCACAGTGGCCGAAAAGGAAACTCAGCCGCGGCAGAGAACCGGAGCATTGTTCTATGACATCGCAGGCACAGGGTGGCTGCAGGGGGTTGTTAGACGCCCCAGGTAAGTGAAATTCTTTTTTTGTTACTATGGTTTAGGTTCCCTTTATAGGGAACCTAAACTGAGAAGGATGTGGATTTTTCATTTTAAAATAATACTTGTTGCCTGACTCTCCTCCTGATCCTGTGTCTCTAATATTTTTTAGCCACACCCCCTCAGCAAGCATGCAGATCAGGTGCTCTGACTGAAGTCAGACTGGATTAGCTGCATGCTTGTTTCAGGTGCATGAATCATACTGTACTGCAGCCAAAGAGATCAGCAGGGCTGCCAGGCAACTGGTATTGTTTAAAAGGAAACATCCATATCCCTCTCAGTTTAGGTTCCCTTTAACTGCTTAGGCACTGATTACAAAAACATGAAGGCTCAGGTTGGCTGAGGCTTTACATATTTTTCGCATAGCTGAAGAAGCACAACAGACCTTCTGCTGCATGAAAGTGATGAGAACATTCATCCCCAATGATCTGTATGTCAGCAGAGCATTGTGAGCAGCAGGAGGGTAGGCAGGGTGGGGTGTACCCCTAGACATTCAGCTGTCACCCGATCTGACTATTAAAGGCTCAGACTGTTTATCCACCCCTGCCAGGTATAACTAGACGGGTCTGATATAAAGTCTGAATAATGGAAGCCATGATTAAGTTCTCAGTTGCAGTAACCAGGGGATTTGTCTGCGGGCCATTTGAGAAAATGTAATTTTCCTACTCCTGCAACCTGTCACAGAGATGATGCCAGGATTACACTGTATATAGAGTTTCTTTATCCGGCTCAAGATTTCTCCCGTTTGTCTCATATTGTCAGATGTTTGCACGTTGTTCCCAGCTGTCTTATAACCGCTTCCGGACGGCGGTGATTGAAATCTACGCCATCTTGATGCTCTAATACCTGCCAGGGCGTAGATTTCACATCGCTGCCGCGCGTTGTCACCGCTCCCGCTGATCTCATCGCTGTCTCCCCGCCGCAGCTCACTCACCCTGCCGTCTCTATGATGGCAGAGCCCTCTGATTTTATTGGCTCCTAACCCTGTCCATCAAAGTAAGCAATTCCCATTGGCTCACATTGATCACACGGTCAGGAGCCAAGGTCAGAGCTCTGCCGCCATATAGACAGCAGAGTGGGTGGCCTGAGGCTCTGGGTGTGCGGCATGGACGGCTATAGTGGTGGGTATATATGGCAATTTATCGTTATGCTGCGGTTTCTAGTACCAGTGCTCTCTGGTCCTTAAAGGGGTAGAGACCGCTGGTACTTAAGTGGTTAAAGCACACCTTAAGTGAGGGGGATTTGGAGGCTGACCTATTTATTTCCTTTTAAACAATGCAAATTGCTTGGCTGTCCTGCTGATCCTCTAAATCTAAAGGTGGATATACATCACTCGACTTGGCGGCCAATCGACCATAAGATTCAATAATTATAATCGGGTGAAAATCGGTGCTGCCAAGAGCATGCCCAATCCATGATGTGACTAATTTTCAATTTTCGGTCTGAAATTGGTGCGATATTCGTGAATGACGAATGCAACCAAAACCCCTGGCCGCTGTAACCTCCCCCCCCCCCCCCGCCCCAAATGTTTTATGCCTCCCCTTCCCCCCAGTGCAGTTATAGGAAAATTGCTCAGTGGGTTTGGGCAATCTACTGAATATGCAGCCAGAATACGCCTTCCATAGTATATGCAGTTTTCTCCCCAAGCCCTTTTAGCTGGGTGCTCCACCCGACTAATTTTGGTGAGCACCCGGCTGTCATTGGCTGGCTTTCCTCCTGTAAGCAGTGTTGTGCCGGCCCAGCCTTCCCCCAGTTACTCCCCACCCGGCTACTTTTTCATGTCACCTGGCTGGAAAAAAATTCTGGGGAGAACACTGTATTTGTCTACCTAACGTCTTGCTCTTTATAGCCAGATTTAAAATCCATATATAACAGAAATGAAACTGCGATCATGCTGGTGAAAGGTCTCTCCCAAGCATGCGGTGTATAGCACTGCATCAGCTTAGAGGCGGATCAAAAGAACTACTTGTGGGTAAAAATAACAAGGAAGAGGAAGGTGCCTTTAATGGCCCTGAATAGCTAACTATACTAGAAATCTCAGCAAGCGTTCAAGCGCAAGGCCCTTCCATCAGCATAATTACACGCAATAAAAATCTCATATGTATCAGAGCTCTGAGGCTACAGAAACATTGGCAGATATAGGGAGTATTATACAGACAGATCACGGTGCAAATAAGATACAAAAAGCCTGGACTTATCACTGAACATTTATACAAGAAAAAGGCCTGTCGGTGCTCAGACCATGCGTCGCACACTGCATTAAATAGGTCTGCAAGTCTGTCGTCCTACGGACGATGCACAAGAAAGCCTGCACACAGACCAGCAGACTATGGGTGCCCATACATCAGGCGACTTGGCAGTCAATTGACCATACGATGAAAATTGTTGCTGCTACAAGCATGCCTGATCAACAATTCGACTGATTCAGGGCTGAAATTGGTTGACTGCGTGTGCGGCGGGAGTGGCGAATGATAATCCCAAACGACGGAATCACCAGCAGCTGTCCCTCCCAAATGTTTTATGTGCCCCCGGTGCACATGCATTATGCAGCAAGGCGGCGTCACAAGCCAATTCCCGAAATATTTCATCCTGAAATCGAATGGGAATCGTCCTGAGGTGTATGGGCAGCCAACAGGTTTCTCAAAATCTTCCCATCATCGGTAGATATATAGGCGCCTTAAAGTGAGCCTTAAAGAGAATCTGTACTCTAAAATTCTTACAATAAAAACCATATTATTCTTTTCCTTATGTTCTCCTGTGCCCCTCTGTGCTGTTTCTGCCACTCCCTGCTGCAACCCTGGTTTGCAATTAATAGTTTTAGGCAGTGTTTACAAACAAAAGACTGGCTTCTAACCAGAGTATCATAGGCTGAGAACTAGCTTACTGTGTGACTCATGCAGAGCTTGGAGGGGGTGTGTAAAGCTTCTGCCAGTGACAAGCAGTGCTGCACATTCCACACATTCCAGCCTCAGCCCGACAGACACGACAGAGGAAAGGATATAAGATTTATTACAGAGACAGTGCAAGTAGGAAAGGCTGCAGTAAGACAGACCACATTAGAACAGTAATAGGAACTTATGGGACAGAAGAAATAAGGCTCAAAATGTTGTTACAGAGTCTCTTTAAGTCCTAAAAAAAATGAGTTTTACTCACCTGGGGCTTCCCTCAGCCCCCTGCAGCTGATCGGTGCCCTCACTGTGTCTCTCTGATCCTCCCGTCCCCACCGGCGACCACTTCCGGTTTTGCCGTCAGGGCCAGGAGGCCGCAATAGCAGCATAGGGGGTGATATTTTGGCTGGGAACGCGAAGAATCACTCGCTTCCCATGGCTGTCAGGTCCTGAGGGTGAAACCGGAAGTAGTTGCCGGCGGGGACGGAGGATCAGAGAGACACGGCGAGGGCACCGATCAGCTGCAGGGGGTTGAGGGAAGCCCCAGGTGAGTAAAACTCTTTTTTTTTTTAGGACTTAAGTGCCTCTTTAAGGACGTGGATTACCGGAACCATGTCCTGTGGTCTGATAAGACCAAGATAACCTTATTTGGTTCCGATGGTGTCATGTATATGTGGTGGCAACCAGGTGAGGAGTGCAAAGACAAGTGTGTCTTGCCTACAGTGAAGCATAGTGGTGGGAGTGTCATGGTTTGGGGCTGTATGAGTGCTGCCGGCACTGGGGAGCTACAGATCATTGAGGGAACCATGAATGCCAACATGTACTGTGACATACTGAAGCAGAGCATGATTCCCTCCCACCACAGGGCATTATTCCAACATAACAACCCCAAACAATGCTCCAAGATGTTGACTGCCTTACTAAATAAACTGAGGGTAAAGGTGCTGGACTGGCCAAGCATGACTCCGGACCTAAACCCTATTGTGCATCTGCGGGAAATCCTCAAACAGAAGGTGGAGAAACGCAAAGTCTGTCATATCTTCAGTGTTGTCCCATAAAGAAATATAAACTGAGAGGAGTACTCCTGTGAGATAGTGTACATGACTAAACAGTTTGCAATGCAGGAAGGTTAGTCACTCGCATGCAGTGTTGGTTTTAAAGGACACCTGAAAAGAGAGCAATATGGAGGCTGCCATTTTTTTTTCCTTTTGCCAGTTGCCTGGCAGCCCTGCTGATCTCTTTGGCTGCAGTAATGTCTGAATCACACACCTGAAACAAGCATGCAGCTAATCCAGTCTGACTTCAGTCAGAGCATCTGATCTGCATGTTTTTTCAGGGTCTATGGCTAAATACATTAGAGGCAGAGGATCAGCAGCACAGCCAGGTGATGTGCATTGATTAAAAGGAAATAAATATGTCATCCTCCATATCCCTTTCAGTTCAGTTGTCCTTTAACACCTGCAGTAGCATCACACCCTGCAAATCACAGGACGAATATGCAGATCAGGTGTCCTGCGTTCAATGGCTGCATGCTTGTTACAGGTCAGCTTCTGGCCACATATGAAACCTATGGATCAGCATGACATCTAGGCAAGTAATTTTTTTTTCCACTGGCGTTCAGGATGCGAGGTGATCGCTGCATTGCCTTGCATCCTGTATAGTATACAGGTTAAGGGCACTGCCTTTGACATGGGAGACCAGGGTTCGAATCCTGGCCAGGTTCAGTACCTATTCAGTAAGGAGTTCAAGGCAAGACTCCCTAACACTGCAGGGCGGCCTCTTGAGCATGTCCTGGTGGCTGCAGCTCTTGAGCGCTTTGAGTCTGACAGGAGAAAAAAAATGTACATGTTGATTCCGGAGACATGTCTGGGTTTAACCTCCTGCCGATCGCGTCACGCAGATGGGCGTGGCCGCGGTGGCATCCCTAGGTCGGCCTAACACTGAATGGCGTCAGGTCCTGGGGCCAGCTAATGCAGGAGATCGCGCGCAGGCCGCAGATGCGTACAGCAGCAGCGGCACAGATGCGTACAGCAGCAGCAGCACAGATGCGATCGGCAGCAGCGCTGTACTGGGGGACAAGACAGCGATTGGCTCTCATAGGCAGAGGCCTATGACAGCCGATCGCCAGGACTGGCCGGCTAGGGGGAGGAAGGGGATTGTTTAAAAAAAAAAAAGGTAAATATTAAAAAATCACACAAAAACACACAAATATTTATTTAAAAAAATAAACTGGGGGGCCATCAGACCCCACCAACAGACAGCTCTCTATTGGTGGGGAGAAAGGGGGGGGGGGGAATCACTTGTGTGCTGTGTTTTGCGGCCCTGCAGCTTGGCCTTAAAGCTGCAGTGGCCTATTTGACTAAAAATGGCCTGATCACTAGGGGGGCTTAGCACTGCGGTCATCAAGAGGTTAAGTTCCAGGGTGTAGAAAGGGTAACACGTTCTATGAGGGGTGGGGATTTATACAGGACTCCGCTAAAAAGAGAAGCATACTGGATATGGAAATTGGGAATCCGTTCGCCTTTAGGTTTGAACTCTAGATTAGACCTGAGTACGATATATAATATAATAAAAAAGAGTTATCCCATATTGATTTTTGATAGGGCCCCAGCCAGATTCTATCTATTACAATTTACATGTACATAATGGGTGTGTCTTTTTCACCTATATAACCTGTGCAATGTATGTTCTTTGTAAGCTATGATTAACCCCCGTGGCGGTATGAAAAATTCCGCCAGGGGGCAGTGCAGCAGTTTTTTTTTTTTTAAATCATGTAGCGAGCCCAGGGCTGCTCAGCGGCATCCCCCCGCCCGCTTCGATTGCCTTCGGCGATCTCCGATCAGGAAATCCCGTTCAAAGACGGGGCGGGAAGACGTCACCGACGTCGGGACGTCATTGGGAGTCCCGATCCACCCCTCGGCGCTGCCTGGCACTGATTGGCCAGGCAGCGCACGGGGTCTGGGGGGGGGGGGGGGCGTGCGCCGCAACAGATAGCGGCGATCGGGAGCGGGCCGGCGGCGATCAGAGTGCTGGCGCAGCAAAAAAAAAAATTATGAAAATCGGCCCAGCAGGGCCTGAGCGGCACCCTCCGGCGGCTTACCCAGTGTCCAGCACGGGGTTACCGCTAAGGAGGTTAAGGAGCCGTTGCTCGGATACGCGTGAGCTTTCATCTATAACTCTGATGATGGATTATAAATAAAGCTCTTTTTGATTATATCCCATTATATCCCATCATCTGGTGCAGCGGGATTTTTCCTGGACTTTCCCAACAGGAGAAAAGCGCTATACAAATGTTCGGATTATTATTAGTATTATTATCCTCCCACAAGTATTTGCGGTTGTCTTCCGTACAACCAGGTGTGGCGTCATGCGGCTTCCCTTTATGGGGACTCGGATGTGTGCTGCGGAAAACTGCAGCATGCTGTACATAATTTCCTCCGCGTCGCATCACGTAGGTACATTCACGTCAATGAAAACTACTCCGAATTGGTTGCAGTTGCCATGCGGAGCGGTTTCCACATAGCAAGGCGTCTAGTGGAAACGGCCTTAAATGAGATCAGCAATAGCAGCCTCTGCCTTCTTCCCACTACAGGTGCCCTTTATGCTTCTGCTGAGGACATCTGTATTCCCTTCCCAGGGAAATAAATCCCGAGTGTGCTGCAAGTTGTGTACCTTTGCTCTTGTTGTATCAAGCAGCCATTACTGAGGCTTTTAAACACATTAAAAAGCTCTTAGAAAGAGCGGTGAGAGTGCAGAGCTGCCCCGCCGAACGCCCCGCCCCGCTGAGAGATGACAGATGAGCAGATTCTGAGGGCTAGATAAACACTGTGAGTCACTCTGCAGTGCTTACATTCAGGATTAAACAGCCTTTTCCTTGTGCGGAATGAGAAGACGGTACAATAAGTTCTTGGAACATACAAATTCATTTAGGGATTTTCAATTATTTTTTTAATTACTTCAAAGGGATCATTTTCCAGGAAATTTACTCTCGGACGGTTTTGATATGAGCTATCTGTACAATCCAAAGTAACGCGTCAGATTTAATCTTCTGCTCTTGGACGGTCGCTTTCCAGTGTAAAGTTGGATTTTGTTGGTTGCTGGGAGGTAGCCCAGCAGTCAGGGGCGTAACTATAATTCATGGGGGCCCCAGCAAAACTTTAAAGGGGTACCCCGATGTTGACGCCCCTTCCTTTACCTCCCCTTGGTGACCTTCCTGGTCTTAGAATGGTAAATGACTCAAGTGTGGCCATCACGATCTTCAGATCAGCTGTTTTTATGGCTACTCTTGTTATGGGTGTGATGAACGTTTCCTTGTATGGGAGGAAGGGGAGGGTAGTAGTTGGGGATCCCCACAGCTCTGGGCACCCAGTAATCGCAGGGGCTTCTCCTCTCTAGTTACACCCATGTAAACAGTGTTTGATGCACTAAGGTTCTTCCAGACTGGAGACAGAAGCCTGCTAGTAGCAATAACGACTGATATGGGGTCCAGGAAGAGCGGGGGCTCAGTGTGTCTCTTAGGCCCTATTTCCACTAGCCATGAGTTGCGGCTGTTTTCTGTACACGATTCTGGATGCGGAATTGCAGCCTATTAAGATCTATAGTCTTCATCTGAAATTGCGAGCACACCCAAAAAAAACAAAATAGCTCTAGCAGCAGTTAGTTTTTAGGCCACACCTGAAGGGCCTTTTTGAAGGTATTGAAGGATGGGGCAAGTCTGATGGGTGGTGGTAGGGGGTTCCAGAGAGTGGGGGCAGCTCTTGAGAAGTCCTGAGGTCTCGCATGGGAGTGGGAGATGCATGAGGCAGTCAAGCGCAGGTTGCCCGGAGGATCGGAGGGGTGGTCGGGTGTATGTCTGTGGACGAGTTCAGAGATGTAGGTCAGGCAGGCCTTGTGTACAGATTTGTAGGTCAAGCATAGAATTTTGAAGTTGATGCTAGCAGGGGCATAACTAGAAATTGCTGGGCTCTCCTGCAAAACTTTGGATGGGGACCCGCCCTCAACTGTCGTTGCTGGATGGGGACCCTCCCCACTGCTGTTTGTTCCTGCTTCTCCCCCTTCCTGTGCTGCACCCCCTCCTGCCCCTAAAAATGGTCCTGGAGGGCCCCAGAGCCAGGGGCCCCCCTTAGGCTTCTCCCCTTAAGGGCCCCCCTGCGGCTGCATCCCTTGCAGGAGCTATTGTTACACCCCTGGATCCTAGTGTGGATAGGGAGCCAGTGGAGGGATTTATAGAGGGGAGTCATGGAGGCGGCCTGATGGGAAGAATGGATCAGTCTGGCTGACACATTCAATGCCCAACAATTACAGAAAGTCTATTAAGGGTACTAGGCATATTATTATTATTTAGTATACAGTATATAGTGACAACATCTTCCGCAGCCCTGTACAGAGTATATTGACTTGTTACTTAGCTGTCCCTCAGAGGGGCTCACACTCTAATCTCTACCATGGTCATATGTCTATGTATGTATTGTGTAGTGTATGTATCGTAGTCTAGGGACAATTTAGGGGGGAGCCGATTAACTTATCTGCATGTTTTTGGGATGTGGGAGGAAACCGGAGTACCCGGAGGAAACCCACGCAGACACGGGGAGAAAATACAAACTCCGTGCAGATAGAGCCCTGGCTGGGATTTGAAATGGGGACCCAGCGCTGCAAGGCAAGAGTGCTAACCATTATGCCACCGTGGTTATATATTACAATATGCATAACGATTCAGGTTAGCAATGAGGGAAAAATGAATATAAGTCACCTCTGCTATAGAGAAAGTGCTTTAGCATGAAATACAGGGTCAGTGTGCTGCAATAAGGCCTTGTCCTTGTAAGATGCCTGGATGATAAATGATATAAACCCTGCATTGTACAGAGACACCAGCATGATAAATGGAAATGTACCTCCATGGCTTCTACATGAAGCTTACCGGAGCTTTATTTTCAGTGTAGCCAATGGGGAAACCTGTACCACAAGTGCACAGAAACAGTCGGCAGTTTGGCTCTGAGGAGATATTTGTCTCTTCCTGTTTTCTATCTATTCCTACAATTTCCTGTCAGAGTTTCTGTCTCTTCTCAGCTCTGAACGGTTCTCTGCAAACGCCATAGAGGAAAATAAAACAGCCAAGCTGCTGCCTCTCTGACCTGGCCATGCTGGCTGCTTGTTAAAGTAGAACTCCAACCATACTTTTCAAACAGAAATCCTATATAATAAAACCTCTCTGTCCCTGCGTCCGCCTCCTGTCCCTGTGTTTTAACTACTGAACATGTCTAGCCGTTGGGACAGGAGGAGGACGGGGCCTTGCGCTGTTGGTGCTCACGGCGGGGGAGCGCGCGGCATGGAACGCAGCCGTGCGCCCTGGGGTCGCGTAACGGGCGGGCTAAATAGCTAGTAAAAATATAATTTTAGTAGTATCAAAGCCTAGGTTCTCAACATGGGTACACACCAGAGATGGATTTACAAGTATTGGGCCCTCTTGTGGTCTTTTTGGCAAGCTGAAGTGGAGAGAGGTTAGAGAAGGTGGCTGGTGGGCCCCTTGACCCCCTACTAGGCCCCAGGCACCTGCCTAGGTTGCCTGGTGGATTATCTAACACACAGCCCCAGAAGGTAGTCACAACAAGGGCGATGATGAATTTTTCACCACAGTATCGCAATCTAGTGTCTTTGAAGACTCCAAAAGGGCAAAGTTATAACTGTAGCTCCTGCGTGGTGGGAGGGCCTGGGCCGGCCTCTCTCTCTCTCTCTCTCTCTCTCTCTCCCCATCCAATAGCAGAGCAGGGGAGCAGAAGATTAACCCTTTCCAACCCTTTTTCAGGATCACCCACATTCTCCCCAGCACCTATGTGACTCCAGGGTGCTGGGGAGGGGCCAGGGCTCCGGAGGCTCTGTGCCATGCACCAGTGGTGGGGGCGGGGCCAGGCATCAGTGGCAGGGGTGAGGCCAGCGCCAGCTCGCGCACAAGGCCCTTTGCATACCTCCCAACATCTTCACATGAGAAAGCGGGACACTTAGGCCACACCCCTAACCACACCCCCTAGTCACGCCCACCAAAAGATTAAACATTTTTTTTTTAAATTAAATAATTACTTAATAATTTAATTACGCCCTAAAACTAAATTAACAACGTGGGGAGGAGGGTGAGGGTGGGGAGGAGGGTGAGGGTGCCCGTGGGTGGGAAGAAGGCGAGAAAAGGAAATGATTGAGGCGCCAGCCGCGGTATGCGAGATGGGTGGCCACCATTACATTCCTCCCTACCTTCCTCCTAATGTCCCCCCCTGCTTGCAGAGTAAAGTGCGAAGCAGGCTGTCATTTAATCATACCATTGCTCCTCGCATACCGGCATCTGGCTCTTCTCGGCTCCCTTCTTCCTGTGATGTCACAGGAAGTAGAGTGAAGCCAGATCCAGTACGTGAGGAGCAATGGTAAGATTACATGACAGCCTGCTCTGCAAGCAGGGGGGGGACACTGAGGGGTACATTAGGGGAAAAGGAAGGAGGAATGTAATGGCGGCCACCCATCCCGCATACCGCATCCCCGCGGCTGGCGCTTCGATCTTTTTTTTCCCCCTCTCTGCCCAGCCGGCCAGGACACTGGGGGCCATAACGGGATATCGGGAGAGCCCCCCCAAATCGGGACAGTCCCACAGGTTTCGAGACAGTTGGGGGGCTTGTGCACAAGCACCAGCATATTATCGTTATTACGTGGCTCTCGTTGCTCCTGGAGGAGATCAAAGTGGCAGACTTTGGGCTTGATTTACTTGATACGCCAGTGAAAAGCCCCTTAGCACGTGCCAAGTGCCTTTGCACACGCTCACATGCGCGCAAATTTTAAGCGGTGTGCGCAAAAAGTCGCACCAGTGCGCGTGAAATGTTGCACCGTCCGTGTGCAAAATAGCCTGATAAGGGTACTTTGCACGCGGACGCTGCGACGTTTTGCGCACCCAAATAGCGCGCGATCAGTAACAGCTTTGCTCATGCAAACTACTTAGCACCCAAGTTTGCACGTGCAAAGCTTTTAGGTGTGCTAACTATGCTAGCAGCACACTTCAGTGAATCAAGCCCTTTGTCTCTTTGATCCACCTAGAGGGGATGTTGTCATGCTGAACCTGATCTGGCAGCAGCTCCCCTACAAAGGAGCAAAGTGTGGCTGATCGGCACAGGAGACGGCGGGCGAATAGTCCGAGACTCTTACCACAAGAAGATGGCACTGTGCCGGGGATTTTATCAGCAACAGCGTCATCTGACAACACATTTTACTATGTCGGACATACAGTAGTCTGACATTAGTCCTATGGCGGAAAAGGCCAATGTTGGAATATGCCTGACAGAGCATGGGAAAGGGTTAATCTCTCCTCCAGCTGCAGCAGGTCCTCTGGTCACCTCTTCACTGCAGCCTGTCAGCAGCATTTTTTTTTTTTTGGCGCTCACACTGCAAATTAAATTCCCTAAGGCACTTTATTGACTCGAGGAAGCTGGCAGAGCCCCAAGAAACGCATTGTCTTTTTTAATTGTGCTTGAATAAACCTTACCTGATCTAAACCCTTGTTTTTCTGGGTTGGTTCATCCGGAGAGGTAATAGAACTCATGTATTTATTTATGTCTTTATATAATCTCGCCAAAGGACCGGCACCACTCGATGTATTTAATTTAAAACACTGCGCCACAGTTCCAATATAAAGGGAAAGTCAATTTGTTCACCAGTCCCTGGGATCGCTGCATAAAGTCCAGAATAGGATACAATGATTTAAAAAGGCTGCTGCGCTCTCCGGACCTAAAATAAAATCAAACTCCACATAGGGTAATAACGTTCAGAGTATTCAAAAAGTTCCAATAGCAATTACACTATTATTGACTTCAGTAGAAACCGGTGCATAGACAGAACCTCTGTGCCTGTAATCTCACTCAGTGATCACTCAGTGCCAATCCCCAAGGAAATGTATGCCTGAAGGCTCACCAGATGTTGCCCACCTCCGCTTGCAGGTGGAAACAACGCTTAGATTAGCTGTCAATCAATAGCCTAGAACCGGTGTTTCAAGTCTTCTTTTAATCCAATCAAGTTATCTCAATAAAAAAATATAAAAAGGTACATAGCGTAATCCTGTACAAATTGCCTCTGGGCGCATATAAACATTGCACTTACGCGTCCCGGAGTTTTTTCAGCACATAAAATCCTTGCCGCTGCCGATCCGCTGGGTCTACACAATGAAGGGAGGACTTCCGCGGTATTCCGCTCCTGGTCCCTCCCTCAGCCGCAGGGTCTCTCTCTCGTCCGCGCTTACTGCTCCCGACCGGCCGGTCCGTTGGCTTCCTGGTGCGCGTATCGACGTCAGACGTTAGCTCCGCCCTACGCGCGTTTCGTCCTCACGCCAGACTCATCAGGGGCTCTGACGCCTGACGCCATGTTAACATAGTGCCTGCTGGCACTCAAGGAACACGGGAAGAATCTTTAAGATAAGACAATGCATTACGTGTAGGACAAAAGGGGTTGTCTATATGTTATGGTGCCCATGTGGGTTAGAATATATAGGGCGAACCACTAGAGAACTTTTCAAACGTATTAGAGAACACGTTAATAATATTAAGAAGGGTTTGGTTAGTCACAGTGTCTCAAATCACTTCAGAATACATCATAATAAGGATCCGGCTGGGTTGAAGTTTATGGCACTGGAAAAATACATGAAGAAATGGAGAGGGTCAAATCTAACAAAGGAAATTTCTAAAGCAGAAGGAAAATGGATTTTTAATCTCAAGACTATGACTCCAGACGGATTGAATATAGAGTTTGATCTAAACTGCCATATATCCAATGACTAGGGTTTATTAAAATACTTAGGTATATGAAGATTTGAGGTGGACTAACAAAAGATCCAGCTGACTCCGGTCAGAAAAGTTGATGGAGGCCTCATTATAAACATAGATGGCATTATAATATGTCCAGTACTTAATTTCTTGATTATGCGTATTCAATGCAACATCAACTTTGACTTACCCAGAGTTAATCTATTTATTAATTAAATTATGGCTGAATAAATGCCCCGGCATGATTATTAATTTTGAGGTAAGGGTCAATTACAAGCACACAAAAGTGTTAAACACCAAAATCGGCACCACAAACATATAAATGGTCACTTAAATTTTTTTCCCCTCACTGTAATTGTTAGATAGGGCTTGCAGCGTCCTAATTTGGCCACAGGAGGGTGTCTATGTATAGTTTTAGTAAGTTTATACATATAGCTCAGTTGTTAGCACTAATGCCACTAGATGGCGGGATTTAGGGTTTCACCATAAGGGATACGTTTGAATTTCACAATTTTCTGTATGTAATGAATTATTGCTATTTTAAATTGACTGAAGGATGCGAGTTTTATTCAATTTGTGAACGCTGCCCATCCTGCGCAAGTGGAATCCCTCTACCAATCAGCAGCCAGCAGGCACTATGTTAACATGGCGTCAGGCGTCAGGCGTCAGAGCCCCTTAGAGTCTGGCGTGAGGACGAAACGCACGTAGGGAGGAGCTAACGTCTGACGTCGTTACGCGCACCAGGAAGCCAACGGACCGGCCGGTCGGGAGCAGTAAGCGCGGACGAGAGAGAGACCCTGCGGCTGAGGGAGGGACCAGGAGCGGAATACCGCGGAAGTCCTCCCTTCATTGTGTAGACCCAGCGGATGGGCAGCGGCAAGGATTTTATGTGCTGAAAAAACTCCGGGACGCGTAAGTGCAATGTTTATATGCGCCCAGAGGCAATTTGTACAGGATTACGCTATGTACCTTTTTATATTTTTTTTATTGAGATAACTTGATTGGATTAAAAGAAGACTTGAAACACCGGTTCTAGGCTATTGATTGACAGCTAATCTAAGCGTTGTTTCCACCTGCAAGCGGAGGTGGGCAACATCTGGTGAGCCTTCAGGCATACATTTCCTTGGGGATTGGCACTGAGTGATCACTGAGTGAGATTACAGGCACAGAGGTTCTGTCTATGCACCGGTTTCTACTGAAGTCAATAATAGTGTCATTGCTATTGGAACTTTTTGAATACTCTGAACGTTATTACCCTATGTGGAGTTTGATTTTATTTTAGGTCCGGAGAGCGCAGCAGCCTTTTTAAATCACTCGATGTATTTAGAAGCTCTTTATAACTTTATTGGCATCAATATGATAGCAACGACAGACGCTGTTTCGGCCCCCATGGGCCTTTATCAAGTTGCACAGGATCATCAAATGACAATATCAAAACTGTACATATTTATAGTCAAACACAATTACCCATGATTCCTCCATCAGCCAATCACCAACACCCTAGGGCAGAGGACCTGATGGAAGACTCATGCCAAAAATACACCACCAATAAAAACACAATGTTCAAATTTGAATCTCACCACTCAGAGATCAAGAGGATTTTCCACAATAACATGTAACTGCTGCAGCAGTCCCTGATAGGCGAACAGGCTCACTCACATAGGGGTGTCATGTTTCCGTGCTTATCATGTCACATGTGTAATAGCGTAATACGTGGGAATACTTTCCAACACCCTACTTTGGGCACTGTTTATCATATCAGGGAGCACTACACATGTGACTCTGATCATGTTGTTTATTTACTTAAGTGCCCATGCAGTTTTATTTATGTAGGTATGACTACACAGTGCCTTAAGTTGAGAATTTCATACAGACTGTTATAGATTGGTTGATGGATTAATGTGACTCTATGGAGTAGGGCTTGAAGCACTCAGAGTTACAGATTACCCAGCAAGCTCATGGTGAACCAAAACTCCTAGGAGTGTGTAAGGGTCTACAAAGGACCAAAAAGCCCTCCTACTAAAATGTTAAAGCGGTATCGCCACCATAAAAATCAAATTTCAACAGCAACTGGTCTGAGTGTATTAAGTGATAAAGATGCTAATCCTGCATTCAAAACTTTTTCTGCTGTTATGATTTGGAGTTATCACATACTTAAGGAACACTGGCCCTTTAGTAGTCGTGCCAAAGAATTGCATGCTGGGGGTTCTTTTTATCTATAATCTATTCCTCCTCTTCCCTTTATTTCCCTGCCAGCTTCTTATCTGAAACCTAATCCCCTACTCACTTGTGTTTACAAGCAAGGCTGAGGCGACTCTGCGACTGGAGGAGACAAGAAAAAAAGTAAAGGGCTGAAATGACATCACGAGTTAGCCTTTACTGTGGGCAAAAGACATGGCCCCCACCAGGAACAGAATTCTCGTCATTTACTATATAACATTCACTGAAATCAAAACGTGGACAGTATAATACATGTGTTATGTAAGTAGATCAAGTATTTATCTACTTATATATGTGTTTTTTTCCCTGGCATAGTATGGCTAATCCTACTGCTTTAAGCAAAACAGAAGGGATTTGTGATAATTCAGGTTGGAGTGAGCATGTGATGTCTCCCACAATGCATCACTGCTGAATATGCAAATCATCATTTGTTGTGTCTACCACCTATTCTCTGTGAGATATTTATTTTTGGGTACCTCCCCCCTTTTCACTGTCCCTAATGCTAGGTACACACAATGCAATTTTCTGACAGATTTACTGTCTGATCGATTATTACCAACATGTCCGATCTGATTTCCAATCGATTTTTCGAACTATTTTTCATAGAAGTGAACAGAAAATCGTTTGAAAAAAATCGATCCAAAATCAGATTGGAATTAATCGATCAGCCAGTAAATCTGTCAGAAAATTGCCCAGTGTGTACCTAGCTTAATACATGTCATGTGACGTCAGGATCCTTATGGGGGAATGCTGTTGTACTCTGACATGCTGTAGTGAGGAGAAGACAAGAGGACCTGTCACCGCTGGAGCAGGTATTCGTCTTCTGCTGTGCTGCTCTGCTATTGGATGGAGAGAAATGCACGCTCAGAGCCCCTCATCCTTTCACTACCTACAGCAGGATGGATCCTTCTGCACTCATGGATACCACCAGGAGGGCTGTGTGCAGAGAGGTCTCGCTCACTCTCCTCCGTGAGGTCCAGCCGAAGCAGCCATTCATCTCCTTTTCCTCTGAGGCTCCCTATCTCGGTAACAGTAAAAAAGGGCGCAGGAGGCTAGTGGACAAATCGGGCGCCGCCATTCACTCCCATAATAAATATCGTTTACTGGGCGCGGAAGAGGTAAAAAGGACGCCCGAGAATAATAACGTTTTCCAACGGCGCCCGAAGATTTTTAATGTTTTATAACTGCTTGTGATGATTTACGTTTCCTATTTTAATAAAACATTATTTTAAATGTTATCCCTTACTGTTTGTAAAACATTATTATTCACAAAATAAAGCGGCCAGTACGTAACGTAAATTGTAATATATTTTATCCCTTACTGTTTCTAAAACATTATTCTACACACAATACAGTGATCACTAAGGAGGGTCTTAGGTTTAGGCACCACCAGGGGAGTCTTAGGGTTAGGCACCACCAGGGGAGTCTTGGGTTAGGCACCACCAGGGGAGTCTTAGGGTTAGGCACCACCAGGGGGGTCTTAGGTTTAGGCACCATCAGGGGAGTCTTAGGTTTAGGCACCACCAGGGGGGTCTTAGGTTTAGGCACCACCAGGGGAGTCTTAGGGTTAGGCACCACCAGGGGAGTCTTAGGGTTAGGCACCACCAGGGGAGTCTTGGGTTAGGCACCACCAGGGGAGTCTTAGGGTTAGGCACCACCAGGGGGGTCTTAGGTTTAGGCACCATCAGGGGAGTCTTAGGTTTAGGCACCACCAGGGGGGTCTTAGGTTTAGGCACCACCAGGGGGGTTTTAGGTTTAGGCACCACCAGGCGGTCTTAGGTTTAGGCACCACCAGGGGGGGTCTTAGGGTTAGGCACCATCAGGGGAGTCTTAGGTTTAGGCACCACCAGGGGGGTATTAGGTTTAGGCACCACCAGGGGGGTCTTAGGTTTATGCACCACCAGGCGGTCTTAGGTTTAGGCACCACCAGGGGGGTCTTAGGGTTAGGCACCACCAGGGGGGTCTTAGGTTTAGGCACCACTAGGGGGGTCTTAGGTTTAGGCACCACCAGGGGGGTCTTAGGTTTAGGCACCACCAGGGGGGTCTTAGGTTTAGGGACCACCAGGCGGTCTTAGGTTTAGGCACCACCAGGGGGTCTTAGGTGTAGGCACCATCAGGGGAGTCTTAGGTTTAGGCACCACCAGGGGGGTCTTAGGTTTAGGCACCACCAGGGGGGTCTTAGGTTTAGGCACCACCAGGCGGTCTTAGGTTTAGGCACCACCAGGGGGTCTTTGGTGTAGGCACCATCAGGGGAGTCTTAGGTTTAGGCACCACCAGGGGGGTCTTAGGTTTAGGCACCAATACGGGGGTCTAGGGGTTAGGGGTAGGTACAGGGAGGGTTACTTACTATTTTTTTTTTAAACGTTATTATACATTTAACTTTTTAAACGGAAGATTAACGTTTTCACAATTGCCGATTTCATGCACATTATTTAATGATTTATAACTTTATAAAACATTATTTTTAAACGAAATATAGTACATTATATTTTTTTAAACGTTATCCATGTTTATCGTTTAAAACCCTGTGCCCTTTTTTCCCAGCGCCCCTTTTTAACGTACGCCACTATCTCTGTGCTGAGATCGGCATCTGTCACATGAGGAACATGAGGAGAGAGGGCAATATCAGCTTAGAGATGGGGCGCCCCCGGAGAACAGAGTTGGGCACTCTCTAGCTACCTGCACTGGGGGAGACTCCCTGGCTACCTATAACTGGTGGAGCACTTTCTGACTACAAAAACTGGGGGAAGGGGGGGCGCACTGCCTGGCAACCTTTAAAGGGAGAGGCACTCTATGCCTTCCTATAATTTAAGGACCTCTCTGTCCATCTATACTGGGGGGACTCTCTGGCTACCCAAAGAGGGGGGGCACACTCTTGCTACCTATACTCGGGGGTCACTCTGTGGCTGCCTAAACTGGTGGTGGGGGTGCTCTCCAATACCCAGCAGTCCGATTCTTTATAGAGAAAACATGGTATCACATTTAGAAGCTAAAATCTGCATCCTCCCGTCCCGCACTAGTTGTAAAAGCATCTGTTACTAGTATGAACTTACCGTAAAAGAATAGGCTTGCGGGGGCTTAGAAGGATATTGTCTTTGGACCACATTGTTTGATTGTTTGAGGTTTGAATGGAAGAATGAATGGTCTGAGTGGCTGAACATAGGTTACTGTATATGTTTATGCTTTTGTACACCATTTTGTACATAAAATAACAAAAAAGCAGAAAAGAATAAGAGCAATTTAAAATAAAAGATGAATAATGATATATCAAATGTTGATGCAAACCTAACCCAATACAGGAGTGCTGCAATGAAGCCAATCGTTGGGCTAGAGTACAGGTGTACGCTGCGATTGGGGGGGAAGAAAAAAAAGCTAAAATCTGTAAAGGGTCATACCACTAAAAAGGTTAAAAAGAACTTGAAGCCAATTTAAAGGGGCACTACAGCGAAAAACTGTAAAATTTAAAATATGTGTAAACATATACAAATAAGAAGTACATTTTTTCCAGAGTAAAATGAGCCATAAATTACTTTTCTCCTATGTTCCTGTCACTTACAGTAGGTAGTAGAAATCTGACAGAAGTGACAGGTTTTGGATTAGTCCATATCTTTATAGGGGATTCTCAGGGATATATTTATTTTCAAAAGCACTTAGTGAATGGCAGTTGCTCTGTCCAACTGCCAAAAAAACTGTGTAGCAAGCAGGGAAGCTGGCCAGCATCATTGTTTAAATCCTTTTTCGGGCATATATTTATAAAGAATAAAAGCCTTGCTGAGAATCCCCTATTAAGAGATGGACTAGTCCAAAACCTGTCACTTCTGTCAGATGTCTACTGCCTACTGTAAGTGACAGCATTATAGGAGAAAAGTAATTTATGGCTCATTTTGCTCTGGAGAAAATGTACTTATTTGTATATGTTTGCACATATTTAACCACTTTACCCCCGCGCGTACGTATTTCTCCGCCCCTTTTTCCATCCTTTAAAAACCAGGGACGGAGAAACACGTACTTTCCGCGTTCCCGACGCTGCCCGCGCTCCCGCTCGTAAACACGCCGCCCGCCGCTAGTAAAACCGCCGCCGCCCGCTCGCCCAGAGATCAATGAACGGGAAAATCCATTCCCGTTCGTTGATCTAAGCCCCGCAATGATCAGCTGCTCTCCTATGGGCAGCGCGATCATTGTGAGAAAAAACTCACGTGTCCAGCCTCCTTATTCTTCCTCCAAGCTTCCGGAAGGAAGCTTGGAGGTCGCATTAAAACAAAAAGTTACTGTGGCCATCTTGTGGCCAAATAGTAAACTACACCCTAACATTTTTTAACATACAAATAAATGACTTTTAACACATAAAATTAACTCATTACCTCCCACACTCCCCATTTTTTTTTTTTTTTGTAATTAAAAAAAAATTAAAAAATTTACAATTAAAAAAAATACATAAATAGTTACCTTAGGGACTGAACTTTTTAAATATTTATGTCAAGAGGGTATAACACTGTTACTTTATAAACTATGGGCTTGTAATTAGGGATGGACGCAAAACTGAAAAAAATGCACCTTTATTTCCAAATAAAATATTGGCGCCAAACATTGTGATAGGGACATAATTTAAATGGTTTTATAACCGGGACAAAAGGGCAAATACGTTTCATGGGTTTTAATTACAGTAGCATGCATTATTTAAAAACTATAATGGCCGAAAACTGAAAAATAATTATTTTTTCCCCCACATTTTTCCTATTTTCCCATTAAAACACATTTAGAAAAAAATAATTCTTGGCATAATGTCCCACCTAAAGAAAGCCTAATTGGTGGCGAAAAAAACAAGATATAGTTCATTTCATTGCGATAAGTAATAATAAAGTTATAGACGAATGAATGGAAGGAGCGCTGAAAGGTGAAAATTGCTCTGGTGGTCAGGGGGTAAAACCCCTCAGTGGTGAAGTGGTTAAAATTTTACAGTTTTTCGCTGTAGTGTCCCTTTAAGTAAAAATACAAACAAAAAAACAAAAACAAAACAGATACTTGCCTATGCAGAGGGAGGGCTCTGGATCCTCTCCTCTCCTGGTCCCGTCGTTGCACCACTGGCTCCCCTGTTAGCAGCCTCCAACCGTTCGGTCGAAGACTGGTCTGTTCCATTATGGGAGGCTTCAGAAGTGTTCGGGAGCCCGAGTGTACCAGAAGATGGGCCGCTCCGTACTGTGCAGGTGCAAGCGCACACTCTCACGCATGTGCAGTATGGAGCCGCTTGTCTTCGGGAGCCCAATTGCTCCCGAAGACAAGCGGCTTCATACTGCACATGCGTGAGAGTGTGCGCTTGCACCTGCACAGTACAGACTTCCAGAGCCTCCCACAGCTGGAGATATGAATGGGGTAGCAGGGGCGTATCTGGGTAATATAGAGCCTACGGCAAATACTGAAATTGTGCCCCCCCCCCCTATCAGAGCCACCTTCCCAACTAAAAACAGCATCCTTTCTTGCGTACATGTGTTATGGTTGTCTGTGTTTTTTGGCTCGTGATATTGCTGAAGTTATTGTTTTGGAAATCTCTTCTTCTTCCCTTTCTGCCCTCTTTTATAACACTAAGCCAAGTGCGCCCTACATAAATAAGTTAAAAAGCCATGTTCCCCAGATATCAGAATTAATCTGATTTGAGTGACAGTCTGAGTGACTGGGTGGCAAAGGGGTAGGCATGGTGGTGCAGGACAGGAGCAGGCATGGTGCCCATGGCATGAGCCATGCCTGTACCACTCTAGATACGCCTCTGTGGGGTAGACAGCACTGCACCGAGGGCATCGGCAGGGGAGAGGGAAGGCTCTATAGTCCTTACTGGCTGCGCCTTCATGAAGCGCCGCTGTCAATCAAGTCCATGTTGTCCGCAGCGTACTGTAGTATTGGAGGTCGGCCTCTGCACCGGAGGGGTCCCCGGGGACGGTGGCTTCGAGCAGAGATGCTGCGAGGTAAATGTCGGCTGCAGGGGGCTGGAGGAAGCTCCTGGTAAGTATATCACGGGGCAACATATAATGCTTGATGTTTACTTTAACAAGATGTGAAGATCTGCCTGCTTCTTCTCTCTCTGTGCTGGGTAAGGCAATGTGTGGAACCCCAGCGATAGAGTTTCCCCAGTAATATGAAAGCTGCTGGTTAATCATTCGCTGTTTTGTCGTGATCTGCACTCGCCATGCACAGCACTGCTACAGAATCATTTCATACAGAATCTTCATGATCAAAAATGAGCTTGAGCAGTTCTTCTTTTACATTTACAGACCATTAAAAGATAATGTACGTCAATGCAAAATCTCCTGTCTATATAAACATCATAAAATGACAGAGCAGGCCTCTCTGCTGCCAGAGCATCGCCCTGCGGCCAGCCAGGAACGCGATACCACAGCGCCCTCTGCTGGCAGCACCGATTCTGCTTCCATGTTATTGCAGAAAGACTCGTACATACTAAGTACCTCGTGTTGTTTCTGGTTTTTCTTCTTGTTCCTAGTTTTGTGTTCTTGCATGATTTTGGTTTGTTTTTGCCAGTCTTTAAGAATTTCTTGATTTCTTAAAAAAAAAAAAAAAAGTAAAAAACACAGATTAGTAATCTTATGAATTGTCTGTAAACGTTGTCATTTAAAGAGGCCCTGTAGCATAGCTCCCAATTGTCCCTCTTTCGGAGCCCTGCCCCTCTTTCCTCCTCATTTGTCCCTCTTTCAGGACTTTGTCCCTCTTTCTATGTAAAAATATATGTTTCTCTACTAAAAAATGTGTTTGACTCTAAACTTTATTCCCATCCTTTAAATTGATATATTACTAATTTTAAAATATTAAAATAAAGGAAATGAACCAAGATATAAAGGACCAGTGTGGTTTGAATTATAAAACAACAAATTTTTCTTATGAAATCTTTATGGTATGCGGGGCTAGTGGTGTGACAGGGGCGTGATCAGGGGTGTGGTGGGGCGTGATCAGGGGTGTGGTGGGGCGTGGCTTAAGTGTCCCTCTTTCTCATCTCAATAAGTTGGGAGGTAGGCCTGTAGTGACATATACCTCCCAACTTTTTGAGATGAGAAAGAGGGACACTTAAGCCACGCCCTGCCACACCCCTGATCACGCCCCCACCACACCCCTAGTGTGGAAAGCCGCAACAGCGCCCCCACTGGAGCTAGGAAAGGTAAATAAATCAGCGCTTATCAGTCTTGTCGAGGAAGGATCGCCGGACACTTCGGGGGAGCCAGCGCTGGATTGCCTGCAGCTACAGGGGAGGGGGAAGCCTCATTGGGACCCTGAGGCTTCCCCCTCCCAAGGTGAGTACCCCCCAGGAGAACTTTTTTTGTTACAGGGTCTCTTTAATTATCCTGGATTCAGCATCTTCCTATATCTATATATTGGTATGTTGCCCCGTCCTCCCAGTGATGTCACAGCCTAGGCTATTAATATATATGTGTAATTCTCCTCCCAGAGCATTCTGGGAGACCAGGTGTTATTTTCAGTGGCTTCGGAACTTTCAGTAAACAAACATTCCGCAGTAATGCACCTGACAGGACTAAAGAGGTCACCATGTGATAAATGTCAGAGTGTAAATCAGGGTGAGGAAGGATTTTACAATGGGCAAACACTAGCTGAAAAAAAAGCATTTTTATGAGCCACGAAGCGTACCTCTGTTTCTGATGGATCAGGGCAAGTCGCTCCTTCTCTTCCGTGTGTTTATCAGCTTCAGATCTCCTGATGGGGAGAAATGACAAAACATTTAGTGGGCTATTGGGAAGAATATTGAGCAGACAATTCTCCCATGCCAATCTCCACCGACCATGGAGGTAAAACTTGAGTTAAAAAATAAAAGCCGCTAGCTGCCAATCAGTCAACAGCTGGGTGAAGAAAAAAGGAAGACTGAGAGCCCAATATAGTATAGTAAGTTCTGTAATAATTGGATAAATGAAAGGAGTACAATAAATATACTCACAAACCAGGGTTTCCTCCAGGCAACCACTGTATAGGCAGGTGAGGAGATTGTCCTGTCCCCACTCAGGGTTAAGAAGCCGCTCTCTGTAGATAGGAAAAAGGGGTAACACCCCTCCACCAAGCAGGGCTGTGGAGTCGGTACAAAAATCTTTCGACTCCAATTCCGACTCCTCAGTTTATGAAACCACTACTCCGACTCCAAATCCGACTCTGGGTACCCAAAATGGCTCCGACTCCAACTCCTTAGTCTAATACTTAACAGGGCTGTGGATTTTGTACAAAAATCATCCATCTCCGACTCTCAACTCCTCAGTTTATGAAATCAACGACTCCGACTCTAACTCTGACTCCGGGTGCCTAAAATTGCCTCGACTCCGACTCCTCGACTCCAACTCCATAGCCCCGCCACCAAAGGTGGATAATGATACGATATAGAGAAAACAGAGGTGCCAACAGGATAAAAACACTACGATAAAAAGTTTAAAAGTGCTTGGGAGGCAGTGGTGGACTTACCACCCTCCCCCCCCCCCCCAAGCAGAATTCAAGCAAAACGGATTTTATTGTTACTCCCTTTGAAGTGTACCAATAAAATCCTTTTTGCTTGAATAGACAGTTTCTAGTGTCTGCTTACAGGAGGTAAGTCCACCACTGCCTCGCAAGCACTGTTAAACTTTTTATCGTAGTGATTTTATCCTGTTGGCGCCTCTGTTTTCTCTATATCGTAACAGCTGCGTGAAGTTAGTTAAGTGCCCCCCTTACAGCTCTGGGCCCCCCTGTGGTCGCTCCCCTGTAGTTACACCCCTGGCTTGTCGGATACATTACATGGCCGCACTCCTTTTAATGCATCCATGTGGTCGTAATTAACCTACGAAGAAGGGAGGTTAGTGTGAGCTCCGGCTTACTGTGCAGGGGCGGCCGTACTTGCCAAGGGGGAGGTTAGTGTCAACAAGCGGCTTTGGCTTACTGTGCATGCGCGGTTGTACTTGGGAAGGGGGAGGTTAGTGTAAGTGAATGGCTCTAGCTTACTGTGCAGGTACAGCGTCCTCGCGCAGGTGCAGCATGCCGCACTCGTGCATTAACAGGAGCACTGCCGAGATTTACAGGAGGGTCCTGGGCAGCAACGGTGGCCTGGAGGGTTTTCTGGGGGATCCCCAGGCTTCCCTCTTCTTTGGTTAATATCTGGGTTTTGTTTTGCTTTTTTAATTCTGTGCGCTTTGTGTTTACTTTGCCGTAGTGTTAAGTTGTGTTAAGGCCTGTTTTTTTACTTGTGGTTGTGACCCTTTTTTCAATTGCTATAGTACATGTTAATCGTGGTGCCTCTTTTCCATAGAACACTTGATTTTTCATGAATCGCCAACGTCAGGCTACATATTTATTGGTGCGCTCACGCTCCATTTCCGGCGGATCACGGCACAATTGTGGCGAGTGAAAATTGAAGTTTGCGTCATCGCAGCGCGATTTTGTAATTGCAAGTGGAAAAGGAGCCCCTGTTGGCGGATTAAAAGAGATATTTTGACCACTGTGGAGTATCATTAAAAAGTAAATTTTGTATCTTGTCACGGAGAAAACACAGTGAGATGAAAACAAGGAATGAAAACAAGCGCCGTAACACTGAAATAAACACAATAACTTCTCTCTAATTGTAGCTATAATTGTGTTCTTACTTCTCATATCGTCCCTGAAAAGCCTATTAATGTCACCACACTGAAGTGATTAGGAACAGAAAGCGGCTTATTACGGTCGCTCTCCGCTCTGCGATACCGGCATGTGCACAATTAACAGATCACAGCAAATAAAATCAGATCATTCAGGCCAGTCCTGGAAAGCCACATTTCAGCCGTCTCAAATGATTGCGAACATTCCGAATATAGTCAAACAGTGGATTGAAGTCTGCACAGTCTTCTATGGTCATTAAAGCTTTTTTGGTACACAGTTAAAACATAGTACTGTATGGCATAAGCACTATCTTTTAACTTTGTACTATTAAAGCTTTAATGACCATAGAAGACTGTGCTGACTTCAATCAGCTGCTTGACTTGATGGATCCTAGCAGTACCCAGGTGAAACAATCAACTGCTAGACTTGAGGGATCCTGGCAGTACCCAGGTGGAAATATTAACTGCTTGACTTGAGGGATCCTGGCAGTACCCAGGTGGGACAATCAACTGCTTGACTTGAGGGATCCTGGCAGTACCCAGGTGGGACAATCAACTGCTTGACTTGACGGATCCTGGCAGTACCCAGGTGGAACATTCAACTGCTTGACTTGAGGGATCCTGGCAGTACCCAGGTGGAACAATCAACTGCTTGACTTGACGGATCCTGGCAGTACCCAGGAGGAACAATCAACTGCTTGACTTGAGGGATCCTGGCAGTACCCAGGTGGAACAATCAACTGCTTGACTTGACGGATCCTGGCAGTACGCAGGAGGAACAATCAACAACTTGACAGATCTTGGCAGTACCCAAGTGGAACAATAAACTGCTTGCCTGGCAGTACTCAGGTGGCAGGTCCTGCCCGTCTTATCCCCTAACGTGAGTGCAGTTCCACAACCATGTTCCAAATATAGTACTGGGGAATAATACTACAAAATGCAAACTGTGGTCTATTGGACGCTGATATCATTGTGCTTAAAACATAAGGTATACTTTATAAGCTTTAAAACATGTTTGACCCCCTGTTTAGTGGCTTTTGACTTCTGCATTCTGTGCCAGCGTTTTAGTACTGCATAACTTATATACTCAAGTATAAGCCTAATTTTTCGTCATAAAAAAGTGCTGAAAAGTTACCCCCTCGACTTATATACGAGTCAGTGGAGCAGAGCGGATGGTGGAGCAAGTTTTGTTACTGGCAGAGGAGTGTAAGGATCGTGCACTAATGATTCTGCTCCTGCCAGCTGGCTCTCTGCTGTGTCTGTGCCCCGCATCTGCTGCAACATGGTGTGCAGAGTGTGCTGCTCAAGACTACTTGTGTCCCCTGGCTTGTGGAGCGGAGCATGCAAGCAACGCATCAGCGGTGCAATGATTGTGGATTCTTCCTGTGTGGCAATCGCTGTGTCTCATATTTATGATGCCATCTAGTGGCTTCTTGAGACACAGCTGTATCATCCTTGGTTCACATCTGGCTATGGGGAGGGGAGCTGAATTGTAATGGGGGCAGATATGGCCACTGTGGAGGGGGTTTATACGCGAGTCAATCACTTTTTTCTGGTTTCTGAGGGGAAAGTGGGTACCTCAACGGCTTATATGCGAGTATGTACGGTACCTATTAACCACCCTGGCGTTCTATTAAGATCGCCAGGGCGGCTGCGGGAGGGTTTTTTTTAAATAAAAAAAAAACTATTTCATGCAGCCAACTGAAAGTTGGCTGCATGAAAGCCCACTAGAGGGCGCTCCGGAGGCGTTCTTCCGATCGCCTCCGGCGCCCAGAATAAACAAGGAAGGCTGCAATGAGCGGCCTTCCTTGTTTTGCTTACATCGTCGCCATAGCGACGAGCGTAGTGACGTCATGGACGTCAGCCGACGTCCTGACGGCGATCAGGCAGCACACGCGGCTGGCAAAGTGCCGGCTGCGTGTGCTGCTTTTTATTTGATGAAAATCGGCCCAGCAGGGCCTGAGCGGCAGCCTGCGGCGGTGATGGACGATCTGAGCTCGTCCATACCGCCCGGCTGGTTAAACTTGGAGCATTGTTGTTTTGTTAATGTGTTACTTTTGTCACTTTTGCTGTCAGATTGTTCTATTGTACTTGATATGCTTTTATTTGTCTGATGGCACTTATTCTTTTAAATTTAATAAAAGCCTTTGTAAACTAAAAAAACAGAGCATGCACTGTGAGCCCCGATCCTCGTGACTATACATCCATTGCATCAAATAGCATTGCAGATTTGATTAACATACCCTGTTGACGTGACAGCTGTGGGGCAATGTGGAAGCAGCGGTCCACCTGACGACCGTTTCGCTTAATATAAGCTTCTTCTGAGGCACGGAGTTTGCACTGGCACTCAGTCAGAGAAGGAGGGTGAATGAGGGTAGGTTGGTAGAAACTGATGGGCAGGATTCAGCTCATTAGGGATTGCTGTGCAGTGCCCAGAGGCTGAATTCAAACCTTGGCACCTCTCTAGTGTGAACACAGGTGTCCTTCAACATCTTTATACTGGTGGTTGGCGACTTGCTATCTCTGAAAATGTCACCTGATCACAGTTGAGGGTTAATTTCCTGTTGGGAACAATAATTTAGGAGGGGTTGGACTTGAAAAGTTACCTTGATTCAGTTAGGAACTTCCAACCATTTGATTTTCCCGGGCCTGGCATTCTCTGTGGTTTATTCAGAGGGGGTTCATTATTGACCATCTCCTCCATTTCCTTCTCCTCCAATTTGCTCTTCAATGCCTCGAACTGTCTTTTAACATCTTCATTAGAGAGGTCCAGGCTGGACTTCATCAACTCTTTTAAGTCCAGCTTCTCCATAGGAGGCAGCTCTGTGAAATGGAAGCAACTACAAATAGTTAGTGCTGAAACTTTACCCGGAATCTGCACACACACAGCCAATCTCCCAGCAGCCCCTCGTGTCTTCCAGCTTGGTCACTTCCTCCTCTCACTCCTGCATCCAGGACTTCTCACAAGCATCACTGCTCCTTTGGAACTCTCTCCTACATGCTCCAAGCCTGAAAACGTTCAAACGTACTGTTCAAAACACACCTTTTCAGACAAGCCTATAACTTGTTATAGGTAGCAGTGGAGGCTCTCTGCCACATCCACTAACCCGTGTCTCCTTCCCTAATGTATGCGCAGATGTTCGGCCGAAAAAAATGCGTACTGCCATATGCGCTACTACAGCTAAATTCAAATAGAGGCTGTGTCAAGTAATATGGGCACCGGATTGGCTATAGTATAACCGGACTTCGGCAGTGACGGTTGAGTTTGGTTACCGTGCAGCAGGACTGCAGGGAGAGGCAGAGACTCCAGTTAGTGGCGCTGTACTGTGGTGGTGTTAGTGTTAGGCGTAGGTAAGGGGTAGGTTAAGGTGACCATACATCACTCAGTGGGCTTAATTCACTAGAGCTGCCGCGCGCAAACCTTTTGTGCAATGGTTTGCGCGCGAAAAGTGTTACTTCGCGTTATATGCGAAGGTTTGCGCGCGATCACGTGCCTTTGCTTATCAGGCGAAGTAACGATGTTCGCACGCAAACCATTGCCCGCGGCAGCTCGCGTGATAACTGCTATGATAATAGTTATCACGCTTCAGTGAATCGAGCCCAATGTACGGCCAGATCGATCATTAGATGGATCCCTGTGATGGAATCTGATTAGACACAACAATTCCAGCATGAACTCTTTTGGAAATCGCCTGACTGCCCCCTGCATCACCCAGTCCCATGCACGCCTTCAGGACTTCTCAAGAGCTGCTCCAACACTATGGAACTCCCTACCTCCACCCATTAGGGCAGCCCCCTCCTACATCATCTTCAAGAAGGCCCTCAAAACTCACCTTTTCACACTGGCCTACCACCCCTCACAAGTGCTCTAAACCCACAGCTGAACTCTGGTCCCCTACCTTTCGTGTCCCTACCTCTCCCTCTAGATTGTAAGCCTTTGGGCAGGGTCCTCCTCCTTTTGTGTCCTACCTGATCATGCACCTCCATTGCTGTGAACCCATGCTATGCACTTGAGTGAACCTAACTTGCCTAATCTCCATGCTCCATCCAGTGACTGACTAAGCATTAACTTGTATTCATACTGTGCTGCGTGATCTGGTTTCTCTTGTATTCCTGTATTGTCATATTGCTGTATGTCACCCCTAAATACAGTGGTGCTCATCCAATATTCGGGTATCCGAACTACCCAGATAATCCGAACTTTTTCCAGTATCCCAACTTTGAATAGTAATTCGGATATTTTTTGAAATCCAAATAGCAGTATCCGACAAACTCGGATTTCCCATCTGAAATCCGAAATCCGGGCGGATAGTTTGTTCAGATATCCGAGCAGAGGCCAAAATCACCTTCAATGGCAAGGCAGTCAGGGGGAGAGAGAGAGAGAGAGAGAGAGAGAGAGAGAGAGAGCTCCGAAAGGGGTTTTTGCTATTTGAAGAGACTTTTGGAAGCATTTTTAGCCATTTTCAGGTCACTTCCGGTTTTCTATCCGGATATCCAGGATATTGGGATCGGATATCCGAGTTTACTCGGATACTAAAAAGTTCGGATCCGGATATCTGGTTATCCGGATACGGATCAATACGGATTTTGAAAAGGGGTATCCGAGCACCCCTGCCTAAATATTGTCTGTAACTTAAACTAATGTCCAGCGCTGCGTAATATGTTGGCGCTTTATAAATACAATAAATAAATAAATAAACAAATAATAAATCATCCTAGCATTGTCATCTGCAAGTGTACGTGTCCCTCCCTTCCATTTCCTAAGTGGTAAAAGCTCACCTCTCCACCGCCGGTGTGACTCCTGACCTCCTCCAGTGTTCAGCTGCACCGCAAGCACCTGTAGTAACACATGACTTGGCGCATGTGGTGATGTCACAACATGTGCCAGTGTTAAGTGGAACAGGCTCTCCGGCAACCAGAGAAGGCTCGGAGTTGCACCAGCGGATAGGTGAGCCTTTACCGTTGCACACCGGCACGGAGGGGACACTTATACACTTGAGGGAACGCCAGTCTGGGATTTGTCGGTCAGGCGGTATCGAACGCCATTACCACTGTGCACCCGATTGAGCCCTTGTGCCCAAGAATTCCACCATTACTGATCAATCCACTCAACAGACCGAAATTAATCAAAAGATTGATCAAGTGGTCATGTTTCGGCACCAATTCTCTTCCAATTCGATAAAATTATTGAATCGGAAGTTAAACCTGCCTGCAATATTGGGTAATGGATAGGCATCCTGAGTCTTAGGTGTAAATAGGGAGGAGGTTAGTGTGAGGATAGGATAGATGAGGCGATAGTAGACTATCGGTAGTATAGTCTAAATGTACCCCCCCTCCCCTCCCCACCCAGGCTCGGTTCTCTGATGAAGCAAGGTGAAACATTTGCATCAGGGGCAGAGTTTACAGGGACAGCATGTTTGCACTCTGTGTTTCCACTAACAGCATGCAGTCAGAGGAGGAGGAGAAGTAAGAGGAGAGCGAGGTAAAGAGGTCATCATTGAGGAAAAGCAGCTTGTTGTGCTGTGTGAGGAGTCTGGCAGTGAGTGAGGAGGGGGGAGACAGGAGAGCAGCATTGGGGAAAAGCAGCTTGTTGTGCTGTGTGAGGAGTCTGGCAGTGAGTGAGGAGGGGGGAGGCAGGAGAGCAGCATTGGGGAAAAGCAGCTTGTTGTGCTGTGTGAGGAGTCTGACAGTGAGTGAGGAGGGGGAGGCAGGAGAGCAGCATTGGGGAAAAGCAGCTTGTTGTGCTGTGTGAGGAGTCTGACAGTGAGTGAGGAGATGGGAGGCAGGAGAGCAGCATTGGGGAAAAGCAGCTTGTTGTGCTGTGTGAGGAGTCTGACAGTGAGTGAGGAGATGGGAGGCAGGAGAGCAGCATTGGGGAAAAGCAGCTTGTTGTGCTGTGTGAGGAGTCTGACAGTGAGTGAGGAGGGGGAGGCAGGAGAGCAGCATTGGATAAAAGCAGGTTGTTGTGCTGTGTGAGGAGTCTGACAGTGAGTGAGGAGATGGGAGGCAGGAGAGCAGCATTGGGGAAAAGCAGCTTGTTGTGCTGTGTGAGGAGTCTGGCAGTGAGTGAGGAGGGGGAGGCAGGAGAGCAGCATTGGGGAAAAGCAGCTTGTTGTGCTGTGTGAGGAGTCTGGCAGTGAGTGAGGAGGGGGAGACAGGAGAGCAGCAGCGTTTCATTTGACTTGCACAGCAGAAGGGAGGCATCCTCACAAGTTTGCCTCAGGCAGCAAAAAGTCTAGAACCAGCCCTGTCCCCACCCATCAATAAAAAGAAAAGAAAATATTGCTTGACTTTAACTAAATATAAAATATTAGTACGAGTGGCCTGACACTTTATAATACTCGCAATGCAAGACACAAGCATTTCCTACCTGATTCACAAGGATGAGAAAACACAGGATCTGCCGGTCTGGAATTTCTGAGGAACGATAAGATTGATTGCAGCCCCCGACACACAATATCTTCAGGTGGAAACTCCAGTGGACAATGCCGCAGATTTAATGCCTTCAGTGTGAATAAATCACCTGTTAGGAAAAGAAAAACAAAAGATCAGATTAAAAAAAATAATCATCTCTGACCAACTCGACCATGATTCCACATGGCTGGTGAGCCCCTTCAGACCCACTAGGCCTCAGGCACTTGCCTAGGTTACCTGGTGTATGATCCTGTGCTGGCTTTACAGGCCTAAATATAAAAACACGATCCTATAAGTTACCAAAATACTCTAATGTGTTACATGAAAAGAGCTGTCTGCATTTTGATCACTTAACCAGAAGCTGCTGTGAGAGACTAGGCTATGTAGCTGCTGCTTGGATTGCATCATGTTCACTGTATAGACTAAAGAGGGGACGTCAGAATCTGAATCTGTCTATATACCGGTAACTTCCTATCCCTATTAAATTACTATAATAATAATATGGAAGGACATTAGACTATGACTATGGTTGGGTTAGAGTGTGAGCTCCACTGAGGACAGTCAGTGACATGACTATGTACTCTGTAATGTGCTGCAGGAGATGTCAGTGCTATATAATACATAATAATAATCTGTTATCAGAAGATAGTGGCACAAACAGTAGTGGTCGGGAATCTGTCCGGACGTTTGCACTGCCTTATTTTCAGTAATGCATTTGTCCTGGGGAAGTGTAGAATGCACAGCGTACATTTGAAAAAGTCGCGGTCAAATTTAGGCGCGATTTATCGGGAAAAGAAAAATATCGTAATTTAGAAATATCGATAATTTCACGGTATTTGTAATGTAAAATCGATAATTCTGACTATTATTATTACAGGTATAAAACTGATGTGAGATGAAAACGAAAATGTAATAATGTTAAATATCGTAATGTAATTCAACAACACAGCTTAACCCAACCCTACTCTCACACAGAACCCTCCCTTGGTGGTGCCTAACCCTAACCACCCCCCTGGTGGTGCCTAACCCTAACTCCCCATGGTGGTGGCTAACCCTAAATGTACCTAACCCTACTCTGACACAGAACCCTCCCTGTAACCATCCCTAACCCCTAGACCCCCCTATTGGTGCCTAACCCTAACCACCCCCCTGGTGGTGCCTAACCCTAAGCACCCCCTGGTGCTGCCTAACCCTAACCACCCCCCTGGTGCTGCCTAACCCTAACCACCACCCCTGGTGGTGCCTATCCCTAAAACTCCCCTGGTGGTGCCTAACCCTAACCACCCCCCTGATGATGCCTAACCCTAAAACTCCCCTGGTGGTGCCTAACCCTAACCACCCCCCTGGTGGTGTCCAACCCTAAATTATCGTAAATACTTTATATATTATCATAAATAGAAATGTCAAATATCGGTATTACATCTGTACAGTGAATGTTATATTTTCGTAATTACAAAATTATATGTATTTGGAAAGAATTTGCTTACATTCCATCATTAAACCTGTTCATTTACCGTTATTACACCAAAAGACTTTAAGTTATCGTTATGACTAACCTCGTTTTTCTTTATTTAGCGTTATGATATTCGTTCTGATATATTATCATAAACTTTACATTACCGTTATTACCGATTCCACAACACAATTAGGAATATTACCGAGTTTACTTTATCGATTTACGTAAAATATCGATTTTAGGCACTTGCGCCCAAACGTATGCAAAATTGAGTGTATATTTACAAAAACGATAATTAACATTAGAAATATAGCCGCGCCCAAATCTATTAGCGCTATTTTTAGCTGATCCGAATGCACAGACTGCACTAAGGAAGCATTAAAATGTCTAACGAAAAATATGACCCTCTATGTGATGTCAGAATCAGTTACATCTTAACTGACAATCTGCAGCATCATCATTGAAATTGATTTATGGCAACATGCTGTGCTGTGCATAATGTTAGGTGAAATATTGAATTTTACTGTTGTGCTCTCATGAGAAAGGAGTCGCAGCGGCCTACAAAAGAAAGCTGACCAGTCCTAAGACCTGAGAGACCACCTAAAACATATGCGAATTAGCCGCTTGTGAGGACAAGACTGCATTACAGAGCATCAGTTATCTGAACTTCTGTTGACCTTCTCACGTCTACAGGGAGTGCAGAATTATTAGGCAAGTTGTATTTTTGAGGAATAATTTTATTATTGAACAACAACCATGTTCTCAATGAACCCAAAAAACGCATTAATATCAAAGCTGAATATTTTTCAAAGTAGTTTTTAGTTTTAGCTATTTTAGGGGGATATCTGTGTGTGCTGGTGACTATTACTGTGCATAATTATTAGGCAACTTAACAAAAAGCAAATATATACCCATTTCAATTATTTATTTTTACCAGTTAAACCAATATAACATCTCAACATTCACAAATATACATTTCTGACATTCAAAAACAAAACAAATCAGTGATCAATATAGCCACCTTTCTTTGCAAGGACACTCAAAAGCCTGCCATTCATGGATTCTGTCGGTATTTTGATCTGTTCACCATCAACATTGCGTGCAGCAGCAACCACAGCCTCCCAGACACTGTTCAGAGAGGTGTACTGGTTTCCCTCCTTGTAAATCTCACATTTTATGATGGACCACAGGTTCTCAATGGGGTTCAGATCAGGTGAACAAGGAGGCCATGTCATTCGTTTTTCTTCTTTTATACCCTTTCTTGCCAGCCACGCTGTGGAGTACTTGGATGCGTGTGATGGAGCATCGTCCTGCATGAAAATCATGTTTTTCTTGAAGGATGCAGACTTCTTCCTGTACTACTGCTTGAAGAAGGTGTCTTCCAGAAACTGGCAGTAGGACTGGGAGTTGAGCTTGACTCCATCTTCAACCCAAAAAGGCCCCACAAGCTGATATTTGATGATACCAGCCCAAACCAGTACTCCACCTCCACCTTGCTGGCGTCTGAGTCAACCTGGAAGCTCTCTGCCCTTTACCAATCCAGCCTCGGGCCCATCCATCTGGCCCATCAAGACTCACTCTCATTTCATCAGTCCATAAAACCTTAGAAAAATCAGTCTTGAGATATTTCTTGGCCCAGTCTTGACGTTTCAGCTTGTGTGTCTTGTTCAGTGGTGGTCGTCTTTCAGCCTTTCTTACCTTGGCCATGTCTCTGAGTATTGCACACCTTGTGTTTTGGGCACTCCAGTGATATTGCAGCTCTGAAATATGGCCAAACTGGTGGCAAGTGGCATCTTGGCAGCTGCACGCTTGACTTTTCTCAGTTCATGGGCAGTTATTTTGCGCCTTGGTTTTTCCACACGCTTCTTGCGACCCTGTTGAGTATTTTGAATGAAACGCTTGATTGTTCGATGATCACGCTTCAGAAGCTTTGCAATTCTAAGAGTGCTGCATCCCTCTGCAAGATATCTCACTATTTTTGACTTTTCTGAACCTGCCAAGTCCTTCTTTTGACCCATTTTGCCAAAGGGAAGAAAGTTGCCTAATAATTATGCACACCTGATATAGGGTGTTGATGTCATTAGACCACACCCCTTCTCATTACAGAGATGCACATCACCTAATATGCTTAATTGGTAGTAGGCTTTCGAGCCTATACAGCTTGGAGTAAGACAACATGCATAAAGAGGATGATGTGGTTAAAATGCTCATTTGCTTAATAATTCTGCACTCCCTGCATTATTACTGTTAAAGAGGAACTCCAGTGAAAATAATGTAATAAAAAAAGTGCTTCATTTTTACAATAAATATGTATAAATGATTTAGTCAGTGTTTGCCCATTTTAAAATCTTTCCTCTCCCTGATCTACATTCTGACATTTATCACATGATGACAGTTTTACTGCTGGCAGGTGATGTCAGCGTAAGGAGATGCTGCTTGCTTTTTTGACAGTTGGAAACAGCTGTAAATAGCTGTTATTTCCCACAATGCAACAAGGCTCCCACAGTGTGATGTCAGAACCATGGTCCTGACATCACCCTGTGGGAGGGGTTTCACCACAATAGCCATACAGCGCCCCCTGATGATCTGTTTGAGAAAAGGTAAAGATTTCTCATGGGAAAGGGGGAATCAGCTACTGATTGGGATGAAGTTAAATGCTTTGTTACGGGTTCTCTTTAAACTGTACAAACATTCAGTGGTGGGACTACATTGGGGCACTGAGTCTCCCGCCCCAAAAATCACTGTGCCCGCCTTAGTACCCCCCTGCTCAGTAACATGCAATTAACAGTTTCCAGGCTCCAGCAGTGTACAGTGAACAGCATGGGGGTTGTAAAACTCTCCATGTCAGCCTGAATCTATGTAGGTGTTAAAGGACAGATGTGAGGTAAAACAACAAAAACAAAATCTACTTACCTGGGGCTTCCTCCAGCCCCCGGCAGCCTATCTGTCAATCGCCGCAGCTCTGCTCCCCACCGGTGTCCCGGGGTACCCTCTGTTGCAGATGTCTTCTGCGCCGCTTGCGGTCGCACTTCCGTGGCAGGTGCTAAAGATGCTGAACTCGCCAGGCTTCCTCACGCAGGCGCAGAAGACTTCTGCAACAGAGGGGACCCCGGCTGGGAACGGAGCTGCGGTGAGGAACATAAAGGCTGCCAGGGGCTGGAGGAAGCCCCAGGTAAGTAGATCTTGTTGTTGTTTTTTCTTTAACCCGGAGCTGTCCTTTAAGTTAACCAAGGGTTTACTGCACTTAAGTGACGGCAAGTGGGCGTCACTTCCTGCTTGGCCCAATGCCAGTTAGGGAATCCCGCATAGTAACGCGGTATTCCCCCGAAGGCCTGTTTCTGGCGGTGCAATGTGGCGCGGCCGCCAGTTTACAGTGTGAAACCGGCCTGAGCTTTGGATAATGGGGCATTGTTGATGGGGAAACTTGGTGTCCTACAAATAAAGCTGTAATTAGGCGTTCCGTCGGATGGCCCAATAATTGCAGCAGTATTTGTATAGCGCCTTTCTCCTGTCGGACTCAAAGCGCTTGCGAGGCAGCCACTAGAGCGCACTCAGTAGGCAGTAGCAGTGTTAAGGAGACCTGCCCAAGAAACTCCTTACTGAATAGGTGCTGGCTTACTGAACAGGCAGAGCCGAGATTTGAACCCAGGTCTCCTGTGTCAGGAGCCCTTAACCATTACACTATCCAGCCACTATCCAGCCAATAATGTGGTTTCTATGTGAGACCATTTTTTATCAGAATTCTTAGACCACTATGATTCAGAGACTTCTAATAAACGTGTCATAATAATGGGTTTCAAAACGAGGTAGACCAAAGCCTCCTGATCTTCTGTTTTCCAAGTATCTGATGATTCTATGCTGGCGTCCTTTCCAAATTAGTTTTGCAATAATTTCCTTAAGATTAGTGCAGAAACACTTGTGTAATGGATCGTATAATTTTTCTTTAGGCTCAGTTCACATTAGCATTTTCCAACAGAATCGGCCGTACGGTTCCGTGGTCCGTTCCGCTGAACGGACAAAAAAAACGAGCAGGACCCAATTTTCCGGACCGCTTTGCCCAGCGGAACGGAAATGGAAGGTTTTGCAGCACAATAGGAACCTATGGAAAACTGACGATTTACAGCACACTGGCTGTAAAAATGGACCATTTTCCAAGATCCAGATGGCCGGATCCGTACGGCCCGCTCTGTAAAAAAACGCAGATGTGAACCGGGCCTTATGTAAAAAAGGCTTGTATTGTTGTTGGTTAGTAAGCTTTGTCTGAGACAAGATCTAGCACATCAGAAACACATAGATTAAAGCCCTCTCCTGCATGCAAGCATACCTTTTTGTAACCGTTTTATTAGTTTAAGTATTCGGCCTCTTGCACACTGCAAGCGATTCAGATTCAGATTCCGCTTTTTAATCAGTTTTTACATCCGATTCAGATTCCGATTTGCAGTGTGCAGGGAGCAAACTGCAAATCGGAATCGGAAGTAAAAACAGATTAAAAAGCGGAATCTGAATCGCTTGCAGTGTGCAAGAGGCCTTCGGGCGTAAAGATTAACTAAGGTAAAATTTTCTGAAGTAATAGAACAAACAATGATAATGAATCCGGGTCAAATGCGAGCTACTTATCACCTGGCCACCGCACGAGAATTACAACAAATCCTATTGCCGGTTTCTCTGGTGTGATACTTAGGGAATAGGGAGCATTACTCAAACGAATGCGATGTTCCAATATCTCAGGTGATGGGGAGAGAGGTTCTGCGCTGTGGTGCTGTCCTTCAGCACCAGCTGCTGCCTCGCTCCCTTTAGGAGATGTGTGGGCATCCGTCGAGAGAGCATGCACTCACCGAGCATTCGCCACCCCAATGGTCTACTGGCTGGACCAATGAAAATCGTCATTGGTCCAGACAATGGACCAAGGGGAGCCCCGGCAGGAGCATTTAAAGATGCTTTGCTGAGGCTCAGAGACAATTACAGTGACAGGAGTTGCGGCAAGGGGTGGCGAATGTTCCCCGGCACTGCGGGGACCTGCACAGATGGACTGACAGGGAGCTCTGGAGGTCTCCTTTAACAAAGGAGACTCCCAGATGCAGCAGCGGAAGATGTGCGTTAGCATGTTCAGACCTGCTTTCTGCAGCTCTAAGCTAACGCTCATGTCTGATGGCAAGCATCACTTCCCAGCAGCATGAAAAGTCTAATAGGACATCGGCGGCCATTTTGTTGTAGCCCTGCTGTAATAGATTGAGCGGAGGACACGATATGACAAGCGACGAGGGAAACAGCGGTGGACGCAACACTTTGGTCTCCAGATGGTTGGTGAGGGGGTGTGCGCATCATCGCAAGTTTGCCTCAAGCGGCAAAGAGTCTAGACCCGGCCCTGTATATATTATACGGTATATACATATATTTTGAATACATCCACCCAGGGCTGGCTCTAAACTGTTTGCCACCTGAGGCAAACTTGTGAGGATGTCGCCCCCCCCCCCCCCCGGTAGTATAATTTCCCCCAGGTAGCCTGGAGGGGTTAGCAGCCGGGATGGGGAGGCAGCGGGTACAGTGGACGGAAGGGGGGGGGGGGAGTTTGGTCAGACCTCCCCTCCCTCACCTGGGTCCCCCCATCCGCTCTCCCCCTCCAGCTAATTGCGCAGCGGGCAGTGGGCACACACGTCGCTCAAGTGGGCGGCACTGCAGGAAGTGACGAGCAGTGGTACGCACGCTGGAACGCGGAAGGAAGAGGTGAGTAATTGTTTCCCCGCTCGCTGCCTGACGTGTGTGCCCGCTGGCTGCTGCACAATTAGCTGGAGGAAGAGCGCGGATGGGGGTACCCAGGTGAGGGAGGGGGGGTCCGACCCCCTCCCCGCCGCTGTACCTGCTGCCCCCCATCCTGGCTGATACTCCTTCCAGCTCGGTGCTCCTCCCCCCCCACCACAAGTGCCGCTGAAGAACCTGCCTCACCCCGCCTCATAGGCGGCCCGGGGCTCATCCCCCTATAGCAGCGATATCGCACCATTGGGCTCCTGGACTCTCGCATCATTTTCTCTGAAGTTTGGAGGGTAATCCAGTTACTCCACTATCTCCCCATGCCAAGCACCACAGGCTTGTTTAATGCTGGGTTACTCAGTACCCCATCCTCCTGCTATCAGTGAGTCATGTACTGTTGGTGTTCAAACGCTACAGGAGTTATTAATAATGCCTTTCTATCTCCATTTGATAGATTATTCTTGTTCCAGTGACAGCTCTCAACACATCGCACAAAAATACAGTACAAAATGATAAAAATTCTACCCCTGCCTCCCTTTATAAAAACTAAGAGATCACTAAAAGAATTGTAACTTGCAATAATTTATACTTTTCTTTCTTTATTTTTAGCCATCGGAACAGTGGCAGAAATGATTGCGATGGTTTGCTTTGGCCTTTGCTTTTTACCTTGCCTGTTACTTACAGCTGCAGTCTTGCGTTCGCACGTCTCTGCAGGATAAGTATACCGCCGTATCTATTCCAAGCTCGGCAATAAATTGTCACATCCTGAAGATTGTTTTATGTGTGATTTAATTCACTTTTATACTAATCCGACTTAATGAAAGAATCCTTATCCGTTAATCATCTCAGAGCATACATAATCTGGAAATAATTACACATTTTTCGCTATCTACCTTTTCCTTGTCGAGAACTATGTGCCAACACTGTAAAAGCATTAAACTTATTGACGTTAATTGATTTCTCGTTGTAAATCACAGTTGGACATTTTTGTGTATCTGCTGGGTGTGAGAGCGTTTGCATCCTGCTAGGTGGGGTGGGGGTCCTGCATTCTGCAAGGTGTGTGTGGGGGAGGTCTGCATCCTGCTAGGTGTGAGTGTGTGCTTGCATCCTGCTAGGTGTGAGTGTGTGCTTGCATCCTGCTAGGTGCGGAAGTGTGCTGGCATCCTGCTAGGTGCGGGTGTGTGCTTGCATCCTGCTAGGTGCGGGTGTGTGCTGGCATCCTGCTAGGTGCGGGTGTGTGCTTGCATCCTGCTAGGTGCGGGTGTGTGCTTGCATCCTGCTAGGTGTGAGTGTGTGCTTGCATCCTGCTAGGTGTGAGTGTGTGCTTGCATCCTGCTAGGTGCGGAAGTGTGCTGGCATCCTGCTAGGTGCGGGTGTGTGCTTGCATCCTGCTAGGTGCGGGTGTGTGCTTGCATCCTGCTAGGTGCGGGTGTGTGCTTGCATCCTGCTAGGTGCGAGTGTGTGCATGCATCCTGCTAGGTGCGGGTGTGTGCTTGCATCCTGCTAGGTGGGGGTCCTGCATTCTGCAAGGTGTGTGTGGGGGAGGTCTGCATCCTGCTAGGTGTGAGTGTGTGCTTGCATCCTGCTAGGTGTGAGTGTGTGCTTGCATCCTGCTAGGTGCGGAAGTGTGCTGGCATCCTGCTAGGTGCGGGTGTGTGCTTGCATCCTGCTAGGTGCGGGTGTGTGCTGGCATCCTGCTAGGTGCGGGTGTGTGCTTGCATCCTGCTAGGTGCGGGTGTGTGCTTGCATCCTGCTAGGTGCGGGTGTGTGCTTGCATCCTGCTAGGTGCGGGTGTGTGCTCGCATCCTGCTAGGTGCGGGTGTGTGCTTGCATCCTGCTAGGTGCGAGTGTGTGCATGCATCCTGCTAGGTGCGGGTGTGTGCTTGCATCCTGCTAGGTGCGGGTGTGTGCTTGCATCCTGCTAGGTGCGGGTGTGTGCTTGCATCCTGCTAGGTGCGGGTGTGTGCTTGCATCCTGCTAGGTGCGGGTGTGTGCTTGCATCCTGCTAGGTGCGGGTGTGTGCTTGCATCCTGCTAGGTGCGGGTGTGTGCTTGCATCCTGCTAGGTGCGGGTGTGTGCTTGCATCCTGCTAAGTGAGGATAAGTCTGCATCCTGGTAGATGATGGTGTGTTTTTTCTTCCTGCTCGGTTGGGTGAGGGTGTGACATGTCATGTGACAGTACAGAGGCCACATTGCGATTGGCTGGCTGCACAACACCTGCAAACTGAAGAGGAAGTGAAGAAAGACCTGTATTGGAGGTAATGAAAAATGGTCTGCTCTGTTGCAATTCTCCATTAACTACGTACAGGACCAGATCCCACCCCCTAGCTCCCTCTCCCAGGCCCGCCAAGCTCCTGTTACATATAGTCCTCTGTAACTCTCCCTAGACTTTCAAGTCTTTGTAGGGCCACACCTCCAACAACGCATTCAGGTTCAAATAACTACTATCACAACAGTAGACAGAACTTGATGATGTTAGTACATTGAGTTTTCGGAGAGAAAAAAGGTTTATAAGCGGCTGGTGCTTCTGCCTAGCAATCCTTGATCCCAATTGGCCTGTTCTCCGCTTAGCAGTGAGCATAGTTTATCTTCTGTTTACTGAGATGGTAAGATGGCTGCCCAGGTGACTAAACTGAATGCACTGTTCATATACAGTGGCTTGAAAAAGTATTCGGCCCCCTTGAAGTTTTCCACATTTTGTCACATTACTGCCACAAACATGAATCAATTTTATTGGAATTCCACATGAAAGCCCAATACAAAGTGGTGTACACGTGAGAAGTGGAACGAAAATCATACATGATTCCAAACATTTTTTACAAATCAATAACTGCAAAGTGGGGTGTGCGTAATTATTCGGCCCACTGAGTCGATACTTTATAGAACCACCTTTTGCTGCAATTATAGCTGCCAGTCTTTTAGGGTATGTCTCTACCAGCTTTGCACATCTACAGACTGAAATCCTTGCCCATTCTTTGCAAATCAGCTCCACCTCAGTCAGATTAGATGGGCAGCGTTTGTGAACAGCAGTTTTCAGATCTTGCCACCGATTCTCAATTGGATTTAGATCTGGACTTTGACTGGGCCATTGTAACACATAGATATGTTTTGTTTTAAACCATTCCATTGTTGCCCTGGCTTTATGTTTGGGGTCGTTGTCCTGCTGGAAGGTGAACCTCCGCCCCAGTCTCAAGTCTTTTGCAGACTCCAAGAGGTTTTCTTCCAAGTTTGCCCTGTATTTGGCTCCATCCATCTTCCCATCAACTCTGACCTGCTTCCCTGTCCCTGCTGAAGAGATGCACCCCCCGAGCATGATGCTGCCACCACCACATTTGACAGTGGGGATGGTGTGTTCAGAGTGATGTGCAGTGTTAGTTTTCTGCCACACATAGCGTTTTGCATTTTGGCCAAAAAGTTCCATTTTGGTCTCATCTGACCAGAGCACCTTCCACATGGTTGCTGTGTCCACATGGTTGCTTGTGGCAAACTGCAAACAGGACTTCTTATGCTTTGTGTTAACAGTGGCTTTCTTCTTGCCACTCTTCCATAAAGGTCAACTTTGTGCATGACTAATAGTTGTCCTATGGACAGAGTCTCCCACCTGAGCTGTAGATCTCTGCAGCTCGTCCAGAGTCACCATGGGCCTCTTGACTGGATTTCTGATCAGCGCTCACCTTGTTCGGCCTGTGAGTTTAGCTGGATGGCCTTGTCTTGGTAGGTTTACAGTTGTGCCATACGCCTTTCATTTCTGAATGATCGCTTGAACAGTGCTCCGTGGGATGTTCAAGGCTTTGTAGCCTAAGCCTGCTTTAAATTTCTCAATAACTTTATTCCTGACCTGTCTGGTGTGTTCTTTGGACTTCATGGTGTTGTTGCTCCCAAGATTCTCTTAGACAACCTCTGAGGCCCTCACAGAGCAGCTGTCTTTGTACTGACATTAAATTACACACAGGTGCACTCCATTTAGTCATTAGCACTCATCAGGCAATGTCTATGGGCAACTGGCTGCACTCAGACCAAAGGGAGCTGAATAATTATGCACACCCCACTTTGCAGTTATTGATTTGTAAAAAATGTTTGGAATTCATGTATGATTTTCGATCCACTTCTCACGTGTACACCACTTTGTATTGGTCTTTCACGTGGAATTCCAATAAAATTGATTCATGTTTGTGGCAGTAGTGTGAAAAAATGTGAAAAACTTCAAGGGGGCCGAATACTTTTGCAAGCCACTGTATATACAAAAAGTATATATATATATACAGTGGAGGAAATAATTATTTGACCCCTCACTGATTTTGTAAGTTTGTCCAATGACAAAGAAATGAAAAGTCTCAGAACAGTATCATTTCAATGGTAGGTTTATTTTAACAGTGGCAGATAGCACATCAAAAGGAAAATCGAAAAAATAACCTTAAATAAAAGATAGCAACTAATTTGCATTTCATTGAGTGAAATAAGTTTTTGAACCCTCTAACAATAAAAGGCTTAATACTTAGTGGGAAAACCCTTGTTTGCAAGCATAGAGGTCAAATGTTTCTTGTAATTGATGACCAAGTTTGCACACATTTTAGGAGGAATGTTGGTCCACTCCTCTTTGCAGATCATCTCTAAATCCCTAAGGTTTCGAGGCTGTCTCTGTGCAACTCTGAGCTTGAGCTCCCTCCATAGGTTTTCTATTGGATTAAGGTCCGGAGACTGACTAGGCCACTCCATGACCTTAATGTGCTTCTTCTTGAGCCACTCCTTTGTTGCCTTTGCTGTATGTTTTGGGTTATTGTCGTGCTGGAACACCCATCCACGACCCATTTTCAGTTTCCTGGCAGAGGGAAGGAGGTTGTCGTTCAGGATTTCACGATACATGGCTCCGTCCATTTTCCCGTTAATGCGATTAAGTTGTCCTGTGCCCTTAGCAGAAAAACACCCCCAAAGCAAAATGTTTCCATCCCCATGCTTGACGGTGGGGACGGTGTTTTGGGGGTCATAGGCAGCATTTTTCTTCCTCCAAACACAGTGAGTTGAGTTAATGCCAAAGAGCTCTATTTTGGTCTCATCAGACCACAGCACCTTCTCCCAGTCACTCACAGAATTATTCAGGTGTTCATTGGCAAACTTCAGACGGGCCTGCACATGTGCCTTCTTGAGCAGAGGGGCCTTGCGAGCCCTGCAGGATTTTAATCCATTGCGGTGTAATGTGTTTCCAATGGTTTTCTTGGTGACTGTGGTCCCTGCTAATTTGAGGTCATTCACGAACTCCTCCCGTGTAGTTCTAGGATGCTTTTTCACCTTTCTCAGAACCATTGACACCCCACGAGGTGAGATCTTGCGTGGAGCCCCAGAGCGAGGTCGATTGATAGTCATTTTGTGCTCCTTCCATTTTCGAACAATCGCACCACCAGTTGTCACCTTCTCTCCCAGCTTCTTGATAATGGTTTTGTAGCCCATTCCAGCCTTGTGCAGGTCTACAATTTTGTCTCTGACATCCTTGGACAGCTCTTTGGTCTTTCCCATGTTGGAGAGTTTGGAGTCTGCTTGATTGATTGATTCTGTGGACAGGTGTCTTTTATACAGGTGACTATTTAAGACAGGTGTCCTTAATGAGGGTGACTAATTGAGTAGAAGTGTCTAACCACTCTGTGGGAGCCAGAACTCTTAATGGTTGGTAGGGGTTCAAAAACTTATTTCACTCAATGAAATGCAAATTAGTTGCTATCTTTTATTTAAGGTTATTTTTTCGACTTTCCTTTTGATGTGCTATCTGCCACTGTTAAAATAAACCTACCATTGAAATTATATTGTTCTGAGACTTTTTATTTCTTTGTCATTGGACAAACTTACAAAATCAGTGAGGGGGTCAAATAATTATTTCCTCCACTGTATATATATATATATATATATATATATATATATATATATATATATATATATATATATATAAATAATGCTTATTATTACTGTATTATTATTTAGTATTAATAAGTACTAAATAATAATAGTATTTATATATTATTATTATTTAGCATTTATACAGCGCCAACATCTTCTGCAGCGCTGTACAGAGTATATATAGTCTTGTCACTAACTGTCCCTCAGAGGAGCTCACAATCTAATTCTCTACCATAGTCCTATGTCTGTATGTATCGTGTAGTGCATGTATCAGTCTAGGGCCAAATTAGGGCGGAGCCAATTAAACTAGCCATATGTTTTTAAAATGTGGGAGGAAACAAGAGTGCCAGGAGGAAACCCACACAGATACGGGGAGACCATACAAACTCCATGCAGATAGTGCCCTGGCTGGTATCGAACCCACCGTGCTGCCCACATATAGCGCGTACATCTTCCGCAGCACTGTTCAGAGTACTGTATATTGTCTTGTTACTTAACTGTCCCTCAGAGGAACTTACGATCTAATCCCTACCATAGTCAGATGTCCATGTATGTAGCATAGTCTAGGGCCAATATTTTAGGGAAAGCCAATAAACTTATCTGTATGTTTATTTGGGGATGTGGGAGGAAACCGGAGTGCCCAGAGGAAACCCACGCAGACACCGTAAGAACAGACAAACTGCATCCAGCGAGAGTTCTAACCACTACGCCACCGTGCTGCCCTCATGCTTATAGGAGTGCAGTCCATCACCACAAAAGGAAAGCTTATAGGCCATAACGGTCCTGAGAGGCCCTAATATTTTGCTTTTAACTGACAGGAGAATAAATGTTCCCTCTTTCTTGCGTCAGAGTTCTGTTGACATTCTGTTTTGACGCGTCCATCAGATCCGAAGCAGAAACATAACACAGCCTAGGAGATGGAACAATGGCTGCAACCACTACAGTCTGAAGCATCCAGCATTTTGTTTTTTTCCTACTCTTAATTAAAGTCATTTAGGTTTCAATAAATCCCTAATAGATCTTTGTCGAGTGGGATTTGCGGAGACGTGACTCCTGGCGGTGGTGGTTTTTCTCTCCGCTTTTTACCGTGTAGCGGTTGAGATTAATTGCAGCCGTTTTCTTTGCTGCTGAGCACGGATGTTTGCTAATGCACTCTGACAATTGTATTCCGCCCTGCACCAGCATTGCTTATCTAGACAGTTCCCCCAAATGCATTTCATGCTGTGACAATGCTGTATTGTATTTCTCTCGATTTGTTAGGCGTCTGAAGTAATGCAAATGGACCACTTGGAATTTCAGTTTAACGTCTTGTTATCTTTGCCGCAGTTTAATGCTAATAAACACACGGATTAGCCACAAGGTTAAAGAGTACCTCCGGACAAAATTAGCTCATTACAAATGCACTGTTTATTATCCCCTAACAGGGAATGGGCAATTAAACGGATGAATAACTTGCCCACCTGCCATGGCATTTTTTCCTCGAAGCATGCTGAGAATCCTGATTGGCGGCTGATGAGCTGGGGGTGGGCCATGGAAACACAAGTGGGGGCGGCATCAGAGCTCGAGACTTCTTGGCGAGGCTTCAGGCAAGTGACAGGGGGATGAGGTTTAAAGAACACCTGAAATCATATCGATATGGAGGCTGCCATATTTTTTTTCCTTTTAAATACCAGTTGCCTGGCTGCCCTGCTGATCCTCTGCCTCTAATACTTTAAACAAGTAACTTGTCTATATATCTTATCTAAAGTTTACACAGCAAATCTAGCTGCAAACAGCTTCAACAGTTTATGATTATTTATTCCTGTGATACAATGAGAGCAGCCATGTTCTGTTTGTCACATTCCACACAGGCAAGCTGCTCTGCATCTCCAGCCCTCGGCCTGTGAAAACTTCACTCCCTTCTCCTCCTCCCTCCTCCCCTCTGCCTCTGAAATCTCTGGCAAGTAACCTCCTCCTCCTCCTTCCCAGACTGAGCTCCCATAAGCCCGGTTGAAAGTGCCAAGGCACTCTGGAGGAGCTGTGGGCTAGGCTTGTTTAGTTTATAGGGAATTAGAGTGTTAAAACAAAAACAAAAAAGTATTTGGCTTGAGTGCCCTATAAACTATATGAAAGGAACACAATTATGCAATGAGTAAAAGTTTACCTCGGATCCACTTTAAGCCATAGACCCTGAACAAGCATGCAGATCAGATGTTTCTGTGTGATCTAGATCCTAGGTTCTCAATGTGTGGTACGCGTACCCCAGGGTGTACTTCTGATGGTACTAGGGGGTACTCGGGCTTGATATACTTAACCAAGAATAACAAATTTAAAATTTTAGAAAATAATAAATCTTATTCAAAACACCAAATTAGTGTTTTTTAGCTCATTAAAAGCAATAGTAAATGCTTGGAAATTGTTTAGAACCAATTATCATGTACTACAACTAAATATATATTTGTCAAGGGGTACTTGTGATAATGTTTACTATGCTAGGGGGTACTTGGTGAGTACAGGGTTTTAAAAGGGGTACATACCAATTAAATGTTGAGAAACACTGATCTAGATACTACTACAGCCAGATAGATCGGTTGGATGCTAGGCGAACGGTATTGTTTAAAAGGGTATAAATATGGCAGCCTCCATATCCCACTCAGGTGACCTTTATGAGTAATGAGCACTTGGTCGCCGGTGCCCTGGAATTTCACTGGAGGTTCACCACCAGAAGGGAAAAATTAATAACGTTGATTCTCTCTTTCTAATGGCAACTGTGAAGGGCTGGGATATATTTGGCAACAAGTGAACAGTCGATTTCTGAAAATGATGTGCTGGAAGTAGGAAAAATGGACAAGCGTTAGCATCTCTGCAGATTTGACAAGGGCCACATTGTGTTGGCTAGACGACTAGCACAGACCATCTCCAAGACATCAGGTCTTGTGGGTGTTTCTTGTATGCGCCTGCTAAAAGTGGTCCAACGAAACATGGTTAAAGAGGAACTCCAGCCTAAACAAACATACGGTCATTAAGTTACATTAGTTATGTTAATTAAAATAGATAGGTAATATAATCTCTTACCCACCCTGTTTTAAAATAACAGGCAAATGTTTGATTTCATGATGGTAGCCAACTTTTTGGTTGAAAGGAGGTGACAGGGAGCATGAGACACAGTTCCAACTGTCCTGTGCCCTAAGCACCTCTCCCAGTTGCTAGGCAACGTGAATAACAACATAGGGAATCCCATCATGCTCTGCACAGCATCAGGGGGTAAAAAGCCTGGGCTTTTTTTCTTTGATGGGTGGAGCTTAGCTAAAAATGCAGCTAAAAATGAGGCTTGGGTAAGAAAAACAAAGTTCTGATGCTGTGAAACTGTTAAAGAAACACCAAGCCTTTTCAGTTCTGCTGAGTAGATTTTTAGTCCGGAGGTTCACTTTAAGGTCATGTGGGCGAAGGGATCGGCAGGCGTCTGATAGACGTTTGTGTTAATTAAAGGTAAGGGCCCTTTTACATTTAATGCGTGAGTGTGCGTTAGTACGCGTTGGTAAGCATTTTTTCTATAGCAGTGCATTGTGAAAAAGATTTCAGTTAAAATGTGTTAAAGGACCACTGTCTCGAAAATCTTAAAATGTATAATATATGTAAACATACAAATAAAAACAAAAGTTTGCTTTCTTAAAACAGAAAGAATTTGCGATAATTCAGGTTGGAGTGAGCTTGAGATGTCTCCCAGTGCATCACTGCTGAATATATGCAAATTAGCCATTGTTAATTTGCATATATTAAGCAGTGATGCACTGGGAGAAATCTCAAGCTCACTCCAACCTGAATTATCACAAATTCTTTCTGTTTTAAGAAAGCAAACCTTTGTTTTCCTTAGTATTTTAGTAAGGGGGCTTTTAGGACCATTGTAGTCCCTCACACACTCCAATGAGTTCTGGGTCACCATGAACTTGCTGGTAAGTCATATACAAATAAGAAGTACCTTTCTTCCTGAATAAAATGAGTCATAAATTACTTTTCTCCTATATTGCTGTCACTTACAATACGTAGTAGAGATCTGACATTACAGACAAGTTTTTGACTAGTCCATCTCTCACATAGGGGATTCACAGCATGGCCTTTATTCTTTATAAAAATACTACCTGAAAAAGATTTATACAAAGATGCTAGCCAGCCTTCCTGCTTATCATATACTTGTTTGGCAGTTGGATGAAGCAACTGCTATTCACTAAGTGCTTTTAAAAATAAAGAAAACCCTGAGAATCCCCCATGAGGAGATGGGCTAGTCCAAAACCTGTTAGTTCGGTCAGATTTCTACTACTTACTGTAAGTGATAGCAACATAGTAGAAAAGTAATCTATGGCTCATTTTACTCTGGAAGAAACATAATTCTTATTTGTATGTTTACATACATTTTAAATTTTAAGATTTTCGTGACAAAGGTCCTTTAAGTGGGAACTGTGCCATAGGAAAACGTGAGCATTACTTTGAAAATCAGTTTTCTTTCCGTTATAACTGAGAGCGACTGATTAAGTGTAAACAGGGCCTAATCAGGAGTCCAGCAGTGGTTATCTGGAGCTGTTCCACCCTAAAACCATAAATTGGTTATCCCCGAGAATAGCAGTTCTGCTCCGCTACAGTAGAAAGAAGGCTGATCCTGATGACGGCATTCCTGCTCACTCTGCTTGGATGGCCTAGGAAATAAACCATCTTCCGTGCGTCATTATGCAGATTACTAATCAGGAACTCAATCATTAAGTCATTAGTCTATCGCAATCAAATCAGCATCAAAATTATTTCATAATGAAATACATCTGAAGAGGAGCACGGAAATTTACGGCGCCGTCATACTGTGCTGAAAGAGACGCGTCCTTCACGATAACCGTAAATTAACCGCTTACGCACGCAGACGCCAGCTAAAAATAACCTACAAAATATCACAGTATATCTTACCTAATAAAATCATGTGCGCCGCCTGGCCGTAGAGGAGCGCATGTGCGCAACAGTGGTTGTGGCGCAGTATGGCGGGAGGCCGTCTAGTGCTCGTTAATGGAACGAGCCAAATTATTATTATTTTTTATTTATATAGCGCCAACATATTCCGCAGCGCTTGAATACAACCAAAAAATGTACAGCAGAGTCCCAAGCAGCACGAATATTACGGCAAAAACAGTAAACATTAGTAAACCTTAGTCAGTCACATTTTGCTCGCTGTTAATTGTTGTTTGACATCTCTGTACAGATAAACTCAAATCAAACCTGAACCGAGTGAAATTATTTAAAACAAACACATGATGTCCCTGCAAATGAATACTACATACTTACCTCGCCGTCAGTTCCCTTCAGAAGCTCACCATTTTCTTCTTACAACGACTCCTTCCAGTTCGGACAAGATTTTGTAAGAACTGAAATATATCAGTTGCTGTCAGTTTTATATCAGTTGCTGTCAGTTAAAACTGAAAGGAAAACTGATGAGCAAGGTAATGTCCATGTTTGCCTATAGCTCAAGTGGGCGATTTTACAGTTTAACAGTGTGCTGACCAGGAAGCTGTTATGGGGTAATGGCCATTTTCAAAATGGAGGACAGAGAATTCCCTTGATCACAGTGGATAAAAAGAATGCAGAGAGGAGAAAGAGACTGATGAGTAGACTACACGGGAGGTAATTATGACATGTGTGTGTTTAATTTGACTTTTAATTTTCAGTTCAGGTTTGCTTTAACCACTTAAGCCCGAAGGGTTGAATTTTTTTTTACATCCGAGCAACTTTCACCTCCCATTCATTTGCCAATAACTTTATCACTACTCATCACAATGAATTGATCTATATCTTGTTTTTTCCGCCACCAATTAGGCTTTCTGTTGGTGGTACATTTTGCTAACAGCCACTTTACTGTAAATGCATTTTAACAGGAAGAATAAGAAAAAAACTGAAAAAATTCATTATTTCTCAGTTTTCAGCCATTATAGTTTTAAAATAATACATGCCTCCATAATTAAAACTCACGTATTGTATTTGCCCATATGCCCCGGTTATTACACCGTTAAAATTATGTCCCTATCACAATGTATGGCGACAATATTTTATTTGGAAATAAAGGTTCATTTTTTCAATTTGCGTCCATCACTATTTAGAAGCCCATAATTTATTAAATCATATTGATATACTCCTTTGACATGCATATTTAAAAAGTTCAGACCCTTAGGTAACTATTTATGTTGTTTTTTTTATTATTATTATTGTAATTTTTTTTTTATTTAAACTTGTATGTGGGTATTTTTTGGTGTGGGAGGTAAACAGGGAATTGTAAATGTTTGTAAATGTATTTTATTCAGTGTTAAGTGTTTTTGGTGTAGTTAGCTATTTGGCCACAAGATGGCCACAATCAAAAAGTCCTGGGAGCGATCGATCTCGCTCCCAGGCAGAAGAAAGGAGACCAGAGCTCAGAAAAGCCGCAGCGTCTGGAGAGATGCTGTCAGCTTTTCTCCGGGGAGGTCCGATCAGCGAAAGGGATTTATAATCCCTTTCACTGATCGGTGGACTAGCGGCCAGCTGCGGTGGCGCGCATGGGGGGGGGGCTTAAGTGGTTAAAGCACCTATCTAGAACCTCTCTAAGGGCCTGAGCCCACTAACGCAGTTGTACGCAGTTGTGTCCGCTTTTCAGCATCTGTAACATTGAGGTGTACAACTGCGTTAGTGGGCTCAGGCCCTTAAAGGGGAACTTTGGCCTAAACAAACATGCTGTCATTAAGTTACATTAGTTATTTTAATTAAAATAGATAGGTAATATAATCTCTTACCCACCCTGTTTTAAAAGAACAGACAAATGTTTGTGATTTCATGGGGCAGCCATCTTTTTGGTTGAAAGGAGGCGACAGGGAGCATGAGACACAGTTCCAAGTGTCCTGTGTCCTGATCACCCCTCCCAGCTGCGCGCTAGGCTTCAAATCTCAAAATTAAAAAAAAACAAATTCGTGCCAAAACAGCAAAAGGAGAACAACATCAGAAATCCCATCATGCTTTGCACAGCATTAGGAGAAAAATGCCCGGGCATTTTTCTTCTGTGCAGCTAAAAATGAGGCTTGAGTAAGAAAACCAAAGTTTTGATGCTGTGAAACTTAAAGAAACACCAAGCCTTTTCAGTGCTGCTGAGTAGATTTTTGGTCTGGAGGTTCACTTTAATAAGCATCAGTTGCAAAAGAAAAACAAAAGTGGAGATCAGAATGCAGATCAACAAATTCAAAATATTCCAACTCCTTATTGACTCCATAGGTATCCTACCTGCCTACATGACACAAAGTACTGTAATTTAATTTGCGTGGCAGTCTGAATTCTCCTGACATGTTCACCTAGTGCAGGTGGCTGTCATCTTGTATAATAATGTTACATCCAGTTCAATGTGTAAACATCACACTGCTAGTCTCAGACTGCACAGCTTTTTATCTTTATGCACAAGCTCTTCCAAGGTTTATCTCCTACATTCAGAGATGACAGAATAACCACCATCCTGGAGAGCTCATTGCTGTGGTTCAGTGTAACACCACTCAGGCTGCAGGACAAAATCAAACTAAACTTTTTAATCGTTTTAAGATTTTTTTTTTAAGTGAACCTGAAGTGAGAGTGATATGGAGGGGGCCATATTAATTTCCTTTTAACAATAGCAGTCCTGTTGATCTTCTGGCATCGGTAGAGTCACAACCCTGAAGCAAACATGTGGCTAATACAGTCTGACTTGAGTACCTGATCTGAAGTATCAAAGACACAGGACAGCCAGGCATTGTGTATTGTTTAAAAGGACATAAATATGGCCGCCTTAATATCATTCACACTTTGGATTTCCTTTTACACTTGCATTGCCAGTGTGCGTTGTGTTACCCTTTTTTACCGCAGGGTAACACAACAACAAGTCAATGGAGCCTTTTACACTTACAGCATATTCATCCTGCCGCAATCCCCATGCACAACCTGCAGCGCATTACCGCAAGCACATCGATTAATGCATGGTGCTTGGGTCAATGGTAGTTTATGAGCGATGCAGGTAGTGTAAGCGACAGAGGGCGGTGCGTTACGGTGCGCATGTGCAGACTGACGGGAGTCCTGGTGACGTACGTCCTGCCCCATCTCTGTTCTCCCGTGCTTCTTTTGCTCCATGTCATCTCTGTTCCCCTGTGCCTCTTGTCTCCATGTGCTTCTTTTGTCCCCTTGTGTCACCTCTGTTCCCCCGTGCCTCTTGTCTCCCTGTGCCTCTTTTGTCCCCTTGTGTCACCTCTGTTCTCCCGTGCCTCTTGTCTCCATGTGCCTCTTTTGTCCCCTTGTGTCACCTCTGTTCCCCCGTGCCTCTTGTCTCCATGTGCCTCTTTTGTCCCCTTGTGTCACCTCTGTTCCCCCGTGCCTCTTGTCTCCATGTGCCTCTTTTGTCCCCGTGTCACCTCTGTTCCTCCGTGCCTCTTGTCTCCATGTGCCTCTTTTGTCCCCGTGTCACCTCTGTTCCCCCGTGCCTCTTGTCTCCATGTGCCTCTTTTGTCCCCTTGTGTCACCTCTGTTCCCCCGTGCCTCTTGTCTCCATGTGCCTCTTTTGTCCCCGTGTCACCTCTGTTCCCCCGTGCCTCTTGTCTCCCTGTGCCTCTTTTGTCCCCTTGTGTCACCTCTGTTCTCCCGTGCCTCTTGTCTCCATGTGCCTCTTTTGTCCCCGTGTCACCTCTGTTCCCCCGTGCCTCTTTTGTCCCCCTGTGCCTCTTTTGTCCCCTTGTGTCACCTCTGTTCCCCCGTGCCTCTTGTCTCCATGTGCCTCTTTTGTCCCCGTGTCACCTCTGTTCCCCCGTGCCTCTTTTGTCCCCCTGTGCCTCTTTTGTCCCCTTGTGTCACCTCTGTTCCCCCGTGCCTCTTGTCTCCCTGTGCCTCTTTTGTCCCCTTGTGTCACCTCTGTTCTCCCGTGCCTCTTGTCTCCATGTGCCTCTTTTGTCCCCGTGTCACCTCTGTTCCCCCGTGCCTCTTTTGTCCCCCTGTGCCTCTTTTGTCCCCTTGTGTCACCTCTGTTCCCCCGTGCCTCTTGTCTCCATGTGCCTCTTTTGTCCCCGTGTCACCTCTGTTCCCCCGTGCCTCTTTTGTCCCCCTGTGCCTCTTTTGTCCCCTTGTGTCACCTCTGTTCCCCGTGCCTCTTTTGTCTCCCTGTGCCTCTTTTGTCCCCTTGTGTCACCACTGTTTCCCGTGCCTCTTGTCTCCATGTGCCTCTTTTGTCCCCGTGTCACCTCTGTTCTCCCGTGCCTCTTGTCCCCCTGTGCTTCCTTTGTCCCCCTGTGTCACCTCTGTTCCCCCGTGCCTCTTTTGTCCCCCTGTGTCACCCCTGTTCCCCGTGCCTCTTTTGTCCCCCTGTGTCACCTCTGTTCCCCCTTGCCTCTTTTTGTCTCCCTGTGCCTCTTTTGTCCCCCTGTGTCACCTCTGTTCCCCCGTGCCTCTTTTGTCCCCCTGTGTCACCTCTGTTCCCCCGTGCCTCTTTTGTCCCCGTGTCACCTCTGTTCCCCGTGCCTCTTTTGTCTCACTGTGCTTCTTTTGTCCCCGTGTCACCTCTGTTCCCCCGTGCCTCTTTTGTCCCCATGTAACCTGTTTCCCTGTGCTTCTATTGTCCCCCTGCATCATCTCTGCTTCCCCTATGCCTCTTTTGTCCCCATGTCACCATGGTTACTACCAGCGTGAGTAGAGCAGTGGGATTCACTGCTGGGTCGGGGACATGTGAATTACTACTCCCAAAGGGGGGGTTATAGAGCACAGGGTAGCCCAGCCCGAGGCCCTTGCAGAGGGTGAGGCTCCAGGCTACTGCTTGCTTTGCTTGTAGTGGACATATGACTAAGAAGATGTCAGTGCTGTATAAATACATCATTATATTATTCACATGCTGTATTCCTCTGCTTAACCATACACGAACATTTACAAAAATAGATATACAATATACACTCAATATACACTCACCGAGCTCTACGGGAAGAGCCTTAATTGGGTTTCCTTCCAGGAGAAGATACTTCAAGAGCCTGCGAGAAACAAAGTGTTTTACTACATTCCTTGCAAAGCAGAGACTCACTGATCAGTCAGTGCCCAAATTCACCCATTTTAGAATTCATATAAACCTGCGCCCACATGTGCCAGTAGCTAATGTACAGTTATCTGTACATTCATATCATGACATCGTTATACCGTATAACACAGAACTATTAAACACGCTCATATTTAAAAGATGAACTGCAGTGAAAATGATATAACAAATAAAATTGCTTGTTGTTTACAATATTCATTTATAGATTTAGTCAGTGCTTGCCCATTGTAAAATCTTTCCTCTACCTGATTTACATTCTGACATGTATCCCTGGTGGTGACATCTTTAGTCCTACCAGGTGATCTGTGCGGAATGTTCATTACTGAGAGTTCTATGCACAGAGGGAGATACTTCTTGCTTGGCAGCTGTAAAAAGTTATTTCCCACAATGCAATGAGGTTCATAGACAGGAAACTGTCAGAACCATGGTCATGACATCACACTGTGGGAGGGGTTTCCCCACTATGGCCTCAACTCACTAAGCTGCTTTATCAAACACTTTATCAAACGTTTGATATTTTACCTCGTGGATAAAATCTAATTTTAAATTCACTAAGGTGTTATAGATTGAACGTTTTATCGGTAAAACATTCGATAAACATATGACATCTTAGTGAATTTAAAATGAGATTTTACCCATGAGGTAAATTATCAAACGTTTGATAAAGTGTTTGATAAAGCTTAGTGAATTTAGGCCAATATCAGCCATACAGACACCCCTGATGATGTATTTGAGAAAAGGTAAAGATGTCTCATGGGAAAGGGGGTATCAGCTACTGATTGGGATGAAGTTCAATTCTTGGTTATAGTTCCTCTTTAAGTAGTTAATGGTTAACTCTTTTCATTCTACTATTCACTATTTGTGACCTTGAGACTATACTGTGTACTCCTATCTGTTTATTGCCTGAGGAAGCGGGAATATACCCGTGAAACGCGTTGCACTGTTTGTTTTGGAGTATATTAATAAACCTGTTGTCATAAAACTGCCGATATCTTGTCCACCACCACCTCCTGAGGGATTTTAAGCCTTTTAGAACCTTCTATCCTGCTGGCGTCTCTGTTCACTCTTACATTACCAATATCCACCCCTGGTGGAGGGGTTGATGCCCATTTTTTCCTTATCTACAGAGAGCGACTTTTAATCCTGAGTGAGGACAGGTCTAATCTCCTCACCTGCCTATACAGTGGTAAACTAGGCGGTAACCCACGTTTGTGAGTATATACAACACTATATTGGGCTCTCGGTATTTCTTTTGTCTTTACCTTTTCATTCAACTGTCGGACGTCGGACACGTTCTCCCCAGCCCCTATTGTCGGATTCGTCCGACGTAGGGTAGGGTTGCTGGCGCCACCATCTAGTCCAACACAGCATCAGGAACTTCCAATCAAAGTGTCAGATATAGGCCTCAATTCACTAAGCTCATCTTCTGTCTTTAATAACGTTTCTAGAGTGGTCACCATGGTGATGAGGCATGTCATATTCAGGAAACATTTTACCTCAGGCAAACCTAAAGTTAGCTTTTCTGTCTTTAAGTTAACTCTTCAATCCTTAAAATAACTCCAGAGTTAAAGACAGGCTGTTTATTAACTGCGTGTGAAAATAACTACAGAGGAGGTAACTTAAGGAATTGAGAGATAAGATAACTCTCTCACTGTGTGGTGGAACGTTTTGTCTCGCCTTATCTCCAGCATGATGTTAGTGAATTGAGGCCTAAGTCTGACACTTGGATCTCAGCCGGCAGCATGTAATAAATGTATTCCGTGGACATGTTTGTGACGTCAATGACTGCGCTGCTGTCACATCCAGTCCAACATGACGTCAGGGCCACTCTGACTTACACAATTAGGTGCGACGCTTGGATTTCCTCTGGCACCACAAAGATCTGTTTACCGGCAGCACAACACACCTGTTTTTTTGCGTTGCGGTGCAAAAAACAGAATAATTATATGACCCCGCGGCAGAGTGCGTTGACAGGATCATATGCATAGCATGGGGCATTCAGTGACATCATCCCTGCTGGGCAGGAAGTACATCACTGGGATTTCCGTCGCTCTCCACGCATGAATGGCCCCATACACTTGCATTGCACTTGTGACACCTTGCGGTGAAAAAGCGTAACGCAGCACAAACTTGCAAATCAAGTGTAAAAGGGGCTTGAGGGTTTTGTCATTATTGATTTATAAAGCGCCAACATATTCCGTGGCGCTGTACAAAGTGAGAAACAAATAATACAGAAAATGGTATGCACCAATATACAAAAGAACAAAGGGTAAATTCCTGCGCTGCTATGGCACTCAATGGTAGTAGGAATGCTCCCAGGTGCTGCTCCAAGCGCTGGGTGGCTCCAGCAGTCTGTGCAAATGGAGAGAAGAAACAGGAGCGCCTATCTGGTGCATTAACGTTTTATTTAAGAACATAAGCGCATTAAAATTACACTTACAGTGTGTAAAGGAAGATAAGGAGTTTCTCAAGGCCTGCCGACAGCTCCTCTCCTAGCTCTCTCGCTTGGCCAGAGCGAGAAGCGCGATGGTGCGTTGTGGAGCAGGGTCTGGTGGGCGGGGCCTCGTCACGCCCCCATTCAGTGACATAATCCCTGCTGGGCAGGAAGTACATCACTGGGATTTCCGTCGCTCTCCACGCATGAATGGCCCCATACACTTGCATTGCACTTGCGGTGAAAAAGCGTAACGCAGCACAAACTTGCAAATCAAGTGTAAAAGGGGCCTGAGGGTTTTGTCAGTATTGATTTATAAAGCGCCAACATATTCCGTGGCGCTGTACAAAGTGAGAAACCAATAATACAGAAAATGGTATGCACCAATATACAAAATAAAGAGTTGGTACAAAAAAACAGAATTGGTAATTACAGTGACAAAAGTAATATGAATAAAATGTGTATCAAATTCCAAGACACAAAAGGGTGAGAGAGCCCTTGTGAGCTTACAATCTAAAGGAATGGGGGGCTGAGGGGGCAAGAAGTGAGGTAGTATTAAATATTCAGTATACTACAGTGTGGGCAGTGTGCTTTTAGGATATCTAGTAGGAAGTACAACTTGTCTTTAGGACAAAGGGGAAGTGGCCTAAGGTAGGGCATTTGCTTGTTGAAACAAGTGAGTTTTGAGGGAGCGTTTAATCAAAGGTTGGATATCAAAGGTTGGAGAGTGACTGATGTATTTTGGCAGGGTATTCCAGAGGGGTGAAGTACGTGAGAAGTCATGTATACATGAAAGCGAGGAGATGATTTTAGAGGAGAACAAAAGACGGTCATGTGTAAGTCATGAAAGACATCTACTGACTCCACGTACGTCTATGTATGCCACCGGTGAGCTGGGCGCAGGGAGAGCTGAATGACAGCTCTCCTTGCTATCGCTCAAATCCCTGGCAGTGTTAAAGTGAAACTGAAGAATCACTAAAAACAAAGTGTTTCACTTACCTGGGACTTCTCCAAGCCCCCAGCAGCCGTCCTGTCCGCACCGGTCCTCCATTTTCCCGCCACGTGCAGTTTCATTACCGCTGACTTGTAAGTTGATGGCAACTGCACCTGTGTGCCCCGAGCCACGCGCATCCTTCTTCGCATTCCCGTCCAGCAGGACGCTATTGCGGACAGGAACATGCAGGATATGCGTGGCCAGGGCTGCGCAGGCGCAGTTGCCATCAACTTACAAGTCAGCGGTAATGAAACTGCACCGCGGCGGGAGAATGGAGGATCGGTCAGGACCGGCGCGGGGCAGGACGGCTGCTGGGGGCTTGGTGAAGCCCCAGGTAAGTGAAACACTTTGTTTTTAGTGATTCTTCAGTTCCGCTTTAAATAGTATTCCCCCTCGTAGTCGCAGCAATCTGGAGGGAGGAGTAATTTCGGGGTCCGGCGATCACTGGTGCTTCGAATTACCCTTACGCGCCCCGCACAATATAACATTACTGCTATGGCGGTAACTAGCTTTCACCTGCTTAGACTGACTCCCCCCAGTGATGTACAGGGGAGGGGGGACAGACAACAGCTGATTCTGTACAATGCAGGCGATCAGCTTGTCTGCAGCTCTCTCAGCTTTAAGGATTGGGAGAGACGATCAACCAGTTATAATTACAGATCACAAACTATTGCCATGAGAAATGGGTGGAGTTCTTCTTTTCTCTTCTATGACCTAAATTCATCTCTGCACCCATCTATAATAACAGCATAAGACAATAACCTCCCACAAGCGTAGGGGTTCCGCTATCTATTGTTCTTTTCCTTGCATTCATTATTTTGCAATCATTGCAGTCGTGCGAGGTTCGCTTTAAATTATGTATTCTGCAGAGCTAAATAATTCATGGCAGCCTGTATTACATTCTCCCATTCAAAGCTGTTTCTAGTCAAGTGATACAAGGTCTGTAAAACAAAATATAAAGTCGCTAGATACACTCTGACACTGGTATAAAACTTTCATGGGCTGAGGACCGGACCTCTTATGTGCTCTGACAATTTCTTTATTCAGAGCCGCTGCATTTTATTACTGAAATGTGTGTATTTATGAGCAGGCGAATGCATAGAGTTTACAGCGCTACTTGGCAGCAGGGCCAGTTCTAGCTACAATGTGGCCCCCGGGCAAAAGTAACTTGGCGGGCCCCCCTAGCAATGCCCTTCCCCACAGTCACCAACCCAACTGCCAGGACGCATCCCACCACACTCCCAGCCACACAAAATCATTAGGCGTTTATCATATGTCCCTAAAAGCATTGTTGGGGACCCCATTATTCCCCTCCTACTTTCCCTTAGAAATCCAGAGTGTACACAGCGGGGTCTTACCTAATCCAGGCAGGACACAGGAGGCAGCGCCATGCTCTACAATCCTGACTCCTCCCCACAGCGCCTCTCTTCCTCATTCCCTGCAGGCATGTATGGGCGGGGTCACCATAGCTGGAGGGGAGGGGACACAGGAGGCAGCACCATGCTCTACACTCCGGACTCCTCCCCACGGAGCCTCTCTTCCTCATTCCCTGCAGGCATGTATGGGCGGGGTCACCATAGCTGGAGGGGAGGGGACACAGGAGGCAGCACCATGCTCTACACTCCAGACTTCTCCCCATGCCGCCTCTCTTCCTCATTCCCTGCAGGCATGTATGGGCGGGGTCACCATAGCTGGAGGGGAGGGGACACAGGAGGCAGCACCATGCTCTACACTCCAGACTTCTCCCCATGCCGCCTCTCTTCCTCATTCCCTGCAGGCATGTATGGGTGGGGTCACCATAGCTGGAGGGGAGGGGACACAGGAGGCAGCACCATGCTCTACACTCCAGACTTCTCCCCATGCCGCCTCTCTTCCTCATTCCCTGCAGGCATGTATGGGCGGGGTCACCATAGCTGGAGGGGAGGGGACACAGGAGGCAGCACCACACTCTACACTCCGGACTTCTCCCCATGGCACCTCTCTTCCTCATTCCCTGCAGGCATGTATGGGGTCACCATAGCTGGAGGGGAGGGGACACAGGAGGCAGCACCATGCTCTTCACTCCGAACTTCTCCCCATGGTGCCTCTCTTCCTCATTCCCTGCAGGCATGTATGGGCGGGGTCACCATAGCTGGAGGGGAGGGGACACAGGAGGCAGCACCATGCTCTTCACTCCGGACTTCTCCCCATGGTGCCTCTCTTCCTCATTCCCTGCAGGCATGTATGGGCAGGGTCACCATAGCTGGAGAGGAGGGGACACAGGAGGCAGCACCATGCTCTTCACTCCGGACTTCTCCCCATGGTGCCTCTCTTCCTCATTCCCTGCAGGCATGTATGGGCGGGGTCACCATAGCTGGAGAGGAGGGGACACAGGAGGCAGCACCATGCTCTACACTCCAGACTTCTCCCCACAGCGCCTCTCTTCCTCATTCCCTGCAGGCATGTATGGGCGGGGCCACCATAGCTGGAGGGGCGGGGACACAGGAGGCAGCACCATGCTCTACACTCCGGACTTCTCCCCATGCCGCCTCTCTTCCTCATTCCCTGCAGGCATGTATGGGTCACCATGGCTGGAGGGGCGGGGACACACAGCGGGGTCTTAAGTAATCCAGGCAGGACACAGGAGGCAGCATCATGCTTTACACTCCTGACTCCTCCCCACGGAGCCTCTCTTCCTCATTCCCTGTAGGCATGTATGTGCGGGGTCACCATAGCTGGAGGGGCGGGGACACACAGCAGGGTTTTATCTAATACAGGCAGGACACAAGGGGTAGCACCATGCTCTACACTTCGGACTTCTCCCATGCCGCCTCTCTTCCTCATTCCCTGCAGGCATGTATGGGGTCACCATAGCTGGAGGGGAGGGGACACACCTTGGGGACCGCTTCAGACTCTGGAGCCCTTGGACAATTGTCCCCTTTACCTCTGTGGAAGTGCCGGCCCTACTTGGCAGGACTTGCAGCTCATCCGCAGCAAAAATAGATTTTGGATTTTTGTCGTGTCATAAACTCTTTTCTGTAGTATTGTTGTTACTTCCTGACATTGTGGCATCACTAGAAGTGAGACTCCGGTCTTGTGAAAGGCTGATCCTGTCACACCTGAAACTCTTCACTAATGACCAAACTGACCCTCTCCAGTTCGCCTACAGAACAAACAGGACTGTAGATGATGCCACCAACAGCGGCCTGGAATACATCCTGTCCCATCTGGACAAACCGGACACCTACGCCAGGATCCTCCTCCTCGACTCCAGCTGCGCCTTCCATACTATCTCCGGAACCACGGATTACCCTGAAGCGGGGTGCGTAGTACAGAACTGGTACTTTAGCGGCATGGCGCTGAGAGCAGAATCAAACTGTTTCGCCTCAAGTGCCCATTGTTGATGACCAATGAGATGTACATATTTCCAAGTTGGACATTTTTATGCAAATATATGCAGTTTGAAAATGGACCAATCAATTTAAACCCAGGTTTAAATCAATTGGTCCATTTTGAAGCTGCATATATTTGAATGAAAATGTGCATAGATGAGCGCTATTGTAGCTGATCGCCTACAATTGGCTCAGTTACTTCAGTTACTAGTACCCCATTAACCACTTCAGGATTATAAGCTTACACCCCCCTAGTGACCAGGCTATCTTTTTTTACAATTTAGTGCTGTGTAGTTTTAATAGCTCGCTGCAGAGCCATACCATTCAGCACATAAGTAATCCCCCCCCCCCCCCCCCGTCCTTTTCTGTCCACCAACAGAACTTTCTGTTGGTGGGCTCTGGTCGCTGCTCAAATGTTTATTTATTTTTTATTTATTTTTTTATAAATTTCCCTATTTTTTTAAATTATTTCCCCCCCCCCTCCTCCCCCCACCAGCCAATGACAGCGATTGGCTGTCATAGGCATCAGCCTATGAGAGTCGATCGTTCCTGAGCATCTCTAGGGGACAGCCGAGTGACACGACTGTCCCCAGTACAGCGCTGCCGTAGATCACTGTACAATGTAAACAGACGGCAGTTTCACCGTCTAACAGTCTCCTAGTGGGCGATCGCCGCCGGTAGACTGTTGACGGAGCAGAACTCCCTCATTTAAGCAGGGATGTGCGCGATCCCCTGCAAAACCTCGCCCCAGGACTTGACGCCAATTGGCATTACACGGCCTTGGGGCTGCCACCTTGCAACTGCCAATCGGCGTTAGGCGGTCACAAGGAGGTTAAGTGGCCACTCACTGATACTTTCTACAGGAGTTTGTTGGACACACACCCACCTGATCCAAATGACTTGTCCATCAGTGACCACAGGGCTGTCAGGTGCTGTAAGTTCAGCAGCCCTGACGTGTGTGAATTAGGCTTATCTCCAAAGACCCGCAGCTACAATCTAACCACTGGGATTACTGCTGCCTGTGTATTCACTATTTCCTGACTCCTCCAGAGAGGAGGCCTTCCTGATCTCCTGCCAGCCCAAATAGAGTGAATACCAAATCCTAGAATTGTTGATGGACAGATGTACCTGTGCTTCCCAATGGTACCGGGCAGACTTGTGATTTCATTGTATCGAAGATCCAACCAGATGAGGTTTGGCAGATACAGGAAGAGACTGTCGGGAAGAGAGCTGAGGACATTTCCTTGAAGATGCAGATTCTGGACAAACATTACAGAAAATACATTAGCATAGAACACAGCTTTATTGCATTATTTCAATCGTACTGCATGTAGAAACTCTTATATGACTGATATTATTTTTTATTAGTACTTATATAGCACTGACATCTTTTGCAGCACTGTATAAAGTATATAGTCTTGTCACTAACTGTCCCTCAGATGGGCTCACAATGTAATCCCTACCATAGTCAGATGTCTATGTATCGTGCAGTGTATGTATTGTAGTCTAGGGACAATTTAGGGGGAAGCCAATCAACTTATCTGTATGTTTTTGGGATGTGGGTGGAAACCCACCCAGACACGGGGAGAACATACAAACTCTGTGCAGATAGTGCCCGGGCTGGGATATGTACTGTGGACTCAGCGCTGCAAGGTGAGAGTGCTAACCACTACGCCACCGAGCTTCCCACACTTAAAGGGGTTCTGTGGCATGTGTAAAAAAACAAAAACTGACACTTACCTGGGGCTTCTGTAGCTGTCATGTCCCACGCTGTCCTCCTTCGATCCTCCGTTCCCCGCCGCCGGTCCCGGTCTAATATTCATCTAACTAGACAAATAATGCTAACTCCCGCGCACACCATTGGGAGCCCACTGCGCAGGCGCAGTACGAAGCTTTCTTGTACTGCGCCCGTGCAGTAAGCTCCTGCTGACGCGCTCGGGAGCAAGCACGCGCGCAGCTGCAGTCTAGCTACAGGAATAATTCTACCGGGACCGGCGGCGGGGAACGGAGGATCGAAGGAGGACAGCGTGGGACATGACAGCTACAGAAGCCCCAGGTAAGTTTCAGTTTTGTTTTTTTTTTTTTACACATGCCACAGAACCCCTTTTAAGTAAAAAAAAAAAAAACAACAATTGCATCTGTAGAGCTAACAATGCTTTGTTCCTTTTTTTCTTTCTCTGCCTGAAAGAGTTAAATATCAGGTATGTAAGTGGCTGGCTCAGTCCTGACTCAGACAGGAAGTGACTACAGTGTGACCCTCACTGATAAGAAATTCCAAATATAAAACATTTTCCTAGCAGACAATGGCTTCTGAGAGCAAGACAGAGATAAAAAGGGGAATTTCTTATCAGTGATGGTCAAACTGTAGTCACTTCCTGTCTGAGTCAGGACTGAGTCAGCCACTTACATACCTCGTATTTAACTCTTTCAGGCAGAGAAAGAAAAAAAGGAACACAGCATAGTTATTTGTGTGCTTGGCACTGTACATACCCATGTCTATCTCATCATGTCACATGTCACTTCGGGTATCCTTTAAAGGGAATCTGAAGCAAGATATGAAGACTGCCATATTTATTTCCTTTTAAGCAATGCCAGTCGCCTGGCTGCAGGGCCGGGGGGCGAGGCAGAGGCGAGAGAGGCTCCAGCCTCAGGGCGCAGTGTAGGAGGGGACGCACAACTCACTCAGCTATCATTCCCCTATTGTGTTTGATACAGAGAGAAATAAGAAAATGGGATACATGGCAGTAACTGCAAGCCAGATAACTAGAGATTAAGGTGTTGGGGACCCTGGGCACCTCTTAGTCTAATAGCAATCAGTGTGTCACTGCTGGGGTGGGAGGGATGGAGGGGCGCACTTTGGGGTCTCAGCTTTGGGTGCTGGAGGACCTTGTCCCGACTCTGCCTGGCAGCCCTGCTGATCCTCTGCCTCTAATACTTTTAGCCGTAGACCCTGAACAAGCATGCAGCAGATCAGGTGTTTCTGACATTATTGTCAGATGTGACAAGATTAGCTGCATGCTTGTTTCTGGTGTGATTCAGACACTCCTGCAGTTAACTAGACCAGCAGGGCAGTCAGGAAACTGGTATTGTTTAAAAGGACTGACAGCAGAGCTTCGGCATCTCGATCCGGAGACAATTTAATTGGCTACTGACCCTGTGATAAATGTGAGCCAATCACATCACAGTAATCACAGGGCAGAATAGGGAAAAGACGGCACTAGCCAGAGCCACCTGGTCCCACTTACATACCTGATATTTAACTCTTTCAGGCAGAGAAAGAAAAAAAGGAACACAGCATAGCTATTTGTGTGCTAGGCACTGTACATACACATGTCTATCTCATCATGTCTCCTCGGGTATCCTTTAATCGATAACAGGCTGTTTATCGAACCGTATAGCTTTGGAGCTCTGGTATTCTTATTTTTCAGCAATATATTCCTGTAGATATACCATTTGCATCTTTTTAAAAAAAACCTCCTCACTTGCACTAATTAGATCCTATAACTCAGACAACTAAACAAACAAGAATGACATTTCTAAAGGTTGGGCTGATATGAAAGTTGACCTGGATGAAGCCTTTAGAGCCACATTTCAGCGATGACAAATGCTTTATTGTCAGGTATGGTTGCCAAGGTCTGAGCCGCAGTAACCGAGCATAATACCGGCGTCCGCAACACGCAGGTTCTGTGTCACGGCCAATATATCCTCCCGTCACATCAACAATAGTCACCGGAAACCACATCGCTATAACTCACTACAACTAAAGAGGACCTGTAGTAAAAGTAACATAATGAATAAAATTGCTCATTGTTTACAATAGTCATTTATAGATTATTTAGTCAGTGTTTGTCCATTGTAAAATCTTTCCTCTCCCCGATTTACATTCTGACATTTATTACTGGTGGTGACATCTTTAGTTCTGCCAGGTGATCCGTACGGGATGTTCCTTACTGAGAGTTCTATGCACAGAGGGAGATATTCCTTGCTTGGCAGTTGGAAAAAGCCGTTATTTCCCACAATGCAACAAGGTTCACAGACAGGAAACTGTCAGGACCATGGTCATGACATCACACTGTGGGAGGAATTTCACCACAATATCAGCCACACAGACTGATCTATTCGAGAAAAGGTAAAGATTAACAATATTCTACTACTTTATTCCTATAGTAAAATATTGGTAATCTTTACCGATATTTTACTATGAACTAACCTAACCGTACTCTCACACAGGACCCTCCCTCTACTGATGCCTAGCGCTAAGACCTCCCTCTACGGATGCCTAACCCTAAGACCTCCCTCTACTGATGCCTAACCCTAAGATTTCCCTCTACTGATGCCTAACCCTAAGATTTCCCTCTACTGATGCCTAACCCTAAGATTTCCCTCTACCGATGCCTAACCCTAAGACCTCCCCTCTACCGATGCCTAACCCCAAGACCTCCATCTACTGATGCCTAACCCTAAGACCTCCCCTCTACCGATGCCTAACCCCAAGACCTCCCTCTACCGATGCCTAACCCTAAGGCCTCCCTCTACTGATGCCTAACCCTAAGACCTCCCCTCTACCGATGCCTAACCCCGAGACCTCCCTCTACCAATGCCTAACCCTAAGACCTCCCTCTACTGATGCCTAACCCTAAGACCTCCCCTCTACCGATGCCTAACCCTAACACCTCCCTCTACTGATGCCTAACCCTAAGACCTCCCTCTACTGATGCCTAACCCTAAGACCTCCCTCTACTGATGCCTAACCCTAAGACCTCCCTCTACCGATGCCTAACCCTAAGACCTCCCCTCTACCGATGCCTATTCCTAAGACCTCCCCTCTACCGATGCCTAACCCTAAGTCCTCCCTCTACTGATGCCTAACCCTAAGACTTCCCTCTACTGATGCCTAACCCTAAGACCTCCCTCTACTGATGCCTAACCCTAAGACCTCCTTCTACTGATGCCTAACCCTAAGACTTCCCTCTACTGATGCCTAACCCTAAGACCTCCCTCTACTGATGCCTAACCCTAAGACCTCCCCTCTACCGATGCCTAACCCCAAGACCTCCCTCTACCGATGCCTAACCCTAAGACCTCCCTCTACTGATGCCTAACCCTAAGACCTCCCTCTACCAATGCCTAACCCTAAGACCTCCCCTCTACCGATGCCAAACCCCAAGACCTCCCTCTACCGATGCCTAACCCTAAGACCTCCCTCTACTGATGCCTAACCCTAAGACCTCCCCTCTACCGATGCCTAACCCTAACACCTCCCTTTACTGATGCCTAACCCTAAGACCTCCCTCTACTGATGCCTAACCCTAAGACCTCCCTCTACTGATGCATAACCCTAAGACCTCCCTCTACTGATGCCTAACCCTAAGACCTCCCTCTACCGATGCCTAACCCTAAGACCTCCCCTCTACCGATGCCTAACCCTAAGACCTCCCCTCTACCGATGCCTAACCCTAAGACCTCCCTCTACTGATGCCTAACCCTAAGACCTCCCTCTACTGATGCCTAACCCTAAGACCTCCCTCTACTGATGCCTAACCCTAAGACCTCCCCTCTACTGATGCCTTAACCTAAGACCTCCCTCTACTGATGCCTAACCCTAAGACCTCCCTCTACTGATGCCTAACGCTAAGACCTCCCTCTACGGATGCCTAACCCTAAGACCTCCCTCTACGGATGCCTAACCCTAAGACCTCCCTCTACTGATGCCTAATGCTAAGACCTCCCTCTACTGATGCCTAACCCTCAGACCCCATTGGTGCTGCCTAAACTTAACCACCCCCTGGTGCCCAACCTTAGCCAACCCCCCCATCGTGGTACCTAATCTTAACCCCCCCCCTGCCTAAACTTAACTAACCTGTGCCTAACCTTAACACACACCCCACCCCCCTTGTGCCTAACCTTTACTCCCTTAACTACCCCACTGCTGCCATAGGCGGCAATAGTAATGGATGCAATTAACAGTAATTCTGGCGCCCAATAAATAGAGATAGTTAGCCATAATTACTGTTCGTTGCTACCAATCGGGGCTTTTACTATTGTGGCCTATGGAGCAGTGAAGTACCCAGGGAATCTGACAACCGGGGCCCATATGCAATTCACTTTTTAACAGTTTTCTCCTAGGAGATATTTTCACATTTTTTTTTAAATAAAATGCCCTTTAAATTACCAGCAAGCAAACAAATACTCAAAATAATTTTTACAGCACTTTTACACCTACTTTTTGGTAGTTTTTCCATTATAAAGTGTGAAAAAGTTATTTTAAATTGAATATGAAAAATTATCTCCTAGGAGAAAATGCAGTAAAAAAGTGAATTGCATGTGGGCCCTGGTGCTGATTACTTACACCCAACTCCCCCCTGCAGATATCACCAGTGCTATCACATGCTATTAAAAGAAGCCACTAAAATCTGAAAAGAGGAAAGGGTCATGGAGGAAGACAACAGGGTGGGAGGGGGAGCTTCAAAAAGAGATAATAATACCTGCAATCAAGCTAATCTAAATTGATTGGAGATTGCTTGTCTGCTATTATCATAAGTCAGCACCTGTATCACTGGCTTCTGCAACCGCAGACTGCCCTGCATTATTGATTAATTACTCTGTTCAGGATAAATAATCAATAGTCTAGGGCACTCTGGTATTACAGCATCAGTGCACATGGCTACTAATGACAGGCAACTTCTGAAGCTCTAAACACATCCTGCCACCTCTCCCTGCTAATGTCCCAGCTACAGCACAGCAATCATTCTCTCTACTCACCCTGCTGCTCTGCACATTCACCCACTGCAGGCTGTGTGTAGAGAGCGAAGAGACCCATTGCCCATGGGACAGGAAGGGGGAGGGGTGCTACATCTAGTGCAGGAAGTAGTACAGTCCTCTGCACTGCCTGCTGCTATTTTTCCAAATATTGCCCAAAACTATGAGAAAAAAGGTCCCAGGTGGAAGAATACAGTGAGTGAGCACCACAGCGGCGCCCCTAGCCATGGCTACACCCTGTGCTGTGAGCACCTGCAGCCCTATGGTAGGTAAGCCACTGCTATGGAGGCGCCATTTTTAGCAACGCTGCTTCAGCCCCATAGTTACCTAATCTCTCAGAGTATGTAGTAACGTACCTTTAAACAAGGGTAGTTCCTGTAGTGTTCTTCAGTCAGATGAGAAAGCTTTCTCTTACTTAGGTCCAAAATGTCAGATGATTTGGCTTCATTTGTTGGTTTCCCTGAGATAAAACCAGACTTTACAATCCCACAGTCAGAATCACCGCTGGGATCATCTGCGGTGGGCTCCATAGGGCAACAGTGCCTGTAAAAAACATAGAAGCTATTTAAAAACGCAGAGATTTGCAAAGTGCTGTAACCTATACTAACAGTTTTGTTTTCCCATGCACTTTTAGATAAGAGAAAGATTGCTTTTGATCGGCTGTTATTGTATTTTGAACTTCGTGTCTTTAAATAAATATGAAAAATGTAGACGCAGTGGCGGACATACGGCCGTGCAGGCCGTGCCACCGCACGAGGGCCCCTGAAGTTCCGTTGCTTCAGGGGCCCATTAAGTATTGCTGTTTTTTTTAAAATTATTATTATTATTTTTTTTTTCTGGGGGGCCCCGACTCCTATCCTCCCCCTCTCACCTCGGGGCCCCCCCCCTCATGCCGCGGGCAAGCGGCAAATACAAGAAGTTTCCGGGGCTCCGGGCAGGCGCTAGAGGCTCAGCGGCCGCTTGGTCTCCGATGTCTCCAACTCTGTATACTGCTCGCTACTAAACCAAAAAGTAGCAAGCAGTATACAAAGTTGAAGACACGGGAGACCAAGCGGCTGAGCCTCTAGCGCCTGCTGGAGCCTCGGAGACTTCCTGGATTTGCCGCTCTCCCGCCGCGCATACTGGGAGGGGGGCCCCCGAGGTGAGGGAGGGAGGGAGGATAGGAGTCGGGTCCCCCACCCGGATAGCTACCCACCCACCCGGCTACCTACCTACCCACCCGGCTACCTACCCACCCACTCGGCTACCTACCCACCTACCAGGCTACCTACCCACCCACCCGGCTACCTACCTACCTACCCACCTGGCTACCTACCTAAAGACCCACCAGGCTACCTAACCACCCACCCGGCTACCTAACCACCCACCCGGCTACCTACCCACCCACCCGGCTACTACCTAACCACCCGGCTACCTACCCACCCACCTACCTACCCACCTGGCTACCTACCCACCCACCAGGCTACCTACCCACCCGGCTACCTAGGGGCTACCTACCCACCCACCCACCAGGCTACCTACCCACCCAGCTACCCAGCCACCCACCCGGCTACCTACCCACCCACCAGGCTACCTACCCACCTGGCTAAGGGCTACCTACCTACCCACCAGGCTGCCTACCTACCCACCCACCAGGCTACCTACCTACCCACCCACCCACCTGGCTACCTACCCACCCACCCGGCTACCTCCCTAACTGCCCACCCGGCTACCTACCTACCTACCGGGCTAGTTACCAACCCACCCACCAGACTACCTAACCACCCAGCTACCTACCCACCCACCTAACTACCCACCTGGCTACCTACCCACCCACCAGGCTACCTACCCACCCTGCTACCTACCCACCCACCAGGCTACCTACCCACCCGGCTAAGGGCTACCTACCTACCCACCCACCAGGCTGCCTACCTACCCACCCACCAGGCTACCTACCTACCCACCCACCAGGCTACCTACCTACCCACCCACCCACCCGGCTACCTATCCACCCAACCACTCATGGGAGCTGCGCCGGATGGAGGCTGGGACAGAAGGTCTGCTGCTGCAGGTGAGTAAATGTTTTTTTTTATTTATTTATATTAGAAGGTGTATGTTCTGCGCAGGTCTGCCGACATGATTGCACGTATTTTCTTGGCAGGTCTGCCGACATGATTGCACGTATTTTCTGGGCAGGTCTGCCGACATGATTGCACGTATTTTCTGGGCAGGTCTGCCGACATAATTGCACGTAGTTTCTGGGCAGGTCTGCCGACATGATTGCACGTATTTTCTGGGCAGGTCTGCAGACATGATTGCACGTATTTTCTGGGCAGGTCTGCCGACATGATTACACGTATTTTCTGGGCATATCTGCCGACATGATTGCACGTATTTTCTGGGCACATCTGCCGGCATGATTGCACGTATTTTCTGGGCACATCTGCCGACATGATTTTCACCAGTAAATGCACGTAATGAGAGACAGCTTTTCACCAGTAAATGCACGTAATGAGAGACAGCTTTTCACCAGTAAATGCATGTAATGAGAGACAGCTTTTCACCAGTAAATGCACCTAATGAGAGACAGCTTTTCACCAGTAAATACACGTAATGAGAGACAGCTTTTCACCAGTAAATGCATGTAATGAGAGACAGCTTTTCACCAGTAAATGCACGTAATGAGAGAAAGCCTTTCACCAGTAAATGCACATTAGAGACAGCCTTTCACCAGTAAATGCACGTAATGACAGACAGCGTTTCACCAGTAAATGCACGTAATGAGAGACAGGTTTTCACCAGTAAATGCACATAATGAGAGACAGCTTTTCACCAGTAAATGCACGTAATGAGAGACAGCTTTTCACCAGTAATTGCACGTAATGAGAGATAGCTTTTCACCAGTAAATGCACGTAATGAGAGATAGCTTTTCACCAGTAAATGCACGTAATGAGAGACAGCTTTTCACCAGTAAATGCACGTAATGAGAGACAGCTTTTCACCAGTAAATGCACGTAATGAGAGACAGCTTTTCACCAGTAAATGCACATAATGAGAGACAGCTTTTCACCAGTAAATGCACATAATAAGAGACAGCTTTTCACCAGTAAATGCACATAATAAGAGACAGATTTTCACCAGTAAATGCACATAATAAGAGACAGATTTTCACCAGTAAATGCACATAAGGCAGCTTTTCACCAGTAAATACACATAATAAGAGACAGCTTTTCACCAGTAAATGCACATAAGAGACAGCTTTTCACCAGTAAATGCACGTAATAAGAGACAGCTTTTCCCCAGTAAATGCACATAATGGCAAACAGCCAGCGTCCTCAGTATATGTAGCCAGGGATATATGTGCCCAGTATATGTAGCCAGAGGTATATGTCCCCAGTATATGTAGCCAGAGGTATATGTCCCCAGTATATGTAGCCAGAGGTATATGTCCCCAGTATATGTAGCCAGGGGTATATGTGCCCAGTACATGTAGGCAGGGGTATATGTCCCCAGTATATGTAGCCAGAGGTATATGTCCACAGTATATGTAGGCAGGGGTATATGTGCCCAGTATATGTAGGCAGGGGTATATGTGCCCAGTATATGTAGTCGGGTATATGTCCCCAGTATATGTAGGCAGGGTATATGTGCCCATATGTAGCTACAGGTATATGTCCCAGTATATGTAGTCAGGGTTATATGTGCCCTCTATATGTAGCCAGGGGTATATTTGCCCAGTATATGTAGGCAGGGTATTTGTGCCCAGTATATGTAGGCAGGGTATATGTGCCCAGTATATGTAGCCACAGGTATATGTCCCAGTATATGTAGTCAGGGTTATATGTGCCCAGTATATGTAGCCAGGGGTATATGTGCCCAGTATATGTAGCCAGGGGTATATGTGCCCAGTATATGTAGCCAGGGGTATATGTGCCCAGTATATGTAGCCACAGGTATATGTGCCCAGTATATGTAGCCACAGGTATATGTGCCCAGTATATGTAGCCAGGGTTATATGTGCCCAGTATATGTAGCCAGGGGTATATGTGCCCAGTATATGTAGGCAGGGTATATGTGCCCAATATATGTAGGCAGGGTATATGTGCCCAGTATATGTAGCCACATGTATATGTCCCAGTATATGTAGTCAGGGTTATATGTGCCCAGTATATGTAGCCAGGGGTATATGTGCCCAGTATATGTAGGCAGGGTACATGTGCCCAGTATATGTAGCCACAGGTATATGTGCCCAGTATATGTAGCCAGGGTTATATGTGCCCAGTATATGTAGCCAGGGTTATATGTCCCCAGTATATGTAGCCACAGGTATATGTCCCAGTATATGTAGTCAGGGTTATATGTGCCCAGTATATGTACCCAGGCGTATATATACCGACCCGGCTACCTAGGGGCTACCTACCCACCCACCCACCAGGCTACCTACCCACCCACCCACCAGGCTACCTACCCACCCAGCTACCCACCCGGCTACCTACCCACCCACCAGGCTACCTACCCACCTGGCTAAGGGCTACCTACCTACCCACCCACCAGGCTGCCTACCTACCCACCCACCAGGCTACCTACCTACCCACCCACCCACCTGGCTACCTACCCACCCACCCGGCTACCTCCCTAACCGCCCACCCGGCTACCTACCTACCTACCGGGCTAGTTACCAACCCACCCACCAGACTACCTAACCACCCAGCTACCTACCCACCCACCTAACTACCCACCTGGCTACCTACCCACCCACCAGGCTACCTACCCACCCTGCTACCTACCCACCCACCAGGCTACCTACCCACCCGGCTAAGGGCTACCTACCTACCCACCCACCAGGCTGCCTACCTACCCACCCACCAGGCTACCTACCTACCCACCCACCAGGCTACCTACCTAAATGGCTACCTATCCACCCAACCACTCATGGGAGCTGCGCCGGATGGAGGCTGGGACAGAAGGTCTGCTGCTGCAGGTGAGTAAATGTTTTTTTTTTTATTTATTTATATTAGAAGGTGTATGTTCTGTGCAGGTCTGCCGACATGATTGCACGTATTTTCTGGGCAGGTCTGCCGACATGATTGCACGTATTTTCTGGGCAGGTCTGCCGACATGATTGCACGTATTTTCTGGGCAGGTCTGCCGACATAATTGCACGTAGTTTCTGGGCAGGTCTGCCGACATGATTGCACGTATTTTCCGGGCAGGTCTGCAGACATGATTGCACGTATTTTCTGGGCAGGTCTGCCGACATGATTACACATATTTTCTGGGCATATCTGCCGACATGATTACACATATTTTCTGGGCATATCTGCCGACATGATTGCACGTATTTTCTGGGCACATCTGCCGACATGATTTTCACCAGTAAATGCACGTAATGAGAGACAGCTTTTCACCAGTAAATGCACGTAATGAGAGACAGCTTTTCACCAGTAAATGCATGTAATGAGAGACAGGTTTTCACCAGTAAATGCACGTAATGAGAGACAGCTTTTCACCAGTAAATACGCGTAATGAGAGACAGCTTTTCACCAGTAAATGCATGTAATGAGAGACAGCTTTTCACCAGTAAATGCACGTAATGAGAGACAGCCTTTCACCAGTAAATGCACATTAGAGACAGCCTTTCACCAGTAAATGCACGTAATGACAGACAGCTTTTCACCAGTAAATGCACGTAATGAAAGACAGGTTTTCACCAGTAAATGCACATAATGAGAGACAGCTTTTCACCAGTAAATGCACGTAATGAGAGACAGCTTTTCACCAGTAATTGCACGTAATGAGAGATAGCTTTTCACCAGTAAATGCACGTAATGAGAGACAGCTTTTCACCAGTAAATGCACGTAATGAGAGACAGCTTTTCACCAGTAAATGCACGTAATGAGAGACAGCTTTTCACCAGTAAATGCACGTAATGAGAGACAGCTTTTCACCAGTAAATGCACATAATGAGAGACAGCTTTTCACCAGTAAATGCACATAATAAGAGACAGCTTTTCACCAGTAAATGCACATAATAAGAGACAGATTTTCACCAGTAAATGCACATAATAAGAGACAGATTTTCACCAGTAAATGCACATAAGGCAGCTTTTCACCAGTAAATGCACATAAGAGACAGCTTTTCACCAGTAAATGCACGTAATAAGAGACAGCTTTTCCCCAGTAAATGCACATAATGGCAAACAGCCAGCGTCCTCAGTATATGTAGCCAGGGATATATGTGCCCAGTATATGTAGCCAGAGGTATATGTCCCCAGTATATGTAGCCAGAGGTATATGTCCCCAGTATATGTAGCCAGGGGTATATGTGCCCAGTACATGTAGGCAGGGGTATATGTCCCCAGTATATGTAGCCAGAGGTATATGTCCACAGTATATGTAGGCAGGGGTATATGTGCCCAGTATATGTAGGCAGGGGTATATGTGCCCAGTATATGTAGTCGGGTATATGTCCCCAGTATATGTAGGCAGGGTATATGTGCCCATATGTAGCTACAGGTATATGTCCCAGTATATGTAGTCAGGGTTATATGTGCCCTCTATATGTAGCCAGGGGTATATTTGCCCAGTATATGTAGGCAGGGTATTTGTGCCCAGTATATGTTGGCAGGGTATATGTGCCCAGTATATGTAGCCACAGGTATATGTCCCAGTATATGTAGTCAGGGTTATATGTGCCCAGTATATGTAGCCAGGGGTATATGTGCCCAGTATATGTAGCCAGGGGTATATGTGCCTAGTATATGTAGCCAGGGGTATATGTGCCCAGTATATGTAGCCAGGGGTATATGTGCCCAGTATATGTAGCCACAGGTATATGTGCCCAGTATATGTAGCCACAGGTATATGTGTCCAGTATATGTAGCCAGGGTTATATGTGCCCAGTATATGTAGCCAGGGGTATATGTGCACAGTATATGTAGGCAGGGTATATGTGCCCAATATATGTAGGCAGGGTATATGTGCCCAGTATATGTAGCCACATGTATATGTCCCAGTATATGTAGTCAGGGTTATATGTGCCCAGTATATGTAGCCAGGGGTATATGTGCCCAGTATATGTAGGCAGGGTACATGTGCCCAGTATATGTAGCCACAGGTATATGTGCCCAGTATATGTAGCCAGGGTTATATGTGCCCAGTATATGTAGCCAGGGTTATATGTCCCCAGTATATGTAGCCACAGGTATATGTCCCAGTATATGTAGTCAGGGTTATATGTGCCCAGTATATGTACCCAGGCGTATATGTGCCCAGTATATGTAGCCAGGGGTATATGTGCCCAGTATATGTAGGCAGGGTATATGTCCCAGTATATGTAGGCAGGGTTATATGTGCCCAGTATATGTAGCCAAAGGTATATGTGCCCACAATAGCTAGCCAGGTGACCCCCCCCCCCCCCAGCAGGAGGACAGCAGCGCAGTGGAGGAAGAGCTGTGGGCAGCGGTGGAGAAGGGGGGCAATCTCCCCCCCCCTTCCCTCACCTTAGTGCTCTCCCTCCCTCGCTGACTGTCCCCTCCTGATCTAAGTGCTGAGTGGCTGGCTGGCGGCAGCGAGCGGAACTTTCCTGCGTCTCGTCGCCGGCGCGGGATGATTTGCCGCTACTCTGGTCTGGTCCGGCGCAGGGGCGAGATGGAAGGTAAGTCCCGCCCGCTGCCGCCTGCCAGCCACTCAGCACTTAGATCAGGAGGGGACAGTCAGCGAGGGAGGGAGAGCACTAAGGTAAGGGAAGGGGGGGAGATTGCCCCCCTTCTCCACCGCTGCCCACAGCTCTTCCTCCACTGCGCTGCTGTCCTCCTGCAACAGGACGGGAGGCCGACTGGCCGCCCTTACGGACACTGCTGAATTCCTTACGGAATTCACGGGCAGCTTATTTTGTATCAAAATTTACGGGCTGCCCGTAAATTTACGGGCGGTTGGCAACACTGATCTGTCCTAAAGTGAAAAGTGATAAGCATCAGCAGCACTTCACCTCTTCCCAAGACACACAGTTTATCCTATCATAGCTCTGGGGAGCCTGACTGAGAGTTCCCTGCCTACAAGAAATAGACTCTTACCCACAGCAGAATCAGTTTCTTGGAAGTGAGAGCCAATATCTGCAAACCACAATCTCTGTACATGCTGCTTGTGTTTCATCATGGCAGGCAGTATATACATTTTGTATAGGAAAACTACCAATGTTTTCACAAAAATAAGACATCCCCTGAAAATAAGTACTAGCACATCTTTTGGAGAAAAAATTAATATAAGACACTGTCTTATAAGACACTGTCTTATTTTCGGGGAAACACGGTACACACACACTGTACACACACACACTGTACACACACACACACTGTACACACACACACACACACACACTGTACACACACACACACACACACACACACACACACACACACACACACACACACACACACACACACACACACACACACCTTTCCTGCACAAAGGATGCAGTTCCTCATTGGCATTTTACTGGATACTGTTAAAAAAAATCATGTTTAATCGCAGGCAAATGACTACTCTAACAAAATAGCGCTAAATCACTGACAAATGCACATATCGTGCGGAAAAATGCAAGCCGGAATCTGATCGCTCTCAAATCGGTAGAAGTAAATTTGGGACCCTGCTAGCAGCGGAAGTTTGTGCGCAGCCATAGGATTGAGTGGCCAATGTTTATCAGGTGCTGCAGGAACCCAAATCACCCCTCAATGCCACTATTTCATTGTGTGCCTACGGCAGCAACAAAAAATTACGTTTTTTTTATTTTATTTTTTTGAAGCGATTGGAGGTGGGGGCGGTGGTTAAAGAGACACTGAAGCGAAAAAAAAATGATGATATTATGATTTGTATTTGTAGTACAGCTAAGAAATAAAACATTAAGATCAGATACATCAGTCTAATTGTTTCCAGTACAGGAAGAGTTGAGAAACTCCAGTTGTTATCTCTATGCAAACAAGCCATTAAGCTCTCCGACTAAGTTAGTCGTGGAGAGGGCTGTTATCTGACTTTTATTATCTTAACTGTAAGTGAACTGTTTACTTTTCCTCTGCTAGAGGAGAGGTCATTACTTCACAGACTGCTCTGAAAGACTCATTTTGAATGCTGAGTGTTGTGTAATCTGCACATATTATAGAATGATGCAATGTTAGAAAAAACACTATATACCTGAAAATAAAAGTATGAGAATATTTTCTTTGCTGCTAATCTTCTAGTAATTATTTATAGTACTCAACCAATTCACTATATCATATTTTTTTCCGGTTCAGTGTCTCTTTAAGGTTAAGTTTGTGTGTGTGTGTGTGTGTGTGTGTGGGGGGGGGGGGGGGGGGGGGGGAGGGGTTGTTAGGTGTCAGGGGGAGGGTTCTGTGAAAGAGAGTAGGGTGAAATTTAGCTATAGTAAAATATCGGTATGTAATACCGATATTTTACGATCCTTCTTTACACTTTAAAGGGTACTTTAACTGAAAGATAAACAATACGTTTCGCTTACCTGGGGCTTCCCCCAGCCCCCTACAGATGTCCTGTGCCTGCGCCGTCTTAAACCGATCCTCCGGTTCCACGCAGGCAGCTAGTTTCGATCTCAGCAGTGCGCTTGCACGACTCTGGCCGCACGCCTACTCGATTGTGCTCCCGCCACCGTGGCCGTCCTGAGCAGGCGCAGTATGTGTACCACTTACAAACGTACGCTTAGCGTGCATATTGCGCCTGCGCAAGACAACGATGGTGGCACAATCGAGTACGTGTGCGGCCATAGCTTCGCAGGCTTACTTTGGTCAGTCGCTGAAATCAAAACTAGCTGCCAGCGGGGAAACGGAGGGCCGGTTTGAGGCGGTCTGGGTACAGCGTGCTGGGGGAAGCCCTAGGTAAGCAAAACTTTATTCATTTATTTTTATCTTTCAGTTAAGGTTTCCTTTAATAGTAGAATATCTGAAAATCGGCTTTTCTGTGCGCCCAAATTTTCGGGCGCCTTTTTATTACGTACAGCCCCCAAAAAAACACAAACAAATCGCAAATTGCAGTTAATAGGCCTGAAACATAGTTCAAGAAATATTTATCTGTTTCCCAGACTGAGGCTTCATCTCACAGTGTGTATGCCTAGCTACAGCTCTGACAGCCAGACAACTGTGAAGCAATGGAGGGCAGAATCATTAAGTAACAGTGGCTGCACCTCCATAAGGGGAATAATCATTGCTCTTATAGGTGCAGCTCCTATTTCTCAATCAAATAAGACATGATGGGGGTGGGGAGCGCTAGAGAATCTGGCACGAGGCATAAAGTATCATAAAAGACGTTCGGCGCACGAATCGTTTACCTGCAATCCGCAGCAGCCCTGCTCCCAGCACGTGCGCGCCTACGTCACAGCCCGGGCAGCAACAACGCGTTGCCGGGGAAACGGAGGATGTACGCCTGCCGGATAGAGCCAAGAAGCATTTAGGCTTTTAGCGCGAATCTAAAATGTTTCTGTGAGCTGGCAGGGGCAAATCTGCTGCAGCAATGAGAGCAGAGGGGAAACAAAATCCAATTCTGCCAGAACTAATGTCATCATGTATAAGAAACAGAGAAACTACTGGTTCAAAAAGTACATTCCAGCATGCCAGGATTGTGTATTAGTGACTAGCATTCATCTGTAACTTATGGGCACTGCATTCTGTTTGTGGACCTGAACTCTTGCGCAGGACAGTAGGAAAACAGAGAAATGCACCCTGTATGTATTTAGAGTTTAGATCTGACGAAGGCGCTGAGCGCCGAAACGCGTAATGACGTCACACGCCGATTGACACTCCAGCGACGCCCACCCACCAGTGAGAGGATTCCCTGTCATCGGAAACCGCGCTGCTGGCCACAGCGCATCATCCCCCACTGCAGAGGCAAGCGGCTGGCAGTCCGCTGAGATGCGATTTTTATCACTCATGTTTGTGAGTATAACTTTTAATTGTTAATAAAAACTCCTACACATTTAATGCACTATGGCGCGCTTCATCTTCTTTTTGTATTTAGAGTTTAGCCTGTCTAATTCACCCTCATCTGGGACTAATCACAAGTTGTAATTTGATCTCTGTCCTGTGTCACCTGACTGCCACAGCAGTGCAGATAGTCGGTAAACATAGGTTGTTAACCCTATGAAAGCAGGAAGTGGAAACAACTTCAGATTTATTGTAGGATTTGTGTCAGCTGTAACAAAGAAATGTTTTTGTTTAAAGGTTATTATGCTGTTACTTATCCTTTAGCCCTGGAACCCACTGTAAAACGCAATCGCTAATCGCAAGCGCTAGCAATTTGTATGAGAAGTTTGTAAGCGGTTTAATGAGCGTTTTAGGGAGCGATTTTAAAAAGTGTTTCAATTTGCCAGCTTTTGTGTAGCAATTAGCGTTTTAAAGTCTGATTGGTCCTTTCAATTAATTTTAATTTTGTTACAGTGTGCAGTAACCTGAAAACGCTAGCAAAATTACTCCGTGCAGGTTTTGCTGAGCGATAGCGCCAGCGATGATATACTTTACATTGAAGCGCTAACGCTCTCAAAATGCTGCATGTCCTGCGCTTGCGATTTTCTGAATCGCAATCGCTCCAGTTGAAGTTGCCCCATTCATTAACAGTAGCTGAGCGTTTTTACAAAACACTAGCATTTTCAAACGCTCCAAAAATGCTCTGAAAATCGCCCTTGTGGGTTCCAGCCCTTAGAGCAGAGAGGAAGCTCTGCATTTAAAGTCCGCTTTAACATTGTCTCAGCTTTAATCTGTCTCAGGTTCAAGAGCATGAAGTGTTAGTTTGCTTGCTTGCTGATAAGTGTAGGTTGAATAGGGACCAGTCCTACGGTGGGAACCTTAGTGCTGGTGAATTTCTCTAGTACAAAAATGCTGCACTTAATTTTGAAAGAGAAGATCCTTGTTTTTTCCAAACAAATACAAATATGCAACCTGGGTGTTTTTATTGCTAATTTGGTTCCAGCTTACTCTGTGTGTTTTGTTAGCAGAGGGATAAGTAAACCTGGGAGATTGTAAAGTTAAACATTTAGATACTTACCTCGGGAGCTGGAAACCTCTAGATCCTACAGAGACTTCCCCCAGCCCCTCTGTTCCTCTGTTCCAGTGCAGAGACCCTTGAAGTCGCAAGGACCTCGCACACACTGTGCAGGCGCAGACTGCTCTCTCCTGCACAGTAGCACAAAGCCACCAGTGAGGCTCAATGGAAAGAGACGAGCCTGTTCAGCTTCGTGTCACTGCGAGACGCCTACGCAGTGTGGGTGGGTGAGATCCATGGAACCAGGCCCACTTCTAGACTTTTTGCCACCTGAAGCAATACATTGTGAGGACATACCGCCCTCCCCCCCCCCCCCCCCCTCCCACACACACACACACGATATTTGCGTGCAAAGCCGGACCAGAGAGTAGAGACACATCAGGCTGTGCACTGCAGGCACAGGCACTACGCTTACCTCCCTCCGCTTCCTCCAAGACAGCATCTTCTCCCAGCTTGCCCCCAGGATGCCAGTATGCACTGCAGCAGATTAGCGATGGGATCACCAGCCGCACGTGACGTCCTGCTTCCTCTCTGACTACAGCGGTGCCTCATGTGATCCGGCAGCACGTAACAGGTCACATGAGGCACTGCCGTAGCCATGGATACAGGACTCTGAATGTGCAGATGGAAATCCCATTGCTGGAATGCTGAGAGCAGGTGAGTGAAGCTGTGCCGCGAACCTAGGGAGGGGAAATGGAGAGTGCGAGGAGGGGGACATTTGGGTAGGGGGGCCACCACTTGCCGCCTTCTAATTGTTGCCACCGTGATTCATGTTGCTTCATGTAAGAACCGTCCCTGCATGGAACTTTGGGGTGCGGTTGCGGGGTCTCATCGCTGTAACGGCAAGGAGGAGGGCAACGGGGGACTCCTCAGGAGGATCCGGATGCTTTCCTCTCCTGAGGTAACGGTAAGGCCTTGTTCACATTGCGTTCCGATCGCATGTCCGTCCGCGTTGGGATGTTTTTGAGGCATCTCTTTTTTTTGATTTCCGGCGCTTGGGTGGGCGATTCATTTTTGTGCTTAGCGGTTTTCTAAGCGTTTTTTTCCAAGCGGTTTTGTAATTCACTCCCTGACGCAAGTCAGGAAGTGAATTCTTTGGCCAGGAAAATAATAAATACAATGCAGTGGCTGGATAGTGTAATGGTTAAGGGCTCTGCCTCTGACACAGGAGACCTGGGTTCAAATCTCGGCTCTGCCTGTTCAGTAAGCCAGCACCTATTTCAGTAAGGAGTTTCTTGGGCAAGTCTCCTTAACACTGCTACTGCCTACTGAGTGCGCTCTAGTGGCTGCCTCGCAAGTGCTTTGAGTCCAACAGGAGAAAGGCGCTATACAAATACTGCCATTATTATTAAAAACCTGAACACAATCGATGCACAAAGCGATTTTGTGAGCGTTTAGCGTTTCTCCTATACTTTCCATTAAGGCGGAATCGCCTCAAAAATGGTACATGCACCGCTTTGAACGGACAGTGCACGACCCACGTTGATCTGAACCTTCACATAGACATTCATTGTCCACGCAGTCGGGGGGCATTTTTAAAAACCGCATGCGGGCGAAGAAAAGCCGAAAACGCCTCTAGTGGGAATAAGCCTTAAGTTCCCAAATTGGGACTTTTTTCCCCTTATGGTTTACTTTATGGATAGTTCGTATGTAAGTTGACTACTACCCTCAGCACCTGTTTTTCCCTAAAAATCCAGATCCTGGTAAGATGAGCATGACTACCCCCAGTGTTGCCAACTCATCCCTTTAAATACGGACGCTTATGAATTATACATGTCTTGTGGCTAGTTAGATGCAGTTTAGGCACTGATTATCTGTTAGAAGCCCCAGGACCTGTATAACTTAGATGTGTCAGTATTTAACCACTTTGTCCTCTTGGACGTAGAGCTACATCCACGAGGCCTTGTGCACTCCCGCGGCCGATTGTGCGCATGCACGCGTGCTAACGGCCGTGGATCATTAGCCCAGGAATCAATGAATAGGGCCATGTTACGCTTAGAGTGACGTCATGTAAACAAACCTAAGGTTGCCATCTTGTGGCCAAAAAGTAAAACTACATCTACATAAAAAAAAAAAAAAAACATATATTTACATTAAAAAATTACTAATTACATCACTCACTCCCAAAAATACCCAAATAAAATGTTTAATAATAAAAAAAAAAACATTACAATAAAAAGAAACATAAATATTTACCTAAGGGTCTAAATTTTTTAAATATTTATGTAAAGATGAAATATTTCTATTTTTTTTTTATTATAAGCTTGTAAATAGTGATGGATGCAAAATGAAAAAAATGCACTTTTATTTCCATATAAAATATTGTCGCCATACATTGTGATATGGACATAATTTAAACAGTGTAATAACTGGGACAAATGGGCAAATACAATACGTAGGTTTTAATTATGGAGGCATGTATTATTTTAAAACTATAATGGCCGAAAACTGAGAAATAATGATTTTTTTCCATTTGTTTCTTATTGTTACTGTTAAAATGCGTTTACAGTAAAGTGGCTCTTAGCAAAATGTACCCCCCAAAGAAAGCTTAAAGAGCAACTGTTAGCTCTAAAATGCCCCCTCAAAAAAAACATATGTAAGTAGATAAATACATGCTCTACTTACATGACAGATGTATCGTAGTGTCCACGTTTTGATTTCTGTTATTTTCATGTTTATATATTAGAAGGCTCCTGTTGCTGGCAGGGGCCATCTTGTGTCTGGCTAGATCTTCTTCCCCCCCGCATCCCCCTCCTCCCCGCACTGACTCTGAGCACAGCGGGGAGGAATAAATGCAGCAGCCACACACAGACTCACCTAATAATGGATCCAAGCGCTGTGGTTCCCATCTATTCTCTGCACTAGTGCAGAGTGTAGGATACTGCAGTGCCTGGAACCATTATTCCGGGAGTCTGTGTGTGTGTACCACCTTTATCCTTCCCCAAAGCTCAGTGCGGGGAAAAAGGAGAATGCGGCGGCGGGCGGCAGAACGGCGGGGGGGGGGGGGGGGCGCAGACATGCCACTGGAGGAGGGGGGCAGAGGACAGTGACAGGAGATAGCCTCTGGCCCCCCTCCGTGCGCTCTAACAGCAGTGGCGACCAGGCAGACAAGGGGAGACCAGGCGGCCAATCGCAGTGCAGAGAGATGAGTGACAGAGGCATCAGCCAATCAGGCTGATTCAGCATGCCTGTCACTTCTCTCTGTGGCTTGCGTACACTTTTAGAGCCTGGGGCATGAGGAGAGAAATCTACAAAAGTAAGAATGATTTGAAACTTTTACATTGCCTGGTTAGCATCCTTTCTACTGCTCTATTAACATGCAGTAGAGAACTTATTGTGTATTTTCTGCCTAACAGTTACTCTTTAATTGGTGGGGGAAAAAACAAGTTATAGATCAGTTCATTGTGATAAGTAGTGATAAAGTTATAGGCTAATGAATGGGAGGTGAACATTGCTCGGATGCATAAAGTGAAAACGACTGAGGGCTGAAGTGGTTAAAGGGATGAGTTGGCAACCCTGGCTACCCCTTGCTTGTGTGGTAGTGAATCAAGGCCCGACGTGAGTCTGAAAATCCCACAACGATGCAATATTTGCAGCTGTCGGTGTTCCATCGGCCTAGTTTGGCACGATACTTAACTAAAGCCTAATAAGTAAATGAGATTTTGTTTTGATGCTGGAGCAGTGTGCTCATTACTGCATGAAATCCATGGCTGGGGCGGCTGTGGATCTGACAGAGACAGATCTCCTCTCCAGCCGTCGCTGTTTTCTCTGAAGACAGTCCTCCTCATAACATCTTATTTCTCAGCCAAATGAGAGAGTAATTGCCCACCGTATCAACAGCGGCCTCCCAAGCAGCAGGCTGACTACATTACATCATTTTCCGGGCTGTAAAACAAATCTCTCCCGCCTGCCACGGGCGGAGATCCGCTCTCAGAAGAATCTTGTTACACGAAAGGATGTAAAAAAGAATAAAACTGTAACAATGTTGTCATGGAAATGACACAAATTGATTCTGGTGCACTGAACAATTTTCGGGGCAGTTTCGCAGCAGTCTGTAGATTCTGTTAGTGTGAGGTCGGTTTCACACTATAAACCAGTGTTTTTGTTGTGACGCGATCGCACTGCAACGTCAAAAACAGCCTTCGGAGATTACTGCGGCAATGCGCGGTAATCTCACTTCTGGCTGCAAGCCGAGCAGGAAGTGTGGCTCTCTAGCGCTCACTTCATGAAGAGGAAATAGGAAATGTACAGATGTGTATTGTCAAAATACTCTTCCCCACTTGCCCAACGCGAACACGAACGGCAAACAGTTTAAAATATCTGCAGCTGAAAGTGGTGACAAAGGCATACCTCCCAACTTTTGGAGCCAGGAAAAAGGGACACTAAGACACACCCATGCCACACCTTTAACCATGCCCTAAATTTTCAAAACCACGGCCCTCCCTTATACAGTTTCCTCCTCCATCCTATGCAGAGATTGATGCATGGAGCGATGGTAAAGAATAATCACAGCACACATATGTGATAAAGGATATAAATTAGAGTAAACAGATGTACATAAAGAGTTATGATGAATATATTAAATAAGAAAATAAAGACTAAAATGTGCAAAATATTAAATTCTTTATTTCTATCCATAATTAAGGACCTTGTATCACAAAATGGGTTATTAATAAGAGCAATAGCACAGAGGAATGCAACCAAAATGATTGATCCATACAGGACTTCTAGCAGTTCACAAGCATATTGAAAGATAAGATATCCACCTCACTATTCTGATGCTCTGTAATCAGATAGCCAGGGTAGAGATCCCTATCTTGCTCTCTATCAACTTCAGAGACATTCCTTGCTGAGCCTCGAGTTTGATGTTGTTGTGCTGCTGATGAAGTTCAGCGTGAGGCAAAGCTGCAGAGTGTGATGTGATGCATGTATTTATTTATTTATTGTGTATTTATAAAGCGCCAACATATTACGCAGCGCTGGACATTAGTTTAGGTTACAGACAATATTTAGGGGTGACATACAGCAATATGACAATACAGGAATACAAGAAAACCAGATCACACACCATAGTATGAGTACCAGGTAATGCTTAGTCAGTCACTGGATGGAGCATGGAGATTAGGCAAGTTAGGTTCACTCAGATGCATAGCATGGGTGCACAGTAATGGAGGTGCATGATCAGGTAAGACACAAAAGGAGGAGGACCCTGCCCAAAGGCTTACAATCTAGAGGGAGAGGTAGGGAACCAGAGTTCAGCTGCGGGTTTAGAGCACTTGTGAGGGGGGGTAGGCAAGAGTGAAAAGGTGAGTTTTGAGGGCCTTCTTGAAGATGTTGAAGGAGGGGGCTGCCCTAATGGGTGGAGGTAGGGAGTTCCATAGTATTGGAGCAGCTCTTGAGAAGTCCTGGAGGCGTGCATGGGACTGGGTGATGCGGGGGGCGGTCAGGCGAAGTTCATTGGCGGAGCGAAGTGTGTGGCTAGGTGTGTACCTCTGAGTAACATTGGAAATGTAGGTTGGACAGGTTTTGTGGACAGATTTGTAGGTCAGACACAGTATCTTGAATCTGATTCTGGACTGGATAGGAAGCCAGTGGAGGGATTCACGAAGGGGAGCTTCTGTGGTGGAGCGATGGGAGGAGTGGATAATTCTGGCTGCCGCATTCATGATGGACTGCAGCGGGGCATAGGGAGACCAGAAAGAAGGGCATTGCAGTAGTCAAGGCGGGAAATTATGAGGGCATGGATGAGGAGTTTGGTGGTGGCAGAGGTCAGGAAAGGGCGAATCTTACAGATGTTACGAAGGTGGAAGTTGCAGGACTTTGTGAGGTTTGGATGTGGGGAGTGAAGGAGAGTGCGGAGTCCAGGGTGACTCCCAGACAGCGGGCTTGAGAGGTAGGGCGAATGGTAGTGTGGTTGACAGTGACATGCACATCTGGGAGGTTGAGGGATGGCCGGGGTGGGAAGATCATAAATTCCGTTTTGTCTAGATTTAATTTCAGGAACCTAGCGGGCCTCCAGGAGGAGGTGGCTGATAGGCAGGAGGAGCCTATCAGCCTATTAGCTGATAGGCTGATAGGCAGGAGGAGACATATGACAGGGGTGTGAAGGGAGATGATAGTTAAAACCCAAGGAGCAAATAACCTTGCCAATGGAGGATGTGTATGGGAGAACAGTAGGGGGTCAAGGACCGAGCCTTGGGGACTCCCACCGAGAGGTGTTTGGGGGTGGATGAGGACTCACTGAAGGAGGTCGTGAAGGAGCTGTTGGAGAGTTAGGATGAAAGCCAGGTCAGGGCGAGGTCGTGAATGCCCATAGACTGGAGGGACTGGAGGAGTAGGGGATGATATACTTTGTCAAAAGCTGCTGAAAGGTCAAGGAGGAGGAGAACAAAGTATTTACCTTCAGCTTTAGCTAGGGCAAGGTCATTGACCACTTTGGTGAGAGCAGTTTCGGATGAGTGAGCAGGCCGAAATCCAGATTGCAGTGGGTCTAGTAGTGAGTTGGCATTGAGGTGCTGGGTCAGGCGTTTGTGAACCAGACGCTCAAGGAGTTTTGAGGCAAAGGGGAGGAGGGAGATAGGGCGGTAGTTTGAGGGTCGTGAGGGGTCGAGAGAGGGTTTCTTGAGCAGGGGTAGTACAGTGTCCTGCTTGAAGTCTGAGGGGAAGTTGCCTGTCACTAGGGAAAGGTTAAATAGGGCCAAATCTGTGAGACTGGAGTAAATCAGAAGGGATGGGGTCAAGAGGGGATGTAGTGGTATGGGAAGTCTGCAGTAGGTGGTTGACTTCCTCAGTGGTAGTAGGAGTGAAGGAGGCGAGGGGAGGGTGGAGGAGGAGCTGGATGGGAGGGGGTGGGAGGTGAAGATTGAAAATTGGATATTTCCTGACGGATGGAGACAATTTTGTTGGTGAAGTGGGTGGCTGAATCTGTGGCAGAGAGGGAGGAAACGGAGGGTGTGTGTGTGGGGGGGGGGGGGGGGTGTATTTTAGTGTTCTCTGCAAAGACTCTGGGCAGTAAAACAGTTAACTGCAAACTCTCCTGCTCTGTGAAGAGGTCGGGACATTTGACCAGTGCCCCGTGATCCCGTGATAGAGGCTGCAAATCCTCAGTGTCACAGCGAAACCGTGACACTTGGCCGGTCTGGATAAAGGCACGTGCACCATCCATCCTTCCAAAATGTACCATTGAGAAGTTGTCAGTGTGGCAAATTCGGCTCTGTAAATGGCGGTGGGGTGTCAGGGGCTGCGGTGGGGTGTCAGGGGCTGCGGGTGGGTATGCGACGGCCGTTTCCCGTACTCCAGGATGCTTGGTCATGCTGCCCCTGACAACCCCACCACCACTCACAGAGCTGAATTTGCCACATTGAACCACATGTAAGCAAAGGCAACTTCTCAATGGTACATTTTGGAAGAAAAGATGGTGTATGTGCCTTTGTCACCACTTTTAACTTCTATGGTGATCTTTCTTCACAATCCTTAGCGGAGCATACGTCCAACATTATTCAAGAAGAATGCAACGGCAGTGGTGAGATTGTATTTACCATAAGGCACTGTAGGCACGTGCCTGCAGGCGCCTGATTATGGAAAGGCAGCTCACCCCGCTCCCCAAGTGACTCCCTCCCTCCTTCCCTATGCAGAGTCCTGATGAGAGTGTAAATGAGAGATTATTCATCCTGCACTCAGCATTCAACAGACGAGATCTCCCTTCAGTCAGGGGAACCTCTAGCTACCTAATACTCGAGGACACCTCTAGCTATTTAAAGAGACAATGAAGTGAAAAAAAAAAATGAGGATATTATGATTTGTATGTGTAGCACAGCTAAGAAATAAAACATTAAGATCAGATACAACAGTGTAATTGTTTCCAGTACAGGAAGAGTTGAGAAACTCCAGTTGTTATCTCTATGCAAACAAGCCATTAAGCTCTCCGACTAAGTTAGTCATGGAGAGGGCTGTTATCTGACTTTTATTATCTCAACTGTTCCTGGACTATTTACTTTTCCTCTGGCAGAGGAGAGGTCATTACTTCACAGACTGCTCTGAAAGACTCATTTTGAATGCTGAGTGTTGTGTAATCTGCACATATTATAGAATGATGCAATGTTAGAAAAAACACTATATACCTGAAAATAAAAGTATGAGAATATTTTCTTTGCTGCTAATCTTCTAGTAATTATTCATAGTACACAACCAATTCACTATATCATATTTTTTTTTTTCGCTTCAGTGTCTCTTTAAGGAAAATCTGTAACGAGTAAAAGGGTAGTCACCTTGGGGTGGGGGAAGCCTCCGGATCCTATTGAGGCTTCCCCCGTCCTCCTGGGTACCACAGCGGCGGCGAAAAAGCTTCCAGAACGGCAGGATGTAAATATTTATCTTCCCTGCTCCAGCGCAGGCGCAGTATCGGCTCTCCGCTCGGAGATAGGCGGAAATAGCCAATCGCTGTCGGTCCGCTCTACTGTGCAGGTGCAAGTCTCCTGCGTAGTACAGCGGACCCGATGGAGATCGGCTATATCCGTCTATTTCCGTGCTCAACAGCGCCCCCGCTGGAGCCAGGGAAGGTAAATAAATGTAGCTTGTCGAGACTGGATTGCCGGACACTTCAGGGGAGCTGGACTGCCTGCAGCTACAGGGGAGGGGGAAGCCTCATTGGGACCCTGAGGCTTCCCCCTACCGAGGTGAGGACCCCCCAGGGGAACTTTTTAATTTGTTACAATATATAATATTTAGTTTCCTTTAGCTACTTAATACTTGGGGCAACTCTAGCTACTTAATGTTGAGGGTACTTTTGGTTACCTAATACTAAGGACTCGTTCAGACTATACGCGCTGCCGTGCGCATTTTGGCAGCGGGTATAGTGTGCGGCACGCAAGAACGGTAGAAGTGCATAGACAGCCCTTCTGCCTTTCTCATCATGCTGCATGCATTTTTGGGAATCGCAGCGCAGATCATTGTAATGAATAGGTTCTGCAGCACATAGTAGCGCATATGGCGTGCGATCGGACACGTTGCGTTCCGATCGCACAGCCATCTGCGCTAAATGATGTGAACGGCACCTGAACCTACCTATGATGGGCAAGGGAAGTAAGGGAGAAGTGACAGCTGCCAGCACGCTTGCGGTGCGGTTCAGTGGGTGGTTTTTAGGTTCCTAGAGGGCAAAGTCTAAGGGCTCTTTTCCACTATGAAATGCGATCGCGATTGCGATCGCAATCGCGTTTTAATTTCCACCATGCGATTGCGATTGAGCTACTATATTCATTATAGTCCAGCTCAATCGCATACAAAACGCGGCAGGACGACGATTGCGCTTTGACCAAAATCGCATCGCAATCGGATCGCACTAATGGAAAATGCTGCTGCAGTTTCCATTAGTTTAACGTACCTTGCGATTTGCGATCAGAAGCAAATCGCAAATCGCAGGCTAGTGGAAAAAGGCCCTAAGGTGTCAGGACATCTGTGCCTATAGGCTCCTCTGAGGTAAATCCGGGCATGCTTACATGACTTCCGGTTGCCAAACATCACCGCGGGTGGTTGCTGGTAAGCACTGTTGTTGTTGCGGTAAATTTGATATTTCTGGCGCATCACGGTAGGTGTGCAAGGCCACATAGGTTTTCATTGCTTTAATGCTACCCTGCGGTAAATGCAATGAAAACACCCAGTGTGAAAGGAGCCTGAATCTCACACAAGGGGAAGACGACAGGAGAGTTGCAGATAATAAACACATGTCTCGGACGTCTGACTGTATTCATGCTGTGGCCAGGATATAGAGGGTTGGGATAACATAGATCAGGTTGACACTATATTTAATAATAGTTTGCGTGCCCACAGGCCTTCATCGCAGGCTGCACACATCATTCTGGTAAATGACTAAGAAATGTCAGACAATTGCAGTGCTGATCCATCTCTCCACCATGTGTTTCGCAGACATTTTAACCCTTTCGGGACCGGCCGCCTAACCCCCCTTCAGGACCAGGCATTTTTGCAGAAGGGGGAGGGGTGCGTTTGGGGAGTCAGGCAGCCGGATCCCTGCAGGGTCTGGCTGGGCTGTCTCCCCCCCTGTGTGGCCAGGTGTCCCCCCTTGTCAGCAGCAATCACTCACCTTCCAGGCTCCAGTGACAAGCCGCAGCGGACCCCTCCCCTCCAACCAGCATCTCAGCTCCTACTGCCACTCAGTTCCGGGTCGCGGCTTAATGACGTCATCAAGCCAGGACCCGGTGCTGACGTCAGAAGGAGCAGAAATGCCGGCAAGAGCGGTGGGGGGAGCCGAACGCCGCGGGATCGGCAGGGAGGTGAGTGGATCCTCTTCTTTCCCACCTACAGCTACAGCTGTCAAATTGACCACAATGATCTGACGGCGATCGTAGTGATCACGTGATCAGCGGCCATACACGATGGCTGCTGATCACTGAGGGGAGATGTCAGTTGTCATATGACAGCTTAATCTCATCTCTCCGGTGCGCACGATCGCGTCGGGACGGTTCGTTAGCGCGGACGTTGAATCAACGTCCAGTCAGAACGGTAGCACCACCTGCTGGACGTTGATTCAACGTACTTGGTCCCCAAAAGGTTAAAGGGGAGCTTAAGCCTAAACAAACATACTGTCATTAAGTTACATTAGTTGTGTTAATTAGAATAGATAGGTAATATAATTTTTTACCCACCCTGTTTTAAAAGAACAGGCATATATTTGTGATTCATGGGGGCTGCCATCTTTGTCATGGGGGCAGCCATCTTTTTGGTTGAAAGGAGGTGATAAGGAGCAGGAGACAGTTCCAACTGTCCTGTGTCCTGATAACCCCTCCCAGCTGTACACGCTAGGCTTCAAATGTCAAATTCAAAATGTAAAAAAAAAAAATTTTGCACCTAAACAGCAGAACGAACAACAAAATCAGAAATCCCATCATGATTTGCACAGCATCAGGGGAAAACAGCCCGGGCAGTTTTCTTCCGTGCAGCTAAAAATGAGGCTTGGATAAGAGAAACAAAGTTCTGATGCTGTGAAACTGTTAAAGAAACACCAGGCCTTTTCAGTGCTGCTGAGTCGATTTTTAGTCCGGAGGTTCACTTTAAAGAGCAACTTTACCGAATACAGCAAGAGGTGCGTGGAGGCTGACATATTTACTTTTTTTAAACATTACCAGTTCCCTGGCAGCCCTGCTGATCTTTCATGCATCAGTAGTGTCTGAATCACACACCTGAAACAAGCATGCAGCTAATCTTGACCGATAGTTGCCAGAAACTTGTTAGATGCATGCTTGTTTGGGGTCTGTGGCTAAACGTATTAGAGGAAGAAGAACAGCAGGACTGCCAGGCAACTGGTATTGTTCAAATTAAATACATATATCAGCCTCCATGAGCTCTCACTTCAGGTTACCTGTAACCGGTTGCTGACCATCGCACCTTGGCACTCGTGTTTAAGTCGTTCAAACGACAAATCGGACGACAAGTTGTTCAAAAAAGTACCTAGACTTACAGGCTTACATCTACTGCCACAGCTTTCAGTCCCTCCCACAGCAAACATCACCTAGACAACAGGCTGACATCACTGCGTGAGCTCTTTGAAAGGGGTTCAATTACCTTCTTGTCATAATATCTGTATCTTATCTGAAATAGGAAGCTTCCTGTTATTTCCATGCTGAGATAAGCTTATTACTGTACGTAAAAAAAAAATCCCCTCATCCTGGTGGAACGGCACTGGCTGGGATCACACTTGAGCTGGACCATGAACTGCCAGCGGGACAGTGTAGTGTCCACTCCAATGGTCTATTGAGGGCCGGTTGGTGCCTGGGGCAGATGCGATTCAACCATAGGCTATATGGGAAATGCACCCACACTTGCCACTTACTCTTTCCTTTTAACAGAAAAAAGCGTGAAAGGAATCAGTTAATATCTATTTATGAAATAAGATCCATTCACTGCCAGTTTTTTGATGTGGTAAAACGTACAGAAAAAAAAAACCCTGTTTTCTGCTGCATTGGGGATACAACTTTAGTCAATGGTACCCAGACCAGGTAAAAAGAAAAAAAGTTGAGAGACATACAGTGGCTCCCTTGAAGTTTTCCACATTTTGTCATATTACTGCCACAAACATGAATCAATGTTATTGGAATTTCACATGAAAGACCAATACAAAGTGGTGTACACGTGAGAAGTGGATGGAAAATCATACATGATTCCAAACATTTTTACAAATAAATAACGGCAAAGTGGGGTGTGCGTAATTATTCGGCCCCCTTTTGGTCTGAGTGCAGTCAGTTGAACATAGACATTGCCTGATGAGTGCTAATGACTAAATAGAGTGCACCTGTGTGTAATGTAATGTCAGTACCAATACAGCTGCTCTGTGATGGCCTCAGAGGTTGTCTAAGAGAATATTGGGAGCAACAACACCATGAAGTTCAAAGAACACACCAGACAGGTCAGGAATAAGGTTATTGAGAAATTTAAAGCAGGCTTAGGCTACAAAAAGATTTCCAAAGCCTTGAACACCCCACAGAGCACTGTTCAAGTGATCATTCAGAAATGGAAGGAGTATGACACAACTGTAAACCTACTAAGACAAGGCCGTCCACCTAAACTCACAGGCCAAACAAGGAGAGCGCTGATCAGAAATGCAATCAAGAGGCCCATGGTGACTCTGGACAAGCTGCAGAGATCTACAGCTCAGATGGGAGACTCTGTCCATAGGACAACTATTAGTCGTGCACTGCACAAAGTTGGCCTTTATGGAAGAGTGGCAAGAAGAAAGGCATTGTTAAAAGAAAAGCATAAGAAGTCCAGTTTGCAGTTTGCCACAAACCATGTAGGGGACACAGCAACCATGTGGAAGAAGGTGCTCTGGTCAGATGAGACCAAAATGGAACTTTTTGGCCAAAATGCAAAACGCTAAGTGTGACGGAAAACTAACATTGCACATCCCTCTGAACACACCATCCACACTGTCAAAATGGTGGTGGCAGCATCATGCTCTGGGGGTGCTTCTCTTCAGCAGGGACAGGGAAGCTAGTCAGAGTTGTTGGGAAGATGGATGCAGCCAAATACAGGGCAAACTTGGAAGAAAACCTCTTGGAGTCTGCAAAAGACTTGAGACTGGGGCGGAGGTTCACCTTCCAGCAGGACAACGACCCTAAACATAAAGCCAGGGCAACAATGGAATGGTTTAAAACAAAACATATCCATGTGTTAGAATGACCCAGCCAAAGTCCAGATCTAAATCCAATCGAGAATCTGTGGCAAGATCTGAAAACTGCTGTTCACAAATGCTGTCCATCTAATCTGACTGAGCTGGAGCTGTTTTGCAAAGAAGAATGGGCAAGGATTTCAGTCTGCAGATGTGCAAAGCCGGTAGAGACATACCCTAAAAGACTGGCAGCTGTAATTGCAGCAAAAGGTGGTTCTATAAAATTTTGACTCAGGGGGCTGAATAATTACGCACACCCCACTTTGCAGTTATTTATTTGTAAAAAATGTTTGGAATTATGTATGATTTTCGTTCCACTTCTCACGTGTACACCACTTTGTGTTGGTCTTTCATGTGGAATTCCAATAAAATTGATTCATGTTTGTGGCAGTAATTTGACAAAATGTGGAAATCTTCAAGGGGGCCGAATACTTTTGCAAGCCACTGTACAGAAACCTGTTTTAAAAAAAAAAGAGTTTACATGTATACATGTTTCCCTATGCCTCCATGGCAGCACTACGGTATTGGCCCCACCCCCCAATACCCCACAGGACAATTAACTATAAAGGTGTTACTGACCCTCCCACTCCTGTCTTTTTTTCCTGTCCCTCACCTCACAGGACTGTCGCAGGAGATTCCTGCAGATTACTTTTATTTTTTCCCCTTACCGGCTGCATCAGGTAGCCATCCGCACAGTCTGCCTCCCCTGTGCGATGCCACCTCATAGGTCTGTAAATCAGACTGGCTGGTGGGGACCCCGTTCTGCTGATCTTGGGGGTCCGTTTTTTATGCCTCCTCAGTCCCCAATGGTCTGCACTAAACGAGTGGTGGGTTATCAGAGGCACTTACTATCACTTGCCGCTCTCACGGGTGGCTGGCGCGGGCATCCTTTCCTCCCTTTTTCTTCTTAGGTCTCGGCCGGAGTAAGCGTGCGCTCCACGGCGTCCCCTATGCGTTCCTCGCACAGGATCCAGTATGGCCGCTCCTACACTTCCGGGGGAATCGGCCGCCTGATAGGCTCTTCTGCGTTGGAACGCGGAAGAGTCTCGGAGGAGTGTCGGGGGGCGTGGCTTGCGGCGCAGACGCTATTTAGGGCGCTGCACTTTGAATCTCGCCGGCTGTCATATCTTCTAGACGCCGAGCGAGCTGGAGACTTAGGCTGGAGCTCCTGCCCTGACACAAAGATAGCCTCATATTATCAGTACAGGTAAAAAAAAAAAAAAAAGGAAAAAAAAAAAAAAAAGTAGAAGTAAAGGGGGAACAGGTGTATTTTGGGTGTATATGTATATATACATATATGTATATATATATAGATATGTATATATATGTATATATGTATGCACATAGATAGAACTATGCATATACTAACTCTTCCTTATAGCTTATACCTCTTTCCTTCTTTCCAGCGTGTGGCTGCTTAGCCGCCCTTATGTATGCCCCATTGCCCTTCACAGATCAGCGATCTTTATCATGGTAAGGGGATAATAGGTAAGTTTTCATAACAGTGCGTAAAATTTGGAGTGCTTACAAGATATCCTTCTGCTCTATGTCTTCCCTCAGCCCTACCTGGAGAAGAAACGAGAGATCCTATCGCTCTGCCTCCCGGGACCACTACTACAGAAGACGTTCCAGAAGTAGATCACCACATTACAGACCAAGAGATAGATCAAGATCTCGGTCACCGGAGCACCGCAGGAAGGAAAAACTCTGCTGGGCATGTGGTAAAGCGGTGATGCCCGGAAAAATGGTGTGTGCCAAGTGTTTCCAGGAGATTGGGAAAGAGCCCTCGTCGGATCCGATTGACGTCACAGACGTCATACAAAAAGCCGTGCAAGAGTCAGTCAACAATTACATGGCTAGCCTGCCGACTCATCCCTTGCAGGACCAACCTTCAACTTCCGCAGCTAAACCTGCGGCAGAGGACGTTGACTTAGGTTTCGATTTTACATTAGTGGAGCCTTTCATTAAAGCTATATGAGAAGCTCTGGAATGGGAGGACTCTGATGAGGAAGAGGATACGACTAAGAAAAAGCCTAAAAAGACCTATTATAAGCACTTGGACAAAACAAAGCTTACTTTTCCTGTTATGGATGAAATAATGAATATTATTCAAGAGGAGTGGCAAAAAGTTGAAAAGAAGCCTCCCTTGGGCAACAGGCTCACGAAGTTGTATCCTCTACCGCAACCCCAGACAACATTACTGGACACTGCCCCTAGTGTGGATGCAGCTGTAACTAGACTAGCGAAACACGTCACACTGCCTATCGAAGATTCAGTCAGCTTCATCGATTCACTAGATCGGAAAATGGATCAAGATTACAAGAAGATATATACATCAGCAGGTGGTGCCTGCAGGCCCGCCATAGCCCTTACAGCTGTTGGGAAGGCTATTAGAGTATGGGTAGACAGGATTGAGCAGGCAATCCTTGAGGATATGAATAAGGAGGATCTAATTATGAAGCTAGAGGATCTTAAGGTTTCGGCAGACTTCGTGGGAGAAGCAGCAATTGATGTGGTTCGCGGTACAGCAAGATCCATGCTATATTCAGTTACAGGAAAGAGGGCCTTATGGTTGAAGTCCTGGTCGGCCGACCCTACATCTCGTCAATTATGGTGCAAAATCCCATATGATGGCAAGGCACTTTTCGGGGAAAAATTAGACACGGCAATAAATAGGGTTACCGGGGGAAAGTCAGGTCTGCTACCACAGGACAGACGCCCCAAGAAGCAAGGCAACTATTCACAAGCAAAGCCTCAAACCTCAAGGTATAGGAACGCTAGATCCTATCGGCCGGGACGTAACTTCCGCAATAATTGGCAATCAACGCAAGCATCAGGCAATAAAATGTCGAAACAAAGAGCACCTCAGCCTACGCATAGCAATAAAAAATCTTTTTGAAAAAACGACCGTCCAAGAGGGCCCAGTAGGGAACAGGCTAAGTACCTTCAGCAACATCTGGAGACAAAACATAAAGTCACCCTGGATTCTCAGAACAGTAACCTCGGGCCACTTTTGGACATTCAAAGAAAATCCTCCAGGGGACTACTTTATACCAACAAAGATCCCGTCCTCACAGGAAAAGATAGACATTCTACAGAAATATCTACAAGACTTACTAATCAAGCGAGCTATAGTGTCAGTTCCCCCTTCGGAAAAGTATCAGGGCTTTTACTCCAAGCTCTTCTTTGTGCAGAAAAAAACGGGCGATCTGCGCCCGGTTTTAGATCTGAAGAAACTCAACTCCTACATCAGTCTCGAAAAATTCAAAATGGAGTCACTAAACACCATAATCATGGCAGTAAAACCTCACGATTTCATGCTTTCAATCGACTTAGAAGACGCATATCTGCATGTCCCAATACAGAAGAGTCTTCAGATACCTCAGATTTTCAGTGGGAGAACTACACTTCCAATTCGTGTGCCTGCCTTTCGGCATATGTACAGCCCCCAGGACTTTTTCGAAACTACTACTAGAAATAATAGCGATCGTGAGACTCCAGAGAGTTCGAACACATCATTATCTGGACGATATCTTACTGTTGGCACATACGGCCGAGGAGTGCCTAATGCACAGGGAGATTTTAATAAACACCTTACTAAAATTTGGATGGTTAATCAACTATGCAAAAAGTCATCTCCAACCAACACAAGATCTTGTCTATCTGGGGGCCAGGTTCAAGACGGAGAGCAACGAAGTTTGTCTTCCCCGAGAGAAAATCCCGATCATACAGGGGAGAATACTTCAATTACTCCTTTCATCTCGGACACAAGCAAGAACTTGCCTTCAGGTCCTGGGTACCATGTCATCTACGATACTCATGATCCCATGGTCACACTGGCACCTCAGAAGCCTACAGGCCGGATTTTTGGCCCAATGGAATGGAGAGGACTTGTTCCAGACTATAGCAGTGACTCCTCTTATGAAGAGACAACTGAACTGGTGGCTAACGACAGAGAATCTGGAAAAGAGTCTACCGTTACATCTGAAACAACCTTTAGTGATCAGTACGGATGCCAGTACGAAAGGTTGGGGAGCAGTCTGCGGCACTCAAGTCATACAGGGGACTTGGACCCCATTTATGAAGGACTGGCCTGCCAACAAGCTGGAGATGAGGGCCGCCTTCTGCGCACTCAGTCACTTTCAAGATCTGATAGTGGGGAAGCCAGTTGTATTAAAAATGGACAACAAGACGGCAGTGGCCTACGTCCAGAATCAAGGGGGCTCACACAGTCACTCTCTCATGGAGGAAGCGGACTTAATCTTCAGGCTAGTAATGCCAATAGTGGAATCCTTGACGGCAGTTTACATTCCGGGGTACACGAACTTAGTCCCAGATTTTCTCAGCAGAACACTTCTTTCAAACAACGAATGGGAATTGGAGGAAGCTGCATTCAGAACGATATGCGCCCATTGGCAGATACCAGATTTGGACTTGATGGCTACCAAGAAGAACCGGAAATGCCCACGATACATCAGTCGGTATCCCGAGAAAGATGCGGAAGCATGCGATGCATTGACAGCACAATGGACATTTCGGACGGGGTACGTTTTTTCCTCCCATTCCCCTAATCCTCAGACTTCTCAGACGACTAAGGTCGGAATCAGTAACATTAATAGCAATCCTCCCTTGGTGGCCCAAACGACCGTGGTTCTCAATGATTCAACAAATGACAACGGACCAACCTCTACCAATCCCGGTCACCAGAACACTACTGTCACAGGGGCCAATACTACATCCCAATCCATCTCGCCTCAAGCTGACGGCATGGAAGTTGAGAGGAGGAGACTACAAGCGTTAGGATGTTCAGACTCAGTGATTTCCACCCTACTGAAGTCAAGGAAATCAACTACTAACCTAACTTATCATAGAATCTGGAAAATTTTCCTAGAATTCGCAAACTCAAACAAATTCGATCCTACACAACCACCAGTACATCAGGTCTTAGCCTTTCTACAATCCGGAATAGACAAAGGACTTTCCTTCCACTCAATTAAAGTGCAGATTTCTGCGATCTCCGCCCTTTCAGGTCATAAATGGGCCTTTGGCCCTCTAATCAAACAATTTGTGGCGGGAGTGATGAGAATTCGTCCACCTTCAAGGCCTATCTTTCCGAAATGGGACCTCCCTTTAGTCCTACAATATTTATCCGGAGCCCCATTTGAACCAATACAGGAAGGTTCATTATGGTTTAAAACCTTGAAGGTAGTCTTCCTGGTCGCGATAACTTCGGCTAGGAGAGTGTCTGAATTACACGCCTTGAGCCATAAGGAACCCTATTTAACTTTTTTTCCAGACAGGGTTCAGATAAGGCCAGTTCAAGGGTTCTTACCAAAAGTCCCTACTTTTCTTCATATCAATCAGGAATGGTCACTACCTATATTTAGTGAGGAAAATTCACTAACGACACACCCGCTGGACGTGGCTCGATCACTTAAAGATTACATCACGGCTACAGAGGATATTAGGAAGTCAGATAGACTCTTTATAGTGCCAGCAGGATACAGAAGGGGAGAGGCTGCTTCTTCAAGAACCATTGCCTCCTGGCTGACCAGAACCATCCAGGATGCCTATAAAGCTAAAGACATGGAACCGCCAAACGATATAAATGCACACTCGACCAGAGGTGTCGCAGCATCATGGGCAGCTCACGCCAACGTTTCAGCGGCCAAAATATGTCAGGCCGCCAATTGGAGTACTATTAACACCTTCATTAGACATTATCAAGTTGATACTTCTACTTTGACTAGTCTAGAGTTTGGAAGAGCAGTGTTATCTTCCTGTAATGCATCCTCTGTCATTTGATAAGTAAATAATTAAACTTGTAATCTAGTTTTACCTGCTCCAGTTGCCCTCCCGTCTCTTTTGTTCTAGTTAAGTCCCGTAGTGCTGCCATGGAGGCATAGGGAAAGCGGAAAATTGAATACTCACCTAACGGTAATTTTCCTTTCCCGATGCATCCATGGCAGCACGAGGGACCCACCCACTGTTCGGTGAGGTACTAGTTACAAGACAGGAGTGGGAGGGTCAGTAACACCTTTATAGTTAAAGAGACTCTGAAGCGAGAATAAATCTCGCTTCAGAGCTCATAAATAGCAGGGGCACGTGTGCCCCTGCTAAAACGCCGCTATCCCGCGGCTAAACGGGGGTCCCTTCACCCCCAACCCACCCCCCGCAAAAGTGTGTCGTAGAAAGGTTGCAGAATTTCCCTTCCTGGAGGCAGGGCTAACGGCTGCAGCCCTGCCTCCAGTCGCGTCTGTCAGCGGCGCATCGCCGCCTCTCCCCCGCCCCTCTCAGTGAAGGAAGACTGAGAGGGGCGGGGGAGAGGCGGAGATACGTGCTGACAGACGCGCGTGGGGCAGGGCTGCGGCGGTTAGCCCTGCCCCAACCAGGAAGCGCTCCCCGGGTGTATCGAGGGGGATTTGGGGGTGAAGGGACCCCCGTTAAGCCGCGCTATAGCGGCGTTTTAGCAGGGGCACACGTGCCCCTGCTATTTATGAGGTCTGAAGCGAGATGTATTCTCGCTTCAGACTCTCTTTAATTGTCCTGTGGGGTATTGGGGGGTGGGGCCAATACCGTAGTGCTGCCATGGATGCATCGGGAAAGGAAAATTACCGTTAGGTGAGTATTCAATTTTCCGCTATATTGGGGATTTTACAACCTCTTTAACCCTAGAAATCATCTCTTGTAGCTGAGCACATCCATACACTGCTCCTGTAGGGACAGAATCCTGCTGGGGGGTGCAGTATGGTTGTCGGTACCCACCAGGCCTTAGTGACGCACACAGCAGTGATATGCCAAGATAGTTCCAGATACATCCGCTGCATTATTAATCTTTGCTCTGGGGGATGATTTGCGTATCACATTTTTATGACAGGAATAAAAAATGATCTGTTATGTTGCTTATCTTTTTGTCTGATCTAATGCCAGGAGCAATAATTATCATTTCTACACAACCCCTACCTTAAAGAGGAACTCCAGTGAAAATAAGGTAATGAACAAAAGTGCTTAATTTTTACAATTATTATGATATGTTTAAATGGCGACATGTTTACCGCTGGCAGGTGATGTCAGTGGAAGTAGCTGCTGCTTGCTTTTTTGGCAGATGGAAACAGCTGTTATTTCCCACAATACAACAAGGCTCCCACAGTGTGATGTCAGCACCTTGGTCCTGACATCACAATGTGGGAGGGGTTTCACTACAATATCAGCCATACAGCGCCCTCTGATAATCCGTTTGAGAAAAGGAAAATATTTCTTATGGGAAAGGGGGTATCAGCTACTGATTGGGAGGAAGTTCAATCCTTTCTTACGGTTTCTCTTTAAAGTGTATGTGAATTGAGGAAAAGCATGGAAAACAGAAGTTATGGATAAGGTCCTCTCACAAACATGATTTCAACATGAGCCCCATTCACTAGAAATTTCACTTTCCAATCTCCTGTGAGTAAAGTTGAGAGCACAGCCAAAGGGCTGGAACCTACTAGGAACAGCTGCAGTGCTGTGTGCAGAAATTCCTAGGGCGATTGCGTTTGTGTTTCCCGGCGATTAGACAGTGCTTCTGTTTAGCGATTCGCGTGTGTTATTTTCTTCAATAAACTTTTATTATACTCACCAAATGTCCCAATGTCTGCCTACAGTCCGTAACCCCACCCCCTAAAGGAAGAGGGGATAGGTGCTTTTTTAGGACAAATCAGAGAAGCGCCTGTGACCTTTTCTGCTAGGGGGCGGGGCTACGGACGGAAGCCAGACATCCGGACACCTGGGAAGTATAATAAACTTTATTTAAAATTCTAATCGATTGGTCCCCAAATCGCGGCAAATATCGTGTTTTCCTCTAGCCTGATTAGTTTTTTTGCTAAATTGCAAACACCAGCTTGTGCAATTCTTGATACAATATCATTTAGTTCCCAAAGGCTTCAGGGCGTAATCGCTGCGAGTGGAAATTTTGAGGTTGTACGATCACAACGCAGTACGATTGCACTTATGATTGCGCTTCCGAATGAAAAAGGGCCCAAAGTGTGTTTTACACGCGTTTTTGAAAATTAGGCTCCATTCACACTTACAAGCGCAGTTGGACATATGTGCTACTGTCCGTTGCGCTGCTGATGTCATTCACTACAGTGAATGGGTCAGTGCTGCACTTTCCTGAAAAATGTTTGCAACAATGCGATATTACGTCGCACTTCTGCACAGCACATGTTGCATGTCGCACACCATATGCCAAAATGTGCACAGCATCGCAAAATGGGCCTGATTCACCAAACCGTGATAACGCACTAGCGTTCTGCACGTGTTTTTGTGCGCAATCGCAAAGAAAATTTGCAATTGCGCATGAAAATGTGCGCAAAAACGCTAGCGCGCCGGTGCTATAAGTTATTACGGTTTAGTGAATCAGGCCCATAGTGTCATCAAAGCCTTATGCAGCAAGTTGTGCATTTTGAAAACCACACATTGTAAAAGGCATATATGTGTTCTTTCATGCAGCTCATTAACTTTCATTTTGGGCAAACACCAGGGCCGGAATTAAGCCAAGGCCACTTAGGCCATGGCCTAGGGCACCACAGGAGCAAGGGCACCAAAGCAGCAGGCTAAACTGGTGCAGCATTTGCAAGCTTGCAAATGCTGCAATGCAGGGAGATCAGGTGAGCGCCTGACTGTGGTACTCTGCTGATAGCCACCTGCGCGGCAGCTGCCCTGCTCTCTGTGCATATTGGCATAGTGGCCGGCGGCTATGGACTTGGGCAGTATTCCAGAGTTACAAGCGGAGGATGTGGAATAGCAGCCGCCAGTCGCTCACATCTCCGCTCGTCTCCAACGTAGAAGCTTCCTCTTCCCGTCTGACTCGCTGGCAAGTCAGAAGTAGGGATGGTTGGAAATGCCAATTTCTGATTCCATGGTAAATCTGCATTCCACTATTGCCAATTACCGATTCCGCTTTCCGCTACCAATTTCCGCATTCCATTGCGGAATTTCCGCCGGAAATTGCGGAAATTCCGCTCGACTTTAACATCGATTTTCTCAAAAACTATAAGAAAAAACTAGAAGAGATTCTGTTGAATAAACCCTGAAAATTTGGTGTTTCTAGGACTTACGGGGGCTTTGCTATTAACCGCTAAAGTCGGCTGATTTTTACTGTAATGTAAATGCAGAAAACAGGCAGATGCAGATTTTCTGCATTTTACAATACAGTAAAAATCCGCCGACTTTAGCGGTTAATAGCAAAGCCCCCGTAAGTCCTAGTTTATTAAACTGAAACTTTCAAAAAGACCTTATAGATTTTGAGAAAATCAATGTTAAAGTCGAGCGGAATTTCCGCAATTTCCGGTGGAAATTTCGCAATGGAATGCGGAAATTGGTAGTGGAAAGTGGAATCGGTAATTGACAATAGTCGGGCGGAATTTCCGCAATTTCCGGCAGAAATTTCCACGATTTCCGCCTACCACACTTGCATTACCGATTTCCGCATTCCGATGCGGAAATGCAATTTCCGATCGGAATTTCGGAAATTGCATTTCCACGGAATCCGAATGAGCATCCCTAGTCACAAGTGAGAGATGCTGGTTGGAGGGACAGATGTACAACAGTGTCTGATGGAGACAGAGGGGAAGAGGAAGCTTCTGTGCTGGAGATGAGCGGAGAGGTGGCACTGATGGCTACCGCAGTATGGAGGTGAGCTGGCTACCTATACTGAAAGGTGTAAGTGGGAAAGGGAGGGATTAATGGAGGGGGAGGGGTCATCAGGCTACCTATACTGGGGGCTGGGGGGGGGGGGCGGGGGTGGTCATCAGACTACCTATACTAGAGGGAAAGGGGGAGGGGTTATTTGGCTATCTATACTGAAGGGGGGCGGCTGGTGACAGTGGCCTTGGGCGGTAAAGAGTACAAATCCGGTCCTGGCAAACACACTAGCGTTTCCCGCAACACTAACGATTCTGCCTAGTCTCAGACCCCTTTCACACTGGCGCATTGCGTTTTCCTATTTTGCTGCAGTGTAACACTACACCAATGATAGTCTATGGGGGATGTCATACCTGGTGCAGTGCGATGCGCCGGAAGTCGTGAATTTGCCGCCCAAACACCAGCGCATTGTCGGGCAACATGCGCGGTGACCAAAGTCATGTAAGTCTATGGTGATCCAGTTTTTTTTTACATTTTTCATCTTAGCGTTGTGGCGTGCATGCGCGGAAGCGTATTTTTTCAACACACTTCTGCGCAATTTTAATTTCGGGCACAGGAAGTGAGCGTTAGAGAGCCTCACTTCCTGTTTTGCCTGCAGCTAAAAAGGAGATTACCGCGATCGTCGCAACGCTGCCACAACGCCGGTGGGCTGCCTGAAACTGGCCTCACAGCATTTTACTGGACCAAGCCTTTGTTTTCCCCACTTTCTACTCTGATCTGATAACAATTCATCATATGTGCAATGCATGCAAACTGCTAGAGCTCTCATTCAATTTACAGACCTATTAAAACACATTATACCATTAATTGAAAGTACAGCGTCCTAGATCTGCTTGTATTACGCCTCATTGCATGTGCAATGTCATTTGACAAGAAATTAAGAATTCATATCTCTGGTCATTTTAATATTTCTGGTGTCACTTTTCATCATTGTAGTTTTTCTCATCTCCCCTCCAGATATATGTTGTTTATTAATCCCATACATTATTAATGCAGCATAATTACTAGCGGATCAGTACTTGCAGTGTGGCATATACTGCAATAAGACAGTCACATTGTGAAATACTGGCCAGCAGGGCCGGGCAGAGGCAAGAGAGGCTCCAGCCTCAGGGCACAGTGTAGGAGGGGGCGCACAACTCACTCAACCATTCCCCTATTGTGTTTTAAAGAGGAACTCCAGTGAAAATAATGTAATAAAAAAAGTGCTTCATTTTTACCATAATTATGTATAAATGATTTAGTCAGTGTTGGCTCATTGTAAAATCTTTCCTCTCCCAGATTCACATTCTGACATGTATTACATGGTGACATTGTTACTGTGGGCAGGTTATGTAGCTGCTCCTAGCTGTTTTGGCTGTTAGAGACAGCTGTAAGCAGCTATTTCCTGTCTGTGAACATTGTTACATTGTGGCAGTTTGCCCAGAGTACCGCGGTCCCAGAGCTTCTTGTGGGAGGGGTTTCACTACAATATCAGTCATACAGCGCCCCCTGATGGTCTGTTTGTGAAATGCAATAGATTTGTCATGTAAAAGGGGGTATCAGCTACTGATTGGGATAAAGTTAAATTCTTGGTCGGAGTTTCTCTTTAAGCAAAGAGAAAAAGAAAAGTGGATACATGGCAGTGACTGCAAGCCAGATAACTAGAGATTAAGGTGTTGGGGGCCCTGGGGCGCCTCTTACTCTAATAGCAATCAGAGTGTGACGGCTGGAGTGGGAGGGATGAAGGGCGCACTTTGGTGTCTCGGCCTTGGAGGACCTTGTCCTGCCTCTGCTGGCCAGAGAAGTGCGAAGGCAGCAACCAGCAGGGAGTGAAACTGAGGGCTGTCACTTGGTCAGTGTTTTTGCAAAACTATAGCAGTCTTCAGGAAACTGCATGGCAGTCATCGGTTAAAGAGAACCCGTGACCAAGGATTGAACTTCATCCCAATCAGTAGCTGATATTCCCTTTCCCATGAGAAAGCCTTACCTTTTCTCAAACGGATCATCAGGGGGCTCTGTATGGCTGATATTGTGTTGAAACCCCTCCCACAGGCTGACTAAATAATTTATTCATCATTATTGACAAAATTGAGCACTTTTGTTCATTACATTATTTTCACAAGGACGGAAGGGGGAGGGGGGGGGGTAGAAGGGATTAACTTCATTAATTTTTAATTAAAATTTAACCTGAGTGTATTTTTACATTTTGGTCACTAGATGGCACTGCAAACTCTATCCTGGGTTACCAGGAAGCGTCTTTTATATTTTGCACATCACTTTACTTTTATTATTACCAAGGGACATGGCCCCTGATCGGGGTCATGTGCATTCATTCCAGGCACTGTGATTGGATCGGGGAACATTAGTTCTGCTTTCACAATCACCTGCCGCCGGGAATGCACATGCGCGTGCATCCGACGTGGAAACACTGGATGCGTATACATGTCCAGATACACCAGAGCGGCTCCTATCTGGACAACTATAGTCATCCAGATAGGATTAAGTGGTTATTTTCCTTCTTACCAGAGAAGTTTAGGGAGTTATGCAGAGGATCATGGGGCCCCTGTGCTTATACAGACCTCCTTCTCTTTGGAGGTTCAAAAGACAAGAGCTTGGGGGGAGATGATGGATTTGTTAGAGGATTGGTCAACCCTGAGGTCATATCTTAATACGTGACACAAATTCCAGGGGCATAACTAGAAATTACTGCCCACCCCTGCAAAACTTTGGATGGGCCCCCCTAAACAACTCCCCCCCGCTTTCTGCACAAGTAAATTGATAATGCATACATGCAGATACAAATAGACACAATTACTTTGGCTTCTGTGTTAAAACGTGCATGTTCTCACACATACAGACACACACGGTGTGCGGAAAACGCATATAGAATGCCGACAGACGAGTGCGCTCCCAGCCTCAGCTTATTACACTCATTCTGTCCATCTCTAAGGGCAGCAGAACTGGCTCTGCAGACTCCTCCAGCATCACTACAGTACTCAGCAATTGGGAAGGGGGTGGAGAGGTGGTTGGTGGCAGGGAGCTGCACACAACACCACTGAATAGGGACTGTCTACAAATCTTTGTCTGCATAACCTTATATGATTCCTTATCAGTGGCTGAGCAGATGCAGTCATTAGAACAACTGTGCAGAGAGCAGAACGTTTGTTCTCTCTGTTCCTTTAGTTGTCAGTCTCTCAAGAGAGGTAAAAGAAGCTACTCCCCCCCCCCCCCATGGGGCCCCTTGCGGCTTCTGGGCCCCCCTGCGGCTGCATCCCTTGCAGGTTTTATTGTTACGCCCTTGCATTTGGCCCTAGGTGCCCCCCTCATGTTGCCAGCTGGCAATGACCCTCTCTACAGTGGACTTATTCTACGATGCTTTCAATAATGAATGTTTTATGTTACTATTTGATAGCATGATGTTTAGATCATGTGTACAGTTTATGTTATGTATTTTGTATTATAATAATGATTGAAACAGAAATGCTATTTTCACAGATGGAACACAATACTAAAATCTCTTTTTTTTCATGGCTTTACTCGTATGGTGCTGAACTATTGGGTCATTAAAGAGGCCCTGTAGTGACAGACTGTAGAATGCAGTCATTTATTCAGGATGCCCACTTTTATGATAATTTCCCTGGTTTCAGCATCAGAAACACCTCCTATATCCGTATATCGCTGTATATTGGTATCTAGCCCCGCCCTCCCCTGTGAGGCTCCCGTTATGCAGTATTCTCCCAGAGCATTCTAGGAAACCAGCAGTGGTGTAGCAATAGTGGATGCAGAGGTAGTGACTGCACAGGGGCCTCTGGAAGAGAGGGGCCCACTAGGGGACCTCCTTCATCCATATAATTAGCTTTCCTTGGTGCTATGCTGGTAATGAGCACCTCTATACAGTATGTACATTGCATAGTGGCAATCCCTAAAGAAAACCTGTAACTAAAACCTCGGGTGGGGGAAGCCTCCGGATCCTATCGAGGCTTCACCTTCCTCCTCTGTCCCATGGTGGTCTCACTCTGGCCCTTCGAACAGCGGGGATGTAAATATTTACCTTCCCGGCTCCAGCGCAGGCGCAGTATCGGCTCTCCGCTCGGAGATAGGTGGAAATAGCCGATCTCTGTCGGTCCGCTCTACTGCACAGGTGCAAGACTCCTGTGCCTGCATAGTAGAGCAGACCAGACACAGATCAGCTATTTCCACCTATCTCCGTGCTGAGAGCCGCAACAGCGCCCCCGCTGGAGACAGGAAAGGTAAATATAGCAAGCTTTGTCGGGCTTGTCGAGAGAGGATTACGAGATGCCTCGGGGGAGCCAGCGCAGGACTGCCTGCAGCTACAGGGATGGGGAAGCCTCATTGGGTCCCTGAGGCTTCCCCCTCCCGAGGTAAGTACCCCCTAGGGGATGTTTTTTTTTAGTACAGAGTTTCTTTAACAAACTGTTTTCTTACTCTAAATACACCTCTCTGACATTGCAGCTGTCCTTGGTAGGTTTTGGGGCTCCATATCAATAGAGTGCTTGGGGCGCGATGTAAAACTTGCATCGGGGCCTCAAGCTCCTTACTTACGCCGCTGGAGACCAGGTATTATATTCACTGGCTTCGGAATCCTCAGGAACGAACATTCTACTGTGATGCACCTGGCAGAACTAAAGCTCTCACCACCTGTGATAAAATTCAGAATGTAAATCGGGGAGAGGAGAGATCTTACAATGGGCAAACACTGACTACATTATTTATACATAAATGTTGTAACAAAAAAACAAAAAACAAAAAAAAAGCCATTTTATTAACCACTTCACCCCAAAGGGGTTTTTACCCTAACGGACAAGAGCGATTTTCACCTTTCAGTGCTCATCCCTTTTATTTGCCAATAGCTTAAAGGGAAGGTTCAGGGAGGGTGGAGGAAAAATAAAAATAAATTTCCACTTACCTGGGGCTTCCTCCAGCCCGTGGCAGGCAGGAGGTGCCCTCACCGCCGCTCCGCAGGCTCCCGGTGGTCTCCGGTGGCCGACCCGACCTGGCCAGGCCGGCTGCCAGGTCGGGCTCTTCTGCGCTCCAAGTCCTGGTACTTCTGCGTCCCACGCCGGCGCTCTGACGTCATCGGACGTCCGCCGGGCTGTACTGCGCATGCTCAGAACTACTGCGCATGCGCAGTACAGCCCGGCGGACGTCCGATGACGTCAGCGCGCCCGCGTGGGACGCAGAAGTACCAGGACTTGGAGCGCAGAAGAGCCCGACCTGGCAGCCGGCCTGGCCAGGTCGGGTCGGCCACCGGAGACCACCGGGAGCCTGCGGAGCGGCGGCGAGGGCACCTCCTGCCTGCCACGGGCTGGAGGAAGCCCCAGGTAAGTGGAAATTGATTTTTATTTTTCCTCCCCCCTCCCTGAACCTTTCCTTTAATCACTACTAATCACAATGAAATTATCTATATCTTGGTTTTTTTCACCACCAATTAGGCTTTTTGGGGTTGATATTTGTTTTCAGTAATTACTTTATTTTCTATGCATTTTAAAGGGAAAAACAAGGAAAAAATGAAAAAATTCACTATTTCTCCAATTTCATCCCCTATAGTTTTAATATAAACACTGCTACTGTACATAAAACCCACACATTTGATCTCCCTATTTGTCCTGGTTATCACAAGATTTTAATTATGTCCATAGTACAAAGTATGGTGACAATATATTATTTGGAAATACAGGTGTATTTTTTCTATGGTGTTTTTTTTTTTCATTGATCACACGTGCACGTGCACAGGAACGCACACGTGCATGCACGGGAGCGCGCGCACGAGCACAGCGGCAGCAGCACTGTTTGACTTATAAAAACGTCCTGGAGCCGTTAAGAGGCTCTAGCAGGATGTTTTTATAAGTCTGCTTTTCATTAAATGGTTAAGTTATTTTCCCTACAGTTGCTTTTTAACTTTAGTTGATCATATGACACCATCATATGAATAGATTTGTGTTCATTACAGTTTTATTATGCGTTGTAAACCACTAATGATGCATCGTTATCATTGTCTCCGGCCTTCTACCTGGAAAATAGAATATCCCTTCTAGACAGTTCTGCAGGTTTAGGAGCAATAAGTGTGGACTGATTCGAATATCAGAGCCTCCGTAGAAGCACATATACGCGCAAAACGGCTGTAAGGCTATCAGTGCCCAGCACCCTCCGCTACCCACAACGCTTCAAACACCGGTATGTTGCATGTTTGCACCAATTGTATTTACTTTGTAATAACTTTGGAATAAATAGCTGACTGCAGTGCTGGTCTCCTCTCCTCTCTCTCCTTCTCCTGCACAGTGATTCGAATATCTGTCAGCAGGGAAGTAACTACAGGGAACAGACCCTGCAGCTGCAGCGGGCCCAGAGCTGTAAGGAGGTTTAGGGCCGGTTCTCTCAAGAAGCAAGGTGAAACATTTGCATTGGGCGCAGAGATTACAGGGGTAGCATTTTTGTACTGTGTGTTTACACTAACAGCATGCAGTCAGAGTAGGAGGAGAAGCGAGAGGAGAGTGAGGTGAAGACTATAGGTCATCATTGGGGAAAAGCAGCTTGTTGTGCTGTGTGAGGAGTCTGACAATAAGTGAGGACGAGGAGGCAGGATCAAACTGATCACATGCTTCTCCTTGAGTTCTCCTGAGCAGGGCCATCCCTATTGAAGAGATCTGGCTTTTTAACTGTAGGGCCTGCTGAATTCCCAACCTATGTATCAGCCCCTATGCCCCAATCTACCTCTGCAGTCTTCACCCTATGTGGTGCATCCCTTCTTAAACAGGACACAAAGTAACGTCTACCTGACTACAGTAACACCAAGGTCTTAATGCACAAGGTATAAGGACTGATGACGAGTGAAGGCCGAGATACCAACAATACCCACTAAGCAAAACACAGGCGGAGGAGATCGAAATAAGCCAGGAGAAATTAAACATCCAATTTGCGCTAAGCAATCTCGGAATCAGATACAAGCGAAAGGTCGGTCCAGGCAGCAATCAAGAGGCAAAAGTTCAATCAGGACGCCAGTCAAGAATGGTCAAGTTCAGGCAAGAGGTCAAATCTAGGCAATCAATCATAGAGTAAATATCCAAACAGGCGAGCACCCAGCAACTAGCAAAGCTAACACTATCACGGGCAATCAGAAAGTGCAGAGCCACGTATTTAAATACACACTCACCAATCAGTGGCCGGCCACAAGCAATCCACCAATCACACATGACTCCTGCGTGGTCACGTGCGATGGCCTTATGATGACGGCACTTGAGTCTACCCGCTGCGCCCTAAACCCGGAAATGCGGGGAGCAACACGGGCACAAGCAGCAGGTAGAGTCTCTTACATTAACGTTGCTAGGAAGACACACACATACAGTATATGGCTGAATTTTCCTTCTGTTGGACGTCACACTTTTTATCATGTATAATCTTTCTGTAGTAACTATCGTTTCATGCTCCGGAAACTCTGTGGGAGAGGCACTGTGCGTTTTCACATTATAGAGCATAAAATAGCAGGTTACAATAGCTCTTCAATTTATCTAGTATAACTCTTCATAAAAGAGCGAGAAAAGAGAAAATCTGTTCTTTGTCTCCTGTATAACGAGCGCTCTGAAAGACTCATTTCCTTTTCATCCACAGAAGTCACACGGATTCCTGCTTTCATTTTCAGGCCACTACAGTACAAATGACAGTTGGATGTGGATAGGTGGCAGTGGGAAACGAGAGCAATTTATTTCAGCACAAGTTAGATATGTGAGATTCACAGTGTTATCTGAAGTACACAACATTTCTACCCCAACTGCCTCCTTCACCGCTGGTATTTTACTGACCTCCAGAAAATCCCCACACAGATTTATAATCCGATGACTACCGTATTTTTCCGACTATAAGACGCTCCTGACCATAAGACACACCTAGGTCTAGAGGACAAAAACCAGGGGAGAAAAATATATACTAAACCTGGTGTATTCATGGTGAAGGGGCATCTTGTGGATTATGCCCCCTTTGTACCTCATGCTCCCTTATACCTCTTGTGTCTCCCTGTGTCCTCCTCAATCCCCCATGTGTCCTCCTCTGTCCTCCTTGTGTCCTCCTCTATGCCCCTTTGTGTCCTCCTCTATGCCCCTTTGTGTCCCCATGTCCTCAGTTTGTCCCCCCGTGTCCTCCCCTGCATGGGCACAGTACAGGAAGTCCCTGACATTGCGGTGGGTTGGAGGTTGGTATTGGCAGGCGTTCACAAGTCAAGAACTCCCTGCATTTGGACTATAAGATGCAGTGACTTCCGCCACCACTTTTTGGGGAGAAAAAGTGAGTCTTACCTTCCAAAAAATAAGGTACTTTGTCGTTGGCCTCAGTGTTGGTGCAGAGGCCATGCAATAATGCTACAAAAACATCAATCAGCGCCAACTGATATTATATGTTGCCAGAGCTCAAATCTATGAATTATTGAACTTTTAATCTCTTTCCTGATCTCAGAAGCCATTTACTGACAGGAAAATGTTTTATGGCTGTAATTACTTATCAGTGAGGGTTTCGGTATAGTCTGACCCAGTCCGATTCGGTCCTAAACCCAGACAGGACCTGTCACTTGCATACCTGATGTTTAACTCTTTCTGTCAAAGAAAGAAGAAAATAGAAAGATAAAGATGACCAGCACTTGCCAATTCTTAAAAAGCAGGGTATTTATTCACAAAAAAAGAGTGAATAAAAGTAGCCATGACATCCGGACTTCCAGAATGTAACTATAGCTCTTGATAATAAATATAGCTCTTAGCTGCATACAATTGCATGAGGACTTCCTCCAGAATAGGTTACGCCTCCATTGCAGCCCAATTCTAGTCACAACGGACTGTCGCCGTTTCAAACGGATAAACTGCTCTTTGTTCGTTGTGACTAGAATTGGGCTGCAATGGAACCGTAACCTATTCTGGAGGAAGTGAATAAATACCCTGCTTTTTAAGAATTGACAAGTGCTGGTCATCTTTATCTTTCTATTTACATCAAGTCTGTGTTAGCCACACGGGCTAGACCTGGCACAGCCGTTGAAGCAAGGCAGGTGTGTTGTCCAAGAAGTACGAAACAAAGAAAGAAGAAAAGGAACACAGCGTAGTTATTTGAGCAATTGGCACTATACAGACACATGTCTATCTCATTATGTCACATGTCACCTCGGTTGTCCTTTAAGCATCTTGTGCCCACCATCACCAAAAGGTAAACAAGGAGGCTTACCAGCCACACACAACCCGCATTGTAAGGTTGTGTGTACAGTATTAGCAGCCCGGGGAAGTTGGATCAGCCAACCAGGGTCCAAACATACTCCAATCCCGCGGTCAAAGTAGGTATGGCGTCCCAATGTCAGGCCTGTCTGGTCAATGACTACAGTTCAGACCGTATGTCCATATCACTGACCCAGAGCCAAGCCTTTAACACCTACACAAACTCCTACCTAACACAATACTACAATGCACCCTGCTGGTAGATGTAGCATACAGTTTGACAGATAGTAATCCATCAAACAGAACCTGATTATTCTTGGCAAGCAGTGGGCACAGTAGATATATCTATAGATATAAAATCGGATGTATGTACAGTATGTGTGTGTGTGTGTATGCGCCGCGATCACTGGAAAGCGGCTTAACCGATTTGAACGAAACTTGGTATACAGATCCCTTACTACCTGGGATGATACGTTCTGGGGGTCTCGTGTGCTCCCTGCACACGTGGGCGGAGCTACAAATAGCAAATCAGATTTCACCTATTCATGTCAATGGAAAAAAAGGAAAAGGCTGCCATTCTCACAGTAATCGAGCCAAAGTCCCCACACTTGGCACAGTTAGAGGTTACAAATCCAGGAAAAGGGGGCGGAGCATAAAACAGCCTATCACATTTCAGCCATTCATTTTTAATGGGAAAATGTAAACTGCAGCCATTCTTAGACTGTTAATCGCAGGATTATCAAACTTGGCACACTTGGTCACTGGGTGAATGAGTTTAGGATTCAGGAAAGTGGGTGGAGCCTACAACAGCCAATCAAAAATCACCTATCGATTTTCAAGGGGAATATTTAAATTGCTGCCATTCTTACACTGTTTTTGGCAGAAGCTTCAAAATTGCTACAGTTGGTTGTTGGGTGACTGGGGTCCAAATTTACTAAAGGGGCGGGGCCACAAACAGCCAATCAGATTTCCTTGGAGGATAAACTGCTTCCATTCACACATTGTTGATGCCAGGAAACTGAAAGCTCACAAACTTGGTCATTTAGTGACTGTGTGTCAAGGTTAGAAAAAGTGGGCAGAGCCAAAGACAAGTTTCACTGGTCAAATATAAACTGCAGCCATTCTTACACGGTTAATGACAGGGTTCTCAAAATTTGCACAGTTGGTCACTGGGAGACTGGGATTAATATTCAGGAACATGGAGCCTACAACAGCCAATCAAAATTCACCTGTTGATTTTCAAAGGAAATATTTACATTGCTGCTATTCTTACACTGTTAATAGGAGATGCCTCAAACCTGGTACAGTTGGTCACTGGGGGACTGGGGTTCAAATTCAGAAAGGGGGCAGAGCTACAAACAGCCAATCAGATTTGATTATTTTCAATGGGAATATAGAAATGATTGATACCAAGGACCCCAAAGCTCATAAACTTGGTAATTGAGTGATTGTATGTCAAGGTTAGAGAAAGTGGGCGGCGCCAACAACTACAATTTTTACATGGGAAAATATAAACTGCAACCATTCTTACACTGTTAATGGCAGGGTTCCCAAACTTGAAACAGTTGGCCACTAGGTGACTGGGATTAATATTTAGAAAGTGGGTGGAGCCTACAACAGCCAATCAAAATTCACCTATTGATTTTTAAGGGCAATATTTACATTGCTGCAATTCTTACACTCTTAATAGCAGATGCCTCAGATCTGGTACAGTCAGTCACTGGGAGACTGGGGTTTACATTCTGAAAAGGGGGTGGGCTACAAAAAACCAATCAGATTTGTTTCATTTCAATGGAAAAATGCAACTTATTGATGCCAAGGACTTCAAAGTTCATAAACTTGGTCATTGAGTGACTGTATGCCAAGGTTAGAAACAGCCAAAAACAAATAACTTTTACATGGGAAAATATAAACTGCAGCCATTCTTACACTGTTAATGGTAGGGTTTTCAAACTCGACACAGTTGGTCACTGGGTGACTGGGATTAATATTCAGAAAAGTAGGTGGCTAGAGTTGAGCTGAAATTTTCGTAATTTCGCATTACTATAATTACGCATGCGAAATTTGCGATTACGATGCGAAATTAGCGTAGCGAAATTGCCATTAAAATCGTAATTGAAAATACTGTAAGCGTAATTTTCAACGCGAAATTTCGCGTTTCGTTCATGCCGTAATTTCGCATTAAACGCTACCGTAATTTCGCGTTAAACCGTAACGCTCCGTATAATATAAAAAAGCCGCCGACTTTAAGGGTTAATAGCAAAGCCCCCTTAAATGCTAAGAGCCTCAAATTTGGAGAATATATTAAGGAGATCAGGAGGAATAAGAGGAAAAAATTTTTTTTCAAAAAGACCTTATAGTTTTTGAGAAAATCGATGTTAAAGTTTCAAAGTAAAAATGTATACATTTAAAAACCCGCCGACTTTAACGGTTAATAGCAAAGCCTGCTTAAAGTTTAGGAACACCAAATTCCTAGGGTATATTAAGGGGATCAGTGGGAATAAGAGGAAAAAAATTTTTTTCAAAAACACCTTATAGTTTTTGAGAAAATCGATTTTTAAGTTTCAAGGGCAAAAATGTCTTTTAAATGCGGAAAATGTCAGGTTTTTTTGCACAGGTAACAATAGTGTATTATTTTCATAGATTCCCCCAAGTGGGAAGAGTTTTACTTACTTCGTTCTGAGTGTGGGAAATATAAAAAAAAACCGACGTGGGGTCCCCCCTCCCAGACCTCTTTAACCCCTTGTCCCCCATGCAGGCTGGGATAGCCAGAATGCGGAGCACCGGCCGCGTGGGGCTCCGCACCCTGACTATACCAGCCCGCATGGTCCATGGATTGGGGGGTCTCGGAAGGGGAGGGGCAGCCAAGCTTTCCCCTCCCCCTCCGAGCCCTTGTCCAATCCAAGGACAAGGGGCTCTTCTCCACCTCCGATGGGCGGTGGAGGTGGAGGCCGCGATTTCCTGGGTGGGGGGTTCATGGTGGAATCTGGGAGTCCCCTTTAAAAAGGGGTCCCCCAGATGCCCACCCCCCTCCCAGGAGAAATGAGTATAGAGGTACTTGTAGTACCCCTTACCCATTTCCTTTAAGAGTTAAAAGTAAATAAACACACAAACACATAGAAAAAGTATTTTAATTGAACAAAAAACATAACCACGAAAAAAGTCCTTTAATATTCTTAATTAACCATTAATACTTACCTGTCCCTTTAAATAAATGATCCCACGCAATATCCTCGGAAATGTTCTATCAGTTACAATGTAACAAAGTTATTATGTAACAACTTTGTTACATTGTAACTACGCCGCACCCGACGCCACTCGCCGCTCAGCCGCCGCATACGCGTCCGTGCAGGACGCTAAGTCCCCGCAGCTCCCGCTGTCCACCCCGCCCACATCTGTCACCCACATGTCACCCACATGTGGGTGACATGTGGGTGACATGTGGGAGAGGCGGGGAGGGCAGCGGAGCCGGCGGGGACTTAGCGTCCTGCACGGACCCGACAGAGCTCTGAGCTATATAGCTCAGAGCTCTGAGAAGCATCTTTGTATTTGGGCTCCAAGGAGCCCCATTGGTCCTTAGCAGACCAATGGGGTTCCTTCAAATCAGAAGGAACCCCATTGGTCTGCTAAGGACCAATGGGGCTCCTTGGAGCCCAAATACAAAGATGCTTTCGAGAGCTCTGAGCTATAGCTCAGAGCTCTGTCGGGTCCTGCAGCGCAGACGCGGCGGCGGCGGCGGCAGCGGTGAGTGACGTCGGGTGCGGCGTAGTTACAATGTAACAAAGTTGTTATATTGTAATAACTTTGTTACATTGTAACTGATAGAACATTTCCGAGGATATTGCGTGGGATCATGTATTTAAAGGGACAGGTAAGTATTAATGGTTAATTAAGAATATTAAAGGACTTTTTTCGTGGTTATGTTTTTTGTTCAATTAAAATACTTTTTCTATGTGTTTGTGTGTTTATTTACTTTTAACTCTTAAAGGAAATGGGTAAGGGGTACTACAAGTACCTCTATACTCATTTCTCCTGGGAGGGGGGTGGGCATCTGGGGGACCCCTTTTTAAAGGGGACTCCCAGATTCCACCATGAACCCCCCACCCAGGAAATCGCGGCCTCCACCTCCACCGCCCATCGGAGGTGGAGAAGAGCCCCTTGTCCTTGGATTGGACAAGGGCTCGGAGGGGGAGGGGAAAGCTTGGCTGCCCCTCCCCTTCCGAGACCCCCCAATCCATGGACCATGCGGGCTGGTATAGTCAGGGTGCGGAGCCCCACGCGGCCGGTGCTCCGCATTCTGGCTATCCCAGCCTGCATGGGGGACAAGGGGTTAAAGAGGTCTGGGAGGGGGGACCCCACGTCGTTTTTTTTTTATATTTCCCACACTCAGAACGAAGTAAGTAAAACTCTTCCCACTTGGGGGAATCTATGAAAATAATACACTATTGTTACCTGTGCAAAAAAAACTGACATTTTCCGCATTTAAAAGACATTTTCGCCCTTGAAACTTAAAAATCGATTTTCTCAAAAACTATAAGGTCTTTTTGAAAAAAAAATTTTTCCTCTTATTCCCACTGATCCCCTTAATATACCCTGGGAATTTGGTGTTCCTAAACTTTAAGCAGGCTTTGCTATTAACCGTTAAAGTCGGCGGGTTTTTAAATGTTTACATTTTTCCTTTGAAACTTTAACATCGATTTTCTCAAAAACTATAAGGTCTTTTTGAAAAAAAATTTTTTCCTCTTATTCCTCCTGATCTCCTTAATATATTCTCCAAATTTGAGACTCTTAGCATTTAAGGGGGCTTTGCTATTAACCCTTAAAGTCGGCGGCTTTTTTATATTATACGGAGCGTTACGGTTTAACGCGAAATTACGGTAGCGTTTAATGCGAAATTACGGCATGATACGACTGTAATGCGAAAATTACGCGAAAATTACGCTTACGCGAAATTTCGCGAAATCCTTCTTCATTACGATTATGTACTTACGGCCATAATCGTAATTACACTAATTACGCGAAATTTCGCAAAATCGTAATTAGGTCATTACGCTCATCTCTAGGTGGAACCTACGACAGCCAATTAAAATTCACCTATTGATTTTCAAGGGGAATATTGAAACTGCTGCCATTCTTACATTGTTAATGGCAGCAGCCTCAAACCTGCTACAGGCGGTCATTAAGAGACTGGGGTTCAAATTTACTAAAGGGGTGGAGCCACACACAGCCAATCAGATTTGTTTGCTGAATAAATTGCTTCCATTCACACAATTTTGATGCCAGGAGCCCGAAAGCTCACAAACTTGGTAATTGAGTGACTGTGTGCAAACGTTGCAAAAACTGGGTGGAGTCAAAAACAGATTGCGCTGGGAAAATGTAAACTGCAGCCCTTCTTCACTGTTAATGGCAGGGTTCTCAAACTTTGCGCAGTTTGTTACTGGGTGACTAGAATTATTATTCAGAAAAGCGGGTGGAGCCTATAAAAGCCAATCAATATTCATCTGTTGATTTTCAAGGGGTATATTGAAATTACTGTCATTCTTGCACTGTTAATTGCACAAGCCTCAAACCTGGTACAGTTGGTAATTGGGTCACTGGGTTTCAAATTCAGAAAAGGGGGCGGAGCCACAAACACACAATCAGATTTGTTTTTATTGACGCCAAGGACCTGAAAGCTAACAAAATTAGTCGTTGAGTGACTGTGTGTCAAGGTTGCAAAAAGGGGCAGAGCCAAAAACAAATTTCATTGGGAAAATGTAAACTGCAGGCCGTCTTACACTGGTAATGGCAGGGTTCTCAAACTTTGCCCAGATGGTCACTGGGTGACTGAGATTAATATTCAGTTAAGTAGGTGGAGCCTATAATATCCGATCAAAATTCACCTGTTGATTTTCAAGGCGAATATTTAAATTGCTGCCATTTTTACACAGTTAAGAGCAGATGCCTCAAACCTGCCTTAATTGGTCATTGGGTGACTGGGGTTCAAATGCTGGAGCTGGGTGGAGTCACAAACCGCCAATCTGATTTATTTAATTTCTTTGAGCATATCCAAATTATTGATGCCAAAGCTCAAAAACTAGGTCCCTGATTGTTAGTACGTTAGCTTTAAAAAAAGGGAGTGGAGCTGACACCAGCCAAATATATACCTGGGCAACGCCGGGTCATCAGCTAGTATATATATATATATATATATATATATATATATATATATATATATATGTGTAATAGTCACCTGAGGCCTAGTGGATGGGGCTATCCAGACGAGTGAATCAGATGATAACAGTGTCAGGAGTTCCTAGTGAGTAGCAAGGTAGTCTAGATAGGTACTTTCCAGAGATTGCGTAATCAAGGCAAGCCGCGTTCGGTCCAGGCAGAGTTCATGCAAATCCGTGTCCAAGCAAAGGGTCAATCTAGGCAGCAAGGCAAAGCGAAGTCCAGGTACAAAGCAAGGTTGGCAAAGTATATCCAGCAGAGATAAACGTGGTCAGGATGCAAGCAATAGTCAGCAACAGGAATCAAGCAGAGGTTAAACGTGGTCAAGATACAAGGCAATGGTTGGCAACAGGAATCCAATGACTGAGTGCTGCCCAGCAACAAGCCAAAGCTAATGCTATCACGGGCGATGACTGGGGCGCTCACCAAGTTTAAATACTAGAACTAACCAATCAACACAAGCAGAATTGAAAACAAACAAATAGCAATCCAGCGTGTTGGCTAGTCGGGGTCCGTTAAAAATGGCGCCAGTTATCGTAGTTAAAAAACGGCGCCCCATAAAGAACCATTATCACTAGTTATTTTTCGTTTTTGACAGCTAAAAAATGGCGCCGGCTTTAAAAACGATATTTATCGTTTATATTTATATTTGTATTGCTCCCAAACGATATTTATCGTTTTAACCCCTGCTTTGCTGCCGTTTGGAAAATATCTGCCCGCCGGCTTTAATGTTTAATAGCAAAGCCCCCTTAAAAGCTAAAAACACCAAATTTGCAGGGAATGTTAAGAAGAATATTGTGAACAAGAGGAAAAAAAATCTTTCAAAAAGACCTTATAGTTTTTGAGAAAATCGATTTTGAATATTCTTCTTCTGACCGTGGGAAAATTAAACGCCTGCCGACTTTAGCGGTTAATAGCAAAGCCCCTTTAAATGCCAGAAACACCAGGGGCTCGATACACAAAGCGGTGCTAACCCAGTTAGAGACTTTAGGCATGATAACCATTGCACCACGCTGGTGAAAAGCCAGTTTAGGTGTGATAAGTTTAGGCATGATAAGTTTAGGTGTGATAAGTTTAGGCATGATAAGTTTAGATAAGTTTAGATCGCTTGCAAAGTCCAGCACGCAAAGCAGCGCCATTAAACTTTATACGAAGTGCACCAGACTTTGCTAGCGTAAAACTTTTGATCAGCTGTGCACTGCGGTGCTAACCCAGTTGGCGCTTAAACTTATCATGCCTAAACTTATCACACCTAAACTTATCATGCCTAAACTTATCACACCTAAACTTATCACACCTAAACTTATCATGCCTAAACTGAGTTTAGGCATGATAAAGGGCTTTTCACCAGCGTGCTAACTGTTAGCACCGCTTTGTGAATCGGGCCCCAAATGTGTAGGGAATGTTAAGAAAAATAGTGAGAACACGAAGAAAAAAAAAATTGTTCAAAAAGACCTTATGGGCAGCACGGTGGCGTAGCGGTTAGCTCTCTCGCCTTGCAGCGCTGGGTTCCTGGTTCGAATCCCGGCCAGGGCACTATCTGCAAAGAGTTTGTATGTTCTCTCCGTGTCTGCGTGGGTTTCCTCCGGGCACTCCGGTTTCCTTCCACATTCCAAAAACATACAGATAAGTTAATTGGCTCCCCCTAAAAATTGGCCCTAGACTACAGTACTTACACTACATAATATAGACATATGGCAATGGTAGGGATTAGATTGTGAGCTCCTTTGAGGGACAGTTAGTGACAATATATATATACACTGTACAGCGCTGCGTAATATGTCGGCGCTATATAAATACTAAATAATAATAATAATAATAATAATAGTTTTTGAGAAAATCGATTTTAAATCTTCAAAGGAAATGTATCCATTTAAATCGCGTACTGACATTTCGTGGAAACTTTTTCCGCCGACTTTAGCAGTTAATAGCAAAGTCCCCTTAAATCCTAGCAACACCAAATTTGCAGGATATGTTAAAAAGATACTGGGAAACAATATTTTAAAAAAAAAATTGAAAAATGTTATTTTTTTTTTTTTTTTTAATTAAATTTTTTGGGTTATGTTCAGAGTGTGGGAAAAGTTTTGAAAAAAATGACGTGGGGTCCCCCCTCCCGAGCCTCTGTAACCCCTTGTCTCCCATGCAGGCTGGGATAGCCAGAATGCGGAGCCCCGGCCGACTGGGGCTTCGCACCTTGAGCTATACCAGCCCGCATGGTCCATGGTATGGGGGGGCTTCGGGGGGGAGGGGCGGCCAAGCCTTCCCCTCCCCCCCGGAGCCCTTGTCCAATCCATGGACAAGGGGCTCTTCCCCACCTCCGGTGCCCCAGGAGGAGGTGGGGGCGACGACTCCCTGGGGGGGGGGGTTCATGGTGGCATCTGGGAGTCCCCTTTAAGAAGGGGAACCCAGATGCCTGCCCCCCCTCCCAGGAGAAATGAGTATAGGGGTGCAGGAGTACCCCTTACCCATTTCCATAAAGGGTTAAATGAAATAAAAACACAACCACGAGAAAAGTCCTTTAATGTTCTAAATTAACCAGAAATACTTACCTGTACCTTTAAGAAAAAAATCCCACGTCAATTAGGTCCCACGACAGTATCCTCTATCTTGCGACCTTCTGTTACATGTTGATTGAAGATCTCCGCCGCCCCGACGCCACACACGCCGCCTCCGCCACCGCACTGCTCTTAGCTATACTTAGTATAGCTAAGAGCAAAAAGCATCTTTAAATTTTAGCTCCAATGGTCCCCATTGGTTCCTTAACAGACCAATGGGGATCAGGAGGATGGCCATTGGTCGATAAGGAACCAATGGGGAGCCTTGGAGCCAAAATTTAAAGATGCTTTTTGTTCTCAGCTATACTTAGTATAGCTGAGAGTTGCGTCTATGCATCTATACAGACGCATTAGCGCTAGCTGCTGCTGCCCTCCCTGCCTCCCCCCACCTGTCACCCTCACCCATGCTGGCACCCATGGGTGCATTGGGTGCCAGCATGGGTGAGGGTGACAGGTGGGGGGAGGCAGGGAGGGCAGCGGCAGCTAGCGCTAATGCGTCTGTATAGACGCATAGACGCAACTCTCAGCTATACTTAGTATAGCTGAGAGCAATGCGGCGGAGGCGGCGTGTGTGGCGTCGGGGCGGCGGAGATCTTCAATCAACATGTATCAGAAGATCGCAAGATAGAGTATACTGTCGTGGGACCTGATTGGCGTGGGATTTTTTTCTTAAAGGTACAGGTAAGTATTTCTGGTTAATTTAGAACATTAAAGGACTTTTCTCGTTGTTGCGTTTTTATTTCATTTAACCCTTTATGGAAATGGGTAAGGGGTACTCCTGCACCCCTATACTCATTTTTCCTGGGAGGGGGGTTGGGCATCTGGGGGACCCCTTTTTAAAGGGGACTCCCAGATGCCACCATGAACCCCCCCCCAGGAAATCGCGGCCTCCACCTCCACCGCCCATCGGAGGTGGAGAAGAGCCCCTTGTCCATGGATTGGACAAGGGGCTCCGGGGGGGAGGGGGAGGCTTGGCCGCCCCTCCCCCCCGGAGTCCCCCCATACCATGGACCATGCGGGCTGGTATAGCTCAGGGTGCGAAGCCCCTGTCCGCCGGGGCTCCGCATTCTGGCTATCCCAGCCTGCATGGGGGACAAGGGGTTACAGAGGCTCGGGAGGGGGGACCCCACGTCATTTTTTTTTGAATTTGCTATCAATTTTTTTTTTTTAATGTTCAGAGTGGGGGAAATAAATTAAAAAAAAAAAAACGACGTGGGGTCCCCCCTCCCGAGCCTCTGTAACCCCTTGTCTCCCATGCAGGCTGGGATAGCCAGAATGCGGAGCCCCGGCCGACTGGGGCTTCGCACCCTGAGCTATACCAGCCCGCATGGTCCATGGTATGGGGGGGCTCCGGGGGGGAGGGGCGGCCAAGCCTCCTCCTCCCCCCCGGAGCCCCTTGTCCAATCCATGGACAAGGGGCTCTTCTCCACCTCCGATGGGCGGTGGAGGTGGAGGCTGCGATTTCCTGGGGGGGGGGGGGTTCATGGTGGCATCTGGGAGTCCCCTTTAAAAAGGGGTCCCCCAGATGCCCACCCCCCCTCCCAGGAGAAATGAGTATAGGGGTGCAGGAGTACCCCTTACCCATTTCCATAAAGGGTTAAATGAAAACAAAACACAACCACGAGAAAAGTCCTTTAATGTTCTAAATTAACCAGAAATACTTACCTGTACCTTTAAGAAAAAAATCCCACGCCAATCAGGTCCCACGACAGTATCCTCTATCTTGCGATCTTCTGATACATGTTGATTGAAGATCTCCGCCGCCCCGACGCCACACACGCCGCCTCCGCCGCATTGCTCTCAGCTATACTAAGTATAGCTGAGAGTTGCGTCTATGCGTCTATACAGACGCATTAGCGCTAGCTGCTGCTGCCCTCCCTGCCTCCCCCCACCTGTCACCCTCACCCATGCTGGCACCCAATGCACCCATGGGTGCCAGCATGGGTGAGGGTGACAGGTGGGGGGAGGCAGGGAGGGCAGTGGCAGCTAGCGCTAATGCGTCTGTATAGATGCATAGACGCAACTCTCAGCTATACTAAGTATAGCTGAGAACAAAAAGCATCTTTAAATTTTGGCTCCAAGGCTCCCCATTGGTTCCTTATCGACCAATGGGGATCCTCCTGATCCCCATTGGTCTGTTAAGGAACCAATGGGGACCATTGGAGCTAAAATTTAAAGATGCTTTTTGCTCTTAGCTATACTAAGTATAGCTAAGAGCAGTGCGGTGGCGGAGGCGGCGTGTGTGGCGTCGGGGCGGCGGAGATCTTCAATCAACATGTAACAGAAGGTCGCAAGATAGAGGATACTGTCATGGGACCTAATTGACGTGGGATTTTTTTCTTAAAGGTACAGGTAAGTATTTCTGGTTAATTTAGAACATTAAAGGACTTTTCTCGTGGTTGTGTTTTTATTTCATTTAACCCTTTATGGAAATGGGTAAGGGGTACTCCTGCACCCCTATACTCATTTCTCCTGGGAGGGGGGGCAGGCATCTGGGTTCCCCTTCTTAAAGGGGACTCCCAGATGCCACCATGAACCCCCCCCCCAGGGAGTCGTCGCCCCCACCTCCTCCTGGGGCACCGGAGGTGGGGAAGAGCCCCTTGTCCATGGATTGGACAAGGGCTCCGGGGGGGAGGGGAAGGCTTGGCCGCCCCTCCCCCCCGAAGCCCCCCCATACCATGGACCATGCGGGCTGGTATAGCTCAGGGTGCGAAGCCCCAGTCGGCCGGGGCTCCGCATTCTGGCTATCCCAGCCTGCATGGGAGACAAGGGGTTACAGAGGCTCGGGAGGGGGGACCCCACGTCATTTTTTTCAAAACTTTTCCCACACTCTGAACATAACCCAAAAAATGTAATTTAAAAAAAAAATAAATAACATTTTTCAATTTTTTTTTAAATATTGTTTCCCAGTATCTTTTTAACATATCCTGCAAATTTGGTGTTGCTAGGATTTAAGGGGACTTTGCTATTAACTGCTAAAGTCGGCGGAAAAAGTTTCCACGAAATGTCAGTACGCGATTTAAATGGATACATTTCCTTTGAAGATTTAAAATCGATTTTCTCAAAAACTATAAGGTCTTTTTGAACAATTTTTTTTTCTTCGTGTTCCCACTATTTTTCTTAACATTCCCTACACATTTGGTGTTTCTGGCATTTAAAGGGGCTTTGCTATTAACCGCTAAAGTCGGCGGGCGTTTAATTTTCCCACGGTCAGAAGAAGAATATTCAAAATCGATTTTCTCAAAAACTATAAGGTCTTTTTGAAAGATTTTTTTTCCTCTTGTTCACAATATTCTTCTTAACATTCCCTGCAAATTTGGTGTTTTTAGCTTTTAAGGGGGCTTTGCTATTAAACATTAAAGCCGGCGGGCAGATATTTTCCAAACGGCAGCAAAGCAGGGGTTAAAACGATAAATATCGTTCAGGCAGGAGAAAAAAAAAAGTTTTAAAACGATAATTTTCGTTTTTAAAGGTCTGCACTATTTTAACCTTTAAAATGATAAATATCGTTTTAAACATATATCGGGCAGAAGGGGGCGCCATTATTTTGCCGGCGCCATTTTTCACTGGACGCTGGCTAGTCAGCTGACACGCATGCAAACGTCAGAGTTACTGTTTACATCTGCGGAGCGCGTACTGAGAACGCGTCCTCCGCCTAACCGGTGAGCTCTGAGAAGCACCTTGCGTTCCACTGACGTCAGCGGCTTGGCGAGACCCGGAAGTCAGAACTGCAGCCCGAGTCTTGGCTATACGACGCCGACGAAACACAGCGGATCTTACACCCAAAATATGAGAGTGGAAAGTATAAGCAAACAGCAGCTCTAAGTGCAGACTTAGTTTCAAAGTAGATAAAACAGATAAAGGATTAAAAAAAAACAACAAAAAAAACACTTACGGGCCCAAATTATTATGCACCTGATGTACGTACAGGAGACAGCCAGGAGTGATGATGTGGCTGGAAAAGGCTCTAGAGCTGCGTAGCCACAAACGCGTCTATGTGGACTGTGCAGCCGCAGTTAGCTGTAGCAGCCATATTGAGTGGGGAATGATAACTTGACTCGTTGGGAGGGGTTGGGACCCGACCTGGCCTGGTAATAGAGCGGGAGACAAGGCGGAATGAAACGGGGGGCGCTGATGGTGTCCTCCATGGATACATACAGAATGTAAACAGGTATTTAACTTTTTCACTTATTTGACCTCGGAAGTCCTTTAATCACAGATAAGGGGGAATTAGACAGGCTAAACCAGGCATGGGCAAACTTGGCCCTCCAACTGTTAAGGAACTACAAGTCCCACAATGCATTGCAGGAGTCTGACAGCCACAGTCATAAAGGCAAATGCATTGTGGGACTTGTAGTTCCGTAACAGCTGGAGGGCCGAGTTTGCCCATGCCTGGGCTAAACTCTCTAAGTACATACAGGGTGCATTTCTCTCTGTTTTCCTTCTGTCCTGTGCAAAAGTTTAGGAGCACTTTAACTCTGTGCCTTGGCGAGCCAGCTACTGATGACTCATGCTGCCAACTTTGAGAAGACAGTATGAGTCATTAGAAAGGAGGGAGTTATCAGTGATTAATAGAGGTGGCCCAAAGGCGAACAGTATTCTGGGAACATTCACTGTTCGCATTCGCAATAAACAGAGAGCATTTGGTGTGTTCGACCCTCCCCCTATACATCATCATTGAGCTAAACTTTTACCCCTTACTTGACAGTCAGCAGACACATGGCAGCCAATCAGCTAGCACCCCCTCCTGGACCCCCCCACTCCCCCTATTAAAATGCAATTGCGGTGGCCATATTGGATTAATTGTGTCTGGCTGCTGTGCTGACTGTTAGTGAGAGCAGGGTCAGACTTGCTGCAGAGAGGTAGGGAAAGCATTAGCTAGGCCTGTGTTCTTGTTCCTCACTTGCTGTGAAAGCATCCCAAACAGCCCTTTCGAGGGCTAGCACATCGGTCTTCTGTGTTTTTTTTTTTTGTGTGCGACACTCCACAGCCCACTGACACCCAGAGCTGTGCGGCGCACACACTACTGCTGTTGCCTCATTAAGTTACAGGCACAGAACCACTTCAGTGCATTATTATTTCACGGTATTCTGATAGTACTATTGCATTTCTTTGTGTGCGACACGCCACAGCCCACTGACACCCAGAGCTGTGCATAATGTCATTTCTGCCCTTTAAGGATTATAACCCGACTTTGCGTCAACTCTGTAATTTTTGGTGGGACTTTTGGCATGGATCCCCCTCCGGCATGCCACAGTCCAGGTGTTATGCTGGGGATACACGGTACGTTTCTGTACCGTGTATTGACCAGCTGATCCGGCCAGCTGATAATATTCAGCTGGCCCGATCGTGCCGCTCGACCCGCGCCCGCTAGATTCCCACCGGCAGACAATGGCAGGGAATCGAGCGGTGATAAGGAAGCGCCGGCAAGGACGAGCGGCAATCGATCCGCGCGCACGCGCGGACGAGCGGGGATGCGCCGGCATCGAGCCGCTGGCTCGATCCGGCGCATAAAACGTACCGTGTATGCTCGGCATTAGACCCCTTGAAACAACTTTTCCATCACTTTTGTGGCCAGAAACAGTCTTTGTAGGTTTTAAAATTGGCCTGCCCATTGAGGTCTATGGCGGCGGTTCCCGAGTTTAGCCTGTTCGCAAACCCAAAATTTGATTGCGACATCTCTAGTTGCTTGTTAGCAAGCTGAGTTGACCTGTAGTTGCACTGCCATTGTAATTTGGTTTTATAAACGGTGAAGAACATATAGAAGAAATAGCGTTTGGATTTTCTATTAAATTCTATTTTCAGTTTAGGAATATAACCGTGGATTCCTTACATGGTTACTTCAACATAAAACATAAGCACGTCTGAAAGTTTGCTAATGCAAGTCATCCACAACTAATGTATTTTAAGAGTCACGATCAGTAAATTAACCAAATCAAATTAACGTGTCAAAGAGCAATTTGTGCGTCTTTAGAAAGAATCCCATCTGCCTTTATTTATCTGCAGCTGATGTTTACCGGGTCAGAACCTGAAAGGGCTTCTTAGGCTCCCAGCAATCAGGAGGTGAGTCAACAGAGCTGCTTTCACAAGTACTGTTCAGCGACACAGAAGAGAGCAATGTGAAATTGCAGGCTTGGGTCTGCTTGACTGTTTAAGGTGCCCACACACTTACTACAGCAATATTGCTGCTTGAACGTCAAGGAGCTTAGCAACATATAAGAGATAATCTAACGTAATACCAGGTTGATACCAGGTTGTCTGGCAGTCCACCCATAGCATTCTTTGACCTTCTAGTGCATCCCCTCCCATGGGCCTTCCATTGAGACACTATAACTCCCAGCATGCCCCCAGTAAAGAACCACAGCTCCCTGCATGCTCCCATAAAGGCACCACAGCACCCAGCATGCCCCCATTGAGGCACCACAGCACCCAGCATGCCCCCATTGAGGCACCGCAGCACCCAGCATGCACCCATCGAGACACCACAGCACCCAGCATGCCCCCAAAGAAGCTCCACAGCTCTATGTGGGTATACTTGTCGTTGTGGTGCCTCTATGGGGACATCCTAGGAGCTCTGGTGTTTCAATAGGGGCATGCTAGGAGCTGTGTTGTGCCCCAGTGGAGGGTATGCTGGGAGCTGTAGCGCATCAATAAGGGGCATGTTGGGTGCTGTGGTGCCATGCTGGATGCGCTTTTAACCCCAGTTCAAGCACCCGGAAAGCACATGTACCCTGCTTCAGGCAATCTCCGGGGGTCGTGCTGTAGTTATAATAGTGTGGCAAGTCTATTGAACTAGAAGGGAAATCCACGCTGCACTTCCATTACTGCAACATGATGCGACCTGTAGTTGGATTCCTGCTTTTGTCATGTTGTTTATAACTTGTCGGAGATAGCAGTGAAATATTCCTACTATCGCTGCTTCCCATATACAGGAAAGGAATAATTGCATTGTGAATGATAAAGTGTTTCATAATCAGAGGAGCTCATGATTTCCTGCTGTGCTTGAATTACAGGCGACAGATTCAGGCTCTTAAAGGTGACATAAAGCAAGGCTTCCATATTTATTTCCTTTTAAAGTGAACCAGAGAGGAAGCACCCTCATGTGTTTTACCATATATATCAGTGGGGACATTAGAGAAAACACCTACCCTGCTCTATGTTTCATCCTTCACTGCTCAGCCTGCTTGTTATCAGCCCTGATAAAATCAAATCTCCGACTGAGCATTCAGTCTGGCTTTGCTCAGGAATCATTATAGCCGAGTCTGTCTTCTCTGATGTCTCTTCAAGCACAAGCCTGTCCCCTTCTGGCTCTGCTCAGGAATCATTATAGCTGAGTCATTATAGCAAAGCCAGACTGAATGCTCACTCAGGGATTTTATTAGGTCTGATAAGAAACAAACTGAGCAGTGCAGACTGAAACAGAGAGCAGGGTAGGTGTTTTCTCTAATGTTCCCACTGATATATATGGTAATACATGAGGGTGCTTCATCTCTGGTTCACTTTAAGCAATACCAGTTGCCAGGCAGCCCTGATGATCTATTTGGCTGCAGTAGTGTCTGAGTCACACACCTGAAACAAGCATGCGGCTGATCCAGTCTGACTTCAGTCAGAGCACCTGATCTGCTGCACGCTTGTTCAGGGTCTATGGCTAAAAGTATTAAAAGCAGAAGATCAGCAGGACAGCCAGGTAATATGCATTGTTTAAAAGGAAATAAATGTGGCAGCCTCCATATCCATCTCACTTTAGGTTCCCTTTAAAGAGAAACTTTACTGAATATAGCTTCATGAATACATTTGCTTATTTTTTAACAATATTACTTTATAAACTATTTAGATATTGATTGTCCATTGTAAAATCTTCTCCCTGATGTGAATTCTTACATTTATCACAAGGGGTGAAGCCTTTACTACTGGTAGATTCATCACTGAGAAATGTTTGGTTTTTGTGTGCACTAAAATCAGCAGAAACAACACCTAGCCTCCCAGAGTGCTCTGGAAGGAAAATTCTGCATAACTAAACAGTCTATGCTAAACATCACTGGGAGGGCGGGGTTACATACCAGTACATATAGCAATATGTAAATGTAGGAAGGATTTATGATACTAAAACCTGGATAATTAAGGTATAAGTGGGCAACCAATATAATTAACTACATTCAACTATGTGTCACTATGGGGCCACTTTAAGCTGACTAAGTTGGCCGTTAGTCCCTGGCAGAGGCTAGATAGGCTCCAGCCTCTGGGTGCATTGCTGCACAGGGAAGGAGGCCCGCAACATCTATCCTCTCCACGGGTCCCCCTCCTGCATTGTGTGTGGCAGAGACCCAAGCCGCATTCCCCTCCCCTCTCCCTGCAGAGTTGCGAACGGGTGATAAGAAGATTAACTCACCTAATCGCTGCTTACAGTGGCGGGTCTCCATGGCAACAGCGGTGCCATGAGACTCATCGTCAGGTCATGCCAGTGTATTACACTGTGGAGAGGGGGGAAGGGGACACATCTGTCTACTATAATGGGGAGGGGAGGGCGGCACATCTGGCTACTATACTTGGCAGGGAAGGGAGGCACATCTTGCTCTAATACTTAGAATGGAGGGGGGAGCACATCTGGCTATTATACAGGAGGGGGTTGCCAATACTGGGTGCTGGAGAGCCTCGTCCCAGCCTTGATACAATCGTGTTGCCAGACAATAGCCTTGCGACGCGTTCTGTTGCTAGGGAGAGGGAAGGAGGAGCAACAGCATAGCGGAGGGAACAGCTTCTGCAGAGAGAGGAGGGGAACAATGGCCTTGGGTGTCACTAAATATCTGGCATGCCAGATCTTTATGCAACGTTTGGGGACACCTAAACATGTCAGAATCTCGTCCGAGACAGTCCTGTATGGCCACCCGGATTGAGTATCATCTAGCGTGTGTACTTTCCTTTTTTACGTATGCGTATTAACTGATTTCAGGAGAGTGGTAAGTAGAATCTATGCTGCATCTGTGGCTCTTTAGTTCTGATGCGGTGTAGATTGTACGCCGCAGCTTACTGCAGTCCTGAGCTGATTGCTGCTCACCGTGGCTGCAGCCGTGGCTGTCATGTGACCGCCGAGCTTCCTCCCATTGGTAAGGAGTAGTGATGGGTCGTTCGCGAATGAGCCGGCTCTAAGAGCCAGCTCTTTGAAGTGAATCAGAGGAGCCGATGCTCACTCTGAGAAGAGCCGATGCCTCAGCCGCCCCTTTTAGCTCTGCTTTGCTCCGTAATAAAGGGCGCTGAGGCATTCTGGGAGATGTAGTCCTCCTCTTGCAGCTTGTAGGAGTGTTTGGGGTGGAGCAGAGCAGTAGCAGGAGGGATTGCCTCAGTCAGAGAAGTAGTCTGGAGTTGGCATGGAGATGGGGGCGGGGCTTTTAATCCGATTCTGAGTGGTGTCTAGTGATATTTAATTAAGAGCCGATTCAGAGCCGTAAGAGCCGGCTCTTTAATGGGAGCCGATTCAGAAGAGCCGATTCTCTAAGAAGAGCCGGAATTCCCATCACTAGTAAGGAGATAATTTCATTGGCTCCTTAGCAGGTGATCACTGTGAGCCAATCACAGTGATCACAGACCGGCCACTAGAAAAAAAGGCTCTGGTCCTTAAAGGGCCACAGCTTTGCGGTCCCGAAGTAGTTAAAATACAATAATGCTTTGTTGCTGTATACATAATTGGATTAAATGTTAGTTTTAATGTTTGCCTGGGGGTCTAGCTTTAATGAATGCAAATTATGATTTTAATTCATTTTTGATATTCAGCATGCTGATTTCTGAATGCCTGTAAAGGTTAAAATATGTATGCTGTACCGATATACTTTATCTTGTATGTAATGTATGGTTACAAACTAAATGTCATTTGTTAGTTTAATGTGTAATGGAAAGCTACGTTTGCCGAAACTGTCCCTTGGGGCAAGAAATGCAATTATAGCTCCTAGTCACGAATATGAACATTTTATGTATAAATAGTAATAATACACATTTACCTAATCAACATTTCTTTTTAAGATAAACAAAATCAATCTATGTAAAGATAGTTAAAGTCACTCTAAGCAGTTCCAGAAAAAGACACAGGTAGACTGTACACTGAGAAACGTCTCAGTACTTTCACTGCTGTCAACCAGGTATGTCCAAAAGTGGGGACCTGTTTTTCGGAATGGTGACAGAAGTGAAAATCTATCCACAGGTACACACCTGGCAACACACTTCGCTCCTCCAAGGACCTGTGCCTGACTGCTCTGCTCATCACTCATTCCCATGTACAGTATGCCTCCAGGACCAGGACTTCTGTAGAGTTCCTCCTACTCTCTGGGACTCCCTGCCACCCTCCATAAGACTTGCCCCCTCCTTCAACACCTTCAAGCAAGCACTCAACACACACTTGCAATAACACTGCTGCTGAACAACTATGCACCGTCCCCCACCTAGTGTGTCCATAACCCCCTTAGATTGTAAGCCTGTGGGCAGAGTCCTCTCCCCTTGTGTTTCCAACTCAATCATATGCCTATTCCCATTAAATGACTGAACTACCTGGACTACTTATTTTTATTAGTATGTATTTATATAGCGCCAACATCTTTCGCAGTGCTGTACAGAGTATACAGTGGCTTGCACACACAAACAATATGCATGCAATCGTCCAATATGACAACAGTGCACCGATATCACCGTGACTAACTAACTAACTAATATTTACAACAAATATGCAAAGACACGGGTCACACAATATATACACAATAGCAGCACACAGGAACCCAGATCACACAATATAAACAAAAGCAGCACACAGGAACCCAGATCACACTATATATATATATATATATATATATATATATATATATATATATATATATCCACATTTTGTCACATTACTGCCACTAGCATGAATCAATTTTATTGGAATTCCACGTGAAAGACCAATACAAAGTGGTGTACACGTGAGAAGTGGAACGAAAATCATACATTATTCCAAACATTTTTTTGCAAATAAATAACTGCAAAGTGGGGTGTGCATAATTATTCGGCCCCCTGAGTCAATACTTTGTAGAACCACCTTTGGCTGCAATTACAGCTGCCAGTCTTTTAGGGTATGTCTCTACCAGCTTTGCACATCTAGAGACTTGTAACGATTGTGGAATTATCTCCGTGGTCAGTGCACAACATGTGCGCTGACACTGCGGAAACCCTCCACAAGCGTTTGGATAAGGGAACCCAGCTTTGGTGCAAATGCACCTGTAGAGAGGAATTCCAAACAGCAGATGGAGCTGTGGAGTACAGAGGAACACGGTCTCTGTACAACCACAGATGCCAGATGGAGATTGTACGAAATGAAGCAATACAGGGCAAGATAGCCACTCGAGAGAGAGCGAGCACAGAGACAGAATGTATGTATGTCCACCAATCTAGTCGCCACCCGGCGACGGTTGACATACAACAAGTGGACACTAAAGTGAGAAAGCAATCGCAAGAATGGCGATTGCTAACAGAGATACAAGACGAGTAAAGACAGATCATAGAATGAATAGAGAAAGAACCAATAAGCAAACAGCAAACCAACACGAAGGAACAGAAAGGACTAGCTAAACGCGGTCACCACACTTTAAGCGCAATAGCGACAAAGCGCGTTCAAGGCACGGTCACTGCACGTTAAGCGCAACAGTGACAAAAAATACCAACCCTGACTAACAAATGAAACACGGAAAATGAAAACAAACAGATAACGCGAACGCTTGCTAATCGGTTGCCTAACCCAGACAACAGCAAGTGTTCGCTCCAGACAAGACTGACAGAAGGAGTAACCAGTAGCAACCGCAGCTAAGGTTAAACTCCAAGTTTCAGACAAGAGAGATCCACCGCCTCCAACGCTAGGGCGAATGCAATCTAGGAACAGGACAGAACGATTCACTGACAGCCACCGCTGGCGACAGTACCATCGCACGGACCAGACAAGACAGACAGAAGGAGTAACCAGTAGCAACCGCTGCTCTGGCTTATACACTCCAAGACAGAGTACAGAAGGATCCACCGCCTCTACCGCTAGGGCAGATGCGATCCAAACAGACAAGACAGAACTAGGCAATACAGATAATAAACGACCTGACTGCACTAGAAGGAATGCTAGTGCACTCCCAAGGATAACTACTCTAAGACAATATTAGCAAACAATAGCAGAGGGCTGAAGCTCAAGGTAAGTCCAGCAGAAGCAAACCTTTATGACCAGCAGGGAATTCTGGGAGGAAATGGCATTTATACTGCAAGTCTTCAAGAGAGGCAGAGCTATCAATAACAGATAAGTGAATGCAAATCCCTCACCAGAACAGCAAGTCTGAAACTTGCAGAGTGAAAACAGGTCTCCTTTCCAGGGACCTGCAGCATGCAGACCTGAAAAACGGTCAAAAAGCTGCCTGCCTGTGCAGACAGCAGAGCAGATCATTACAAGACTGAAATCCTTGCCCATTCTCCTTTGCAAAACAGCTCCAGCTCAGTCAGATTAGATGGACAGCGTTTGTGAACAGCAGTTTTCAGATCTTGCCGCAGATTCTCGATTGGATTTAGATCTGGACTTTGGCTGGGCCATTCTATCACATGGATATGTTTTGTTTAAAAACCATTCCATTGTTGCCCTGGCTTTATGTTTAGGGTTGTTGTCCTGCTGGAAGGTGAACCTCCGCCCCAGTCTCAAGTCTTTTGCAGACTCCAAGAGGTTTTCTTCCAAGATTGCCCTGCATTTGGCTCCATCCATCTTTTCATCAACTCTGACTAGTTTCCCTGTCCCTGCTGAAGAGAAGCACCCCCAGAGCATGATGCTGCCACCACCATTATTTGACAGTGGGGATGGTGTGTTCAGAGTGATGTGCAGTGTTAGTTTTCTGCCACACATAGCGTTTTGCATTTTGGGCAAAAACTTCCATTTTGGTCTCATCTGACCAGAGCGCCTTCTTCCACATGTTTGCTGTGTTCCCCACATGGCTTGTGGCAAACTGCAAACGGGACTTCTTATGCTTTTCTGTTAACAATGGCTTTCTTCTTGCCACTCTGCCATAAAGGCCAACTTTGTGCAGGGCACGACTAATAGTTGTCCTATGGACAGATTCCCCCACTTGAGCTGTAGATCTCTGCAGCTCGTCCAGAGTCACCATGGGCCTCTTGATTGCATTTCTGATCAGCGCTCTCCTTGTCCGGCCTGTGAGTTTAGGTGGACGGCCTTGTCTTGGTAGGTTTACTGTTGTGCCATACTCCTTCCATTTCTGAATGATCGCTTGCACAGTGCTCCGTAGGATGTTCAAGGCTTTGGAAATCTTTTTGTTGCCTAAGCCTGCTTTAAATTTCTCAATAACATTATCCCTGACCTGTCTGGTGTGTTCTTTGGACTTCATGGTGTTGTTGCTCCCAATATTCTCTTAGACAACCTCTGAGGCCGTCACAGAGCAGCTGTATTTGTACTGACATTAGATTACACACAGGTGCACTCTATTTAGTCATTACCACTCATCAGGCAATGTCTATAGGCAACTGACTGCACTCAGACTAAAGGGGGCTGAATAATTACGCACACCCCACTTTGCAGTTATTTATTTGTAAAAAAACGTTTGGAATCATGTATGATTTTCATTCCATTTCTCACGTGTACACCACTTTGTATTGGTCTTTCATGTGAAATTCCAATAAAATTGATTCACGTTTGTGGCAGTAATATGACAAAATGTGGAATACTTCAAGGGGGCCAAATACTTTTGCAAGCCACTGTATATATATATATATATATATATATATATATGTATATATATATATATATATATATATATATATATATATATATATATATATATATAGTGTGATCTGGGTTCCTGTGTGCTGCTATTGTGTATATATTGTGTGACCCGTGTCTTTGCATATTTGTTGTAAATATTAGTTAGTTAGTTAGTCACAGTGATATCGGTGCACTGTTGTCATATTGAACGATTGCATGCATATTGTTTGTGTGTGTATATATATTAATTTGCACTTCTGTAAATAAACACGTTCACTCTAGGGATAGTCGTAGTCAGCCAACCTCGCTACGCTGGAACTACGCGTAGTTACGCAATTACGCTTCGCAAACTACGGCTACGAAATCAGAAACTTCGCTACGTTTGCATTTCGTAGACTATGCGTTAAAATACGGAAGCCTCGCGTAGTGCGAAGCGTAGATTATGCGGACACTTATGCCCTTATGCGGAAAAATTTCCGCAATAATCCGCTAAATATGCGCATGGGTTAACTAATATATGCGTACATTCCACCTTCCAATGCGGAATTGTATACGTATAGAAGGGCAATAATATTTTTGCGCATGCGCAATGATCCATATAGGCGCAGTTACCACATGCGTAGTTGACTTCGCAATACATACGTCAACTACGCGTAGTGGGCGAAGCTTCGCATAGCGATACTACGACTACACGGAAATACGTATGCGAAGTTTTTAAACTTCGTCTATGAACTATGATGCGTAGTTGCGGACTACGACGCTTAGATTCGCACTGGCGTAGTTTTTGAGCAACCCTGGTTCATTCCCCTTTAAATCCAATCTGTGCAGACCTGTAATAAGTGATCTCTTATTCCTGTTTTGCCTTGATAAGGATTTGCATGCACATATCCTTACAGCCCTTATGGGGTACTTACCTCAGGTGGGGAGAGCCTCAGGATTCTAATGAGGTTTCCCCTTCCTCTGTAGCCTCGGATATCCAGCGCCGGCTCCTCCGAAAATTCCCCCGACGAACGCCAACAAGCTCTGTAAAGGCGCAGCAATATTTATCTACCGCGATCCAGCACAGGGACCGTATCTTTATTTTACCTTATTCTATACTATTCTCCTTAACCACTCTATGACCACGTAACGCAGGATGGCGGCTGCAGAGTGGCTATCTCGTTCCTTAGCCACGCCATACGGCGAGACTTTGTGAGATCTGAGATTTACAGGGAACGAGCGCTCGCGCAAGTGCCCATTCCCTGCAGTAAACAGAGCGGGGCTGCGGCAATCAGCCTGCCAGCCCTGATCGGAGCTGGCAGGCTGAAATGTTAAAAAAAGGCAAACATTTATGTACAGAGGACATCCCTGTCATTTATGTGTCCTGACTCCCTCCTAATGGCTCTCAATCTAATCCCATATGTATGTGTAGTGTATGTTTCACAGTCTAGGGCTAATTTAGGGAGGTGGGAAATGGGAATAAAAGAAATAGGGTTTTAAATAAATAAACATCACAGCAGCAATCAGAGACCACCAAAAGAAAGCTCTATTAGCGGGAAGAAAAGGAGGTACAATTAATTTGGGTGCTAAGTTGTATGATCGAGCAATAAACCGTTAAAGATGTAAAGTGCTGATTGTGAAAAATGGCCTGGTCACTGGGGGTATAAACCTGTGGCCCTCAAGAGGTTAATATACGTAACAATTTTGGTGATAATCACATGTATGAGGATTTGCTATTAACCACTGAAGTTGGCATGAAATTACACAAAAATTATGCGAAATTACTAATTAATTACATATGGCTGTATTTGTGAAAATTTACAAAAATGTTTGCGAAAATTAACAGATTACTATCATCCCTAGTATCCATATATTTCACTTCAGCAATACTTTAATTCAAATAGAAGCTAGTAAGAGAGAAAAATATATTTGCGTGCAGAAGGAGAGCTAAAGAGACACTGAAGCTTAAAAAAAAAAAAATTACGATATAATGATTTGTACTGTATGTGTAGTACAGCTAACAAATAAAACATTAGGAGCAGAGACATAAGTCTAATATTGTTTCCAGTACAGGAAGAGTTAAGAAATGCCAGTTGTTATCTATGCAAAATAGCCATTGAGCTCCAGGACTTTCAAAGTCGCAGAGAGCTCTTTCTTCAGAAGCTTGTTATCTCACCTGTCAGTCACTGTATTTTATTCTTTCTCCAGAGGACAGTTCAAAAGTTCACTAGCCTGCTCTGTAAGATCATTTAGAATGCTGAGTAATGTGTAAACTGCAAATATTAGAGAATGATGCAATCCTCTATAGTAAAACCCTGTGTCCCTGCGTGTGCTGTCTCTGTGTAGCTGGGTCCGTGCTTTTTGCTACTGCGCTTGTGCGCAGCACGGACCCAGCCTCACAGAGACAGGAGGACAGGTCCAGGGAGCCAGGCGGACGTGTGAGCGGGCGGCCAGGTGTGCGGCGGGTTCGCGTGCGTGCGCAGTACATGCGGCAGGCGGCGGCGAGAAACACAGACCCTAGAGCCTGTTTTCAAACAGGTTTGGGTCTGCTAGTGTTATATAAAACACTATATAACTGAAAATAAAAATATGAGAATAGTATCTAATGTTCTAGTAATTATCCGTACTACACAACCAATTCATTATATCAAATTTTTTTTCTCACTTCACTGTCTCTTTAACACTTGTAAAGCACCAACATTCTCAACATTTCAGGATATAAAGATAACAGTATGCACTGATTGGGGGTTACTGGATTTTAGCCTGGCCACACTAGAAGTACTGATGTCATTTTTCCGTGACTCCAGATACACTTTATAATTGATATTCTGCCTTAGAATGAAACCATCATTATTCTTCTGGTATTATGTCAGAAATAAATACGCTGGAGAGAATGAGATGCTGAAGAGGTTCAGATATTCCATTGCTCATCTCGATGATTCACCAATCAAATGTCACTTATTATGCTGTTGTTGTGTATAGTCTAGCACTGAGATTTACGTGTTTTACACTTATTTTTTTGCGTTGCAGTTGAGATTCGCTGCTCCTTCCGCACCCCAGCGCAACACGAAAAAAAATACAAACTACATACCTTAAATACGAGTTACCCCCTAGGCTTATATGCGAGTCAGTGGAACAGAACAGATGGTGGAGCAAGTTTTGTTACTGGCAGAGTTAACTGCAACTGTCCAGTGCAAGCAGCTTAGTGAGGAAGGAAGAGGAGGCAACAATTTATGATTTAAAGGACACCTTATGTGAGAGGGATATGGAGGCTGCAATGTTTATTTCATTTAAGCAATACCAGTTGCCTAGTTATCCTGCTGATCTTTCTGGCCTCAGTAGTGTCTGCATCAGACATCTGAAACACATAGCTCCCAAGTGTCCCTCTGTCCCTCTTTCCTCCTCATTTGTCCCTCTTTATATATTTCTCTACTACAAAGTGTGTTTGCCTCTAAACTTTATTCCCATCCTTTAAATTGATATATTACTAATTTTAAAATGTTAATATGAAGGAAAATGAACCAGGACAGAAAGGACCGGTGTGGTTTGAATAATAAAATAACAAATCTTATTAAATCTTTATGGTATGTGTGACTAGGGGTGTGACAGGGGCGTGATCAGGGGTGTCGCTTAAGTGTCTCTTTCTCAACTCAAAAAGTTGGGAGGCTTGTTCAGGGGGTGTGGCTAAAAGTATTAGAGGCAGAGGATCTGCATTGTTTAAAAGGAAATAAATATGGCAGCCTCCATATCTCTCTCAGTTCAGGTGTCCTATAAAGGCTCAGTCATCACACTCATACAGAGGGACATTCTACAGAAAAGCAGACACAGAACAATGACAGTATATGATAGCAGCATGCATAATGTTTTCACCGGTTTGATTTGCTTCCAGGACTTGGACGCTGGTTCACTATCATAACATTTCTGTATAGATAAGCTTGTGTAGCAATCAGTTTTTTTTTCCATCAGCAGCTGAAGGCAGTGAATTCACCGCCAGTCATCTGCTAGCGTCCACTGGTCAGGCACTAGCTAGCACTCAGCACAGGCGGGGAACGCTCCCCCCCCCAGAGCAGGATCATCCCCCAGGCAACCTAGGCAGGTGCCTCGGGCCTAGTGGGCGTGTCGGGGCCACCAGCCACCCTATCTCCACTTCAGCTTACCAAAAAGACCACAGGGGGGCCCCAAACCTACTGCCTTGCCTAGGGCCCCATTAAATCTTAATCCATCTCTGAGGTTCCTCCCCCCCCCCCATATGTAGTTGCATGGGAGCACGGCGGTTGCCATTTTCGGAAGCGACATGAGACGTTTTTTTTGTTGCGGGGGATAGGCCACTGCATGGCATACGTGACACGCCCGGTGTTACCGAACGCTGCCATTTGGCTGCATGTCCAGTAATTGCAGCCAAACGGCGCTTGTGGTCAGCAACTGGGCAGCTGAACCGCTCAACAAACGGCCAGTTAAGCTGTTTGTGGAAAAGAGGCCTCCTTTTTCTTGTATGTTCATGTGATACACATAAGCCTGCCGCTTAGTGCCGTCATGCGTGTTCGCTTTAATCCAGTTAATGATTGTAAGCTGATTTGCTCGTCGGCTAGTTTTCCTTCTCTCCAAGTGGCTCTTTGCTTTTTTTTCCCTGTGCTTCTTGTTGATCAAACAATACTTGATGGAATAAACGGGCTTCTTTATACAGTACATGTTGTATCGGGACTAATAATGCCTGTAATATGTTTTGCAATAAACGGGAGACAGAGACCAGGATCACGAGACGTATTATCACTTGCAGCTGTTTCATCTCCGTGAATTTCATTTCGGCTGATGGGTTTTTCATGGTATAATGAGATGAGTGACTCGCATCTGCATTTTCAATAGAACACCTGTACCAAGCGGGGCTTAAAGCGAAGATGCTGTGGTTGTTTTTCTGGAGACATACACAACGTTTTAGGCAGGGTCGTTTTTTTTTTTAACTGATAGAAAAATGGATGGTTCTGTGTATTTATAGTTTAGCGGTTGCATTTCTGCATATTATTATTATTATTATTTATTTATAAAGCGCCAACATATTCGGTGGCGCTGTACAATGTAAGAAAACAAACAAGGGATACATAATGATACAGACAATGATTCAGGGATGGTCGTAGTCAGCCAACTTCGCTACGCTGGAACTACGCGTAGTTTTACGCTTCGCCAAACTACGGCTTTGAAATCAAATAATCGCTTCATATGCATTTCGTAGACTACGCGTTAAAATACGCAATTACGCGTAGTGCAAAACGTAGTGCATGCGGACGCTTATGCCATTATGCGGAAAAATTTACGCATTAATTCCTCTGTAAAAGCTGGTACCAGGACCTCTTCTATGCTTACATTCCCCTTTCCAATGCGTAATTTTGTAAGCATACAATTGTACGCGGAAAAATAGACGCGAATAACGCATTTGTAGTTTACTTCGCAATACACTTGTGAACTACACGTAGGGGCGTAAACTACGCGTAACGGTACTTCGCTACGCGTAAAATTGTAAGCGTAGTTTTGAAACTTCGCCTACGAACTACGATGCGTAGATGCGAACTACGATGCGTAAATTCGCACTAGTGTAGTTTCTGCTCATCCCTGAATGATATACATCAAATATGAACACTGATACAAGATACAGCACTGCTGATTACAATTTGATTTAACATGATGACTAAAATGTATAAATTTCTAACAGTGTGCAAGCAATTGAATTAATAACAGTCCATGACACAAAAGGATGAGAGCCCTGCCCTTGCGAGCTTACAATCTAAAGGAATGGGGTGGAAACAAGAGGTGGGGGAAGTATACAGTATATGTACAGGCAGTGCGTAATTAGGTTATTTAGTGGGTGCATGGCCTAAGCTAGAGAATATGCTTGTCGGAAAAGGTGGGTTTTGAGGGAGCGTTTAAAGATTTCAAAGGTGGGAAAGTGGCGGATATTCACATTTACTTGTTCATGCTGTGAGATCATGAACAGTGGTGGCTTCAGGTTACAATGGCTGACTGGTGGGGCCCATTTGGGTTTTTTAAAATCGATGTCTGTATGATGAGCTTTAGAAATGTTTGCCTAACTCAGTTGATAAAATGAAGGCTAACTAGTTCAGCAATGATAGGAACCAGATGATAGTGCTATTACTGAAGAAAAGTTACCTACAGATGTATTTAGCTAGTTTGCTGGCATGCTTTAATCCTTACTTGCTAGCAAGCTACTCCTGTATGGACAGCTCACAGACAAATCATTCCAGTCTCCAACCTTTGTCTCACTGCTCTACAAGCAAGGGGAGGGGGGAGAGGCAGGCGGGAGAGAAACACTGTGATTGTTATCCTGATTCAAAACTTTCTGTCAGTATAATACAAGCTCTAGTTTATTGGCTAATTTGCAATCCCTATCCTGTTCACTGTACACTGCTGGAGCCTGGAAATAGTTGACTGTATGTTACTGAGGAAGGGGGGCACTCACTACGCTGTACGCGGCAGTATATCTTTGCCTCGCAGGGCTTCAGTTCCTGCCCAGGAGCATAGATATACGTCTATTGCCGCAAACTGCCGCCACTCGCTCCCGTGTCATCATCACTCATCACCGCCCGCTAGAGAGGAGATCAGTGAATGGGAACGAAGTTCCCATTCATTGTTCTAAGTCCCCATGTCAATGATCACCGGCATCAATGAGATGCCTGCATCATTGTAACTACCAAAGTAACACGCCCACACATTACTTCCTGCTCAAGTTCTTATAGTACGCTAGTAGGAAATAATGCGCAAGGACATCTTGTGGCCAAATAGTAAAATTACACCTACATACATTTTTTTAAAATAAAATACACATACATTACATTCAAAATTAACTCCTTACCACCCACACTCTTCCATAGTTACCCAAATAAAACCTTTGCATGATTATAAAAAAAAGACAATAAAAACAAAAACAAAACATAAATAGTTGCCTTAGGGACTGAACTTTTTTAATATGTATGTCAAGAGGGTATATTACTGTTCATTTTGAAAATACGAGCTTATAATTAGTGATTAGCAAAACTGAAAAAGTGCACCTTTGTTTCCAAATAAAATATTGGCACCCTACATTGTACTAGGGAAATATTTTTAACGTTGCAATTAGAGATATAGGCAAACAGCTCGCAAGCTGCTCGCCGGGAACAGTGGGCCCTGTATTACTTCTGGGTCGCAATGTTCCAGAGTAATACGCCTGCCCATTAAAGATCCTAAAATATAGTTTACACACACCTGAATGGCCTGGCCCAGCTGTGCGCATCATTGCAATCAGGGACGCACACCGCCAGGTCAGGGAATGCGTACTAAAGGACGCATGCAGACACGGGCATGCGTACTACTCTGGGACATTGCAACCCGAAAGTAGTAAGTGGCCAGAATTCCCATAGAGATTCGCTGGTGAGCTGATCCCTAGCATTTCTAGTAGCAATAATTGGGACAAATGCACGGCGTGCGCGCATGTGCGCTGACGGGGAGGCGGTGGTGACACACCTAAAGCCCATTTTTAAATGGGCTAAGGTCACTAGTTTAGAATAAAATAATTCATAAATGTACCAGCCACAGAAAGCCTAATTGGTGGCGAAAAAAAAAAAAGATCGCTTTGTTGTTATAAGTAGTGATAAAGTTATTGGTGAATGAATGGAAGGAGCGCTGAAAGGTAAAAATTGCTCTGGAACAGAAGGGAAAAAACCCTTAGTAGGGAAGTGGTTAAAGAAGCCCATTAAAGATCCTAAAATATAGTTTACACACACCTGAATCAAAGCAAAGGATTAACAAGAGGATAACCTTGTATGGAGGAAGGAAATAGCTAAAACATAACTTTTATTGGGAAACTAAAACTGACATATCTAGGAAGTAAGAAATCTGCTGATAATGACACAATAGTGCAGTGAAAACAGCATGATAGGTACTGAGGTTGTTTCCCATCGGTTATAGAGAGAATACGAGGATTACTATCTAACACACTGAGTAGTAGATTATACAAAACACCACCCTATATACATAAGCCCTACATGTTTCAATTCCACAGGAATCTTTGTCAGGGGAATATAAAGTGACAAATGCTCTAGGTGCCCTGTGCTAAAGTGCAAAAAATATCTACATAACAGTCATAATGTTATGTATAGGGGCGGACTGACAACTCATGGGGCCCACGGGCAAGAGGACATTATGGGGTCCCGCACCAGTGTTGGCAACCTTTCACATTATTTTTTACTGACAAAGAATTAAAGAATGTACTGACAAAGGAAACTTTTTACTGACAAAAAAACCTGCGCCACACGTAGCGTGCAGCGAAAAATGGGCGTGGTCACGAAACAGAATGTGGGAATGGTCAGTCCGCCCCTGGTTATGTATGACAGCCGTGCCCAGAACAACAGCCACCCTCCGAAATAACTTGCTCCTTTTTAAAGCGGGATTGTCACCATAAAAATCAAATTTGAACAGCAACTGGTCTGAGAGTATTAAAGTGAAGGAAGACTGAGAGGGGCGGGGGAGAGGCGGAGATACGCGCTGACAGACGCGCGTGAGGCAGGGCTGCGGCGGTTAGCCCTGCCTTAATCCGGAAGAGGGGATGCGCTGCTCGGAGGGGATTTCGGGAGGTAAGGGACCCCCGTTTAGCCGCGGGATAGCGGCGTTTTAGCAGGGGCACACATGCCCCTGCTGACTATGAGGTCTGAAGCGAGATTTATTCTCGCTTCAGACTCTCTTTAAGTGTTAAAGATGCCAATCCTGCATTCAAAACTTTCAAAACTTTTTCTGCTGTTATGGTTTGGAGTTATAAAATACCTTAGGAGCACTGGCCCTTTAATAGCCATTGCCAAGCAGTTGTATGCTGGCGGTTCTTTTTATCTATAATATATTCCTCCTCTTCCCTTTATTTCCCTGCCTAGCTACCTAGCTGAAACACGATCCTCTGCTCACTTGTGTTTACAAGCAAGGCTGCGGTTACTCAGCGATTGGAGGAGAAAAAGTAAAAAAGTAAAGGGCAGAAATGACATCAGGATTTAGCCTAAACTGTGGGCAAAAGACATGGTTCCCACCAGGAACAGAATTATCTTCATTTACTATCTAACATTCACTAAAATTAAAACGTGGACAGTACAATACATGTGTTATGTAAGTAGGTCAAGTATTTATCTACCTGTGTTTATATATGTGTTTATTTTCCCCTGGTATAGTATGGCGAATCCTACTGCTTGAAGCAATGTGATTGCTGGGATTGGCGGCTTATATATCACTGATGGAGGAGTGGGAAGTGGAAGACATATGGGCACTGCACGGTGGGCGACATAGGACAGGAAGTGTATAAATGCACACATGGGGGCAGCGGCGAGGCCGCAAATTCAGTCGATTTCTGAGAGATTTCCTGCTGAAATCGATAGAGAATCAGCTTGCGGTGTACGGGCAACTGACAGATCTCTCTATAATCAGATTCAATTAGAGAGAGATTTGTCACTTGGTCCAATCTGCCCATGATCTACAGATGTATGGGCACCATAACATCAGACCACTGGACTGTTCTCACTGTCTGGTCACGCACAGATGCACCGACTTGCTTTGCTAAAATCGCTGATCTCTTTCTCAAAGCGGAACTGAAATATGTAAAAAAAATAAAATAAAAAAAAAGTTTCACTTACCTGGGCCTACTGCCAGCCCCTGTAGCCTCCCTGTGCCACTGATCTGCGCCACCGCCTGGCAGATCTGAGAACTGCATGCGAACTAAAAGTGGATTCACCGGGGAACGTCTGGTGATAAACTTGAAGCTGAACTGAAAAAAATAAATTAAAAAAAAAAAAAAAAAACTATGTGAAAAAAAGAAAAAAAAAAGTTTCACTTACCTGGGGCTTCTGCCAGCCCCCTGGAGCTGCCCTGTGGCCTCGCTGTCTCTGAACGATCCTCCGGTCCCCATCGTGGCTCGATTTTGGCGATGGCCACTGCGCCTGCACGGCCTTGTTGGCGTTCCCCTTGCTGAGAGGTTTTCTCGTATTGACCCTGATGGGTGCGCGAATGAGGATGTGCGCACGCAGCCAGGGCAGCGCAGGCGTCGTCAACTTGAAAGTCGGTAAAACTGCAAGTGAGCCGCGGCGGGGCATCGGAGGATCGTTCATTGACAGCAAGGGCACGGGGAGCTGCAGGGGGCTGGCAGAAGCCCCAGGTAAGGGTTGCTCACACCTGAGGCGTTTTGAATTTTTGTTGAGCGCCGACTATTTTTAAAAATGCCCTGAAATCGCTAGTGCAATGAATCCTTATGGGATAGTTCATATCAGCGCATTGCGCCTGCATTCCGTTCAGCAAAGCGCTGCCTGTACCATTTTCAGGGCGATTTTGCTACAATGGAAGGTATAAGAAAACAGAAAACGCTCACAAATCGCTTTATCTGGTGATTATCCGGTGATTGCGTTCGCACATTTATTAATAAATACATTGTATTTATTCTTTTCCGGGTCAAAGAGTTCCCTTCCTGACTTGCGGCTGGAAGTGAAAAAAACAAATCGCTCTGCAAAAGCGCTTATAGAAAGCGCTTAACACAAAATTGCAGTGCGCAGAGGAGCGCTGGGAGGCGCAAAGAAAGTTGAGCTGAAAGACGAAAAATCCCAGCCGGCAAGCCTTCTTCACATTATAGGCGTTTTAAGTGCGGGCGATTTTCAAAATCGCCCTGAAAGTGCTTGTGCAATGATTCTCTATGAGAGAGTTCATATCAGTGCGGTTCGTTTGCGATCCGCTTTGAAAAGCGGTGCTTGGGCCATTTTTGAGGCGATTTGCCTCAATGGAAGGTATAGGAAAAAACGCAAAATGCTCACAAAATCACTTTGGCAAGCGATTGCGTGACTGTTTAAAAAAAAAAATACATTGTATTTATTGTTTCCGGATTTTTTTCTGGATCAAAACACGGAAGCGCCCTGCAAAAGCGCTTACAAAAACACCCACAAAAACGAGTGAATGCGCAGAAGATCGCCGTAAAACGCTATTAAAAAACACAGGAAAAAAAGCCAGCTGCGGATGAGCATGCGAGGCGAACGCATTGTGAACAAGGCATCAGCCATTTCAATTTTAGATGTGAATAAAGCCGTTGGGCCCATTCACACTTGCTGATCGCAAAACACTAGCGATTTTGCTAGCGCTTTGCTCTGGCGTTTTTTGGAGATTAACGCCCCCCAAAAAAATCACCATTCACACCTGTAAATTTTTTAGCGATCGTGTTTTGCGCTTCTATAGCACTAAAACGCGATCGCCGGGAAATCGCCTGAAATTGGTGCAGGTTATGCGTTTGTGTTTAGCTTTTTGGGGCGATTTGCGGCAATTAGCGCATATTGCCCAAATGAGAACGGGCCCTTTTATTACCCCAGCGCTTCGAAAAGCGCTAGCGTTTGAGCGTTTTGCGAAATCACCCGCAAAACGCTCGAGTGTGAATGGGCCCTAAGTGAATTGTTTTTTTTTTTTTTTTTACATATTTCAATTCCTCTGCAAGTTTATCAGCAGAAGTTCCCAGGTGAATCCACTTTTGCGTTTTCCCTGCAGTTCTCAGATCTGTCAGGCGGTGGCGCGGATCAGCCTCGTGTAGAGCAGCATTGCTTGGTATGTATTAGGAGCAGTCAGCGTGCTGCCAGTGTACGAGCTGCGGCGGAGGGAAGGCAGCGGTACCGGAGAGTCTGGCATCAGATCAGCGCTGCCCCCCTGGCACCAGGAGGCGAGGGCCGCCCGGGAGCATGCATGGCACGCAGCACAGCCCGGGGATGAGGCATTGCTGCTGAGCGGGGCTCTCTGACTTCTCATAGGTGCAGGAGATAGGGCATGCTATCTCCCATCTCCGCATCCATGTTTCACTGGAACAAGTGGAAGAAGAGGATGGGGGCCAACACTTCCTCCAAGAGACCCGTGTTCGACGAGAAGGAGGATGGTGAGTGCAGTCATGTGCATGTGTACATATTACATTATATGTCTGTATACTGTGTGTAGTGCCAGGGTCCTGCACTTCTGACACTTTGCTGACACCCGGATACAGAACAGGGAGGACCAGCTTCCGCCCCACCTAACTTTTCTGCCAGTTACAGATTATGCATTTGTTTTGAGATCATTAAAAAGAAAAACAATTTTTTGATATAAATATATATATATATATATATATATATTTTTTTTCTCAGTTATGTAACAGTTTATATATATATATTTTGGCATTGCAGGAATTTATAAGTACATATGCAAAAAGAATGTTCGGAGATTTTGGTGACGGAAATAGCCGCCAGTAGAATATCAGTAAGGGCTGGAACCCACCAGAGCGATTTTGTGAGCGTTTAGGAAACGCTAGCGATTTCCCTAAACGCTCAGCTAATGTTCATGGATGGGCCAAATTCCACTGGAGCGATTGCCAATATTCGCAAACGCAGGACATGCAGCATTTTTAGCTGCTAGCGTTTCTGCAATGTAAAGTATATAAACGCTGGCATAATCGCTCGTCAAAACCTACACAGAGCGATTTTGCTAGCGTTTTTACATTACTGCACACTGTAACCAAATGAAAATTAATTGAAAGGACCAATCAGAATTAAAAACGCTGAATCGCTACACAACCGCTGGCAAATTGGTTACACTTTTTAAAATCGCTACAGAAAACGATCATTAAATCGATTACAAACCGCTCATACAAAATGCTAGTGATTAGCGATAGCGTTTTTTAGTGGGTTCCAGGCCTCAATGTTACCAATATCTAATACAACTAAACCTAACCTTAAACTCGTGCAGATCCCTCCGTCTACCATTGCCTAACCGTAACTGTTGCCTGTAACCACTCTGCCAATGCCTTCACAGTGGTGCGGTGTAACGGCCACTTCGTTACTACCATGGCCGGTTCTAGAATTTTTGCTGCCTGAGGCAAACTTGTGAGGATACCCCTCCCCAAATTGGAATGATTGCACAGCACCCGACAATTTGCACCACACATTATAGCTGCAGTGAGGTCCCCAAGAAAGGTAGGTAGCCAGGTATAGGTGCCCTCCATTTAGGTAGCCAGGTACAGTTGCCCCCAGTATAGGCTAGCGAGGCATAGGTGCCTCCAGTTTAGACTAGCCAGGTACAGTTGCCCCCAGTATAGGCTAGCCAGGTACAGTTGCCCCCAGTATAGGCTAGCCAGGTACAGTTGCCCCCAGTATAGGCTAGCCAGGTACAGTTGCCCCCAGTATAGGCTAGCCAGGTACAGTTGCCCCCAGTATAGGCTAGCCAGGTACAGTTGCCCCCAGTATAGGCTAGCCAGGTACAGTTGCCCCCAGTATAGGCTAGCCAGGTACAGTTGCCCCCAGTATAGGCTAGCCAGGTACAGTTGCCCCCAGTATAGGCTAGCCAGGCACTCTTCACTTCCTGTTTCTGCCTGGTGCTGCCCCAGACTTCTGGCGCCTGAGGAAGTTGCCTCATTTGGCTTCATGGGTGGACCGGGCCTGAGGAAGTTGCCTCATTTGGCTTCATGGGCGGACCGGGCCTGGTTACTGCAATGCACCAGCTACAGAGGGCGGTGGGTATGTTGCGGTATGGTAAGGCACTGTGTTACCGATAAATGTGAGCGTTGTAGAGGTGAAGCATATTTATGGACACAACACGGCTGAAACGTGGGGTATGACTTTTTGTGTTGCACAAATCAACATCACACTGTGAATGTGGCCCCACCCTAAAAACTCCCAACTGTGAGGGCTTCTTCCAGCCCCTAGAGGTCACGTGTCCCTCGCCGCAGCTCTGGTCCTCTCCCGGTCCCCCTGGCAACCCCTTACAGGTTGGGGTGTACTGCGCCCACCAGGAGCAGGACACTCCCAACCCATCGGGGGTATGCGAACCTTCAGAGGCTGCCAGTGGGACCAGGAGACAAAGCAGGTGGTTTCGGTGCACGGAACTCACCGACGGGCGCTAAAACCAGGCACCCAATTGCAGCAACTTAATGCGTAAGGGTAATTTGGGGCTCAGGGCGGTTGCCAGACCCTGAATTATACCTTACTCCGAGGTACTACAAGTCGGAGGGGGAATAGTATTTAACGCCGCCGGGGAGCTTTGCCGCAGCAGGGAGAGCCGTCATTCGGCTTTCCTGGTTCGTACGCCCAGGAGAGGACCTGAACTGTAGCGAGGGACGCACGTGACCTCTAGCGGCTAAAAGAAGCCCCAGGTAAGTAAGGCTACATTATAATCGCCTCGGATATCCTTTAACCTCCATGGCGTTCTATGTACGCATTACCCTTTTTGTTAAATATTTTTTTTCCCGCTTGCTTTAGCTAGTGTATTGCTAGCAACAGTAGTACGCCACGTCGTCCGCGTCCGCATCCACCCTCCCAATCCCCGCCGGACATACTTACGCATCCGACATCCCGCGAGAAGCGTGATTTCCTATCGTCGCTTCTCCCGTCGCCATGGCGATGATTGGACATGAAGTCATCGACATCATGGGGAGCTCCAATCCTTCCCATTGCGCAGCCTGGTGGTGATTCGCCAGGCTGCGCTAGGTGTTTCGGGGGGGGGGGGGGGGGACAGCCCCCTTAGCGGCGGATCGGCGGGTAGCAGCGACGATCGGACAGAACATGTAGCTAGCAAAGTGCTAGCTACATGTTCTGAAAAAAAAAAAAAGTAAGTAAAAAGACCCTCCAGGGGCTGAGCAATCCTCCTTGGCGTACCGCCAAGGAGGTTAATATTAAAAAAAAAAACCTTGACGACGCCTAACCATAAAAGACCTCCCCCCCCCCCCCCAGCAATTCCTATTCTTAATAGACCCCCCCCCCTCCCCCCCCCCCCCCCCCCCCAAAAAAAAAGGATACCTAGCCTTAACCACTCTCCCTGCAAACTCTTTGCAAAAAATGAAAAATATTGGAGGTTTGGGCGCTACCATAGGTGACTATAGGGGGAAATGCAGTTATTTATATTACATTTAAAATAGCAGACGCTGGGGCTGCCCATAGATGTTTCTCCACAAGTTGTGTTCTGCTCGACATGTGCATTTGTGCATGCGTTTTTGTTTAGAGAAGCCAGTGTTTACAATGAGGAAACGCACGCGCTGTGCTGGAACGTAGTGCAGGCTGCATCTTTTCAACGCTACCTCCAGCCCTTGAAGTTGCCTCTCTCACCATCCTCCCCAGTGGCTCAGTTACTCTGTAATAGGGCTGGGCCAGTCGGGCTGTTCTGGCTGGAGGGCATGCGCAAAGCGGCCCGACTGGCCTGACTGAAGCGCTATTACAGAGGAATGAAGCCACCGGGCAGGGCGGTAAGCAAGGCAATAGAGTTCATGGGCTGGAGGAAGCTCCAGGTAAGCATTGATTCTTAACTCCTCGCTGGTTCACTTAAAGCTGCGTACACGAATGATCAACAATCATTCTGCTAATAATCGCTATAAAATAGTTTACAAAAGACCCTTCAAAGAAAGCAACTAAAGATTCCTCTCAATTCCCTCCTAGGAGAAATGGTTTGCAGATGATTGTTTGTGGTTTGAGGTGTGTATGAGTTCGCCAGATATTTCTTAAAGTGAACCTCCGGACTAAAAATCGACTCAGCAGCACTGAAAAGACTTGGTGTTTCTTTCACAGTTTCACAGCATCAGAACTTTGTTTCTCTTATACAAGCCTCATTTTTAGCTGCACAGAAGAAAACTGCCCGGGCTTTTTTCCCCTGATGTTGTGCAAAGCATGATGGGATTTCTGATGATGTTCTCGTTCTGCTGTTTTGGTGCAATTTTTTTTTTTTTTTGACATTTTGAATTTGACATTTGAAGCCTAGTGTGTGCAGCTGGGAGGGGTAATCAGGACAGTTGGAACTGTGTCTCCTGCTCCTTGTCACCTCCTTACAACCAAAAAGATGGCTGCCCCCATGACAAAGATGGCAGCCCGCATGAATCACAAACATTTGCCTGTTTTTTTTTTAAACAGGGTGGGTAAGAGATTATATTACCTATCTATTCTAATTAACATAACTAATGTAACTTGATGACAGTATGTTTGTTTAGGCTGAAGTTCCCCTTTAATACTTCCTAAAGTGAAGTTTCACAGCATCAGAACTTTGTTTTTCTTACCAAAGCATCATTTTTAGCTGTATTCTTAGCTAAGCTCCACCCATCAAAGAAAACTGCCCGGGCTTTTTTTCCCTGATGCTGTGCAAAGATGATGGGATTTCCTATGTTGTTGTTCACGTTGCCTAGCAACTGGTAGTGGTGATCAGCACACAGGACAGTTGGAACTGTGTCTCATGCTCCCTGTCACCTCCTTTCAACCAAAAAAGATGGCTGCCCTCATGAAATCAAACATTTGCCTGTTCTTTTAAAACAGGGAGGTTAAGAGATAATATTGCCTATCTATTTTAATTAACATAACTAATGTACCTTAATGACAGTATGTTTGTTTAGGCTGAAGTTCCTCTTTAACTTTTGTGTGCACAGCGCATCTGTTAAAAAATAAATAAATTGAGTAATTAGACTACGAAAGCATTTCTTGGGTCTTTCACATGAACTGATGGCTTTCATGTGTGCAGTATCGTTCGAGCAATCAGTCAAACCTTCCTCACAGACTTATGTGGCAGATTGATTCCCGGCTTTGCAAAGACTTTTACCTCACCTGTATACCAGGCTTTAGGGCTGGGACCCAGTAGAGCTATTTTGGCAGTGTTTCGGAACCCCCAAAATACACAGGTGATCCATAAAACGCCTTGCCAATGTATTTCATTGGTGGGGAACCCACTAGTGGGATTGTGATTAGGGTTAATCGCAATCGGAAGACATGCAGCATTTTTGAGCGCTTTGTGCTCAATGCTATGTATAAAAGTGCTTCAAAATCACTTTGAAAATCAATTTTGCAGCTGATTTTTTAAATAAAGCTAATTATACTTACCGAGGGTCCCGGTGTTTGGCTTCCGCCTATAGCCCCACCCTTAGCAGAAGAGGTCACAGGCGCTTCTGATTGGTCCTACAGAAGAACCTATGACCTCTTCCATTAGGGGGCGGTGCTACGGACGGAAACCAGACAAAGGGACACCTGGAAGTATAAAAAAACAAAAACTTAAATCGGAATCGCTGTACAGTGCTTCAAATTGGAGGGAAACGCAATCGCCCTAGAAATCGCTGCATACTGCGCTTACGCTATTTAAAAGAGCTACAGCGATCCCTAGTGGGTTCCAGACCTTAGGCCCTGTTCAGACTGCCTTAAAGTGAACCTTAAGTGTCAAAAATAAATGGAGTTTTACTCACCTGGGGCTTACCTCAGCCCCCTTCAGCTGATCGGTGCCCACGACAAGTCGCTCTGATGCTCCGGGTCCCGCTGGCGGCCACTTGCGGTTTCGCCGTCAGGACCCATCAGGCTGGGGAACGCGGCTGATACTACACGTTCCCAGCCAAAATAGCAACCCTATGCGGCCATATGGGGGGGTTGGGGGAGGGAAGGCATACTCACACTGTGTTGCTTCAGGCGGCAAAAGTCTAGAAATGACTCTGGGATCCATTTTTTTTGTCCTGCAGTGTGAACCCGACCCTACAGCTACTGCTTTCAGGGCTTATCAGGCTGTGGTCACACTGTTCTGTCTGCTGGCACATGAGGTTTGCCCGAGATTCAATCATTTTCTGGTGATTTTTGCAGCTGTTGAGCATGGATGTCGCGTGATTTCATCCCTCCAGATTTTTCACTTTGTGTTTTGCGGAAATGGGAAACTAAAACTACCTCTTAATTAAGATGGCAAAAGTTGTAATTATTCACAACAATTACAGCACCCTGATACTGCGCTCATATGCTGAGTCAGATGTTATATAGGTCACCTCTAAAAAATGTTTTATATAAAAGATAATGAATCAAACATTCATATTACATGTGCTAAATTCTAAGTAAAAAACACAATAGCAGGCAGTAACCACATGTATAATGTCCTTGCTCATATAATAATTATCATGTAGGAGCGCTCTTCCTAGATGCGTGCAACCATCAAAATAAAGTTCTTCAGTAAAAATGGTTAAGCGCTCTTCTCTGCCTGTTCCTTCTTAGACACAGCAAATATGTCATATAATGAAAAAGCCCCCCCTTCGGGGAGAGACTCACCAGACTTCTAGGCCTCCAAGGCCAATGCTCGCATTCGGGGTATTGGCCACCCCGCAGCCTCTCTGGCAGTCCTCTCTTGGCTATTCCCAGTCTGTGTAAGCAAAAAGCGGATTCCACATCGCGTAAAAGCGTACCAGTTTATTTTTAAAAAATTTAAAAACAGATCAGTGGTGTATAACCACTCATTGGGTCAGAAAACTTCATCAAAAATGAAAAAACACAGCCAGCCCCTTGTTTTACAAGCTACCTGATTCCAGGTACAGGGGTATGCAGAGATGAGATGCACTAAGCTGGTGACAAGGCGCACGCCTCTGTCATTTAGCGTCCCTCTCCGCAATAGCTTACTGGCTAGTGCTCTAAAAGATACCGAGCCTGCTGCACACAGACAATCCCGCCGCGTCCAGCGAGCGTCGTGCGCTGTGACGTCACTCCGTGGCTCCGCCCAACGTTTCGTTGCCCTAGCAACTCCTCAGGGGCTCTGGACGCGGCGGGATTGTCTGTGTGCAGCAGGCTCGGTATCTTTTAGAGCACTAGCCAGTAAGCTATTGCGGAGAGGGACGCTAAATGACAGAGGCGTGCGCCTTGTCACCAGCTTAGTGCATCTCATCTCTGCATACCCCTGTACCTGGAATCAGGTAGCTTGTAAAACAAGGGGCTGGCTGTGTTTTTTCATTTTTGATGAAGTTTTCTGACCCAATGAGTGGTTATACACCACTGATCTGTTTTTAAATTTTTTAAAAATAAACTGGTACGCTTTTACGCGATGTGGAATCCGCTTTTTGCTTACACAGACTGGGAATAGCCAAGAGAGGACTGCCAGAGAGGCTGCGGGGTGGCCAATACCCCGAATGCGAGCATTGGCCTTGGAGGCCTAGAAGTCTGGTGAGTCTCTCCCCGAAGGGGGGGCTTTTTCATTATATGACATATTTGCTGTGTCTAAGAAGGAACAGGCAGAGAAGAGCGCTTAACCATTTTTACTGAAAAAAAAAAAAAGTTGTAATTAAGCATAAATCATTCTGGGAGCTTTGCTGTCTGAAAGGATTCAGATGCGTTTCCAGCAATGCAGAAACACAATGGCCTCAATTCACTAAGCTTAACTCCTGACTTTAATAACTCTTCTGAGCTGTTTTACAGTTATCACAATTATATCACCATGGTGATAACTGTAAAACAGCTCAGAAGAATTATTAAAGACAGGAGTTGAGCTTAGTGAATTGAGGCCAATGTATTATGTAAGAGCTTTGGTAAAGCTGCGCCCCAGGTGCAAATAGGACTTTACTTGTAAATTGTGGCTGTGTATTTTATGATGGAAAGAACACTGTTAAGGTGCGTACACATGCACTACCCCAACGTCAATGACGGGTCCGCCGTGTTTTAGCCGACAGTAGCGCGCGTGTGTACGCACTGTCGGCGGACCGATAAGGCTGTTAAGGATGTTTCTGAGCGATCCGCGATAACAGCCTTATCGGTCCGCCGACAGCGCGTACACACGCGCTACTGTCAGCTAAAAGGTGCGTATACACGCACTACTTAAAGAGAATCTGTATTGTTAAAATCGCACAAAAGTAAACATACCAGTGCGTTAGGGGACATCTCCTATTACCCTCTGACACAATTTCGCCGCTCCCCACCGCATTAAAAGTGGTTAAAAACAGTTTTAAAAAGTTTGTTTATAAACAAACAAAATGGCCACCAAAACAGGAAGTAGGTTGATGTAGAGTATGTCCACACATAGAAAATACATCCATACATAAGCAGGCTGTATACAGCCTTCCTTTTGAATCTCAAGAGATCATTTGTGTGTTTCTTTCCCCCTGCATCTCTCATGCACTGAAGTGTCAGGCTGCTCTTTTCTTCCTGCAAACAGCTTTGCCCTTGTCTGTAATTCCTCAGTATGTGAAAGCCCAGCCAGCTCAGAGGACTATTTATCCAGCTTGTAAAAGATAGGAGAGAAGAGAGAAGCTGCCCTAATCTAAATAATACACAGGCAGTGTGCATAGAGGGGCCTGGAAGGGGGAGTTCATAGCAGAACCACAACACTGAAGAACTTGGCAGCCTTCCAGACACAGGCCGACAAGTCTGACAGGGGAAAGATACATTGATTTATTACAGAGACAGTGATAGTAGAAAGAGCTGCAGTAAGCCAGAGCACATTAGAATAGCTTTTTGAACTTGTAGGATGATAAAAAACAGGATGCAATTTTTGTTACAGAGTCTCTTTAAGGGAAGGACGGGTCCGTCAGACCCTCCCGCTGGGCGGTCGTTCTCCCGACAGTAGTGCATTCTCCCGCTCAGCGGATCGTTCAGAAACAGCTTTATCAGTCTGCAGATAGACTGTACACTCGCACTACTGTCGGGGGAACGACCGCCCAGCGGGAGGGTCTGACGGGCCCGTCGTTCTCTTTAGTAGTGCGTGTGTACGCACCTTAACCCTATGCTGTAAACCAAATGCAGATTGTGTTGCTGGACAGTGTTGAGATTTATTAAGGTAGCTATTCATCCAGAGTTGGGACAACGTCCTCCAGCACCCAAGGCGGAGACCCCAAAGTGCGCCCCTCCACCCCACCCACTTCGGCCGTCACACACTGATTGCTATTAGACTAAGGGGTACCCCATGGGCCCCCAATCCCCCCCCCCCCCCCCAACACCTTAATCTCTAGTTATCTTGCTTGCAGTCACTGCCATGCATCCCCTTTTTTCTTATTTCTCTCTGCTTCAAACACAACAGGGGAATGATAGCTGAGTGAGTTGTGCGCCCCCTCCTACACTGCGCCCTGAGGCTGGAGCCTCTCTCGCCTCTACCTGGCCACACTCTGTGCTCCCTACTACACTGCACCCTGAGGCTTGAGCCTCTCCCGCCTCTGCCTCGGCCCGGCCCTGCATACATCTAGCGATGATGGGCAGATTCGACCAAGAGACAAATCTATCTCCAATAGAATCTGATTAGAGAGAGATCTATCGGCTGCCCGTACACCGCATGCTGAAATAGAATCGTCCTTGTGACGCCACATCCGCCGCTGTCCCCCCTTATGTGTAATCCCCCCCCCCCCCCCCCCCGGTGCCCAGTGCACTATACATTACCTGACCTCTGCTTGTCCTCCGCTGGCTCCGGGCGCACTCCTTACTCCATACACGTGCCCCACATGGCTGCTGGCGTACGCGTGGGCGCTTGTGATGTCATACACGCGCCGCCTTTACTCCGGCAACCATTTGGGGCTCATGTATGGAGCAAGGAGTGCGCCCGGCGCCAGCGGTCACAGACAAGTAATAGCTTGCACTGGGCACCGCAGGGGACATTTAACATTAGGGGGGACAGCGCCGGGCGTTTAATCAATTGTCCCCATATTGCTTGCTGCTACTGCCGCACACCCGATCTTGCAGCATGTCTGACCGATTAATGCCACCAGTTTCTGCCCAATATTGGTCGCATTGTTGATCAGGCACGCACTTGGCGACACTGATTTGCATCCGATTATAATAATTGAATCAGATGGTTGATCGGCGGCCAAGTTGCCTAATGTATGGCCACTTTTACTCCTATTGAAGTGGAACTAAACGCAGAACTTACTCTCTGTTCTAAAGGATTATCCACAGCATGATGACCTTAAAGCGGGATTGTCAGCCATAAAATCAAATTCCTATTACCCACCGCTCTGTTTATTATGTAGTCTACATCCTGACCCTGCATTGCAACCATTCCAATATAATCATAAATGTGTCTGCTGTAATGAATCTTATCTCAGTCAGCCTGTCTCATTTCTCCTTCATTGCTGGGGAGAGGGAAGCCTGTTATCTCCCCTCCCACCTCCCTGCTCCTCACTGACTGGCTGAGAGCAGTTCAGTGTGACACTAGGCTGAGAAATACACCCTACTCCTTTGCAGAAGCTGCTGAAATCCGATCTATATTCTACTTCGTGCGTTTACAAACCAAACTATATATAACAGTGCACTAGATGAGATTTTACCAGCACAGAATCAATAAAGAGTTAATACCGTACTGAAGTTGAGTGAGGGCCCCTGTGGCCCAAGGGCCTTGGAGCGGTCGCAACCTCTGCATCCCCTATTGCTATGCCATTGCGTAGTGAAGCATACAGTACATGTGAAGTATGCTTCAATGCAGCTGTTAATGCTCATGTTATATGTTTAATGCTTGCGTTATACTGCACTGCTTGTGTGGCGTTATGCCCAGTGCAATGTGAGTGCTGCTAATACACCAATGTGAACATACTACTACAGTTTAATCTCATTATAGTTAACTCTGGTAGAGTAAACATTTGGGTATAGTAAACTAATGTTCAGGTCCTGGCCAAGCCCCATTATAAGCGTATAGGAGTAGAGTGGTATAGTAAACCCGGATATAATAGAACTTGTGTTATAGATAACCCGTTTTTTGGACTCTGCGGGATTCTGTATCCGGCTATAGTAGAAAGTGGGCGGGATCATGCATCATACGTCAGTCAGAGACCCATGAGCCGTGGGCGGTGGGCAGGCTGGCAGTCACTTGTAGCTTGCTCACTACTCTGGGCCCACACGGATTACCTCAAAAGCACCAGCCAGTGAGACATATGCTTCCTGTGCAAGCTGCTGTCTGAGGGAATTTCCTGTCATCTGTGACTTGCTTGTGCTTGGCTGCAACACTACAGCATATAGGCTGCACAGAAATGTGGACAGAGGAGCACACTATCAGTACTGTACCTGAATTATCTGGTGAGACCTATGCTTCCTGTGCAAGCTGCTGCCTGAGGGAATTTCCTGTCATCTGTGACTTGCTTGTGCATGGATGCAATGCTGCAGTATCATCCAGGCTGCACAGAAATGTGGACAGAGGAGCACACTATTAGTACTGTACCTGCATTGTCTGGTGAGACTTATGCTTCCTGCGCAAGCTGCAGCCTGATTATTGCATGCAAATCCATGCATAGTTAAACACTGGATTTTGGTTTAGCTTAGACCCTGTCTATGCTCGCTATGCTCGCTTGCTGAAGCACTGAAAAGAAAAAAATACTCCTAATTATAGACTGAATTAAGATCCAGTACCATAGTATACATTATGTGCTTGAGTGTGACCATTTCTGAGATGTTTAACTACTTTTCCCGGTTCCTTGGAGTTTACTATAAAGGGATCCTACTGTACAATATAAATGCATTGTATTCGCATCGCGCTGCTGTGAACATAGCTGAAGGATATTCTCGTGCAGATCTGCTGCAGCATAACTTGGCTGACTTGTACAGCATCATTTTTTTTTTTTTTTTTAATATTCTACTTTAGAGTTTGTTGTTTACACCATAAAAGCGACACTTTCTTGCATGCAGTGAAGTAAATGCAAATTAATTTAACAAGAAATATTTATTTTTGGCTTCCTTTTTCTCTTTGAATTTCTATTCTACTCTTTTCCAGATACACTGGTTTAAACTGAAAGGATCTTAGCAGGTTTAGCACCATGCAAACAGCAGAGCCTGATCATCCCCCAGGCTAACCTGGGCAGGTGCCTATCAGTGTTGCCAACCTTTCACATTATTTTTTACTGACAAATACCTTAAAATTTACTGACAAAAGATTTTTTTTTTCTGACAAAACCCCTTGCGCCGAAAAAATGGGCGTGGCCACGCAACAGAATGTGAGCGTGGTCATGGGTGGGGCCAAATATACATGATTTCAATATTGCTGTGAAAGGTCTGCCAGGGAAGTTTGAGCTCTGCCATAGTGTTTCCCCCCCTTCCCCCAAAATACATGTAATCTTACAGCATTTCACCAAAAATCCACGTAATCTGTCAGAGGTTCTTCCAAAATACAGATAATATGGCAGTGGTTCCTAAAAAATAGATGTAATCTGGCAGCAGCGAAGCGATTCCCTCAACATACACATAATCTGGCAGCAGTTCCCCAAAATACATTTAATCTGACAGCAGTGGTTCCCCAAAAATAGGTAGCCCCAGGTCTATAGGTGTCCCCAGAATAGGTGGCCAGGGGTATAGATGTCCCCAGAACAGGTAGCCGGGGGGAGAGATGTCCCTAGAACAGGTAGCCAGGGGTATATGTGCCCAGTATATGTAGGCAGGGGTACAGGGCCGGTTCTAGACTGGCACATATGAGGGGGCAGTCAAATGGGTAGGGGGCAACATGTTCGAGGAAATTTGCGGCGACTAAAGTGGGCATGGCAAGTAAATGCACATAATGAGAGACAGAGTTTCACCAGTAAATGCACATAAGAGACAGCCTTTCACCAGTAAATGCACGTAATGACAGACAGCTTTTCACCAGTAAATGCACATAAGAGACCGCCTTTCACCAGTAAATGCACGTAATGAGAGACAGCTTTCCACCAGTAAATGCACGTAATGAGACACAGCTTTTCACCAGTAAATGCACATATTAAGAGACAGCTTTTCACCAGTAAATGCACATAATGGCAAACAGCCAGTGTCCTCAGTATATGTAGCCAGCAGATGTATGTGCCCAGTATATGTCCGCAGTATATGTAGGCAGGGTTATATGTGCCCAGTATATGTAGGCAGGGTTATATGTGCCCAGTATATGTAGCCAAGGTTATATGTGCCCAGTATATGTAGCCAGGGTTATATGTGCCCAGTAGATGTAGCCAGGGTTATATGTCCCCAGTAGATGTAGCCAGAGGTATATGTGCCCATGGGTAGCCAGGGTTATATGTGCCCAGTAGATGTAGCCAGATGTATATGTGCCCAGTAGATGTAGCCAGGGTTATATGTCCCCAGTAGATGTAGCCAGAGGTATATGTGCCCATGGGTAGCCAGGGTTATATGTGCCCAGTAGATGTAGCCAGAGGTATATATGTGCCCAGTAGATGTAGCCAGGGTTATATGTGCCCAGTAGATGTAGCCAGAGGTATATGTCCCCAGTAGATGTAGCCAGAGGTATATGTGCCCAGTAGATGTAGCCAGATGTATATGTGCCCAGTAGATGTAGCCAGGGTTATATGTCCCCAGTAGATGTAGCCAGAGGTATATGTGCCCATGGGTAGCCAGGGTTATATGTGCCCAGTAGATGTAGCCAGGGTTATATGTGCCCAGTAGATGTAGCCAGAGGTATATGTGCCCAGTAGATGTAGCCAGAGGTATATGTGCCCAGTAGATGTAGCCAGAGGTATATGTGCCCAGTAGATGTAGCCAGGGTTATATGTGCCCAGTAGATGTAGCCAGAGGTATATGTGCCCAGTAGATGTAGCCAGGGGTATATGTCCCCAGTATATGTAGGCAGGGGTATATATGCCCAGTAGATGTAGCCAGAGGTATATGTGCCCAGTAGATGTAGCCAGAGGTATATGTGCCCAGTAGATGTAGCCAGGGTTATATGTGCCCAGTATATGTAGCCAGGGGTATATGTCCCCAGTATATGCAGGCAGGGGTATATGTGCCCAGTAGATGTAGCCAGGGTTATATGTGCCCAGTAGATGTAGCCAGAGGTATATGTGCCCAGTAGATGTAGCCAGAGGTATATGTGCCCAGTAGATGTAGCCAGAGGTATATGTGCCCAGTAGATGTAGCCAGATGTATATGTGCCCAGTAGATGTAGCCAGAGGTATATGTGCCCAGTAGATGTAGCCAGATGTATATGTGCCCAGTAGATGTAGCCAGGGTTATATGCGCCCAGTAGATGTAGCCAGAGGTATATGTGCCCAGTAGATGTAGCCAGAGGTATATGTGCCCAGTAGATGTAGCCAGATGTATATGTGCCCAGTAGATGTAGCCAGAGGTATATGTGCCCAGTAGATGTAGCCAGATGTATATGTGCCCAGTAGATGTAGCCAGATGTATATGTGCCCAGTAGATGTAGCCAGGGTTATATGTGCCCAGTAGATGTAGCCAGGGTTATATGTGCCCAGTAGATGTAGCCAGGGTTATATGTGCCCAGTAGATGTAGCCAGATGTATATGTGCCCAGTAGATGTAGCCAGATGTATATGTGCCCAGTAGATGTAGCCAGATGTATATGTGCCCAGTAGATGTAGCCAGATGTATATGTGCCCAGTAGATGTAGCCAGAGGTATATGTCCCCAGTATATGTAGCCAGAGGTATATGTGCCCAGTAGATGTAGCCAGATGTATATGTGCCCAGTAGATGTAGCCAGAGGTATATGTGTCCAGTAGATGTAGCCAGATGTATATGTGCCCAGTAGATGTAGCCAGAGGTATATGTCCCCAGTATATGTAGCCAGAGGTATATGTGCCCAGTAGATGTAGCCAGATGTATATGTGCCCAGTAGATGTAGCCAGAGGTATATGTCCCCAGTATATGTAGCCAGAGGTATATGTGCCCAGTAGATGTAGCCAGATGTATATGTGCCCAGTAGATGTAGCCAGAGGTATATGTCCCCAGTATATGTAGCCAGAGGTATATGTGCCCAGTAGATGTAGCCAGGGTTATATGTGCCCAGTAGATGTAGCCAGAGGTATATGTGCCCAGTAGATGTAGCCAGAGGTATATGTGCCCAGTAGATGTAGCCAGGGTTATATGCGCCCAGTAGATGTAGCCAGATGTATATGTGCCCAGTAGATGTAGCCAGAGGTATATGTGCCCAGTAGATGTAGCCAGATGTATATGTGCCCAGTAGATGTAGCCAGAGGTATATGTGCCCAGTAGATGTAGCCAGATGTATATGTGCCCAGTAGATGTAGCCAGGGTTATATGTGCCCAGTAGATGTAGCCAGGGTTATATGTGCCCAGTAGATGTAGCCAGGGTTATATGTGCCCAGTAGATGTAGCCAGGGTTATATGTGCCCAGTAGATGTAGCCAGGGTTATATGTGCCCAGTAGATGTAGCCAGATGTATATGTGCCCAGTAGATGTAGCCAGAGGTATATGTGCCCAGTAGATGTAGCCAGGGTTATATGTGCCCAGTAGATGTAGCCAGGGTTATATGTGCCCAGTAGATGTAGCCAGGGTTATATGTGCCCAGTAGATGTAGCCAGGGTTATATGTGCCCAGTAGATGTAGCCAGAGGTATATGTGCCCAGTAGATGTAGCCAGAGGTATATGTGCCCAGTAGATGTAGCCAGAGGTATATGTGCCCAGTAGATGTAGCCAGAGGTATATGTGCCCAGTAGATGTAGCTAGATGTATATGTGCCCAGTAGATGTAGCCAGAGGTATATGTGCCCAGTAGATGTAGCCAGATGTATATGTGCCCAGTAGATGTAGCCAGAGGTATATGTGCCCAGTAGATGTAGCCAGATGTATATGTGTCCAGTAGATGTAGCCAGATGTGTATGTGTCCAGTAGATGTAGCCAGATGTATATGTGCCCAGTAGATGTAGCCAGAGGTATATATGTGCCCAGTAGATGTAGCCAGAGGTATGTGCCCAGTAGATGTAGGCAGGGTTATATGTGCCCAGTAGATGTAGCCAGAGGTATATGTGCCCAGTAGATGTAGCCAGATGTATATGTGCCCAGTAGATGTAGTCAGAGGTATATGTGCCCTGTAGATGTAGCCAGATGTATATGTGCCCAGTAGATGTAGCCAGAGGTATATGTGCCCAGTAGATGTAGCCAGATGTATATGTGCCCAGTAGATGTAGTCAGAGGTATATGTGCCCAGTAGATGTAGCCAGATGTATATGTGCCCAGTAGATGTAGCCAGAGGTATATATGTGCCCAGTAGATGTAGCCAGGGTTATATGTGCCCAGTAGATGTAGCCAGGGTTATATGTGCCCAGTAGATGTAGCCAGAGGTATATGTGCCCAGTAGATGTAGCCAGATGTATATGTGCCCAGTAGATGTAGCCAGAGGTATATATGTGCCCAGTAGATGTAGCCAGAGGTATATGTGCCCAGTATATGTAGGCAGGGTTATATGTGCCCAGTATATGTAGCCAAGGTTATATGTGCCCAGTATATGTAGCCAGGGTTATATGTGCCCAGTAGATGTAGCCAGGGTTATATGTCCCCAGTAGATGTAGCCAGAGGTATATGTGCCCATGGGTAGCCAGGGTTATATGTGCCCAGTAGATGTAGCCAGATGTATATGTGCCCAGTAGATGTAGCCAGGGTTATATGTCCCCAGTAGATGTAGCCAGAGGTATATGTGCCCATGGGTAGCCAGGGTTATATGTGCCCAGTAGATGTAGCCAGAGGTATATATGTGCCCAGTAGATGTAGCCAGGGTTATATGTGCCCAGTAGATGTAGCCAGAGGTATATGTCCCCAGTAGATGTAGCCAGAGGTATATGTGCCCAGTAGATGTAGCCAGATGTATATGTGCCCAGTAGATGTAGCCAGGGTTATATGTCCCCAGTAGATGTAGCCAGAGGTATATGTGCCCATGGGTAGCCAGGGTTATATGTGCCCAGTAGATGTAGCCAGGGTTATATGTGCCCAGTAGATGTAGCCAGAGGTATATGTGCCCAGTAGATGTAGCCAGAGGTATATGTGCCCAGTAGATGTAGCCAGAGGTATATGTGCCCAGTAGATGTAGCCAGGGTTATATGTGCCCAGTAGATGTAGCCAGAGGTATATGTGCCCAGTAGATGTAGCCAGGGGTATATGTCCCCAGTATATGTAGGCAGGGGTATATATGCCCAGTAGATGTAGCCAGAGGTATATGTGCCCAGTAGATGTAGCCAGAGGTATATGTGCCCAGTAGATGTAGCCAGGGTTATATGTGCCCAGTATATGTAGCCAGGGGTATATGTCCCCAGTATATGCAGGCAGGGGTATATGTGCCCAGTAGATGTAGCCAGGGTTATATGTGCCCAGTAGATGTAGCCAGAGGTATATGTGCCCAGTAGATGTAGCCAGAGGTATATGTGCCCAGTAGATGTAGCCAGAGGTATATGTGCCCAGTAGATGTAGCCAGATGTATATGTGCCCAGTAGATGTAGCCAGAGGTATATGTGCCCAGTAGATGTAGCCAGATGTATATGTGCCCAGTAGATGTAGCCAGGGTTATATGCGCCCAGTAGATGTAGCCAGAGGTATATGTGCCCAGTAGATGTAGCCAGAGGTATATGTGCCCAGTAGATGTAGCCAGATGTATATGTGCCCAGTAGATGTAGCCAGAGGTATATGTGCCCAGTAGATGTAGCCAGATGTATATGTGCCCAGTAGATGTAGCCAGATGTATATGTGCCCAGTAGATGTAGCCAGGGTTATATGTGCCCAGTAGATGTAGCCAGGGTTATATGTGCCCAGTAGATGTAGCCAGGGTTATATGTGCCCAGTAGATGTAGCCAGATGTATATGTGCCCAGTAGATGTAGCCAGATGTATATGTGCCCAGTAGATGTAGCCAGATGTATATGTGCCCAGTAGATGTAGCCAGATGTATATGTGCCCAGTAGATGTAGCCAGAGGTATATGTCCCCAGTATATGTAGCCAGAGGTATATGTGCCCAGTAGATGTAGCCAGATGTATATGTGCCCAGTAGATGTAGCCAGAGGTATATGTGTCCAGTAGATGTAGCCAGATGTATATGTGCCCAGTAGATGTAGCCAGAGGTATATGTCCCCAGTATATGTAGCCAGAGGTATATGTGCCCAGTAGATGTAGCCAGATGTATATGTGCCCAGTAGATGTAGCCAGAGGTATATGTCCCCAGTATATGTAGCCAGAGGTATATGTGCCCAGTAGATGTAGCCAGATGTATATGTGCCCAGTAGATGTAGCCAGAGGTATATGTCCCCAGTATATGTAGCCAGAGGTATATGTGCCCAGTAGATGTAGCCAGGGTTATATGTGCCCAGTAGATGTAGCCAGAGGTATATGTGCCCAGTAGATGTAGCCAGAGGTATATGTGCCCAGTAGATGTAGCCAGGGTTATATGCGCCCAGTAGATGTAGCCAGATGTATATGTGCCCAGTAGATGTAGCCAGAGGTATATGTGCCCAGTAGATGTAGCCAGATGTATATGTGCCCAGTAGATGTAGCCAGAGGTATATGTGCCCAGTAGATGTAGCCAGATGTATATGTGCCCAGTAGATGTAGCCAGGGTTATATGTGCCCAGTAGATGTAGCCAGGGTTATATGTGCCCAGTAGATGTAGCCAGGGTTATATGTGCCCAGTAGATGTAGCCAGGGTTATATGTGCCCAGTAGATGTAGCCAGGGTTATATGTGCCCAGTAGATGTAGCCAGATGTATATGTGCCCAGTAGATGTAGCCAGAGGTATATGTGCCCAGTAGATGTAGCCAGGGTTATATGTGCCCAGTAGATGTAGCCAGGGTTATATGTGCCCAGTAGATGTAGCCAGGGTTATATGTGCCCAGTAGATGTAGCCAGGGTTATATGTGCCCAGTAGATGTAGCCAGAGGTATATGTGCCCAGTAGATGTAGCCAGAGGTATATGTGCCCAGTAGATGTAGCCAGAGGTATATGTGCCCAGTAGATGTAGCCAGAGGTATATGTGCCCAGTAGATGTAGCTAGATGTATATGTGCCCAGTAGATGTAGCCAGAGGTATATGTGCCCAGTAGATGTAGCCAGATGTATATGTGCCCAGTAGATGTAGCCAGAGGTATATGTGCCCAGTAGATGTAGCCAGATGTATATGTGTCCAGTAGATGTAGCCAGATGTGTATGTGTCCAGTAGATGTAGCCAGATGTATATGTGCCCAGTAGATGTAGCCAGAGGTATATATGTGCCCAGTAGATGTAGCCAGAGGTATGTGCCCAGTAGATGTAGGCAGGGTTATATGTGCCCAGTAGATGTAGCCAGAGGTATATGTGCCCAGTAGATGTAGCCAGATGTATATGTGCCCAGTAGATGTAGTCAGAGGTATATGTGCCCTGTAGATGTAGCCAGATGTATATGTGCCCAGTAGATGTAGCCAGAGGTATATGTGCCCAGTAGATGTAGCCAGATGTATATGTGCCCAGTAGATGTAGTCAGAGGTATATGTGCCCAGTAGATGTAGCCAGATGTATATGTGCCCAGTAGATGTAGCCAGAGGTATATATGTGCCCAGTAGATGTAGCCAGGGTTATATGTGCCCAGTAGATGTAGCCAGGGTTATATGTGCCCAGTAGATGTAGCCAGAGGTATATGTGCCCAGTAGATGTAGCCAGATGTATATGTGCCCAGTAGATGTAGCCAGAGGTATATATGTGCCCAGTAGATGTAGCCAGAGGTATATGTGCCCAGTATATGTAGGCAGGGGTATATATGCCCAGTAGATGTAGCCAGATGTATATGTGCCCAGTAGATGTAGCCAGATGTATATGTGCCCAGTAGATGTAGCCAGAGTTATATGTGCCCAGTAGATGTAGCCAGGGTTATATGTGCCCAGTAGATGTAGCCAGGGTTATATGTGCCCAGTAGATGTAGCCAGGGTTATATGTGCCCAGTAGATGTAGCCAGGGTTATATGTGCCCAGTAGATGTAGCCAGAGGTATATGTTCCCAGTAGATGTAGCCAGAGGTATATGTCCCCAGTAGATGTAGCCAGAGGTATATGTGCCCAGTAGATGTAGCCAGAGGTATATGTGCCCAGTAGATGTAGCCAGAGGTATATATGCCCAGTAGATGTAGCCAGAGGTATATGTTCCCAGTAGATGTAGCCAGAGGTATATGTTCCCAGTAGATGTAGCCAGAGGTATATGTGCCCAGTAGATGTAGCCAGATGTATATGTGCCCAGTAGATGTAGCCAGAGGTATATGTTCCCAGTAGATGTAGCCAGAGGTATATGTCCCCAGTAGATGTAGCCAGAGGTATATGTGTCCAGTATATGTAGCCAGAGGTATATGTGCCCAGTAGATGTAGCCAGAGGTATATATGCCCAGTAGATGTAGCCAGAGGTATATGTTCCCAGTAGATGTAGCCAGAGGTATATGTTCCCAGTAGATGTAGCCAGAGGTATATGTTCCCAGTAGATGTAGCCAGAGGTATATGTGCCCAGTAGATGTAGCCAGAGGTATATGTCCCCAGTAGATGTAGCCAGAGGTATATGTCCCCAGTAGATGTAGCCAGAGGTATATGTGCCCAGTAGATGTAGCCAGATGTATATGTGCCCAGTAGATGTAGCCAGATGTATATGTGCCCAGTAGATGTAGCCAGATGTATATGTGCCCAGTAGATGTAGCTAGATGTATATGTGCCCAGTAGATGTAGCCAGGGTTATATGTGCCCAGTAGATGTAGCCAGGGTTATATGTGCCCAGTAGATGTAGCCAGAGGTATATGTGCCCAGTAGATGTAGCCAGAGGTATATGTGCCCAGTAGATGTAGCCAGATGTATATGTGCCCAGTAGATGTAGCCAGGGTTATATGTGCCCAGTAGATGTAGCCAGAGGTATATGTGCCCAGTAGATGTAGCCAGAGGTATATGTGCCCAGTAGATGTAGCCAGGGTTATATGTGCCCAGTAGATGTAGCCAGGGTTATATGTGCCCAGTAGATGTAGCCAGAGGTATATGTGCCCAGTAGATGTAGCCAGAGGTATATGTGCCCAGTAGATGTAGCCAGGGTTATATGTGCCCAGTAGATGTAGCCAGGGTTATATGTGCCCCGTAGATGTAGCCAGGGTTATATGTGCCCCGTAGATGTAGCCAGATGTATATGTGCCCAGTAGATGTAGCCAGGGTTATATGTGCCCAGTAGATGTAGCCAGGGTTATATGTGCCCAGTAGATGTAGCCAGAGGTATATGTGCCCAGTAGATGTAGCCAGAGGTATATGTGCCCAGTAGATGTAGCCAGATGTATATGTGCCCAGTAGATGTAGCCAGAGGTATATGTGCCCAGTAGATGTAGCCACAGGTATATGTGCCCAGTAGATGTAGCCAGATGTATATGTGCCCAGTAGATGTAGCCAGATGTATATGTGCCCAGTAGATGTAGCCAGATGTATATGTGCCCAGTAGATGTAGCCAGAGGTATATGTGCCCAGTAGATGTAGCCAGAGGTATATGTGCCCAGTAGATGTAGCCAGAGGTATATGTGCCCAGTAGATGTAGCCAGATGTATATGTGCCCAGTAGATGTAGCCAGATGTATATGTGCCCAGTAGATGTAGCCAGATGTATATGTGCCCAGTAGATGTAGCCAGATGTATATGTGCCCAGTAGATGTAGCCAGATGTATATGTGCCCAGTAGATGTAGCCAGAGGTATATGTGCCCAGTAGATGTAGCCAGATGTATATGTGCCCAGTAGATGTAGCCAGAGGTATATATGTGCCCAGTAGATGTAGCCAGGGTTATATGTGTGTGAATGAGTGGCTGGCAGTGGCAGGCGGCAGCGAGCGGAACTTACCTGCGTCTTCTCTCATCGCCGGCGCGGGATGATCTGCCGCTACTCTGGTCTGGTCCAGACCAGAGCAGCAGAACTTCCGGCGCAGGAGCGAGACGGAAGGTAAGTCCCGCCTGCTGCCAAACAGATCAGGAGGGGGACAGTCAGCGAGGGAGGGGGAGCACGAAAGTGAGAGAAGGGGGGGAGATTGCCCCCCTTCTCCACCGCTGCCCACAGCTCTCCCTTCACTGCGCTGCTGTCCTCCTGCAACAGAGCTGGCGGCCAATAGGCCGCCCTTTTACGGACGCTGCTGAATTCCTTACGGAATTCACGGGCAGCGTAATTTGTATAAAAAATTACGGGCTGCCCGTAAATTAACGGGCGGTTGGCAACACTGGTGCCTATGGCTTGGTGGGCTGGCTGCCATGTCTTTTGTGCGCCTATGTTACCTTAAACCCCCCCCCCCCCCCCCCGGCGGTCTGATTCTTTCCGGATTTTAGGGTCTAAAAGCGGTGCAATTTTTTAGCAGTGTTTCAGAGCCTAAAACCTGGAAAAAAAAATCACACCGCCTAGAGATCTGCAGCAGCCCCAGGACTTACTCACCTCCCTGGAGTCCAACGCTGCAGTTCTCCCTCCATCCTCTGGGTGACGTTGTAACCCTGTAGTGAGATTGTCATCATTAGAACAAACAGCAATCTCACCCGAGGGATGCAGAGACTCGGAGGGCAGGAAGGAGAATGGCTGCCGGCGTCTGGATCCCCCGGAAGGTTAGTGAAAACGCCCGCTGCGCTTCAGGCTCAGCACAGTCCTGCTCGGGTTACCGCTCCTGGCTTGTTTTTTCCACCCCGAGCCTGACTCGTGACAACCGCCAAGGAAGTTAACGAATAACTGTATTGAAATTAAAGTAATAAAATTGCTTATCTTTTGACAATATTCCTTTATACATTTATTTAGTCAGCCTATTGTGAAATCATTTTCCCCCCCCTTTCATCACCCTGTTTTTAATTCTGAAATGTATCACAGTTGCTGACCTCTTTACTGCTGGCAGGTGAAGCTCTGTGGAATGTTTGTTTTCCAAAGCCAGTAGAAAAAAGTCAGCGCACTCATGCGTATGCAGTGCAGGGCCGCCAGTCTTCAGAAGCACTTGGGGACATGAGCGCTCCTGAAGCTGCCCGCAGCGGCTAATTAAACTGAGGTGACAGCGCTGGAATGAGTAGTACAAAAGCGGACAGGGGAGGCTCTCATGGTGCCCATACATGGTACAATTATTTTCATTTTTTCGATTAGATAATTTTGTTTGATTCTGTTAGGTTGAAAATAAAAGATTTTTCTAAAGTTGGCAACACACCATACAATTTTCATGCAATCTGGCTGTACAATCACCAAGTGCTGTTATACTACATGGATGTTGGTAAGATTGTATAAAAATTGTACAGTCAGATTGCATGAATATTGTATGGTGTGTGTGGCCACCTTAACATATGCGATTGGATTTTTATTGAAAAAAACAGGACAATCGATTTTTTTTTTCTTGATCAAATAAACCTATTATTTTAATCTTTCATTCAATTCGATCGTTATGGTCAAACGGGAAAATTTAACATATTTATTGTACCGTGTATGGCACCATTAGGCTCTAGGATCTGGAGCCTTCCCAATCCATAGGTACGTACACTCAATTTTAGTATACTTATAATCCTTTTTATACATGTTTTGGTACCATGTTCATTGAATGCTTTGTTTAACAAGAACAAGTTAGTAAAGACAATTAGGTTTTACTTTTTAAAGGGGCACTATGGCGAAAAATTGTAAAATGTAAAATATTTGCAAACATAGACGAATAAGAAGTATGTTTTTTTCCAGAGTAAAATGAGCCATAAATTACTTTTTTTCTATAATGCTGTCACTTACAGTAGGCAATAGAAATCTGACAAGTGACAGGATTTGGACTAGTCCATTTCTTCATAGGGGATTATCAGCAAGGCTTTTATTCTTTATAAAGATATTCCCTAAAGGGCCCTTTTCGCGCTGGCTGAATCGCAAAAACGCAAACCGCTAGCGATTTTACAATCGCTACGGTTTGCTTTTTAACATGGGAATCGCGGTAGGTCATTTCCACTACCGCGATTCGTTTTTGCCGGGAACGCGAACGCGCGGCGGAGCGATAATTGCTGCGATTTTGCTATGCATAGCATAGCAAAATCGCGGCCGCGAACGTCGGGGAATCGCCGGTAATTGCGATTCAGCAATCGCTAGCGTTCAGCGTGAACGCTAGCGATTGCTAGTGGAAAAGGGCCCTAAAAAGGATTTAAACAATGATGCTGGCCAGCTTCCCTGCTCCCTACACAGTTTTTTGGCAGTTGGACAGAGCAACTGCCATTTACTAAGTGCTTTTGAAAATAAACAAATCCCTTAGAATCCCCCATGAAGAGATGGACTAGTCCAAAACCTGTTGCTTCTGTCAGATTTCTACTACCTACTGTGACAGCAACATAGGAGAGAAGTAATTTATGGCTAATTTTACATTATTCTTATTTTTATATACTTGCACATATTTTAAATGTTTAAAATTTTTCATTTTTTAGTGCCACTTTAATGTGTTTGTAGTTTGTAGGTACTTTAGTACACACTCCTATTTACGGAGTGGATATTTTTGATGTAGGACAGGTCCTCTTCCTGTTGGTTTGAGCAGTTCCACATCTGTGGGCTTGATGATCTCTCAGGGCAAGCCTCAGCCTCAAGTCAATAATTATACAGCTTCACTGAGCATTGTGACGTAGTCCTTCCCTCATTATAGGCTCAGTAAGGCCTAGTGCACACCAGAGTGTTTTCGCTGCAGTTTGCGATCCGCTTGCGGGTGCGGATCCGCTTGCGGGTGCGGATCCGCTAGGGTAATGTATTTCAATGGGCTGGTGCACACCAGAGCGGGAGGCGTTTTGCAGAAACGCATACTCCCGGGCTGCTGCAGATTTTGGATTGCGGATGCGTTTCTGCTTCAATGTTAAGTATAGGAAAAACGCAAACCGCTCTGAAAAACGGCACTTCAGAGCGGTTTGCCAGGCGTTTTTTGTTACAGTAGTTGTTCAGTAACAGCTTTACTGTAACAATACATTAAATCTACTACACCAAAAACGCTTCACAAAACCGCGAAATGCTAGCTGAAACGCTACAAAAAAGAAGAAAAAGCGTTTAAAAATCTGCTAGCATTTTGCGGATCTGCTAGCGGTTTTTGGTGTGCACCAGGCCTACTTGTGGACTGTACAGCAGAGTGTTTCTGGAGAGTGACAGATTGGAGTTTTAGTTAAGCAGAAGCAGGCATAGCTGTGATTTTACCAGGCAGGGCTGTTTTGCCTGATTTCATATATGCTTTTTGTGTGAGATTAGTACAGTAGTTTGTATCTTTCTGTTAATTATTTGTATATACTGTGTTTATAGAACTCCACCACCCCCCCTCCCCAAAACACATACATACGCACGCTTCCTGAGAAAATGTTTTGATTTGGTTGATCTGTGCAGGAAGTTATTAGGTATTTACTTTGTTTATGAAAGTTTGCAGTGTCTTCAAATTTTCATTGTTTGTAATTTTTTTTTTAAAGAACTGTAACGACAAAACGGCCCCTGGGGGGTACTCACCTCGGGTGGGGGAAGCCTCAGGATCCTAATGAGGCTTCCCACGCCGTCCTGCGTCCCTCGGGGGTCTCGCTGCAGCCCTCCGTACAGCGGTGACGCAATATTTACCTTCCTGGCTCCTGCGCAGGCGCTCTGATGGCTCTCGGCGCCGAAGTAGGCGGAAATACCCGATCGCCGTCGGGTCTGCTCTACTGCGCAGGCGCAAGTTTCCGGCGCCTGCGCAGTAGAGCGGACCCGACGGAGATCGGGTATTTCCGTCTATTTCCGTGCCGAAAGTCGCCACAGCGCCCCCGCTGGAGCCAGCAAAGGTAAATATTGAACTGACAGTCGGCACAGTCGCCGGCTGTTCGGAGGGCTGCAGCGAGACCCCCGTGGGACAGAGGACGGCGTGGGAAGCCTCATTAGGATCCCGAGGCTTCCCCCACCCGAGGTGAGTACCCCCCAGGGGATGTTTTTCATGTTACAGAGTCTCTTTAAAGTAGTTTGTACTACGCACCCTTGTTCCAACTTGCAGCTAGCTTAAAATGAAAGGACAGCTGAAGCGAATGTGCTAGGGAGTCTTTCATATTTATTTCCTTTTAAGCAATACCAGATGCCTGGCTGTCCTGCTGATCCTCTGCCTCTAATACTTTTAGCCATAGCCCCTGAACAAGCATGCTGAAGATCAGGTGTTTCTGACATTGTCAGATTAACTGCATGCTTGTTTCTGGTGTCATTCAGACACTTCTGCAGCCAAATAGACCAGCAGGGCTACCAGGCAACTGATATTTAAAAGGAAATAAATATGGCAGCCTTCCTATTCTTCTTGTTACAGCTGTCCTTTAACGCAGTCACTTCACTGGGAAACTGTCACTGGGGTGAAAAAAGGAAAACGTTGATTTTTGGCGTGAAACGACGGACTGTTGAAATTGATGTTAAACTGTGCTTAGTACCGGTAGCGTAAGTAAGGAGCTTGGAGCCCCAGTGCGAGATTTAAATGGGGCCCATGCACTCTATCGATATCCCCCAAACCTACCAAGGACAGCTGCAGTGTCAGAGAGCTGTATTTAAGGTAAGGTAACAGTTTAAGGATTACCACAATGCAATGCACATATAGAGGTGTTCATTATTCATCTAGAACCAATGAAATGCTAGTAAGATGGATAAAGGTGGGCCCCTCTAGTCCAAGGGCCCAAGTGCAATCACAACCACTGCATCCCCTGTTGCTATGCCACGGCCTAGCACTGCTGCTGCTGACTGCTCCAGAGTCTCATTCGTACTGTTCCAGGCTCCTCGCTACCCTAGCCTGCTCCATCCCCCTCCCTGCCAGCCCAGATGCTTTAATGCAGTTACCCCATCTGATTGTCAGTCCAGTTTCTGCACCTGTTATCCTTTTGGGACGTGAAAAAACAAAACAAAACCAATACTTACCTAAGGAGAGGGAAGGTTCTTCCCATTACTCTCACACTACATGCGTTCCTGCAATGTCAGGATGTTGACCACTTAAAGCGGATCCGAGATGAAAAACTAACTATAACCAGTAACTTATCTATATATCTTATCTTAAGTTTAGATAGTTTACACAGCAAATCTAGCTGCAAACGGCTTCAATAGAATATGATTTTTTCTTCCTGTGATACGACAGCAGCCATGTTGTTTGTAAACATTACAAACAGTCAAGCTTATCTGCATCTTCTGTGAAAAAAACCTAATCCCCCCCTCCTCATCCCTCCTCCCCTCTGTCTCTGAAATCTCTGGCTAGTAATACCTCCCACTCCTCCTGCCCAGACTGAGCTCCCATGAGCCCTTGCTACTGCCAAGGCTTTCTGAAAAACTGTGGGCGAGGCTTGTTTAGTTTATAGGGAATTAGAGTATTAAAACAAAAACAAAAAAGTATTTGGCTTGAGGAATGCCCTATAAACAATAGGAAAGGAACACAATTATGCTATAAGTAAAAGTTCATCTCGGATTCACTTTAAGTACCAGCGGTCTCTGCCCCCTTAAGGACCAGAGCTGGTACAGAAATGACGGAATCTTGCCGAATCGCCGCACGTCGGGAACCTGGGCCACCCACTCTGCCGTCTCTATGACGGCAGAGTTAGGCCACATACAGACATCAGACCATAGTCTTTGGAAAATGAAAGATCACAGACCAATCTTACCACCCTTCCTGTAGTATAAGAGCCATACTCTACCCAGTCTTTTCTATGGAGCTGAACTCCACATCAGGAAAAAATCTTGGCAAGATGCTGGACACACAGATGCTGTACAGACACAAAAGATCAGTATCTGCAAAAGATCTGTTCCTGCCAAAAATCCATTCCTGCAAATTGCAATGATAGTCTATGAGATCTGCAGATCATCATACACACATGATTTAACTGACATTCATCTGCAGATCTGCAGATCTGAAAATCCATCCTGGTGGATTTGATCTGCAGATGAATGTCAGTTAAATCATGTGTGTATGATGATCTGCAGATCTCATAGACTATCATTGCAATTTGCAGGAATGGATTTTTGGCAGGAACAGATCTTTTGCAGATACTGATCTTTTGTGTCTGTACAGCATCTGTGTGTGCAGCAGCCTGCAGAGATTTTTTTCCTGGTGTGGAGTTCAGCTCCATAGAAAAGACTGTGTAGAGTATGGCTCTTATACTACAGGAAGGGTGGTAAGATTGGTCTGTGATCTTTCATTTTCCAAAGACTATGGTCTGATGTCTGTATGTGGCCTTACTGTGAGCCGGTCAGGAGCTGCTTTCATTGGCTCCCGACCCTGCCTATCAATGTAAGCCAATGGGAGTTGCTTACGTTGAAAGACAGGGCCAGGAGCCAATGAAATCGTCTCCTGACCCGCTCACAAGGCTCTGTCGTCATAGAGACAGGCAGAGCAAGTGAGCTGCGACAGGAGACAGTGGTGAGATCGGTGGGAGTGATGAAAACAGCGGATGCGCGCAGCGGCGGTGAGTTGAAATCTACGTCCTGGCAGCCAGATAGCCATCAAAATAGGGCGTAGATTTCAACTACGGCAGTCCTTTAAGTAGTTAACAATATGTCTGTTGCCATGTAAAAATTATTTGTATAAACTGTAAATAAATGTTTCTGTAAATGTTATTATGCTGTTGAGTATCTTTTAGAGCAGAGAGGAAGTTTTGAAATCATGTCCGCTTTAACTTTGACCTAAACCACAACATTACTTCTTACTACAATACGTACCTCTACATGTGTTCCCCTCATGTGCTACATAAATTATAAATGTCTATCTCCGCATTTCTCCGGGCTTAAATGCTGCTACAGGGAGCGTTTATGTGGTAACGAGTAATTACTCAATTATGTGTTTAGTTTTAACGGATTAGGTGAATTTCTGTCATGTACATTTAAATTCATTAACCTGGAAATGTATTTGAGGACAACGTGCTTGTATATCCATCCATATGTTTGTCCATTAAATATCCTTAACCCTTTTTGCAGAAGTAGTAAAAAGATCATCAGAGACCAAATTAACAGCTCCTTTTCACGAGCTGATTGTTTGCTTATTAGCCAGTGGCTGATGATTGAGCTGAAAGACTGTTTGAGATGTATGTCAACTGTATTTATTGTATTTGGCACTTACACCTTATTGCTATGCGCTTTGTTTCCCCGAGGAAGCTCTCCATTAAGCGCGAAACATGTAGGGTTGGTGGTGGGGTTTCATTCTTATATGTATCAATAAGTCATTGTTAGCAAGAAGGGAAGGGCTGATCTCTGTAGAGAGCTATCGTTTTTGTGCTTCTTGAATTTCTTAAGTATATTTTAATCTAGAATTATAATTTCTAAACTAATAAACTATAAACCTGATTTTGTTTCTTAACCTCCTGAGCGTTACGCTGCTCAGGAGGTTTTGCCATTTTTTTTTTTTTGCCCGCCAGTCCCCCCCCCCCCCCCCCCCCAGAGATCCCACGGCTGAAAACCCTACAGCTAGCACAAATGCCCGGGGCCCTCCGCTCCCCCGTTTATACATTACCCAGCCTGGATCCAGCGATCGCGCAGCCTCCCCGGACAGCTCCAGTCTTCACTATGGGGAGGATCGCACATGACGTCATGCGCAAACCCGATCCTCCCCATAGAGAGACCGGAGCTGTGCGGGGAGGCTGCGGGATCGCTGGACTCCGGGGGGGGGGGGGCAGACACAGTGTCGGGCATACCGCTAAGGAGGTTAAAGCGGATTTGAACTCAGAACTTCCTCCCCGTTCTAAAAGATATGCAACAGCATAACATTTAAATAGAACAAAAATTCTTTGTTACAGCTGATACAAATCCTGCAATAAATCTGCAGTGTGTTTACCTCCTGCTTTCATGGAAGCAGACACAGGTTTAATATCCTGCGTTTTACAAATTAACAGCTCTGCCCAGGAATGCTGAGATTCCTCAGCTGAGAGATCAAATTACACTTGTGATTAATCACAGAGGGGGAATTGGACAGGCTGAACTCTCTAAATACATACAGGGTGCATTCCTCTGTTTTCCTTCTGTGCTGTGCAAAAGTTCAGGTCCACTGTAATAACGTCTACATTCCTCCATTTTTATTTTATTTTTTTATTCTGATGAAAGCTAAAACTTGATGAGCTGGTTTGGATTTGAACCACATGCTAGTCTGCTTAAATTGCCTGTAGGAAGAGGTAATAGCTGGACTGGCTGTCGGGAATTGTTGTCATTTATTAGGCCTGCTATCATGAATACTGATTGACCGGTTAAAGCAAAGACAGAAAAACAAGCATGCTGTTAATATCAAGTGAAGCTGAGCAGATATTCCTCTGCATCACATTTGGCCATAGATGAGAGAGAAGAGGCGGTCCTGCTTCTGTCATGTGACTAGCTCATATCCTTGGAAGCCAATATTACCGGCGGTTAGTGCATCAACCACTATTTACATATTTCTTTCGTTTTCCTGCTCTTCCCATTTCCAGATACGTGTCAGCTTTCTGGTAACCCTTCAGAATACTATGGTTATTACTAAGGTGAAATATTTTTTCCAGTTACATTGCATGAAGTCTCTTAGGGTAAAGGGGGCCACACCCCATACAATTTTTTTTTAAATATCTGTTCAATTTAAGAATTGCAATCAATTTTTCTGACTGTAACAGTTCAAAAATCTGACCAATGTACCACACACGTTAAAGAGACACTGAAGCGAGACTAAATCTCGCTTCAGCTCTCATATATAGCAGGGGCATGTGTGCCCCTGCTAAAACGCCGCTATCCCGCGGCTGCACGAGGGTCCCTGACCCCCCAACCCACCCCCCGCAAACCTTGGTCATCTTCTTGGTCGCAGAATATGCTTCCTGGAGGCAAGGGCTAACGGCTGCAGCCCTGCCTCCCAGCGCGTCTATCAGACGCGCATCGCCGCCTCTCCCCCGCCCCTCTCAGTGAAGGAAGACTGAGAGGGGCGGGGGAGAGGCGGAGATACGCGCTGACAGACGCGCGTGGGGCAGGGCTGCGGCGGTTAGCCCTGCCCCAATGTGGAAGCGCTCCCCCGCATTACGGAGGGGATTTGGGGGTGAAGGGACCCCCGTTTAGCGGCACGATAGCGGCGTTTTAGCAGGGGCACAAGTGCCCCTGCTATATATGAGGTCTGAAGCGAGATCTATTCTCGCTTCAGACTCTCTTTAAATGTTTCCCCAATTATAATAAAAATAATTGGAAACTCTGAGAAAATTGCTAGGGTGTGTATATTAATAAATTGGCAATCTACCACACACCATACAATCTTCAGAAAGATTGAAGAAAAATATCTGGCATTCCGGATCGATAAAAATTGAAGAAAACAGGAAATCCGATCGCATTTTCAGTCAAATGGAGAAAAAAAAAAGCTTTAGATTTTTTTTTCGGGAGATCCGATCGTTTTTATCGAATTGCCGTAAAATCGGATCATTTTATTGTATCGTGTGTGGACACCTTAAAACAAATTAGAGACTTTACAATTAGACAAAAGAAAAAAATAAATCTCTCTCCCACACAGTGAGGGCCCGTTCTCACCTGAGCGGGAATCGCGCGATTCCTGCTCCCGGCAAACCGCTAGCGGTTCTGCAAGAACCGCTACACAATGTAGCGAGTGGCAGTGTTCTCACTGCCACCGTTGCGGTTCGCGATAACCGCAACCGCGCAGCATGCAGCGGTTTGCAGGCGGCGAGCGTTCCGCGATTAGCGATCGTGATTAGCGTGCATAGCACGCTAATCGCGATCGCTCCAAAACCGCCGCAGTGTCCAGTGATTTTTCCGCGCTAATCGTGGGAAAATCACTCCCGCAAATACACCGGCGGTAATCGCCGGCGTTCTGCGATTTTAAGTGTGAACGAGCCCTTAGGGCTGGTGCACACCAGAGCGGTTCTGAAGCACTTTTTAAAACGCTTGCAGGGGGAAAACCGCTTGGCTAATGAAAGCGAATAAGATGGTGCACACCAGAGCGGTTCGTTTTTCCCCCAAACACATACTCCTGTCCTGCAGCATTTTTTTTTTAGATTTCTGAGGCGTTTTTGCCTCAATGTTAAGTATAGGAAAGTGCAAAACCGCTCTGAATAACGCTAGATCAGAGCAGTTTTCCAGGCGTTTTTGTTACAGAAGCTGTTCAGTAACAGTTTTACTGTAGCAAAATATAAATCTGCTACACAAAAACGCTCCGAAAAACGCTAAGCATGTTTAGAAAACCTCTCTAAACATGCCTAAAATCGCTTTGAAAATCTGCTCCAAAAACCTCTAGCGGTTTGCGGATCTGCTAGAGGTTTTTGGTGTGCCCTGGCCCTGAGTCTGTAGGTGGCCAATGGCCATATCTCAAGAGTGACACAGTGGGCCTAATTTTTTAATACCTCGATAGGCAGTGATGAACAGAGATACGATAAAAAAAAAAAATTGCATAATTTATTAAAAACCTAAAGCATGTCAAATTTTGGATCTATGGACCATTCGTCTGCCGTCGCCATGGAGTTTTTACCCCCAGCTGATAACTGTTGCGGTTGCTGGCAAATAGCTCAGAGTGATGCCTTTATTAGCAGGGTTGTGGAGTCGGAGTCGAGGAGTCAGTCGGACCAATTTTTGGGTACCTGGAGTCAGTCAGCTGTTTCATAAACTGAAGAGTTGGAAATAAATTCAGAATGGATGATTTTTGTACCCACTCCATAGCCCTGCAAGGTTGGAGTTGAGGATTCAGAGTCAGAACAATTTTGGGTACCTGGGGTTGGTGGCTTCATAAACTGAGGAGTAAGTTAAATGATTTTTGTATTTTCTCCACAACCCTGGTACTAGTGAACTCCTTAAAGGGAAGGTCCAAGCAAAATAAAAAAATGAGTTTCACTTACCTGGGGCTTCTACCAGCCCCATGCAGCCATCCTGTGCCCGCATAGCCACTCACTGCTGCTCCAGTACCCCGCTGGCAGCTTACCGACCTGGGAGGTCGGCGGGCCGCATTGCGTACATTTTTACGCATTCCCGCTAGTGCAGGAACATTAACACATACATTTTTACGCGTTAGTGGTTTAATGCATACATTTTTACGCATTGATCCACTAACGCATAAAAATGTATGTGTTAATGTTCCTGCATTACCTGGAATGCGTAAAAATGTACGCAATGCTGCCCGCCGACCTCCGAGGTCGGCAAGCTGTCAGTGGGGGACTGGAGCAGCAGTAAGTGACTACGAGGGCACAGAATGGCTGCATGGGGCTGGTAGAAGCAGAACTAGCTGGCATAGGGGGACTGGAGCAGCAGTGAGTGACTACGAGGGCACAGGATGGCTGCATGGGGCTGGTAGAAGCAGAACTAGCTGGCATAGGGGGACTGGAGCAGCAGTGAGTGACTACGAGGGCACAGGATGGCTGCATGGGGCTGGTAGAAGCAGAACTAGCTGGCATAGGGGGACTGGAGCAGCAGTGAGTGACTACGAGGGCACAGGATGGCTGCATGGGGCTGGTAGAAGCAGAACTAGCTGGCATAGGGGGACTGGAGCAGCAGTGAGTGACTACGAGGGCACAGAATGGCTGCATGGGGCTGGTAGAAGCAGAACTAGCTGGCATAGGGGGACTGGAGCAGCAGTGAGTGACTACGAGGGCACAGGATGGCTGCATGGGGCTGGTAGAAGCAGAACTAGCTGGCATAGGGGGACTGGAGCAGCAGTGAGTGACTACGAGGGCACAGGATGGCTGCATGGGGCTGGTAGAAGCAGAACTAGCTGGCATAGGGGGACTGGAGCAGCAGTGAGTGACTACGAGGGCACAGGATGGCTGCATGGGGCTGGTAGAAGCAGAACTAGCTGGCATAGGGGGACTGGAGCAGCAGTGAGTGACTACGAGGGCACAGAATGGCTGCATGGGGCTGGTAGAAGCAGAACTAGCTGGCATAGGGGGACTGGAGCAGCAGTGAGTGACTACGAGGGCACAGGATGGCTGCATGGGGCTGGTAGAAGCAGAACTAGCTGGCATAGGGGGACTGGAGCAGCAGTGAGTGACTACGAGGGCACAGGATGGCTGCATGGGGCTGGTAGAAGCCCCAGGTAAGTGAAACTCATTTTTTTATTTTGCTTGGACCTTCCCTTTAAAGGACCGCTGTTGTGAAAATCTTAATGTAAAATATTTATAAACATATACAGATAAGTACGTGTCTTCTAGAGTAAAATGAGCCATAAATTACTTTTCTACTTTGTTGCGGTTACTTACAGTAGGTAGTCGAATCTGGCAGAACGGACAGGTTTTGGACTAGCCCCATCTCATCATGGGGTATTCTCAGGGCTTTGTTTATTTTCAAAAGTACTTGGTGAATAGCAGTTGCAGCATCCAACTGCCAGAAAAGTGTGCAGCCAGAAGAGAGGCTGGTCAGCATCTTTGTATAAATCTTTTTCGGGAAGTGTCTTTAAAAAGAATAAGGGCCATGTTGAGAATCTCCTATGGAGAGATGGACTAGCCCAAAACCTGTCAGCAATGTCAGATTTCTACTACTTACTGTAAATGGCAGCAACATAGGATAAAAAAGTAATTTATGCCTCAATTGTTTACACCTCAATTGTGTTTACATATATTTAAAATTTTTAAGATTTTCATGACAGTGATTTCTTAATCTCCGTACACACACCTAACTAAAACTGCGGAAAACTGACAACCAATGTCGCGGAAATGACTTTACCGACTATGGCCTCAGTTCACTCAGCTTTATCAAACGTTTGATAATTTACTTCATGGGTAAAATCTAATTTTGAATTCACTAAGGTGTTATAGATTTACTAAATGTTTAATCGATAAAACATTCGATAAATACTCACCTAAAGGATTATTAGGAACACCATACTAATACGGTGTTTGACCCCCTTTCGCCTTCAGAACTGCGTGGCATTGATTCAACAAGGTGCTGAAAGCATTCTTTAGAAAGGTTGGCCCATATTGATAGGATAGCATCTTGCAGTTGATGGAGATTTGTGGGATGAACATCCAGGGCACGAAGCTCCCGTTCCATCACATCCCCAAGATGCTCTATTGGGTTGAGATCTGGTTGCTGTGGGGGCCATTTTAGTACAGTGAACTCATTGTCATGTCCAAGAAACCAATTCGAAATGATTCGAGCTATGTGACATGGGGCTTGATTCACAAAGCGGTGCTAACTGTTAGCACGCCTGTGAAAAACCCCTTAGCACGTCTAAATGAGTTTTCGCGCGGAAAACTTTATGCGCGTAAAATTTTACGCGCGCACTGCACAGAGCGCAGGGCGCTCCGCGCGAAGTGCCCATTAAAGCCTATGGGACTTAGCGCGCATAAGACTTTGCGCGCGTAAAACTTTGCGAGCGCAAAGTTAGCACGCAAACTGATTGAGAAATCCAGTGCTAACCTACTTAGCAGCCTGGTTAGCACGTCTAAAGACTTTAGACGTGCTAAGTAGGTTAGCAACGCTTTGTGAATCAAGACCATGGTGCATTATCCTACTGGAAGTAGCCATCAGAAGATGGGTACATGGTGGTCATGAAGGGATGGACATGGTCAGAAACAATGCTCAGGTAGCCCATGGCATTTAAACTATGCCCAATTGGCACTAAGGGGCCTAAAGTGTGCCAAGAAAACATCCCCCACACCATTACACCACCACCAGCCTGCACAGTGGTAACAAGGCATGATGGATCCATGTTCTCATTCTGTTTATGCCAAATTCTATTGAGACTCATCAGACCAGGCAACATTTTTCCAGTCTTCAACTGTACAATTTTAGTGAGCCTGTGCAAATTGTAGCCTCTTATTACTATTTGGAGTGTAGATGAGTGGTACCTGGTGGGGTCTTCTGCTGTTGTAGCCCATCCACCTCACGGTTGTGCGTGTTGTGGCTTCACAGTTGCTTTGCTGCATACCTCGGTTTTAACGAGTGGTTATTTCAGTCAACGTTGCTCTTCTATCAGCTTGAATCAGTCTGCCCATTCTCCTCTGACCTCTAGCATCAACATGGCATTTTTCGCCCACAGGACTGCCGCATACTGGATGTTTTTACCTTTTCACACCATTCTTTGTAAACCCTAGATATGGTTGTGCGTGAAAATCCCAGTAACTGAGCAGACTGTGTAATACTTAGACCGGCCCGTCTGGCACCAACAACCATGCCACGCTCAAAATTGCTTAAATCACCTTTCTTCCCATTCTGACATTCAGTTTGGAGTTCAGGAGATTTTCTTGACCAGGACCACACCCCTAAATGCACTGAAGCAACTGCCATGTGATTGGTTGATAATTGCATTAATGAGAAATTGAACAGGTGTTCCTAATAATCCTTTAGGTGAGTGTATATAACACCTTAGTGAATTCTAAATTAGATTTTACCCATGAGATAAATTATCAAACGTTTGATAAAGCTTAGTGAATTGAGGCCTAGGTCGTTTGAAAAGACTTGATGTTTCCGCACACCATCAACTCATTTAAATACTGCTCGCAAGCATAAACCTGCATCCGTATGTGTCGTGCATAACAACATTATGCACGACACGTCCGCGTTCAGTTGTACAGTGTTATTCAGACGACATTGTACTCACTTGGCCGACTGCAGAAATATGTGCCCAACGCCAACAGTTGTCTTTCTTTATCTGTTGGATGGATTGAGCAGAGGGTCTGCTGGGTGCGTCAGTTTTACCTGTTCTTCGTGGCCTAAATAAAGAAGATTTGCTTGGAGAGTGCCGGAGTCCGTCACTTCTTCCATTACCAAGAGCGCCTGATTTCAGTCGCTTTTCTTTTTGTTGGGTCACATTTTTACACATGAAGGATCGTCATATGCTAAGCAAATTCAGCAAAGTCCCCAGTAGTCGGCTTCGGTGGGGATCGCCTGATACATGTGGTTGCCGCTTGCTTGAGCAACCAGCCTATAAAGCACAAACCCCCAGTGATGTCTAGCCGCCTTCCCTGCTAGTGGCTTTCCGGCTTCCCCTGTGCACACTAGCCAGCGTGTCACCTGACCTGCATCAGTCGGATTTCCGCATAATTAACAGCCCAGGCTAAGCTTCAGTGGGATGGTGGGGCTACGCACCAATTCATGGCAATTCAGGAAGTTTCCCATATGCTGAAACCAGGTAATTATGGTAAAAGTGGGTATCCTGGATAATTTGCTGCATTTTTATGTCACTACAGTGCTTCTTTAAAAAAATGGTATGAAACTGAGCAATTAGAGCTGTGCTCTAAATGATTATTTACAGCATAAAATCTACTACCACAAAAATGTTTTTAAGCAGAAGAGCATTCAAACAGATCAATGCATCATTTTGTTCTTCAGAGGAAAGCTCCTTGGGATGTGGCCAGAAGCTGTCCACTGAAGCAAGAGGGGATAACATTATGGCCTGGTGCACACCAAAAACCGCTAGCAGATCCGCAAAATGCTAGCAGAGTTTGAAACGCTTTTTCTTATTTTTCTGTAGCGTTTCAGCTAGCATTTTGTGGTTTTGTGAAGCGTTTTTGGTGTAGTAGATTTCATGTATTGTTACAGTAAAGCTGTTACTGAACAGCTACTGTAACAAAAACCTCCTGGCAAACCGCTCTGAAGTGCCGTTTTTCAGAGCGGTTTGCGTTTTTCCTATACTAAAGATTGAGGCAGAAACGCCTCCGCAATCCAAAATCTGCAGCAGCCCGGGAGTATGCGTTTCTGCAAAACGCCTCCCGCTCTGGTGTGCACCAGCCCATTGAAATACATTACCCAAGCGTATCCGCAGCCGCAAGCGGATCGCAAAACGCAGCCGAACCGCTCTGGTGTGCACTAGGCCCATCTTTTTTTTTTTTTTTTTTTTTTTTTTTTGTACATTCCTTTCAGATACATTTAGTAAACATTAGAAAAGTGCTAAAACTGAGCGCTCTCTGCTTCTAGTATCTGTGCAGCTGAAAAGTAATCACTAGATAGATTTTAATATATAAATGCAGCAGCTATGCAATAAAATGCAATGGCAGCTTTCAGAGCAGATAAACTGTACTTTAGGAATTTATAAGCAGACAATATTATCTGTGCACAAAAGCAAATATGATAACTGTATGGGTAATACAAACCAGGAAAACACATTTTTAGGGCTCGTTAACACTAAGGGCGTTTTTTCCTTTTTTGCAAGCGCAGGCGATTTGTATTTTTTTTTTTAAATCGCCCTAAAACGCTTGTGCAATGATTCCCTATGAGAGAGTTCACAGCTGAGCGGTTTGTTTCCGATCCGCTCAGCAAAGCGCTGCCTGTACCTTTTTTGAGGAGATTTTGCCTCAATGGATGGTAAAGGAAAAACGCAAACGCTCACAAAATCGCTTTGTGCGGCTTTGCGTTCGTGTTTTTAGGAATAAATACATTGTGTTTATTCTTTTCCGGGTCAAAGAGTTCACTTCCTGACATGCGTCAGGGAGTGAATTACAAAAGCGCACTGAAAAAGTGCTTAGAAAAGCACTTTTTACAAAAATGCAGCGCGCAGTGGAGCGCTGGAAGGGGGAAAAAAGTGCACAAACGCAAAACGTTTGCGGTTTTCGATTTTTGGGGTGAATGAGGCCTTATTCAAAGTTGTATCCAAATTTTATCCCACTTTAAAAAGGATGAAGCTAGTCTCTGATTTTGTTATGTGAGAATGTTGCTTTTAGTCTCTTGGAGCACCTGATGATCTTCTCCCCACAGATGCAGGATGTATGCATGTCGGTAAATGTACTGTATGCAGTCGGTATCTGCGCTCAGCTAAGCACACATGAGTGTGTTTGTGAAGAATGATTGTGACCCGCTGTGTCAAGTACTCTAATGGTCATGTGCAACCTTATTGATGTGGAACTAATGAGAGCTCTGGAGAGGAGCAGCTTGACTTCACTGTGTCGAAAGGGAACGCTGCTCTCTGTAACATCATTATTTCACCTCCTCTGCCTCCAGGAAAATTATTAGTAAACAGAAGACTCCACAACGTTCTTCTCTCGCATACGGAATCTGCTCTTGTACAAGTGGAGAGTGGTGGGCGGTGCAGTGCAGTCTTTCTATACAACGTTCTTTGAAAGACTGATTATAACGCAACTAGTAAAAAAGGCCCGCCTGTTATACGGGCGCTAGGCTACGACCGCCGGCACCCCGCGCCCCCCCTCCCCACCCCCCGCAATGCGTGCATAGATGCGTCCCAATTGCCCGTCTCCCATCACTGTCCAAAGTATATGCACACAGGAAGATATTGCTTGCTTGGCAGTTGGAAAAAGCTGTTATTTCCCAGAATGCAATGAGGTTCACAGACGGCAAACTGTCATGTCTGGAAGCAGGGACACACACGCAAACAGGACGCAGAGACACTTGGGTATTATTATATAGGACTAGCTGACCTAAGCCCGTTTAAAAACGGGCTCTAGGTCTGTCACTGCGCATGCGCCCACTCGTCACGCGCGCACACGTCGGCCCGCCCGTTGGCCCCGTCGCCCCTTGAAGCCGCACGTCACTCCCCCTCAGTGTCTCTGCGCACATGCGCAGTACATTATGAGCAGGGACACACAGGGACTCAAACGGACGCAGAGACACTTGGATTTTATCATATAGGATGATTAAAAGTCTTGTGTTCTACAATATTCATTTATAAATTCTTGAAGCAAACCTGAAGGGAAAATGAACTTGTGAGATTATGACTTGTATGTTTAGAAATAGAACATTAGTAGCAAAGAAACAAGTCTCATATTGTTTCCCAGTACAGGAAGAGTTGTTATCCATGCAAAAGAGCTTCCCTGAGCTATTCCACCCACTGGCTACAGTGCTGTTTTCTGAAGCACTTATGCTGGATACACACGATACGTTTTTTTCTGCTCGATTCTCTTATCTTCCATACGTTTTTCGTATCATTTTTTTTTCATCCACTTCTATTAGAAATCAAGCGGTAAACCGATTGAGTGATTTCGGACATGATGGAATTTATCATTCGAATGCATCTATCGAACGGAAAAACGAAACTGTGAGAGACAGCTTCAGAAAAATTGCAAAACGTTTACAAAAGCGCTTTGTACAGTGTTTGCGGTTTCAAGAATAAATACATTGTATTTATTTTTCTTGCGTTGGGGAGTAAATTACAAAATCGCTCTGCAAAAGCACTTTAGAAAAGTGCTTTAAAACAAACTCAGCGCACAGCTTTAATAAAATTGAGCACAAAATCGCAAAACGTTTGCGATTTCGATTTTTAGATGTGAACGAAGCCTTAGACCGCACTGCAATGGCCGCACTACGAACATCTCATAGGTTTTGCATTGCAGTGCGACGTTCCGGGTTATAATGTGACCAAGTGCACCGCAGTGCCGACCGTGAACCTTGCCTTACTATTGCAAAGCAAACCCTTTCACTTTCTTGCATCTAGCTAAATAAAATCGCATTTAATAATTTTTTTTTGGGGGGGGGGGGGGGCTGACCAACCACACCTTACCATGTCAGTGCATTCTGTCATTTGCTAGAAGCAGAGTCTAAAGGTGTCAAACCTGATCAGAGAGGGATTGTATGGCTGCTTTTACTGCAGATTGTGAATCGATTTCAGCATGAAACCGATCACAATCTGTGGAGCAGAGGGCTCTCTACTGTTTAAACTTCCTGCCGGGACAGGAAGTTCAGTGAAGCCTGTTGGACTCGGAGCCCAGAGCGGAGAAGAAGACAGCGGGGACTTGCGCTGGTCGGAGCAGGTAATGTATTGCCGCTGTATTGCGTCGGGCATTCGAACACCGCTATTGACGCACTCCCGACCCACCGGTGATTGAGCAAAATCTTCTCTGCGGTCGGATCGACGGGAACGATTGATTTCGGACGGAAATCGAGCGTTCTGTCAGCGTTTGCGCAACGATTTCACTGCAGATTCGATCATAGTGATCGAATCTGCTGTATATCGGCGGGAAAATTGTTAGGTGTATGGGCCCCTTAAGGCGGTGTTTACACTCCAGGGGATTGCACATGATTATCTCTCATGCAGGTTCATATTACATGGGACAGCCCATGGTAATCAATGGGCACGCTCCACATTTTTTGGCAGGGAATACTTATTTGAATTGCATGCTAGTTTGCATATAATGTAAGTCTATGTGGTGCACCAAAAATATCATTGCTGTGTGTGTGCAATTTGCAGTGTAATTTGTGGTGTGTTTAATGCCAGGAATTCACGGTTCGTTTCAGCCGCGCGTTTCTGCTCTTGATCGTTTTTGCCGCTCGATTCTGCAGTCTATTCTCTTATCTTCCGCCATTTTTCTTACCTTTTTCCATTCACTTCTATCAGAAAAGGAGCTGCAAAAGAGTCGAAAGAGAGAACGGACATGTCGGAAATTATCTATCGAGCCATCTTATTCACAAACTGTGTATTCCCAGCTTAAATGTCGCTCAACAAGTTTTTTCTTTCTGCATGCGTTGTGTAAATCGCATGCTATTCACATTCAGTGCTTCTCTACGGGGGAATCAAATCCTATTGGAAATCAAAAACGCATTGATTCGCATGCGTCTTTCATACCTTCAGACAAATGTCAGTTCCCATAGGCCTGCATTGATTCCGTGAGCATCCGCAGCATGTGCAAAAAAAAATTGCGCCAGTCACAAACATGCACTCTGCTCCCGATCCACTCCGTTAAAAGAAACTCTGAAGTCTCCCTAAAATGAGGGTTTTAAGTTTAAAAACCTCACTACCATTATTGTCCCACCTAAACCGCCGCAGAACCGCGGCTGAAAACCCCCTCGATCACCCCAAACTCACGGGGGTGCAGGGCAGGCAAAATCCACGACTTTCTTGGTCGTGGATTTTGCTGCCGCCTCTATGCGCGTCAATCAGTGCGTATCTCCGCCTCTCCCCGCCCCTCACAGTGAAGGAAGACTGAGAGGGGCGGGGGAGAGGCGGCGATCGGCGCTGAGAGGCGGCAGCAAAATTCACGGCCAAGAAAGTCGTGGATTTTGCTGCCCTGTCCCCCTGTGAGTTTGGGGTGATCGAGGGAGTTTTCAGCCGCGGTTCTGCGGCGGTTTATGAGAGACTATAATGTTAGAGGTTTTTAAAATAAAAACCTCATTTTAGGGAGACTTCAGAGTCTCTTTAAAGTGACAAGTGTAATCAGATAATATGCTTAAAGGGGAACTCCAGTGAAAATAATGTAATAAAAAGTGCTTTCCCATGAGAAATCTTTACCTTCTCTCAAATAAATCATCTGGGGGCTCTGTATGGCTGATATTGTGGTGAAACCCCTCCCACAGTGTGATGTCATGACCATGGTCCTGACAGTTTGCTGTCTGTGAACCTCGTTTCATGTTTCCAACTGCCAAGCAAGCAGCATCTCCCTCTGTGCAACATCACCTGGAAGAACTATAGATGTCATTACCAGTGGTAAATGTCAGAATGTAATGCTCCATCTAGACGGAGCGATCCGGCGGCTCTATTAGCCGCCGGATCGCCTCTTCCGCATCCCCGCGCGTACCCGCTCGTCTGCACGTGCGTCGGATTTGATACCCGCTCGTCCCCGCCGGAGCCGCTTATCTTCCGCTCGATTCCCTGCTATTGTCCGCTCGCGGGGAATCGAGCGGCGGCGAGATCGGACCTGTCGGATCTTATCAATCGAGCCGCATCGGCGGCTCGATTGATAAGACAAATCGGCACGTCTAGATGTAGCATAAATCAGGGAGAGGAAAGATTTTACACTGGGCAAACACTGACTAAATAACTTATAAATTATTATTGTAATGATAAGCAATTATATTCATTGTTGTTTTCACTACAGGTCCTCTTTAAGAGTGGAAATTCCTTTTCTTATGCTCATGTATTGCAGAGCCTCTTTAAAGGCTGCTCTTGTTTATGTGGTTGCCATAGCAATTGGCCTACAAAATTTGCTTCGGTTAATTTGTGCCTGCAGGCTTGTAATATTAAACTGCAGATTTAGGTAACCTACCACAATACTGATGTCATTTATATGTTAAAATGTCCTTGAAGGGTGACAAGTAACCCAAAATAACAGGAGCAGTTCTTGTGGGTTATATTGAGTCACCATTATGCCTCTAACAGGAATAGTCGTAACATTTATGTTATTGCCAGTTTGAGTTGTTGATCTCGTGTTTCGGTTCGTTATTTTATTACATTTAGATATTTTACTTTACTGGTTTCTAGGGTGGCTAGGGTACACGTACCAATCATGTGTAGATCAAGACAAGACAAATAACATTTATATTGCGCTTTTCTCCTGGTGGACTGAAAGCACTTGAGCTGCAGCCACTAGGGCGGCGCTCTATAGGCAGTAGTAGTGTTAGAGAGTCTGGCTATTCAGACTCCTTACTGAATAGGTGCTGGTTTACTGAACAGGAAGGCCCTGTGCACACCAAAACCACTAGCAGATCCAGAAAACTCTAGCGGTTTTTGGAGCTGATTTCAGAGCGATTCTAGGTATGTTTAGAGAGGTTTTCTACACATACCTAGCGGTTTTGCGTGCGTTTTTGTGTAGCAGATTACACATATTGTTACAGTAAAAGCTGTTACTGAACAGCTTCTGTAACAAAAACGCCTGGAAAACCGCTCTGATGTAGCAGTTTGCGTTTTTCTTATACTTTACATTGAGGCAGAAATGCTTCTGCAAACCGCAAATGTGCAGCAGGAGGCGCGTTTGCGCTTTGCTACAAACCTCAAACCACCGGTGTGCACCATCCCATTGAAATACATTAGCCAAGCGGTTTTACAGGCGGATGCGGCCGGCGGATTGCATCCAAAACCGAGTTTCGAAAGCCTGGTCTCTTGTGTCAGAGGCCTTAAAGAGGAACTCCAATGAATATAATGTAATCAAAAATTGCTTCATTTTTACAATACTTATGTGTAAATGATTGTCATTGTTTGCCCATTGTAAAATCTTTCCTCTCCCTAATTTACCTTCTGACATTTATCACATGGTGGCATTTTTACTGCTGGCGTGTGATGTCAGTGGAAAGAGATGCTGCTTGCTTTTTTGGCAGTTGGAAACAGATGTTATTTCCCACAATACAATGAAGTCCACAGACAGGAAACTGTCAGGACCATGGTCCTGACATCACACGGTGGGGAGGGGGTTTCACCACAATATCAGCCATAAAGAGCCCCCTAATGATCCGTTTGTGAAAAGGAATAGATTTCTCATGGGAAAGGGGGTATCAGCTACCGATTGGGATGAAGTTCAATTCTTTGTTACGGTTTCTCTTTAAAGAGAGTCTGAAGCGAGAATAAATCTCGCTTCAGACCTCATAGATAGCAGGGGCACGTGTGCCCCTGCTAAACCGCCGCTATCCCGCGGCTTAACGGGGGTCCCTTCACCCCCAAATCCCCTCCGTACAGCGGGGGAGCGCTTCCTGGTTGGGGCAGGGCTAACCGCCGCAGCCCTGCCCCACGCGCGTCTGTCAGACGCGTGTCTCCGCCTCTCCCCCGCCCCTCTCAGTCTTCCTTCACTGAGAGGGGCGGGGGAGAGGCGGCGATGCGCCGCTGATAGACGCGACTGGAGGCAGGGCTGCGGCGGTTAGCCCTGCCTCCAGGAGCGACCAAATGTACGACCAAGTCGTGCGGGGCGGGGGGGATTTGGGGGTTAAGGAACCCCCGTTTAGCGGCGCGATAGCGGCGGTTTAGCAGGGGCACACATGCCCCTGCTAACTTTGAGCTCTGAAGCGAGATTTATTCTCGCTTCAGAGTCTCTTTAACCAGTACACTATCCAGCCAGATTGGTGTAGATGGGAGAAACACTGGTCAAGATTAATAGTGCACAGGGCATGAATAAGTTAATTTTGGGCACACAGCATTAAAATAGGCACAACCATAGACCACAATGTATTTGGTGGCTTTGGGGGTGGGACTGACTGAGTGAACTAGATGTCTCGGTACAGCTTATAAATGGCTAACCTCCGGGTACCGGCACAGCAGGTGAAGGAGTGCGTATTTGGCTGTTATAGAGCCAAGCTGCATGCCAGCAATCAGTTAAAGAGAACCCGAGGTGGTGTTCTGACAATGCTATCCACATACAGAGGCTGGGTCTGCTTATATTGCCCAGCCTCTGTTGCTATCCAGATCCCACCTAAGCCCCCCGCGCTCTGATATCCCCCATAAATCACAGCCGCACTGTGCGGGCTGTGTTTACATCTATACTGTCACTCTGCATGCTCTGCCCCCCCCCCCTTACTGCATAGCTCCAGTCCCCGCCCCCGTCCCTTCCCTCCAATCAGCGGGGAGGGAAGGGACGTGGGCGTGAACCGGAGCTATGCGGGAGGCAGGGAGAGCAGCAGACTGACAGTACAGAGGTAAACACAGCCCGCTGTGACACACTGCGTGTCGACAGCGCGGCTGTGATTTATGGGGGATAGCAGAGCGCAGGGGGAACTTAGGGGGGATCTGGATAGCAACAGAGGCTGGGCAATATAAGCAGACCCAGCCTCTGTATGTGGATAGCATTGTCAGAACCCCACCTCGGGTTCTCTTTAAAGGGACCCTGAGCTCTCTGTAAAATCACAATATGGCCTTACCTGGTGCTTCCTCTAACCCGCGAGGTCCCACGCCGGTGTCCTGGTTCCTCTCCCGGTCCCGCTGGCAGCTCCATTATTCAGCAACTTTGGCCTGAAGTCCCTGTGCGAAACCCCGCCATGCACGTTACACAACATCACTCTGGCCTCTGTGAGAGTCCTGTGCATACGCGGTTCTCTAAGATTGAACCGCGCATGTGCAGGACTCTCACACCGGCCGGCATGATGCGCACGGGTGACTTCAGGCCAAAGTCGCTGAATAAAAGCCTCCAGCTGGACCGAGCGAAGAGCTGGGAGGACACCAGGGGACCTCAGTGGGCAGGAGGAAGCCCCAGGTAAGACCATATTGCAATTTTACAGAGGGCTCAGGGTCCTTTTAACGACTGCTGACCAGGTATAGACAGCTGCCGCGATAGGCTACGGCGGAGCGTTCTTTTTGCTGCAGCCCACTTTGGATCGTGGGACTGTGAGGCTCTGAGAGAAGAGAAATAGGATTGCTTTGCAGATGAGGTCATTCCTACAGTTGCAGTTCTATGTACGCTAGAGCACGCTACGCTTACCAACAGAGGAAGCACATATAAGCCACTCTTGCCCGGACAACCGTCTCGCTATACACTGTAGTGCCAACCTGCTGCTACTACTCAAACTATTCCTGAAGTTGTGTAGAGCTATTTTTAGAAGACCAGAAGTACTTCTTAGGGCCCTTTTCCACTAGCGCGTTTGCGCTAGCTGAATCGCAAAACCGCAAACCGCTAGCGATTTTACAATCGCTACGGTTTGCTTTTTAACATGGGAATCGCGGTAGGTCATTTCCACTACCGCGATTCGTTTTTGCGGGGAACGCGAACGTGCGGCGGAGCGATAATTGCCGCGATTTTGCTATGCAGTGCATAGCAAAGCAAAATCGCGGCCGCGAACGTCGGGGAATCGCCGGTAATTGCGATTCAGCAATCGCTAGCGTTCAGCGCGAACGCTAGCGACTGCTAGTGGAAAAGGGCCCTGAGGGCCCTTTTCCACTAGCGTGTTTGCGCTAGCTGAATCGCAAAACCGCAAACCGCTAGCGATTTTACAATCGGTACGGTTTGCTTTTTAACATAGGAATCACGGTAGGTCATTTCCACTACCGCGATTCGTTTTTTACTTGATCGCGATCGCGCCGCGGAGCGACTTTTGCCGCGATTTTGCTATGCAGTGCATAGCATAGCAAAATCGCGGCCGCAAACGTCGGGAAAACGGCGGAATTGCGATTCAGCGACTGCTAGTGGAAAAGGGCCCTGAGTGTTGCCTTTTTTTGCCTTTGCATGCTAGCTGCCCACCAGAGAACCTCTTCAGAACTTTAGTGACTAGCCTGCCATGGTAGTGATTGGCATGAACGGCACAGGCATAGATACCAGGGGAAAAGATGCCCAGGACTGGTGTGACGGAGGTGTGGTAATGTGTAGCTGCTTTGTCCGGCCATTGAAGGTTTGAGTTATGAGAGGTTCGTCAGCATCAGGGAGAACTCTGCAACACACTTCACAGGCTACCCATAAAATTGAGAATCCTCTTCAAAATTGTCATGCCAACATTCAAATCTCCACATGACCTAGGCCCCAGATACCTGAAGGATTTGTTGCAACTGCGTCACAACTCTCACAACCTCCTGATCTATTTATTTATTTATTGTATTTATAAAGCGCCAACATATTACGCAGCGCTGGACATTAATTTAGGTTACAGACAATATTTAGGGGTGACATACAGCAATATGACAATACAGTAATACAAGAAAGACCAGATCACACAGCACAGTATGAGTACAAGGTAAGGTTAAGTCAGTAACTGGATGGGAGCATGGAAATTAGGCAAGTTAGGTTCACTCAGATGCATAGCATGGGTTTACAGTAATGGAGGTGCATGATCAGGTAGGACACAAAAGGAGGACCCTGCCCAAAGGTTTACAATCTAGAGGGAGAGGTAGGGACACGAAAGGTAGGGGACCAGAGTTCAGCTGTGGGTTTAGAGCAATTATGAGTGGTGGTAGGCCAGAGTAAAAAGGTGAGTTTTGAGGGCCTTCTTGAAGGTGTTGAAGGAGGGGGCTGCCCTAATGGGTGGAGGTAGGGAGTTCCATAGTGTTGGAGCAGCTCTTGAGAAGTCCTGGAGGTGTGCATGGGACTGGGTGATGCGGGGGGCGTTCAGGCGAAGTTCATTGTAGGAGCAGAGTGAGCGGCTAGGTGTGTATCTCTGAGTAAGATCAGAAATGTAGGTTGGACAGGTTTTATGGACAGATTTTGTAGGTCAGACACAAAATCTTGAATTTGATCTAATAACTTTACCACCTTCCAGAGTCCAGCTTAAAACCCTAGGAGCCCGAGCCTTTTTTTCATGCTGCTCCTTCCCTTTTGTAATGCCTTTTCACAACCAAGGTACTAAGATAGTACCAACCCTGGAGGTTGACATAGAATAAGGGCCGGTTCACACGGACGGCAGGCGGCGTTGGGGCGGCCAGGAAGTCGCGTCGTCCTGTGACGTCCCGTTCGGTGGCGGCGGTACAGAGATCGTCGCGATCGGCGTTTCTCGTCCCCGCAGGGGGACATGAAGCCGCGCCGGCTAGCTGTCCCTGGACGTTGCATGCGGCTTCTAGGGACGGCCGAAACGATGCGTTAAATCGGGATCAGAACGCCGCGTTTATGCAATCGACGGTAAACGACCGTAACCGCGCAATGCTAAACGCTCCTATTCACTTGAATGGGAGAGTTTAGCCGATGGGTCCCGAACGCTTGACGGTAGACGCCGCCAAGCGTCCGTGTGAACCGGCCCTAAACCGCAACTATTGTCCACTGTGCCTGGTGGTACCATTCCTACCATTACTCTGAGCCATGCAAGTGCCAAACCCAATTCTGGGCCCGACCCAGTCGTGCTTGGCGAATAAAATGTTTCTGATTCTAAATGTATGTTTGTTTTGATATGAAGCTGAGCATGCGTCCATGGGTGAGAGCTGGTTCAGAGACACTGAAAGAGTCCGTGGTAGAAGGGAGGTGGGTGAGAAAAGTTTTAATTGGTGGCAGGATCATTAGCTCTAATGGGGATTAGTAGTTGGGATTTCACTAGGCAGGAACTGGAGAGGCCATGGCTTGACATGATCTAGGAAAACAAAGGTCTATACAGTTCGCTGACATTTGTTCAGTCCATAAAGGGGGAGACCGGAGAGAATTAAGGTATGTGCACAGGATAATTGGTGCCCTAATGCATCATAATTATGTCCGGCCAGAAGGGCTGGGCAGGTAGGCTTCTGCAGGAGGAGTGGTGGGAAAGCAAAGGCAATGTTTGTATCGGAAAAGAAACCTTTGCATCTACATAAGTGTCTCCGGTTTGTTGCTGGGATTGCTATCTGGATTTTGTTCTCTATTGATGTGGTTCAGCCTCGCACAAAGGCAGCCTTCTCTCTGTGATTGTATAATTTCCTGAAGGACAGGCTGAGCCGCGCTTTGTATGTAGGACACGGGCACTTTGTTTGGGGACGATGGTGCTAAAGCTCTGAATCCGACCGGTCCTCCTGGGAGCTGAAATGTCAGGTTGTGAGTTCCTGCTGCCAAATATCTGCTGCAGCTCCAAGATTGGATTTTTTTTTGTTTGGCACGTCAAAGAGGACAGTTTCTAACAATACCGGCCAGATTGTTCTGTATTTATGGAACTATTGGAGCTCTAACCAAGCAGCTTGCTCAACTTAAAGTGAAGCCGAGGCGACGTGACTTGATGAGATAAACCTTTGTATATGTAGAATGCAAAACTTTTTGATTCTTTGATTTTGATGCCCAAAAGAGTTAATTTTTAGGCATGGAAGTGACAGCTCTTGTCTTGTTCAGGGCTGTGGAGTTGGAGTCACAGTCGAGAAGTCTGAGTTGGAGTAATTTTGGGTACCTGGAGTTGAAGTCAGAGATTTGAAAAACTGAGTAGGAGGAGTCGGATGATTTTTGTACCGACTCCACAGCCCTGGTCTTGTTGTTACCTTGTTGGGAATATAGTAAACATCACTGATAAGCAAAATGACAGCCATAAATGTTTTCCTGCCAGAATACAACTTCTGAGGGCTGGGAGAGATAAAATACATGAACTATTGACCTTTTTCTAACTCTGGGACACTTGATAGGCTGCCACTGAGTAGAGACTGTAAAACATTCAACCTACTTTGTAAATATTTATATATAAAAGAAAACCCTGGGATACTTAGTCATTTTTAGGATACATTATAATTGTTTATCTCATCAGTTTTGCTTTAAAATGGGATAAAACTCTAATATATCATTCAATAAAAATGTATTTTCCTACTTTTTTTATTACCCATACAGCTACCATATTTGTTTTTGTGCACAAGTTATATTGTCTGTTCTGAATGCTGCCACTGCATAGCTGCTGTATCTATATATTAAAATATAATTTCTCGGCTCTTTCTGCTTATCAGCTCAGCAAATGTATCTGACATAGAAATGTAAACAAAAGCTAATTTTATCATCTTTTTGGATGCGGCCAGAAGATGCCCACTGAAGCAAGGAGCTTTCCACTGAAGAACAAAGTGCTGTGTTTAACTGTCTGAATGTTTTTAGTTTTTTTTTTGTGGTAATAGATTTTATTCTTAAATCTTTTAGAGCAAAGAGGACCATACCGCTTTAAAACTGAACTCTATGCAGTCCATTAATTTTTTTTTCCTACAAAGTTAACCTGTTATTCAAAAACAAAGCAAAATGTATACATATATAGATGCACACACAGGCACATACAGGCACACACACATAAGCACGCACACGCGCAGAAACAGACACACACACATACACAGACACACACATACAGTGTGTGTGTGTGTGTGTGTGTGTGTGTGTGTATATATATATATATAATTTTAACTCTAAGACCTACCTCTCCTTGAGACCACCGATCCCGCGCTGAGCCCCTCAAGCCCCTCAAGCTTGCGGGCGTTCTCCCATCTGGGGATGAGCGCAGTCTGTGCTTCTGCACAAGCATGTGGCTTCCTGCACAGTGCTGGTGCTCTCATTAACGATGTTCACATGGCCTTGCGCCCTTTTTGACAAGGTCTCATTGAAGAGGTATTGGATTGGTGGCGGGAGGGGGACAAGGGAAGCCTCTGGTCAAATTCCAAAATGTATGCAGTTCACATTAAAGCACGCCCAAAGGGAGAGGAATATGGAGGCTGGCCTATTTATTTCCTTTTAAACCATGCAGATTGCCTGGTTGTCCTGCTGATCCTCTGCCTCTATTACTTTTAGCCACAGCCCCTGAACAAGCATGCAGATCAGGTGCTCTGATTGAAGTCTGACTGGATTAGCTGCATGGTTGTTTCAGGTATGTGATTGAGACGCTATTATGGTGGCCATACACTGGTCGATTTGCCATCAGATTCGACCAACAGATAGATCCCTCTCTGATCGAATCTGATCAGAGCGGGATCGTATGGCCACCTTTACTGCAAACAGATTGTGAATCGATTTCAGCCTGAAGCCGTTCACAATCGGTGGTGGTGGTGGTGGTGCTGCCGCCGCTCCCCCCCCCCCCCCGCATACATTACCTGATCCGGTCGGCGCGACTCCCCTGGTCCCCGCTGTCTTCTCCGCTCTGTTCTGGTCTCCGGGTCCGGCATGTTTCACTTCTTCCTGTCTGGGGGAAGTTTAAACAGTAGAGCGCCCTCTACTGTTTAAACTTCCTGCCGGGACAGGAAGAAGTGAAGCATGCCGGACCCGGAGGCCAGAGCAGAGAAGACAGCGGGGACCAGGGGAGTCGCGGGGACCAGGGGAGTCGCGCCGACTGGAGCAGAAGACAGCGGGGACCAGGGGAGTTGCGCCGACCGGAGCAGAAGACAGCGGGGACCAGGGGAGTCGCGCCGCAGGTAATGTATACCCGCTGTATTGCGTCGGTCGTCGGGCATTCGAACGCCGCTATCGACGCACTCCCAACCCGGCGATCGAGAAAAATCTTCCGCACGGACGGATCGACGGGAACGATTCGATTTCGGACGGAAATCGATCAATCTGTCAGCGGTGTGCGCAGCGATTTCACAGCCGATTCGATCACTGTGATCGAATCGGCTGTATATCGGCGGGAAAATCGTTAGGTGTATGGGCCTCTTTACAGCCAAAGAGATCAGCCAGACTGCCAGGTAACTGGTTTTGTTTGCAAAAATAATTCTGAATAATGGTACTAGGGAAATGAGTAAAGTAAAAGTAGTTTTTTTTTAAAACGTACCTTCTTTCGCCGATTTCCATTAAGTATGAGTACAATTATGGGGTATGGAGCAAAGGGAGGGGAGGGGTTCCTTGTCTTTCCCGCGCCACGCCTGTGCGGATCTACACTGTAGGGTGTAACTATCTCTTGATGTCTTGAAATACATCAGTGTCATTGAATGCATGTGGATTCACACGATGATGACATAACAATTCAGTCTGTATGTCGCACAGTATTTACAATGGAAGTGTTCCACCAGCTCAGCCACAGTGTGTCACATAAGTAAAAAACTAAAGAGGCGTGCTCTGACTTGGGCTATTTCTGTGCTGGGGGGGACAATTGATTGTGATTTGGTGGGGGGGAAGGGATTGTGTGTATACTGGTACTTTGTAAATAGCACTGCACTAATGTACGGCACTCCTGACAAAGCCCTTCGGGATGGAACATGTTGAGGTCTATGCGTATTTTGCATCACTGTTTATATGTATGAAGGTGAACCAGAGACGAAGGACACTCATGTACTTTAACATAGAGATCAGTTGGAACATTAGAGAAAACACATACCATGCTTTCTGTTTCATTCTGCACTGCGCAGCTTGTTTCTGATCAGACCTGATAAAATTCCCGACTGAGCATTCAGTCTGGCTTTGCTATAATGACTCAGATATGATTCCTGAGCAGAGCCAGCAGGGGGCAGGCTTGGACTTGAAAATACATGAGAGAACACAGACTGAGCTATAAATATTCCTGAGCAAAGCCAGACTGAATGCTCAGTCAGGGATTTTATCAGGGCTGATCAGAAGCAAGCTGTGCAGCGCAGAATGAAACAGAAAGCAAGATAGGTGTTTTCTCTAATGTTCCCACTGATATATATGGTAAAATACAAGAGGGTGCTTCGTCTCTGGTTCACTTTAATTATTTCGTATATGTGTCGCTCCAGTATTTTTTTTTTCTTACACACACACTGTGGCTGAGCTGGTGGAACAAGTCGATTGCAAATACTGTGCGACATACAGATTGAATTTTAATGTCAGCATAATACATACTTTCTAATAGACATGACTAATCGTGGTAGTAAATTGGTATTGTTTAAAATGAACTAATATGGCAGCCTCCATATGCCTTTCACTTCAGGTGTCCTTTAAATTTGTATAAAAGTTGGAATAATGTGCTCCTTGGTAATGTTATTTAACCGTAAATAAATTATTCCTACAACCATTAATGATAAAAGTAGTCCTTTTCCACCCTCCCATTGCCATCCATACCTAGGGGGGCGGAGGGATACAGTTCTCGCTGCCTTTGCCAGCTCTCCTCTGCTAATGCACTTGTGACAGATTTCCAGTATAGAATCCGGGCTTATCTCTATTCTTTATTATATCATAGGGGAGCAATGTACAAGCTCAGTGATAATTAGTAGCATGTGGTTCCACCACTAATGACAACGTTGTGTTTAATGAAACCAGACTATAGAATGCTGAAATGGAAAAAGAATGTCATAATAGCGAGCAGAGCACAGCTGCTCACACCAATATGCATATTTCATGACTTCATTATTACGGTTTCTTCTTATTCCAATTGGGGCCTTGTGCCACCTCCTAAAGGTGCTACGGAATTTATATTTCTAATCAACCTATACCATGTAATTGCCACTAACAAGTTCAGAAACAAAAGTATTAAAGGAGAACTGTAGTGAGAGGTAGATGGAGGCTGCCATATTTGTTTCTATTTAAGCAATACCAGTTGCCCGGCTATCCTGCTAATCCTCTGCCTCTAATACTTTCAGCCATAGGCCCTGAACAAGCAGGCAGCAGATCAGGTGTTTCTGACAATTTTGACAGATATGACAAGATTAGCTGCATGCTTGTTTCTGGTGTGATTCAGACACTTCTTCAGCCAAATAGACCAGCAGGGCTGCCATGCAACTGGTATTGCTTAAAAGGAAATAAATATGGCAGCCTCCATATACCTCTCAATACAGTTCTCCTTTAAAGATACTCCGTAACAAAAATTGCATCCTGTTTTTTATCATCCTACAAGTTCCAAAAGCTATTCTAATGTGTTCTGGCTTACTGCAGCACTTTATACTATCACTGTCTCTGTAATAAATAAATATATCTTTCCCCTGTCAGACTTGTCGGCCTGTGTCTGGAAGGCTGCCAAGTTCTTCAGTGTTGTGGTTCTGCTATGAACTCCCCCTTCCAGGCCCCTCTATGCACACTGCCTGTGTGTTATTTAGATTAGGGCAGCTTCTCTCTTCTCTCTTATCTTTTACAAGCTGGATAAATCGTCCTCTGAGCTGGCTGGGCTTTCACATACTGAGGAATTACAGACAAGGGCAAAGCTGTTTGCAGGAAGAAATGAGCAGCCTGAAACTTCAGTGCATGAGAACAGGGGGAAAGAAACACACAAATGATCTCTTGAGATTCAAAAGGAAGGCTGTATACAGCCTGCTTGTGTATGGATGTATTTTCTATGTGTGGACATACTGTACATCAACCTACTTCCTGTTTTGGTGGCCATTTTGTTTGTTTATAAACAAACTTTTTAAAACTGTTTTTAACCACTTTTAATGCGGCGAGGAGCGGCGAAATTGTGTCAGAGGGTAATAGATGTCCCCTAACGCACTGGTATGTTTACTTTTGTGCGATTTTAACAATACAGATTCTCTTAAACTGCCTAGGGGGATTTCGGGCAAACTTCTGTTTATTTTGCTTTAAAGCGGATCCGAGATGAAAAACTAACTATAACAAGTAACTTGTCTATATATCTTATCTAAAGTTTAGATGGTTTACACAGCAAATCTAGCTGCAAACAGCTTTAATAGAATATGATTATTTATTCCTGTAATACAATGACAGCAGCCATGTTGTTTGTAAACATTACACAGAGGCAGGCTTATCTGTATCTTGAGCCATCAGCCTAATCCCCTCTCCTCCTCCCTCCTCCTCTCTGCCTCTGAAATCAATGGCTAGTAACACCTCCCCCTCCTCCTGCCCAGACTGAGCTCCCATGAGCCCTTGCTACTGCCAAGGCTCTCTGAAAACCTGTGGATGTGGCTTTTTTAGTTTATAGGGAATTAGAGTATTAAAACAAAAACAAAAAAGTATTTGGCTTGAGGAATGCCCTATAAACAATAGGAAAGGAACACAATTATGCAATGAGTAAAAGTTCACCTCAGATCCACTTTAAGGGAACCTGAACTCAGAATTCCTCTCTGCTCTAAAATATACACAACAGCATAATAACCTTTTAAACAAAAAGCATTTCTTTGTTACGGCTGATACAAATCCTCAAATAAATCTGCACTGTTTGTACTTCCTGAATCATGGAAGCAGACATTATTTTTCACACCCAGTGCTTTCAAATGGGCTTATCTGTCATCTCTGCCATAGACAGTCATGTGACACAGGGAGAGATCAAATTACAGCCTGTGATTCTACACAAAGGAGGGGGAATTAGACAGGCTAAACTCTCTAAATACGTGCAAGATGCATTTCTCTCTGTCCTGTCTAAAGGTGCGTACACACATGCGACTGTAGTCGTTTGAAATGATCGGGGAACGATCGTTTCAAACGACGATGGTTTTAAAAAAAAGCAGCCAACGACCATTAAGTCGAACGACGGACGAGCTAAATCATTAAAAACGAACGATCTAGCTTGGCGGATTTTTTCCAACGATGGTTGTTTGCAAAAGTAGTACATCGTTGGAAACGGTCGTTCGTACTAGGCTTGACATGCGCATTGCACTGTGCCAGGACAAACCAATCCTCCGGTCCCGCGCACCGAGCCAGTTTCGTTTCCGGTGACTGGCCATTCTGTGGGCCACTGCACCATCCTCGATCACGCTCCCATCACTGCCTTGCGCATGCACAGTATGGTTACAGGAGCATGATCAAGGACGCGCGCGTGGCCCGCCACCTGGTCAGTCTCTAAAAATGAAAGTGGCTCGCTGCGGGATATGGACTTGTCCAGACGTGGGCACAGGAGGTCTGCACCGAGACCCGTAGAAGCTTTAGGTAAGTGAAACACTCCCCTTCCCCCTCAGTTAACGTGCCCTTTAATTCTTAATGAAAGTTAAACACAAACCATTTTTGCGTAAAAGGGAGACGACACGAGCACCTACGATTGGACACATCTGACTTTGCCAGCCGCGTGTGCTACCTGATCGCCGCCGCAGCGCGGCGATCCGCCGCTTGCAGCGGCGAAAGAGGGTCCCCAGCCGCCCGAGCCCAGCGTAGCCGGAACAAACAGTTCCGGCCAGCGCTAAGGGCTGGATCGGAGGCGGCTGACGTCAGGACGTCGGCTGACGTCCATGACGTCACTCCGCTCGTCGCCATGGCGACGAGGTAAGCAAAACAAGGAAGGCCGCTCATTGCGGTCTTCCTTGTTAATTCTGATCGCCCTCTAGTGGGCTTTCATGCAGCCAACTTTTAGTTGGCTGCATGGAACAGTTTTTTTTAAATTAAAAAACCCTCCCGCAGCCGCCCTGGCGATCTTAATAGAACGCCAGGGTGGTTAATGCTGGATTCTGTCAGTGATAAAGAAAGTATAACTTTTTTTTATAAGATTATTTTGTAAGCTAGAAGATTGTCGACGTACTTGTTACAAGGCTGTTACAGACAGCAAGAATATAATGCCATGTTTTGACTATGATTGTCCTTTGGAATGTCAATACAAGTTTGCAAGGTTTTTTTCTATTGTCCCGTATTTAGGACAATTATGCCACCTGGCGGTTTCATAGTCTTATAATTATTGTTATTGCTTTTTATTTACCTGATGAAATGGTGACCTTTGCCGGTGGACATTATATTTATTTTATAAGCAAGGCAAATATATAGAACATGATCTTAGATTATTGCATTTTGTTGTGCAATTATATCTTATATGATTGTTTTAAGAAGAATATAATAAGTTTTATATTTAAAGAGAATCTGTATTGTTAAAATCGCACAAAAGTAAACATACCAGTGCGTTAGGGGACATCTCCTATTACCCTCTGACACAATTTCGCCGCTCCTCGCCGCATTAAAAGTGGTTAAAAACAGTTTTTAAAAGTTTGTTTATAAACAAAGAAAATGGCCACCAAAACAGGAAGTAGGTTGATGTACAGTATGTCCACACATAGAAAATACATCCATACACAAGCAGGCTGTATACAGCCTTCCTTTTTAATCTCAAGAGATCATTTGTGTGTTTCTTTCCCCCTGCAGTTCTCATGCACTGAAGTTTCAGTCTGCTCATTTCTTCCTGCAAACAGCTTTGCCCTTGTCTGTAATTCTTCAGTATGTGAAAGCCCAGCCAGCTCAGAGGACGATTTATCCAGCTTGTAAAAGAGAAGAGAGAAGCTGCCCTAATCTAAATAATACACAGGCAGTGTGCATAGAGGGGCCTGGAAGGGGGAATTCATAGCAGAACTACAACACTGAAGAACTTGGCAGCCTTCCAGACACAGGCTGACAAGTCTGACAGGGGAAAGATACATTGATTTATTACAGAGACTGTGACAGTATAAAGTGCTGCAGTAAGCCAGAGCACATTAGAATAGCTTTTGGAACTTGTAGGATGATAAAAAACAGGATGCAATTTTTGTTACGTAAACTCTTTAAATAAGTATATTAGAAGCCCTGTGTACCTCAATAAGCATCTAATTGCTGTAGACTTTTTACTGGGTCAACCTGGCCAATTTTATTTTTGGAAAAGGACAGGCACATTCCAAACTAATTAACAGAAGGACACATTACCAGAAATGCGTCATTAATTACATTGTTTAATGTTTTAAAGTCCCAATGTCTGGGGCAAATAAGTCAACCAGCAGACAAGATAGCTGGTGATGTCCATTTTTAATTAACTGCGTCAGAAATGACCGAATCAAATGCCAATATGTATAAGCAAAAATCTGCTATGGTTATTTTAAATGTCAACTATTTACAGTATTCAAATGTCAAAGATAGCGTTTGACACACGGAAGTTTCAGACAATCAGAACCTGGGATTTAGGGAAAGTCCAGACTAGGCAGCCATATTGCATCCAATCACTATAAAAGTAGGAGCTGAAAGTTAATTTGCACTAGCCTACCAATCTCCAGAGAAGACACACGAGGCAGAAGCTACCTTCCCACACATTCTAGATCCTGAAGAGATGACAGAGAAGGGGTAATATGCTTAATATTCTGGTGATTTACTTTAATTTTTCAGCATTAACCACTTGAGGACCGCCCCCAGCCGATGGGCAGCGGCAAAGTCCGGGCCCAAACGACCGCAATATGCCCATCGGCGGGGGCGGCTGCGGGAGTGGCTATGCGGCGATCGCGTCATTCGTGACGCGATCAGCCGCCGGGGACTGGCTCCGCCCACCGCTCGTAGTAACCCGCCGGCCGTTCGGAAGCGCCGGCGGGTTACTAGCACCCGGATCGCCGCTGCACATATGTATAATAGGCTTTGTAATGTATACAAAGCCTATTATACTGGCTGCCTCCTGCCCTGGTGGTCCCAGTGTCCGAGGGACCACCAGGGCAGGCTGCAGCCACCCTAGTCTGCACCCAAGCACACTGATTTCCCCCCCCCCTGCCCCCTGATCGCCCACAGCACCCCTCAGACCCCCCCCTGCCCACCCCCCAGACCACTGTTTGCACCCAGTCACCCCCCTAATCACCCATCAATCACTCCGTCACTATCTGTCAACGCTATTTTTTTTTTATCCCCCCCCCCTGCCCACTGCCCCCTCCTGATCACCCCCCACCCCTCAGATTCTCCCCAGACCCCCCCCCCAGACCCCCCCCCGTGTACTATATGCATCTATCCCCCCTGATCACCTGTCAATCACCTGTCAATCACCCGTCAATCACCCGTCAATCACCCCCTGTCACTGCCACCCATCAATCAGCCCCTAACCTGCCCCTTGCGGGCAATCTGATCACCCCCCCCACACCAATAGATCGCCCGCAGATCCGACATCAGATCACCTCCCAAATCCATTGTTTACATCTATTCTCTCCTCTAAACACCCACTAATTACCCATCAATCACCCATCAATCACCCCCTATCACCACCTGTCACTGTTACCCATCAGATTAGACCCTAATCTACCCCTTGCGGGCACCCAATCACCCGCCCACACGCTCAGATTGCCCTCAGACCCCCTCTTATCAATTCGCCAGTGCAATATTTACATCTGTTATTCCCTGTAATAACCCACTGATCACCTGTCAATCACCTATCAATCACCCCCTGTCACTGCCACCCATCAATCACCCCCTGTCACTGCCACCCATCAATCAGCCCCTAACCTGCCCCTTGCGGGCAATCTGATCACCCACCCACACCAATAGATCGCCCGCAGATCCGACATCAGATCACCTCCCAAGTGCAGTGTTTACCTCTCTTCTCTCCTCTAAACACCCACTAATTACCCATCAATCACCCCCTATCACCACCTGTCACTGTTACCCATCAGATTAGACCCTAATCTGCCCCTTGCGGGCACCCAATCACCCGCCCAAACGCTCAGATTGCCCTCAGACCCCCCCTTATCAATTCGCCAGTGCAATATTTACATCTGTTATTCCCTGTAATAACCCACTGATCAGATGTCAATCACCTATCAATCACCCCCTGTCACTGCCACCCATCAATCACCCCCTGTCACTGCCACCCATCAATCACCCCCTGTCACTGCCACCCATCAATCAGCCCCTAACCTGCCCCTTGCGGGCAATCTGATCACCCACCCACACCAATAGATCGCCCGCAGATCCGACATCAGATCACCTCCCAAGTGCAGTGTTTACATCTCTTCTCTCCTCTAAACACCCACTAATTACCCATCAATCACCCCCTATCACCACCTGTCACGGTTACCCATCAGATTAGACCCTAATCTGCCCCTTGCGGGCACCCAATCACCCGCCCACACCTCAGAACGTCCTCAGACCCCAGCCCTGATCACCTCGCTAGTGCATTGCTTGCATCTATTTCCCCCCTCTAATCACACCTTGAGACACCCATCAATCACCTCCTGTCACCCCCTAGCACACCTACCCATCAGATCAGGCCCTAATTTGCCCTGTGTGGGCTCCTGATCACTCGGCCAAACCCTCAGATCCCCCTCAGACCCCCTTCCGATCACCTCCCCAGTGCATTGATTGCATCTATTTTCCCCTCTAACCGCCCCCTGAGACACCCATCAATCACCTCCTGTCACCCCCCTAGCACTCCTATCCATCAGATCAGGCCCAAAACATCCTGTCATCTAAGAGGCCACCCTGCTTATGAAAGGTTCCACAAAATTTGCCCCCTCATAGACCACCTGTCATCAAAATTTGCAGATGCTTATACCCCTGAACAGTCATTTTGAGAAATTTGGTTTCCAGACTACTCACAGTTTTGGGCCCGTAAAATGCCAGGGCAGTATAGGAACCCCACAAGTGACCCCATTTTAGAAAGAAGACACCCCAAGGTATTCTGTTAGGTGTATGATGAGTTCATAGAAGATTTTATTTTTTGTCAAAAGTTAGCGGAAATTGGATTTTTATTGTTTTTTTCACAAAGTGTCATTTTTCACTAACTTGTGACAAAAAATAAAATCTTCTATGAACTCACCATACCCCTAACGGAATACCTTGGGGTGTCTTCTTTCTAAAATGGGGTCACTTGTGGGGTTCCTATACTGCCCTGGCATTTTAGGGGCCCTAAACCGTGAGGAGTAGTCTAGAAAACAAATGCCTCAAAATGACCTGTGAATAGGACGTTGGGCCCCTTAGCGCACCTAGGCTGCAAAAAAGTGTCACACATGTGGTATCGCCATACTCAGGAGAAGTAGTATAATGTGTTTTGTGGTGTATTTTTACACATACCCATGCTGGGTGGGAGAAATCTCTCTGTAAATGGACAATTGTGTGTAAAAAAAATCAAAAATGTGTCATTTACAGAGATATTTCTCCCACCCAGCATGGTTATATGTAAAAAATACACCACAAAACACATTATACTACTTCTTCTGAGTACGGCAATACCACGTGTGACACTTTTTTGCAGCCTAACTGTGCTAAGGGGCCCAAAGTCCAATGAGTACCTTTAGGATTTCACAGGTCATTTTGAGACATTTGGGTTCAAGACTACTCCTCACGGTTTAGGGCCCCTAAAATGCCAGGGCAGTATAGGAACCCCACAAGTGACCCCATTTTAGAAAGAAGACACCCAAGGTATTCTGTTAGGTGTATGATGAGTTCATAGAAGATTTTATTTTTTGTCACAAGTTAGCGGAAATTGATATGTATTGTTTTTTTTTTCACAAAGTGTCATTTTCCGCTAACTTGTGACAAAAAAAAAAATCTTCTATGAACTCACCATACTCCTAACAGAATACCTTGGGGTGTCTTCTTTCTAAAATGGGGTCACTTGTGGGGTTCCTATACTGCCCTGGCATTTTAGGGGCCCTAAACCGTGAGCAGTAGTCTAGAATCCAAATGCCTCAAAATGACCTGTGAATAGGACGTTAGGCCCCTTAGCGCACCTAGGTTGCAAAAAAGTGTCACACATGTGGTATCGCCGTACTCAGAAGAAGTAGTATATTGTGTTTTGGGGTGTATTTTTACACATACCCATGCTGGGTGGGAGAAATCTCTCTGTAAATGGACAATTGTGTGTAAAAAAAATCAAACAATTGTCATTTACAGAGATATTTCTCCCACCCAGCATGAGTATGTGTAAAAATACACCCCAAAACACATTATACTACTTCTCCTGAGTACGGCGGTACCACATGTGTGGCACTTTTTTGCACCCTAAGTGCGCTAAGAGGCCCAAAGTCCAATGAGTACCTTTAGGATTTCACAGGTCATTTTGCGACATTTGGTTTCAAGACTACTCCTCACGGTTTAGGGCCCCTAAAATGCCAGGGCAGTATAGGAACCCCACAAATGACCCCATTTTAGAAAGAAGACACCCCAAGGTATTCCGTTAGGAGTATGGTGAGTTCATAGAAGATTTTATTTTTTGTCACAAGTTAGCGGAAAATGACACTTTGTGAAAAAAAACAATTAAAATCAATTTCCGCTAACTTGTGACAAAAAAAATCTTCTATGAACTCACCATCCTCCTAACGGAATACCTTGGGGTGTCTTCTTTCTAAAATGGGGTAATTTGTGGGGTTCCTATACTGTCCTGGCATTTTAGGGGCCCTAAACCGTGAGGAGTAGTCTTGAAACGAAATTTCTCAAAATGACCTGTGAAATCCTAAAGGTACTCATTGAACTTTGGGCCCCTTAGCGCAGTTAGGGTGCAAAACAGTGCCACACATGTGGTATCGCCGTACTCAGGAGAAGTAGTATAATGTGTTTTGGGGTGTATTTTTACACATACCCATGCTGAGTGGGAGAAATATCTCTATAAATAGACAATTGTGTGTAAAAAAAAAATTAAACAATTGTCATTTACGGAGATATTTCTCCCACCCAGCATGGGTATGTGTAAAAATACACCCCAAAACACATTATACTACTTCTCCTGAGTACGGCAATACCACATGTGTGGCACTTTTTTGCAGCCTAACTGCGCTAAGGGGCCAAAAGTCCAATGAGCATCTTTAGGCTTTACAGGGGTGCTTACAATTAGGCACCCCCCAAAATGCCAGGACAGTGAACACACCCCACAAATGACCCCATTTTGGAAAGTAGACACTTCAAGGTATTCAGAGAGGAGCATAGTGAGTCTGTGGCAGATTTCATTTTTTTTTGTCGCAAGTTAGAAGAAATGGAAACTTTTTTTTTTCTTTTTTTTGTCAGAAAGTGTCATTTTCCGCTAACTTGTGACAAAAAATAAAATCTTCTATGAACTCACCATGCCTCTCACTGAATACTTTGGAATGTCTTCTTTCCAAAATGGGGTCATTTGGGGGGTATTTGTACTATCCTGGAATTTTAGCCCCTCATGAAACCTGACAGGTGCGCAGAAAAGTCAGAGATGCTTGAAAATGGGAAAATTCACTTTTGGCACCATAGTTTGTAAACGCTATAACTTTTACCCAATCCAATAAATATACACTGAATGGTTTTTTTTTAATCAAAGACATGTAGCAGAATAACTTTCGCGCTCAAATGTATAGGAAATTTTACTTTATTTGAAAAATGTCAGCACAGCAAGTTAAAAAAGTCATTTTTTTGCCAAAATTCATGTATTTTTTGATGAATATAATAAAAACTAAAACTCGCAGCAGCAATCAAATAGCAGCAAAAGAAAGCTGTATTAGTGACAAGAAAAGGAGGTAAAATTCATTTAGGTGGTAGGTTGTATGACCGAGCAATAAACCGTGAAAGCTGCAGTGGTCTGAATGGAGAAAAAGGCTCTGGTCCTTAAGGGGCGAAAAGACTGTGGTCCTGAAGTGGTTAAGTTCTGTTGAGATGTTAGCAAGAAGTTTTTTTAGAAGCTATTTTTTATGCTATTTCTGAAGATTACTACAAGTTTTACACAGCCTTTGCTACAGATGAGACTATTTTTGATCTTATTCTACATAACACAACTATTATATACTTTTTTGAATTTACTTAGAAGATTGATGATCGGTTGGCTCTAAAGCATTGATGAGTTGGAATACTGTTAGAAGGAAACACTACTTGGAACTGTTCATATTTTGTATATATGCTGTATGATAAGCAATACATTTTTTTTTATATAAAATCATATACTGAGCGCTCTGGTTCATTTCAAGGTATACTGTCAATCTATAATTACTTTTATAGAGGGTTCAGACCCCACTATGCCGGATTTATATGATAGCAACACTTTAAAGAGAGTCTGAAGCAATAATAAATCTCGCTTCAGCTCTTATATATAGCAGGGGCATGTGTGCCCCTGCTAAAACGCGGCTATCCCGCAGCTAAACGGGGGTCCCTTCACCCCCAAATCCCCTCCGTGCAGTGCGGGGATCTCTTCCGCATTGAGGCAGGGCTAACGGCTGCAGCCCTGCCTCACACGCGTCTGTCCGTGCGTATCTCCGCCTCTCCCCCGCCCCTCTGTCTTCCTTCGCTGAGAGGGGCGGGGGAGAGGCGGCGCTGCGCCGCTGATAGACGGCGCTGAGAGGCAGGGCTGCAGCCGTTAGCCCTGCCTCAACAGCAGCAAAATCTACGACCAAGTTGGTCGTAGATTTTGCAGGGGTGGGTTTGGGGGTGAAAGGACCCCCGTTTAGCCACGGGATAGCGGCGGTTTAGCAGGGGCACACATGGCCCTGCTATATATAAGCACTGAAGCCTCGGGCATTTGAACGCCGCTATCAAATCTTCCGCACGGACGGATCGACTGGTATCGACAGGAACGAACGATTTCAGACGGAAATCGATCATTCTGTCAGCGGTGTGCGCGGCGATTTCACTGCCGATTCGCTCACTGTGATCGAATCGGCTGTATATCGGCGGGAAAATCGTTAGGTGTATGGGCCCCTATAGTCTAAAGGCTCATACACTTGCTCAACAAAAGTCTTTTAAAGAGACACTGAAGAGGAAAAAAGATATAATGAATTGGTTGTGTAGTACAGATAAGAAATAAAGCAGATATAAGTCTAATGCTCCCTTTTGTGTGTAGCTTTGTCCTTGTGCTCTAGGCAAATTCCATGCTCCCCAGTACCTGGCTGTATAGACGATTTATCGCTTGGTTTCGTCCCACTGTTGCGTTGCTACTGCCTATTTTCTGACGGGACATTGTTTTTATATATGTCCTTAACATTTGTTATTTACGGCTGTTCATACACTCTATATGTCATTATTTTGATATTTTCATATTAATATAATTATAATGTGTTTAGATTTATGGCAGATATAGTTTATCAGTAGGTGATGGAACTTAGATCTGTTTGTTAGGAACTAGCTGCTATTTAGCATTTAGTATGTACATATTTCTTTTTTCTATATTGTATTTTCTTTTCTATATTGTTTTTCTTGCATTGGCCGGTCTTCGCCGCCCCCGCTCCGCCCTCCGCGCTCCTCATTGGCCGACACGCCGCACATGGCATACGCCGGACGGAGCTCCTTCGGGCTTTGCAGACGTGGAGCGCATTTGCGCTCCAGCGACGTGCGGCCAGGCGTATCCGCGTTCCCACGCGGGCGCTTACGTGGGGCGCGTGGTGGACGTGGCCGGGGCTGCGAGTGGATGCGGCCACTATAAGAACGCCATTATGGCATCCTGTTAACCTGCTTCTCGCTGCTGCCTTTGAAAAAGCCGTTAGCAAACGGCGAAACATGTCAGGCTATTGTCAGCAATTCAGCTCAGCCATTCTGCCGCTTGGGACTCTTCACCCATCATACCGTGACATGGTCAATATTCAGTTGGACTGGTAACTATATCACATCTCTGTGAACATATTCATCCAGCGCTGGGTCTGCATTTGTGCATGCTGGAACTGTCATCATCATATTTCAAAATACACTGCTCATAAGAACCATAAGTGCACCCGTGCTTCATCTGCTGCTGAGGTTCAAATACAAGTGGACAGTTGCCATTTGGATTGCTGTTGGAATGCTTTGCTTTGGCCTCCTTATGCCTGCTTGCTATCAATGCTGATTGATCCATACACGCTGCTGTTTATCTACAAACTGCTGGAATGTTTTCTGTTTCATAATGCATGCCTATTACCAGTGCTGATTGATCTCCATATGCTGCTGTCTATCTACAACTTGTTGCATGTTTTGATACCTCTACTAACAGCATGATGCATTTCATCGCCTCTTGACGACAGTTTGCTCATTTTTTGTCACTTCACCCCTGCGAGTGGGGGGTGTAAATTTGTGGAACTCACAGCAACAACACTTTTTAAAGTTCTCTGTTTGTCATTACATTGGCTCCTGCAATTGGGGGGCATAAGCTTATGGACTTTTGCACCTTTCTCTTCAGGGCAAGATATGAGAAATTGCTTCATTATATTTCATGCCAAACGTGTTTGAAACCAGCCATAGGATTTTTTTGACACAAGGGTGTGGGACTGGATCTGTGGGGACTGCAGCCCCATACTTATTACCTATCCCCCATCAATGCCACAGAGTATTAGAGCCTGGGTGGTTGTATTAGGTGGAGCAGAGATTCATATAACTTTTTAACATTTTTCTAGTTTTTGTATTTTATGTGGTGTTAGATTATGATATATTGTTGATTAATAAAAGGTATTTATTGTCTTTCATGCACCCAAGAGCCAATCCTCTCATTTGTTGTTTATATAAGTCTAATATTTGTTTCCAGTACAGGAAGAAACTCCAGTTGTTATCTATACAAATGGCCATTGAGCTCTGCGACTTTGAAAGTGGTGGAGAGCTCTGACTTCTGATTAGGTTATCTCAGCTGTATTGTGTTTTTCTTCTGCAGAGAACAGTTCAGGACAGGTCAAAAGTTCACTGCCTGTTCTGTAAAAACATTTAGAATGCTGAGTAATGTGTAAGCTGCAAATATTAGAGAATGATGCAATGTTATTAAAAAAAAAAAAAAAAGCTGTATAACTAAAAATAAAAATATGAGAATTTTTTTGTTGCTTCCAATATTCTAGTAATTACCCCTACTACACAACCAATTCATGATATCATAATTTTTTTTTCGCTTCAGTGTCTCTTTAAATGCACAATATCAAACAATTTGAAGTTGGATGATTTTTGTCAAGTTAAAGACGTGCAAATGACGAGGCGTAATCACTGATAAGAGGCGTCTAAGGACTGATAAGACGCAGCTCAAGTCAATCCAACTGCTGGACTGACTTGACAAATGACTGAGAGAAGTTGTGTCCAACACGGCAATGTGTACAGAAGTCTGCTACGACTTTTCAACGACTTCCATTACTAACTAGAACATATTAGTCGTTCACCAATTGAGTAACGATATGTAAATTTGTAGTTGTTCAAGTCGTCCATCAAGTCGTCCTGTGTGTATAATAGATGATTGCACACCAAGACGTATCGTTCCAACATGATTAATCTTAGTCGTTCGTAAAGTTGTTTATAGTAAAAGACTTTTGATGAGCGTGTATGTGGCTTAATGTCCTATCATATTATTATTATTATTATTTATTTATATAGCTCAGACTTCTGCTGCAGCACTTTAAGGGCCCATTTCCACTATCGCGAATTCGCATGCGTTTTTCGCATGCAAATTCGCATAGTAATACAAGTGAATGGGACTGTTTCCACTTGTCAGGATTCCTTTGCGTTTTCTGTGCAGAAAAAATTCGCATGGCAGAGCCATCAGAATTTGCATGCCGCTATGCGAATCACATACAATGTATTTAATAGGAAATTCGCATGCGGTTTGGGTATGCGAAATTTTCATGCGAATTTGCATAGAAACAATGGAAAATCACACCGGCACCGCCATGGTTAAATTCGCATACATCGTCATCCATGCGAATTTGCATGAAAATTTGCGTAGAACCACATTAGAAATTCGCATCCGCATGCGAATTTTTACCGCGGCGATTCCCACTGCGTAAGTGGAAATGCAGCCTCAAGAGTACATAGTCATGTCTGTCCTCAGAGTATCTTACAATGTAATCCTGTCATAGTCTAATGTCCTACCATATTATTATGTATTTATATAGCACTGACATCTTCTGCAGCACATTACTGAGTACATAGTCATGTCACTGACTGTCCTCAGAGGAGCTCACAGTCTAATCCTACCATAGTCATAGTCTAATGTCCCCCCATATTATTATTATGTATTTATATAGCACTGGCATCTTCTGCAGCACATTACAGAGTACATAGTCATGTCACTGACTGTCCTCAGAGGAGCTCACAGTCTAATCCTACCATAGTCATAGTCTAATGTCCTACAATATTATTATGTATTTATATAGCACTGGCATCTTCTGCAGCACATTACAGAGTACATAGTCATGTCACTGACTGTCCTCAGAGGAGCTCACAGTCTAATCCTACCATAGTCCTAGTCTAATGTCCCCCCATATTATTATTATGTATTTATATAGCACTGGCATCTTCTGCAGCACATTACAGAGTACATAGTCATGTCACTGACTGTCCTCAGAGCAGCTCACACTCTAATCCTACCATAGTCATAGTCTAATGTCCCCCCATATTATTATGTATTTATATAGCAAGAAGTTTTGAATCAGGATGATAGTATCTGATCTCCGAGAGCTTCCGGGCATCCGTGCTGGGCTGTGTGCTGTGCCTGTTGGACCTGGCAAGGAAGGTGCGTGCTGCCCACTGAGCGATATAACTTCTTACTAACTTCGGAGCAACCAGAACCCCTTACTATCCACTGAGCAACCCCTATACCAGAATGTGTGCTGTGCATGCTGGACCTGGCAAGGATGGTGTGTGCAGCCCATTGAGCAATATAATTTCTTACCTACGTCTGAGCAACCCGACCCTCTTACTAACTACTGATCAACCCCTAATGCACTGGCATCTTCTGCAGCACATTACAGAGTACATAGTCATGTCACTGACTGTCCCCAGAGGAGCTCACACTCTAATCCTACCATAGTCATAGTCTAATGTCCCCCCATATTATTATTATGTATTTATATAGCACTGACATCTTCTGCAGCACATTACAGAGTACATAGTCATGTCACTGACTGTCCTCAGAGCAGCTCACACTCTAATCCTACCATAGTCATAGTCTAATGTCCCCCCATATTATTATTATGTATTTATATAGCACTGACATCTTCTGCAGCACATTACAGAGTACATAGTCATGTCACTGACTGTCCTCAGATGAGCTCACAGTCTAATCCTACCATAGTCCTAGTCTAATGTCCCCCCATATTATTATTATGTATTTATATAGCACTGACATCTTTTGCAGCACTTCACAGAGTACATAGAGTCGTATCACTGACTGTCCTCAGAGTTTTATGTCCGTCATAGTCTAGGGATATTTTAGGGGGAAGCCAATTAACTTATCTGTATGTTTTGGGGATGTGGGAGGAAAACTGAGTGTTTAGAGGAAAGTCACGCAGACACAGGAAGAACATACAAACCCCCTCGTTGTTATTTGAACCGGGGACCTGGCGCAGCAAGGAGAGAGCGCTATGCACTACACCACCGTGCTGCCCATCTACGCCTCTGTGCAGCCCATCTACGCCTCTGTGCAGCCCATCTACGCCTCTGTGCAGCCCATCTACGCCTCTGTGCAGCCCACACTGGGGAGCAGCTGTGTTTGGCATAGAAGAAAAACAACAATACTAGCATTGCACTTTATGAAATGACAGATGCGGTGAGATCTTGTCCCAGAGCAATACTTGAGGTATGATTACACTTGGGCCATATCCAGGTATCTGTAAAACGCTGCCAAAAACAAGGAAACAAAACTAATTGAAAATGTAAACGGAGTAATTAAAACAAACTGAAATAACAGGTCTAAAACACATCTCGCTGCACCTAAGGGAGCTTTCAGGCTGTAACAACTTAGAAATTCAGCAAACAAACAGTTCTGTAATAATATTTAAGCTTTTTGTTGGGTTGGAAATGCTGCATGAGATGGGATAGCCTTAAAGGAGTACTGGGGGGGGGGGGGGGGGGCGTTTAAGGGTAAAAAGAGTTGACGTTACCTGAGGCTTCTAATGGTCCCCCGCAGACGTCCTGTGCCTACGCAGCCACTCACCGATGCTCCAGCCCCGTTTCCGGTTTACTTACAGAATTTCTGACTTTAAAATCGGAAAACCACTGCGTCTGCTCAGTCACGCCCTCCCTCCCACTGACGTCACCAAGAGTGTATTGCGCAGGCCCAGTACAGTCTGTGCCTGCGCAGTAAGCTCTTGGTTTTTCGACTTTAGAGTTGGAAATTCCAGAAATGGTGGGGACAGGAGCATCGGTGAGGGCAGGTAAGCGCAGACACAAGGACGTCTGTGGGGGACCATTAGAAGCCCCAGGTAAGTTCAACTCTTTTTCTCCCTATCCCCTACAGTAGTCCTTTAACGCTCATACACAAGCTCAACAAAAGTATTTTAAATGCACTATTATAAACAACTTGAAGTTGGACAACTTTTCTCAAGTAAAAGGCATGCAAACGCAAGGCGTTATCACTGATCAGAGGCGACCAACGACTGATAAGACACAGCCCAAGTCAGTCCAACTATTGGATTGGCTTGAACTGCGTCTTATCAGTCGTTGGTCCCCTCTTATCGGTTTCCCGTTGGGTGAATTAGAACTCCCGACGTCACGCCGTAGGTGATTACACATGCGTGTTAGTTAATGTTATGCAGGAGAACAGAGGCGCCAAAAGATAAAAGGAATCTAAATGAGCTTAAAAAAAAATTCTTGGTAAATAGAGGAGGTAGTGGTGGACTTGCCCTCTCCAAGTAGACACACAATGACTGTAGTAAAGACAGTCATTATATTTTATTTATGAACTCCAAATATGCAACGCATTTCGCAGGTTTGATCCCGCTCCATCAGGCAACAACAACGGAGCAATAGCATATGTGGTCAGTAGAAGAGCCAGGCACCTGATTTTGTGTTAGTTAGTTAAAGGGCCCTGAAAGTTTTTTTTTTTAATGGGTTGCTTTGGCTTAGTTCTAGATGTGTGAAAAGATCCATGCCTGTTAGCATTGATTTTTCCCTTCAGAAAGCAACGTTGTAATGCTGAAAGTCATGTGGGCTGGTGGAAGCGGTAGGGGGTGACATGCATGCTTTCTCTCTTCCTGCTTCCCACAAGCCCATATGCCTGAGTATGGACCTGGTTGACCTACGCAGGGGGACACCATGCTAATTTTTATTTTTTTTATTGAAGGGAAGAAAACTTTACTGATAGCTGAACATATGGTGGAGACAAGGTGACCACAAGTTCAGGGTGTTCCTGCTGTCTAGTAACCGAGCGCATATGCTCAGACTCCCACATCAGGAGCCATGCAGTTCTGTTACCGTGGCTACTTACGAGAAAGTTAACTCTAGCTTTCCCATCGCCAATTGAATAAGAATCAAAGGAGGATACGTAGTGCCAGATGTTAGTAAATAAGCACCAAGGTTCAATGAAACATTCATGAGGTTTGTTGTAACCATGTCTAATGAGATGCCAATAATTATCACTTTATGCAAATTTTATGGTAACTTTTACACATGTTTATGTGGACTGAAGCTTGACCCGTCAATGCCAGCTCCGGCATTTAATTGTTCTTTTTTTCAGGCTGTATAAAGGTTCATAATATTAGCATGAATAGTGCATCAACATGGAGTATTGGGATTCATTCTATAAACATGCAGTTATTTTGATGTTGTCACTTAAAAGTGATACACTGGGGCTTCCTCCAGCCCCCTCTGCGAAGATCGCTCACTTGCCGCGGTCTGAAGCCTTTTAGATCCCCCCCCCCCCCCGTAGCTGCCCTGTTCTCTGTGGCCAGGTTGCGCAGTGCGGCCAAGCGCACTCCCCTGTCTCGCTCCGGCAGCTGGGAGTAGTACTGCGCAGGCACAGAACGCTCCCGGCATCAGGAGTGGGGTTGGTGCGTGCGGCGAACAGGGCTGCTACCGGAGAATCTAGGAGGCTTTAGACCGCGGTGAGGGAGCGATCTGCGCAGAGGGAGCTGGAGGAAGCCCCAGGTATGTATAAAACTTTTATTTCCCCTCCTCTCAGGTTCACTTTAAGGCCTTGTTCACATTATAAATCGCTAGCGCTAAGCGCTTTTGAAAGCGCTTTTTCCTGCACTTTCAGAGCGATTCGCGCTTTAAGTGGTTTTCTATGCGCTTTTATTTGGCTATTTAATTATTTTTTTTTTACTTCCAGACAATCAAAAAAACTCTTTAACTTGGAACTGAATAATTACAATGTATTTTTTTTTTTTTTAAAAGGGCTCACCAAATCGCTTTTTAATGCGCTTTTTTAAGTGCTTTGCGATTTCCCTATACCTTGCATTGCAGCGCAAAGGCTCAGAAAATGCAAGACCTGTGTTTGCGCTCAGACAGAAAGCTCATGTGAGAACACTCACATAGACCAACATTGCTCAAGCGATTTTAAAGCGATTTTTAAAAATCGCCAACGCTTAAAAAAAATTAAAACTCTAAGCCCTAAGGGTGGCTCACACAGGCGATTGCAGGTCGATTTCCGCCGCCTGCGTTGCTCGACGGTTACAGTGGTATGAAACGCGGCATTTCTTCTTTGTTCTAAGGCTGGTTTCACGTGAAAGTCCCACGTTACAGCAGCCAGTAACGCAGCAGCACCGTAAAATCAATGTGCTGTTCACAGTGCACACGTTGCGTTACATAGTAACAAAGTGCTGCATGCTGTACGCTATACTGAGCTAAGCCGCGTTAGACTGTTTGCACATGCTCAGTAATGTTGGAGGAGGAGGTCTCCCCTTCTCCTCTGCGCCAGCCACATGGCTAATTAATATTCACTGCACTGCACAGACTCATGGTGGGACTGTAGTGTTGTCCGGATCATGAACAAATCGTTTATTTGATCCGGATCTTTTTTGTGAGTCGAATCATCCGGATCATCACAATGAAATATTCGGTTCACAGTGGATGTCTGTCTGGAAGAAACAGGAACATACAGAATGTACAGTGCAGGAAAAGTCCTGTCCTGCTAGTCATTTCATCCAGTCTGCTTCCCTAGTAAAATGATTCAAATGATTTGGTTCAAATCTGTATTTTGTATCGTCGTATTGTGATACTGATAGAGACACTGAAGCGAAAAAAAATAAATTATGCAGGGCTGTGGAGTCGGAGCAATATTTGGGTGCCTGGAGTCGGAGTCGGGAAAAATGCACAGACTCCGAATGAATTTAAACTGTAATTTAAAATAGAAAATATGATAACATGTTCTATTTCTCAGATCAGTCATAATAATTTTATACATCCAGTAATAGCTGTGCTTAGTCCACAAAAATGTTGTGCTGCTTCAATAAAACAGTCCCCATATTTTCAAAGTCAGATATACACATCTGATTGTGACTGTATATATGATGTGTACACAGGAATCTCTTATATATACTAAATAACGTCTATGCTGTAAGAATAAAGCCTGATGTGTAGCCGTGTCACTAATAGAGATGGTCAATGAGATGAAAATAATTCTGCGTTGATGCTGGTTTATGCAAATGTATGCACTCTCTTTGCTCATGATATCAAATAAATTGATATCTTGTTAAAATTTGGTTTGGTGACTACGAATTAAAGGGTACCTGAGACGGACGGAAAGAAAAGTGTTGTACATACCTGGGGCTTCTTCCAACCCCCTTCCAGCTAATCAGTCCCTCGTGTCGTCCTCTACCACCTGGATCTTCTGCTATGAGTCCCGGTAATTCAGCCAGTCAGCGCAGACCGGCCACGTGCCGCTCCTACAGCCAGGAGCATTCTGCACCTGCGCAATAGTGCTGCGCAGGTGTAGTATGCTCCTGGCGGCGGAGTGTGTGCATGCGCACTACGCCTGACTGGCTCAAGTACCTGGACACATAGCAGAAGATCCAGGTGGTGGAGGAGGACAGCGAGGGACTGATTAGCCTGAAGGCGGCTGGAGGAAGCCCCAGGTATGTATAAAACTTTAATTTCATCTGTCTCAGGTTTACGTTGTTACACAGTAGTACTATACTCTACATATGCACTCCCCACAGAGCTGCAGGGAATCCACTGAGAATGCTGTGCACATTGAACACAGAGGTGTTGTCTATCACCCATAAACCTGGTTCAGATTGTACATGAAGAATGTGTAATAGAGGAAGAATCTCCTTATTCCCCTGCAGAGTACCTGCACATCACTCTTACATGTACCCACAGTCACATTGCCTAGGGCCTGATCCATGTTCTTTGTTCCGGTCTGTACCTTCTACAAGTACTCTTAGACTAAAACTAGTCCTTGGTAAAAGTATTAGAGGCAGATATCAGGGTAACTGGTATTGTTTAAACAGACCATTTATATTGTGATTTTCTCCTGGCGGACTCAAAGCGCCAGAGCTGCAGCCACTAGGACATGCTCTATAGGCAGTAGCAGTGTTAGGGAGTCTTGCCCAAGGTCTCCTACTGAATAGGTGCTGGCATACTGAACAGGCAGAGCTGAGATTCAAACCCTGGTCTCCTGTGTCAGAGGCAGAGCCCTTACCATTACACTATCCAGCCACTAGTTTAAAAGGGAATAAATATGGAAGCCTCTATATCCCTCTCACTTCAGTTGTCTTTTAAAATTCCTAAGCGTTGGCAGTTAAGAGATGCATTTCATGTTACATACTTTCAATCAACAAGATTGTAATATGCAAATTAGAGGAGTCGGAGTCGGTGGATTTTTGTACAGACTCCACAGCCCTGATTTGTATGTGTAGTACAGCTAAGAAATAAAACATTGGGAGCAGAGACATAAGTCTAATATTGTTTCCAGTACAGGAAGAGTTAAGCAACTCCAGTTGTTTTCTATGCAAAAGAGCCATTGAGCTTCACCACTTTCAAAGTCGCAGAGATCTGTCTTCTGAAGCTTATTATCTCAAGTGTCTGGCACTGTATTGTTTTTTTTCTTCAGAGAACAGGTTAAAAGTTTACTAGCCTGCTCTGTAAAATCATTCATTAGCTAAGTAGTGTGTAAACTGCAAATATTCTAGAATGATGCAATGTTATAAAAAAAAAAAAAAAAAAAAAAAAAAAAGCTATATAACTAAAAATAAAAATATGAGAATATTTTCTTTGCTACAAATGTTTTAGTAATTATTCGTACTACACAACCAATTCATTATATCATAATTTTTTTCCCGCTTCAGTGTCTCTTTAATCCATATTCTCAGCGATGGTGCTTGTGTGTTTATTGCTGGATTGGCGCATCTCTTGGTTCCAGGAACAAATGCATATAGATGTGCTGAGATGAAGCACTGTGATGTGTGCAGCATGGAGATTCTCAGTGTGGGAGTTTTGGGACTCAATTCTTCTGATTATCTTCAAAATATTGAGATGGCAGTCAGCTAAAAATACATTCTAGTAGGTGTCGGGGTTAATCTTCTTTTATGATTTTTTCCCCACTTATTTATTATTAAGATTGGGAGCTAATTACTTTATTTCACCACGGCTATGCGATCAATTCAATTCAAGCACTTTATTGTCATTGTGTAACACAAAGAAATTACTTTTCATGACAAGCCGCACGTGCATATAGGGAACATAATGACAGTAGCAAAGGTAGAAATAGAGGAATTATACAAGTACTAGTGACCTTAGCCCGTTTAAAAACAGACTAGGTCTATCACCGCTCATCCGCTGCGCACACAAGCCTGCCGTGCACACGCGTGCACATGCCCGCCCCTCCTGGCCCCCCGCCGCGTCATTCCCCCAGCTCTCTTCAGTGTCTCTGCGTCCCTCCCTGCACATGCGCGCACACACACACACACACACGGACACACACACACACGGACACACACACACACGGACACACACACACACACACGGACACACACACACACACACGGACACACACACACACGGACACACACACACACACGGACACACACACACACACGGACACACACACACACACGGACACACACACACACACGGACACACACACACACGGACACACACACGGACATGGGACGAAGAGACACTTGTGTTTTATTAGGTAGGATGCACACACACACACACGGCCACACACACACGGGGACACACACACACGGACACACACACACACGGACACACACACTGACACACACACACACACGGACACGGACACACACACGGACATGGGACGCAGAGACACTTGTGTTTTATTAGGTAGGATGCCAGGTATTTCAAATATGTAGACAATGTGTTCATAGAATTACCGTAATTTCAGAAAAGATTCAGGCTATCTTTCTACTTGTGCATTTTGCAGTAGATTTTTTGCATAGAAAATTCACATTCGTTTAGCAACAAATGGTAGTAAATAGGGCAGTTTCCATTTAATGCAAATTTTAGTAAGTTATTGTATGCAAAAAAAAAATAAGGTCCTGCTTAATTTTTGGGGGATATTTCGAGTGTATCGTCCGCGATTCGCGTGTAAAGCTTTTCAGTGACATCAGACTGCCATGCAAATTTTCTCGTTATTTGCGCAAATCTGCTTGATCTTACTCAGTTTCTACCCAGCCTGGTTACAGGAAGTTGTCAGCAGTCTTTCAATTACAGTTTAACACTCTGCTGACCAGGAAGCTGTTATGGTAATAGGCTTTTTCAAAATGGAGGTCAGAGAATTCCATTGATCACAGTGGACAGATAGGACGCAGGAGAGGAGGAAGAGATTGAGGAGTAGACTACATGGGAGGGAAGTATGGCCTGGGTATGTTTGTGTATTTTAACTTTTTATTTTCAGTTCAGGTTCTCTTTAATGGCTGTGTTTCTATTCCCTATTGGTTGCTTAAGTTTGGTGGTTTTCTATGGTCATCCATCTCTCCTTGCAACTGTAACATGCAGTAGTTCTACTATTTAATCATCTTCCCATAATTGTAAATCAAGTTTTTGTTGGAAAACATTATACGGAATATGGAATGGATACTACAATGATTTTTGCTTTTTAAGCTTAAAGCGGAATATAACCCTGCATTTCAACTTTGCTCTAAAACATTATTTACAGCATATTATATGCAAACAGCATTTTTTTTTTTTACTAGACCAGCATTGGAAGGGTTATACACAGAGCTTTAAAGTTCCGTGGATAGAAATACAGACGCATCCGAAGTTTAGATAGATACATTTAAGTAAACACAATGTAACAAGTGTGGTATGTGACTCACACTCTCTGACTGTGCAGGAGCTGGAGGACAGCCAGAGAGTGTGTAACATTCACAACTTTCTACACTGGCCTTCCAAAAAAGGTCTTGCACCGCCTACAGCTGATACAGAATACTGCTGCCAGACTGCTAACCAACCAACCCCGTCACTGCCACATAATGCCAGTCCTGCACTCCCTTCACTGGCTACCTATAGAATGGAGGGTCCTATTCAAGATCGGCCTACTGACCTTTAACCTCCCTGGCGGTAAGCCCGAGCTGAGCTCGGGCTATGCCGCGCAGGAGGATTTCTCTGGCCCTGGTGGGGCGATTTGGCCCATTCAAAGTGCTGTGCGCACAGCCAGCACTTTGCTAGCCGCGCGTACAGCTTGATCGCCACCGCTCTGCGGTGATCGCCCGCACGCAGCGGCGAAAGAGGGCCCCCCCCGCCAGAGCCCTGCGCTGCCCGGACCAATGAGTTCCGGGCAGCGCTATGGGCTGGATCGGGTGCGCCTGACGTCAGGACGTCGGCTGACATCCATGACGTCATTCCAATCGTCGCCATGGCGACAGGAGAAGCCAAACAGGGGAACGCGTTATATACGCGCTCCCCTGTTTGCTATTAGTGCCGGCGACGATCGCACTAGAGGGACACATGCGCCCTCTAGTGGTGTTTCATGTAGCTACCACTCTGGTAGCTTTACATGAAACAAAAAAAAAATTAAAATTTTTTTTTTCCCAATTTGAAAAAAAAAATTAACCGCCAGGGAGGTTAAATCCCTGAATAATCTAGGTCCTGAATACATGAAAGATATGTTGCAGCTGCGTGGCATACCCCGCATTCTCAGATCCACAGGTTCTAATAATCTAGTCATACCCAGAGTCCATTTGGAAACTTTTTTTCCCAGAGCCTTCTGTCATGCTGCCCCTACGTTTTGGAACTCCTTGCCTCAACAGATCAGGACAGCTCCATCCCTGGACTTGTTTAAAGGGGAACTGAAGAGAGAGGTATATGGAGGCTGTCATGTTTATTTCCTTTTAGACAATACCAGTTGCCTGGCAGCCCTGCTGATCCTCTGCCTCTAATACTATTAGCCATAGCCCCTGAACAAGCATGCAGCAGATCAGGTGTTTCAGTGGTTCAGACTTATAAGTCTGATCTGACAAGACTAGCTGCATGCTTGTTTCTGGTTTTAATCAGATACTACTGCAGAGAAATAGACCAGCAGGGCTGCCAGGCAACTGGTATTGATTAAAAGGAAATACACATGACAGCCTCCATATACCTAAGTCTTCTGAGCTGTTTCTACAGTTATCACTATGGTGATAACTGTAGAAACAGCTCAGAAGAGTTATTAAAGACAGGAGATAAGCTTAGTGAATTGAGGCCATTGTGTTTACTTAAATGTATCTATCTAAACTTCGGATGCGTCTGCATTAATATCCACAGAACTTTAAAGCTCTGTGTGTAACCCTTCCAATGCTGGTCTAGTAAAAAAAAATGCTGGTTGCATATAATATGCTGTAAATAATGTTTTAGAGCAAAGTTGAAATGCAGGGTTATATTCCGCTTTAAAAAATTACACTTTAATCTCTGCCTAGAACCGGATATAATTTCCTAAACTTGAAAAATTATTTACAAAAGAGGGACACTGGCGTATTTACCGGGCCGGATCAAGGCAGCGTGGGAGGACAGAGAGTGGCCGATCAGCCTAAAGGGGGCCGGAGGAAGCGCCACGTATGTATCATTTTTTTCTATCATCTTGGGTACATTTTAAAGCACGTTTGCTTTTCTAAGGCTGAAACCCCAGACCACCTGGCCCCACAGTTTTCACTTTCTGCTGCTGAGTTCAACTCCTTGTGTTCAGCACTGCCGCTCAGGGGGATCTTCTCTCTTCTCCACAAAGCAAATGCAGAAACCACTGTCTAAACTTCTCGATGATTCCTATCTTCTTCCTAACACCTTTCGCATTTTACTTTTTTTTTTTTATTGTTCTTCCTTAAAGTGGTATGATTCTCAGAATTCCTTCTTTGCTCTAAAATATTTACAGCATCAAATCTTACTAACACAAAAAATAATTTGTAGCAGAACAGCATTCAAACAGTTAAACACAACACTTTGTTTTTCAGTGGGAAGCTCCTTTCTTCAGTGGGAAGCTTCTGGCCTCGTCAGAAGAGGTGATAACATTATCTTTTGTCTGCTGTTAGAGCAGATAAACTGTACTTTGGGAACTTGTAATTTGTAAACGGACAATATTACTTGTGCAAAAAAGAACATATGGTAACTTTATGGGTAATACAAAGTAAGAAAACACATTTTTATTGAATGTTATATCAGTTTTATCTCACTTAAAGCACTTCTCAGCATACCAATTTATGGCTGGAATTTCTTTTTCAACTCATTTTAGGAAAACTAATTTTATTCTCCCTTTCATATTTTATGGCTCAGTCTCCTGGTGCAGATCTTTGCTTATAGTACGTCTTTATCTTGCCTCACAGCTTGCTGGAAATCTCTGCGGAGTTCTGCAACCTTTTCTTTATCTACTAACCTTGATTTTTTTTTTTTTATGCGTTTTCATTCTCTAAGGCTTTAAGGGTCAGTGTTTCTTAATGTGTGTTTATTTTGTTGCTTGTTCATGGCTCTCTCACATACCTCATAAACCACTTTTTTTTAAAAAAAAATTATGTCTGGTAACTAACCCTACATAAATGCTGCTGCACATGCTTAGAAATTTTTTTTGGTTCATGTGGACTTTCGCGAACCGCAATAGACTTCAATGGGGAAGCGAACTTTGAAAACTAGAAAAAATTATGCTGGCCACAAAAGTAATGGAAAAGATGTTTTGAGGGGTCTAACACCTGGAGGGGGGCATGGCGGAGTGAGATACATGCCAAGTCCCGGGGGAAAAAATCTGGATGTGACGCAAAGCAGCGTTTTAAGGGCAGAAATCACATTGAATGCTAAATTGCAGGCCTAACGTGCTTTCAAACATCTTGCATGTGTATACATCAATCAGGGAGTGTAATTAGAGTTCTGCTTCACACTGACACACCAAACTCACAGTGTAACACACCGCAAACAGCTGTTTGTGTAGTGACGGCCGTGCTGGACTGGTGCACACTGTGGCCAGAGTGCAGGCCGTGGCGGTTTTCAAGCCCATATGGTAGTTAGGCATAGGTAGGTGTCCCAGTAGTTAGCTAGGCATAGGTAGGTGTTCCTGTATAGGTAGGTGGGTGCCCCAGTAGTTAGGCATAGGTAGGTGTTCCCGTATAGGTAGGTACTGTAGGTGCCCCAGAAGTTAGCTAGGCATAGGTAGGTGTTCCCGTATAGGTAGGTGGGTGCCCCAGTAGTTAGCTAGGCATAGGTAGGTGTCCCAGTATAGTTAGACGGGGCCTGGCACAGTATAGCAATTACCAAGGTCCAGCTGCAACAGATAGGGCTGTATAATGCAGTGTCAGTGGGCAAAAAAAAAAAAAATAGATCACAAGAACAAGATTAGCTCTCAAAAGAGCTGTTGTGAGGTGCTACAGCTACTTTAGCAATAAGAATCAGCAAGGAGCAAGCTAACAAGCCTACAAGAGCCTAAGTAATCTTTCCCTATGAGAGAGTCTACAGCAGCTGTCACTTCTCTATTTACTGCAGGAGTGAGTCCAAAGCCTGATGCTGCCTGCCTTTTATAAGGGGAGGGGGGGGGGGCTCCAGTAGAGAGGGTCGCCTCATTGGCTACAATGTGCCTGCTGACTGTGATGTAGAGGGTCAAAGTTGACCCTAATGGTACATTATGGGGACGAACCGAACTTCCGCAAAAGTTTGCAGTTCTCCGCAAACGCGAACCACCCGGAAGTTCGCCGGCAAACCGTTCGGGCCATCTTTACTGACCACATTCCTTTAGAACCTCAGCTCCCCTTTATATCTAAATGGGAGTCAGAGCAGAGCCGGCCTTTGGGGGTGGCAAGTGGGGCAATCGCCCCAGGCCCCGCTCCTGAGGAGGCCCCGCACCCTCTGCAGTGCTGGGGAGCGCAGGCAAAGTTGTTAAAACTCACGTGTCTTCACCGATGCTCACAGCCACCATCTATTTCCTCTCCCAGCATCTGTGTATTGGTAACAGCGCCCCCTGGGATGACGTGACCGCATGTCACCACAGGGGGGCACTGTTACCAATACACAGATGCTGGGAGAGGAACTAGATCAGTGGTCCTCAAACTAAGGCCCGCGGGCCGAATGTGGCCCCCTGAGGCTTTTTTACCGGCCCCCCACACACAAAATGTATTACTTATAGATGCGGTCAGCTACATCTTTAAATATTGGTGGTCTGCATATAGAATAGCAGTGCTGGCACCACTCATCCACGTGGAAGCCAGAAAGCAGTCATTCACTTGTTTCCAATCAAATTCCACATCAGGTGACACTGCTGTCCACTGCAGGTTGTCACCTGGGTATGCTTTACTGTCCGTCCCGCAAAGACTTCTACATCATTTTATGTATACTTCGGCCCCCCAGCAGTCTGAAGTAGGTTGACTCGGCCCTCGACCCAAAATGTTTGGGGACCCCTGAACTAGATGGTGGCTGTGAGCATCGGTGAAGACACGTGAGTTTTAACAACTATGCCCGCTCTCCCCAGCACTGCAGCCACCTTCATATCTAACCTGTACTGCGGGGCACTTACCTATCTAATCTATACTGCAGGCTGGCACCTACCTTTATAATCTATACTGCGGGGCACTTACCTATCTAACCTAGACTGCAGGCTGGCACCTATCTAACCTATGCTGCAGGCTGGCACCCATCTAATCTATACTGCAGGCACCTATCTAATCTATACTGCAGGGACCTATCTAATCTATACTGCAGGCTGGCACCTATCTAATCTATACTGCAGGGACCTATCTAATCTATACTGCAGGCTGGCACCTATCTAATCTATACTGCAGGCTGGCACCTATCTAATCTATACTGCAGGCAGGCACCTATCTAATCTATACTGCAGGCACCTATCTATCTAATCTATACTGCAGGCTGGCACCTATCTAATCTATACTGCAGGGACCTATCTAATCTATACTGCAGGCAGGCACCTATCTAATCTATACTGCAGGCACCTATCTAATCTATACTGCAGGCTGGCACCTATCTAACCTATGCTGCAGGCTGGCACCCATCTAATCTATACTGCAGGCACCTATCTAATCTATACTGCAGGGACCTATCTAATCTATACTGCAGGCTGGCACCTATCTAACCTATACTGCAGCCACCTTCCTATCTAATCTATACTGCAGGCACCTACCTATCTAATCTATACTGCAGCCACCTTCCTATCTAATCTATACTGCAGGCACCTACCTATCTAATCTATACTGCAGCCACCTATAGGTGTAGGCTGGCACCTATCTAATCTATACTGGAGGCTGGCACCTATCTAATCCTTACTGCAGGCACCTATCTAATCTATACTGCAGGCAGGCACCTATCTAATCTATACTGCAGGCTGGCACCTATCTAATCTATACTGCAGGGCACCTATCTAATCTGTACTGCAGGGCACCACCCTACCTAATCAATACTGCAGGCACCTATCTAATATATACTGTGGGGTACCTACCTAACTAATCTATACTGCAGGCACCTCCCTATCTAATCTGTACTGCAGGGCACCTACCTGTCTAATCTATACTGCAGGCACCTATCTAATCTATACTGCAGGCACCTATCTAATCTATACTGCAGGCACCTATCTAATCTGTACTGCAGGGCACCACCCTATCTAATCTATACTGCAGGCATCTATCTAATATATACTGCGGGGCACCTACCTGACTAATCTATACTACAGGCACCTATCTAATCTATACTGCAGGGTACCTACCTACCTATCTAATCTATACTGCAGGCACGTATCTAATATATACTGCGGGGTACCTACCTAACTAATCTATACTGCAGGCACGTATCTAATATATACTGCGGGGTACCTACCTAACTAATCTATACTGCAGGCATCTATCTAATCCATACTGCAGGGTACCTACCTACCTATCTAATCTGTACTGCAGGGCACCTACCTATCTAACCTATACTGGAGGCACCTACCTATCTAATCTATACAGTGTGTGCTTCCACAACGTGTATCCACAGCATATGTCTCTAGGCCCCGCATATGACACTCGCCCCAGGCCCCGCGTACTCTAAGGCCACCTCTGGTCAGAGGCTCTAAACCTGACCAGGATGAATGGACAGAAGCTCTTGAAACCCCAGCCAAAGGGTCTTCCTTCGACTTCTCCATCGAACACCTCACAGATTGCATGCTTTTGATAGCTCTGTGTCGCATCCCCGTTTTCAGGGGTGCTCTAGCCAATGATCACTTATCCATATATAGTAGACTTGCCGTAAAGTATCTAACTTCTGGAATAAGGTTATTCAACTTATTTTTAGAACTCTTCATAGACCAATTCTGATGGACCCCTGGCTGATTCTCCTAAGCCACAAACCGGCAGCGTTCCAACACCCTAAGCACAGGCCAATGCAACGTGTTTTGAATGATGCCAAGACACATATTGCCAATTTGCCATTAATTAGTGAACTACAATTTTGCCGGTTATATGTTCTAAAAAAAAGTTCAAATGTTCTAAAAATAGTGGACTCTACCACAGTGCCTGAAAAAATGAACTCCAAAATAGCGGATAGGACAGAAGCTTTCCGAAAAACTTGGTCACCCTGCAGTGATCAGAGGGTGCTCCTCCCTGAACCTCCAGGCCTAATTTGTAGAGCTTTTTGATGTTTTTAAGGATTGGAGATCTGGGAGTTTTTGGACTAGACTCACTTTTTCTACCCCAAAAGTTGGGGAAAAAAGCACTGCGTCTTATAGTACAAATACAGGGAGTTCCTGAGATGTGTACGCCGGCCAATACGAACCTCCATCCTGTTGCAATGTCCGGGACTCCCTGTACTGTGCCCATGCAGAGGAGGACACAGGAGGACACAAAGGGGCATAGAGGAGGACACAAGGGAGACACAAATGGGCATAGAGGACTCAAAAAGGGGGCATAGAGGAGGCACCAAGAGGGACAATGGAGGACACCGGGTACAAGGGGGCATGAGGTACAAAGGGAGGCATAATCCACAAGTTGCACCAGGTTTAGTATATATTTTTTTCCCTGGTTTTTGTCCTCTAAACCTAGGTGTGTCTTATGGTTAGGAGCGTCTTAATAGCCTGAAAAATACGGTAATAATTCTTATATCAGGCCTGTCCCTTGTGATCTCCTGTAGTTATGCTATCATTTGTACATGGCTCAGCTACTTTAACCACTTCACAACTGAGGGGTTTTACCCCTTCAGCATTCGAGCAATTTTCACCTTTCAGCGCTCCTTCCATTCATTCACCTATAACTTTATCATTAATTATCACAATGAAATAAACTATATCTTGTTTTTTTTTCGCCACCAATTAGGTTTTCTTTAGGTGGGACATTATGCCAAGAATTATTTTATTCTAAATGTGTTTTAATGGGAAAATAGGAAAAAATGTGGGGAAAAAAATCATTTTTCAGTTTTCGGCCATTATAGTTTTTAAATAATGCATGCTACTGTATTTAAAATCCATGTAACTTATTTGCCCATTTGTCCCAGTTATTACACCGTGTAAATTATGTCCCTATCACAATGTTTGGCGCCAATATTTTATTTGGAAATAAAGGTGCATTTTTTTCAGTTTTGCGTCCATCCCTAATTACAAGCCCATAGTTTATAAAGTAACAGTGCTATACCCCCTTGATATAAATATTTAAAGAGTTCAGTCACTAAGGTAAATATATTTTATTTTTTTTTTGTAATTTTTTTTTTTTTAATTACAAAAAAAAATTGGTAACAATTGGGGTGTGTGGGAGATGAGTTAATTTATAATGTAAAAGAATGTATTTGTAAAAGATGGCCACAGTAATTTTTTGTAAATGGCCCTGTAAGTGTAGTAAGTACGCTTACAGGAAGTTCAGTGAAACTGGGAATTTTTTTCCCACAATTATCACACAGCTTCTCATGGAAGCAGCCGATCATTGCTGGGGGGCTTAGATCAACGAACAAGGACTGTTTTTCCCGTTCATTGCCCTCCGGACGAGAGGGCGGCGGCGTGCACGAGTGAGCGGGAGCGTGGGCAGTGCGTATATCTATGCCCCAAGCGGGGAAATGAAGTTAAAAGGGGCGTAGATATACTGTACCTGGGCAGCGAAGTAGTTAGAGGAACTGTCGCGAAAATCTTTAAATTTAAAACGCATACAAATAAGAAGTTCATTTTTTTCAGAGTAAAATGAGACATAAATTACTTTTCTCCTATGTTGCTGTCGCTTACAGTAGGTAGTAGAAATCTGACATTACCGACAGGTTTTGGGCTAGTCCATCTTCTCATGAGGGGTTCTCAGAGTTTTCTTTATTTTTAAAAGCACTTAGTGAATTTAGTATTTCAGCAGTCATTTATGCATGGCTAAAGAATCGGGCCTGACCTTTGTGAACCCTTGTAATTTTTTTTATCATTTAAAGGGCAACTGTAGGGAGAGGGATGTGGAAACTGCCTTATTTTCTTTTAACCACCTGGGCGGTATGGACGAGCTCAGCTCGTCCATCACCGCCGGAGGCTGCCGCTCAGGCCCTGCTGGGCCGATTTGCGCCAAATAAAGAGCAGCACACGCAGCCGGCACTTTGCCAGCCGCGTGTGCTGCCCGATCGCGGCGATTCGCCGCGAGCAGCGGCGAAAGAGGGTCCCCCCAGCCGCCTGAGCCCTGCGCAGCCGGAACAAAAAGTTCCGGCCAGCGCTAAGGGCTGGATCGGAGGCGTCTGACGTCAGGACGTCGGCTGACGTCCATGACGTCACTCCGCTCGTCGCTATGGCGACGGTGTAAGCAAAACAAGGAAGGCCGCTCATTGCGGCCTTCCTTGTTTATTCTGGGCGCCGGAGGCGATCGGAAGAACGCCTCCGGAGCGCCCTCTAGTGGGCTTTCATGCAGCCAACTTTCAGTTGGCTGCATGAAATAGTTTTTTTTTAATTTAAAAAAAACCCTCCCGCAGCCTCCCTGGCGATCTTATCAGAACGCCAGGGTGGTTAAAGAACAGTTGCCTGGCAACCCTGCTGATCCTCTGTCTCTAGCACTTTTAGCCATAGACTCTGAACAAGTGTATGCAGATCAGGTGTCTGACATTATTGTCAGATATGACAAGATTAGCTGCATGCTTGATTCTGATGTGATCCAGACACTACTGCAGCCACATAGGCCAGAAGGGCTGCCAGGCAACTAGTATTGTTTAAAAGGAAATAAATATGGCAGCCTCCATATTCTTCTCACTACAGTTGTTCTTTAAAGGGATACTGTAGGGGGGTTGGGGGAAAATGAGTTGAACTTACCCGGGGCTTCTATTGGTCCCCCACAGACATCCTGTGCCCGCGCAGCCATTTCCCAATGCTCCGGCCCCGCCTCCTGTTCACTTCTGGAATTTCAGACTTTAAAGTCTGAAAACCACTGCGCCTGCGTTGCCGTGTCCGCGCTTCCCATGATGTCACCAGGAGCGCACGGCGCAGGCACAGACCATACAGGGCCTGCGCAGTACGCTCCTGGTGACATCAGCGGAAGCGAGGACACGGCAACGCAGGTGCAGTGGTTTTCAGACTTTAAAGTCTGAAATTCCAGAAGTGAACCAGAGGCGGGGCCAGAGCATTGGGGAGTGACTGCGCGGGCACAGGATGTCTGTGGGGGGCCGTTAGAAATCCCGGGTAACTTCAACTCATTTTCCCCTGACTCCCCCCCTACAGTGTCCCTTTAAGTGTGGCTTGGCTATCAGACCTGTTCCTTGTAAACTTTAGTTTTCCTATCATTTATGCATAGCTGAGCTATAAGGTCTGTCCCTTGTAAACACTTGTAATTCTACAATCCTTTGTGCAGGGCTCGACTATGAGTGCTGTCCTTTGTGAGCTTCTGTAGTTCTGCTGTCCTTTGTGCATGGCTCAGCTATCAGGCCTGTCCTTGGTGAACCTTTATAATTTTACCATTGTTTATGCATGGCTCGACTATCAGTACTCTCCCTTGTGAACTTTAGTTTTTCTATAATTTATGCATAGCTCAGCTATGAGACCTTTCCCTTGTGATCTCTTGTAATTCGACTATTTTTTGTGCAGGGCTCGGCTATCAGTACTGTTCTTTGTGAACCCCTGTGATTTTTCTATCATTAATGCGTGACTTGGCTATGGCTCTGCTATCAGGCCTGTCCCTTGTGATCTCCTGTAGTTCTGCAATGCTTTGTGCATTGCTCGGCTAGCAGGCCTGTCCCTTGTGATCTCCTGTAGTTCTGCAATGCTTTGTGCATGGCTCAGCTATCAGGCCTGTCCCTTGTGATCTCCTGTAGTTCTGCAATGCTTTGTGCATGGCTCAGCTATCAGGCCTGTCCCTTGTGATCTCCTGTAGCTCTGCAATGCTTTGTGCATGGCTCGGCTATCAGGCCTGTCCTTTGTGATCTCCTGTAGTTCTGCAATGCTTTGTGCATGGTTCAGCTATCGGGCCTGTCCCTTGTGATCTCCTGTAGTTCTGCAATGCTTTGTGCATTGCTCGGCTATCAGGCCTGTCCCTTGTGATCTCCTGTAGTTCTGCAATGCTTTCTGTGCATGGCTCGGCTATCAGGCCTGTCCCTTGTGATCTCCTGTAGTTCTGCAATGCTTTCTGTGCATGGCTCGGTTATCAGGCCTGTCCCTTGTGATCTCCTGTAGTTCTGCAATGCTTTCTGTGCATGGCTCGGCTATCAGGCCTGTCCCTTGTGATCTCCTGTAGTTCTGCAATGCTTTCTGTGCATGGCTCGGTTATCAGGCCTGTCCCTTGTGATCTCCTGTAGTTCTGCAATGCTTTCTGTGCATGGCTCGGCTATCAGGCCTGTCCCTTGTGATCTCCTGTAGTTCTGCAATGCTTTGTGTGTGGCTCGGCTATCAGGCCTGTCCCTTGTGATCTCCTGTAGCTTTGTGATCTTCATATTGGCACACTGCTTTCAGGACTTCTTAATTAAATTTGTCTTTTGTGTTATGTGGGCATTATTAAACGCCACATATTATCATGATGTTCTTGGCCGTGTTTTCCACCTTCAGCTTTATCTGGTTTTACCATCCAGGCATCTGTGCTAATGAGCCTTGATGGGATAGAATTTAAAAACCTGCAGAAACGCTGCTTATCTTTCCAGCATCAGCTTCTAATGCTCGGTCATGAGGAATATTTAAAGGGCCCCGCGAATTCAGCACTGCAGACGCCACAGAGCCGTGACACACATTCTCCCGTCACAAGGGGGGGGGGGGGGGGGGGGAGCTGAGTAACATTACATGATTCAAAACTGTGTTCCAATTCCGAAAAAAGTCAGGAAGGGTCAGATCTTCTGTAAAGCCTTTATTAAAGTGGGAGTGTCACCATAAAAATCTAATTTCAACAGCGACTGGTCTGAGTGTATCAAGTGATAAAAATGCTAATCCTGCATTCAGAACTTTTTCTGCTGTTATGGTTTTGCGTTATCACATACCTTAGGAGCACTGGCCTTTTAAGTGCCATTGCCACATAGTTGCATGCTGGGTTTTTTTTTATCTATAATATATTCCTCCTCTTCCCTTTATTTACCTGCCTAGCTGCCTAGCTGAAATATGATCCTCTGCTCACTTGTCTTTACAAGCAAGGCTGAGGTGACTCAGCGATTGGAGGAGAAAAGAAAAAAAAAAGTTGAGGGAAATCTGACATCACGAGTTAGCCTTTACTGTGGGCAAAAGACATGGTTCCCACCAGGAACAGAATTCTCTTCATTTACTATATAAAATTCACTGAAATCAAAACATGGACAGTATAATACATGTGTTATGTAAGTAGATCAAGTATTTATGTATATATGTGTTTTTTTCCCCGACATAGCATGGCTAATCCTACTGCTTTAAAGAGACTCTGAAACAAAACAAAAAACTCTGGGGGATACTTACCTCGGGGGAGAAGCCTCAGGGTCCCAGTGAGACTGCCCCGTCCTCTGTAGCTTGGGGGAATTCAGCGCTGGCTCCCCCGAAACCTCCTCGACAAGGCTTGACAAACTTTGTGTATAAATATTTACCTACCGCAATCCGGCACAGTAGTGGCTCTTCATTCGGGCTCAGACGGAAACAGCAGAGCCCAATCGTATCTGCTGTGCTGCGCAGTAGCAAGCTGGACACTATCATCTCTCAACCAAGGACCACCAACACAGGGGCCCCTCAAGGTTGCGTGCTGTCGCCGTTCCTATTCTCCCTATACACGAACAATTGCAGGTCCACTGCGAACTCCGTCAAAGTCATCAAGTTCGCTGACTATACCACCATTGTTGGCAACATCTCTGGGAATGATGAGCAGGAGTATCGCCCCCAGGTTGACAGAATTTGCCACTGGTGTAAGGAGAACGGCCTGGTCTTGAACACTAGAAAAACGGTTGAGATGATTGTAGACTTTAGGAAACATGCCACCACCCTACCCCCGATCAGCATTGATGACACAGTAGTTGAGAATGTTCCCTGCACACGCCTCCTCGGCACGACAATCTCTAAGGACCTGACTTGGAGGCCAACACAACCTCCACCCAGAAAAAGGCCCAGCAGAGACTATTTTTTCTACGTCAACAGAAGAAGTTCGGTATGGCCCGCAAGCTTCTGACGAGCTTCTACACAGCCATAATTGAATCTGTCCTCTGCTCCTCTATCCTGGTCTGGTATGCTGGCTCCTCCGCCAGCAACAGACACAAATTGCAGAGGGTCATCAGATCAGCGGAAAGAATCATCGGGAAACCACTCCCCTCTCTTGATCAAATCTTCAACTCAAGACTGCACTCCAGAGCTCAAAAAATAGCTAACGATCCGTCCCACCCAGGCCTATGCTTCTTCAGTAGACTCCCTTTAGGACGGAGATTCCGATCCATCTACACCAGGACCACAAGGCACAAGAACGGCCCAGTCGTGCTTGGCGAAATAAAATATTCTGATTCTGATACTATCCGGTTCAGCTATTTCAGACGAAGAGCCGCTACTGCGCCTGCTCTGGATTGCGGTAGGTAAATATAGACCTCACCGCTGTTCTGGGGGTCGCAGCGCTGGATTGCCAGGACGGAGGAGGATGGGGGAAGTCTCATTGGGATTCAGAGGCTTCCCCCTGCCGAGGTAAGTTTTGCCAGAGGGGTTTTTTATTGTTACAGGTTTTCTTTAAAGGGAACCACGTCAAATTGATGTACCTTCCAGGGCTGTGGAGTCAGTACAAAAATCACCCGACTCCTCAAATTATGAAACCTCCGACTCCAGCTACCCAAAATTGCTCCGACTCCTCAGGGCCCATTTCCACTTGTGCGGTGTGAATCGCTTTGGAAAAAATTTGCATGCGGATGCGAATTTCGCATGCGTTTCTATGCGAATTTTCATGCGAATTCGCATGAATGACGCTGTATGCGAATGTAACCATGGTGTGCTTTTCAATTGATTCCATGCGAACTCGCGTGCCAATTCACATGAAAATTCGCATATACCCACAATGCGGTATGCGAATTCTGATGGCTCTGCCATGGGAATTTTTGACGCGAACGAAAATGCTCAGAAATTCTGACAAGTGGAAACAGTCCCATCCACTTGTATTGGCTATGCGACTTCGCATGCGGTAAACTGGCCCTCAGTCTAATACTTACCAGGGCTATGGATTTGGTACAAAAATCATCCGACTCCTCAGTTTATGAAACCTCCGACTCCACAGCCCTGATACCTGCAAATTAATATTACATACTTACCTTGCCATGATTTCCTCTGAGGCTCACCATTTTCTTCTTACGATATCTTTCATTTCTGACAAGATTTTTTCAGAACTGAAATATACCAGTTGCTGTCAGTTATAACTGAAAGGACAACGGATGTGCAAGGTAATATGGCTCACATGGGCGATATTACAGTTTAACAGTGTGCTGACCAGGAAGCTGTTAGGGGGTGATGGCTATTTTCAAAATAGAGGACGGAGAATTCCATTGATCACAGTGTACAAACAGGATTCAGGAAAGGGCTTGATGAATGGACTACACGGGAGGTAAGTATGAAGTGTGGTGTTAATTTTCAGTTCAGGTTTGCTTTAAGTAGCATACACACATCCAATTTTACTTGCCCAATTTCCCCACACCCATGTCGCATGGCCACGTACCATCACACTCTGTTCATAGCAGGGCTGTGGAGTTGAGGAGTCGGAGTCGTGGCAATTTTGGGCACCCGGAGTTGGAGTCGGAGTAGTGGTTTCAGAAACTGAGGAGATGGAGTCGCATGATTTTTGTACAAAACCCACAGCCCCGTTAAGTATTAGACTAAGGAGTCGGAGTCGGAGTCTGAGCAATTTTGGGTACCCAGAGTCGGAGTCGTAGTTTCAGAAACTGAGGAGTCGGAGTTGGAGTCAGAAGATTTTTGTACCGACTCCACAGCCCTGGTTCATAGTGTTCATAATCTGCTGGCCCTCATACTACCTGGAAGTGATAAAATCGGCCAATCAAAATGGAATGTGTGTACACACTCTTAAAGTGAACTTGAGGTGAAAATACACTTATGAGATAAACAATTATATTTATCCTCCTCCTGAAATTTTTTTTTAGATGACCCATGGTTTTGTTTTAGATTTAAACATTTAAAAAGTAGATTTTTTTTAAATTTGCCTCTGCTCAATGGCAGCCTATTAAGTGTCCAAGAGTTACAATACATGTACTATTGACCTTTTTCTATCTCTCCCGTGCCCTCAGAAGTTGTATTCTGCCAACTTTTATGGATGAACTTTGCTTATCAGTTAGGATGACTGTATTCCGGACAAGTTACCAGACAGAAGCTGTTACTGGCATGCCTGAAAATTAACTTTTAGGGTTGGTTCACTCTTGTTTTAAAAACGTATCCGTGGAATATGTTTTTAAAGCTCTGCAAAAATGCAGGAATTGGATCCTATGTTGAAAATAGGACCCGCTTCCACTCATGCAGAAACACTGATCGCACACGGATCCATGTGGCACGGATCGAAAACGTCCGGATTTAACACTTTTTCCCGGACTGGATGGGAAAATGTGTCCAATGCAAGCCTATGAGAACAGACATTGGCAGCACTCACTATGCTAGTGTTGCCCGTTTCGCCTGCATCCCATCGCTGTTGTGATGTCAGACACAGCGTCCCGCCATCTATCACCGCTGCTCTGTCCATTCCGAAGAGCCCGGAGGCCGACAGAAGCATGGGGACTCTTCATTGGGCTGCAGTAGACCAATGGGAATCCTCAGCAACAGAGAGAATTCTCATTGGTTCATGTTGGACCAATGAAAATTCTCCCTGTTGCTAGGCAGAATTGGCCTGTTGCAGCCTATGTAGAGCCATGCTTCTGCTGGCCTCCAGACTGTGGAAGGGACCGAGCGGTGGGACAAGTGGTGAGAAGAGGGGTGGCGGCGAGACAACGTGAGCAGCTGACGCTTAGGTACTGACGTGCAGACGCGGAACATGCTTTACATCCAGATTAGATCCATGTCAAACAGATCAGTTTTTCAGAAAAAGTGATCAGTTTGACACAGATCCCATCTGGAACCAGACAAATGTGGACCAAGTCCAACAAAGAAAAATTAAACTCCTAGTGCTTTTCCACTGTACATGTGTTTTATCTCCTGATGTCATAAGTTGCGTCGGTTATGCTCTAGCCCTCCTGGCGCCGCGCAGGAGGATTTCTCAGGCCCTGCTGGGCCGATTTGCATAACTTTTTTTTTTTTGCAACACGCAGCTAGCACTTTGCTAGCTGCGTGTGCATTCCGATCGCCGCCGCTACCCGCCGATTAGCCGCCGCTCGCCACGCCGCCTCCCCAGAGGGAGTGCCAGGCAGTGATGAGGGGTGGATCGGGACTCCCTTTGACGTCACAACGTCGGTGACGTCATCACGCCCGTCACCATGGCGTCGAGGGAAGCCCTCCAGGAAATCCCGTTCTTTGAACGGGATTTCCTGATCGCAGATCGCCTCAGCCGGTGAAGGAATGCCGCTGCACAGCGGCTATCATGTAGCGTGCCCTAGGCTCGCTACATGATTTAAAAAAAAAATAATTGAAAAAAACTGCTGCGCTGCCCCCTGGCGGATTTTAATAGACCGCCAGGAGGGTTAAAGGGAACCTAAACTGAGAAGGATATGGATTTTTCCTTTTAACATAATACCAGTTGCCTGACTCTCCTGCTGATCCTGTGTTGCCAATACTTTCAGCCACAGCCCCTCAACAAGCATGCAGATCAGGTGCTCTGACTGAAGTCAGACTGGATTAGCTGCATGCTTGTTTCAGGTGTGTGATTCAGCCACTGCTGCAGCCAAAGAGATCAGGACTGCCAGACAACTGGTATTGATTAAAAGGAAACATCCATATCCCTCTCAGTTTAGGTTCCCTTTAAGTCTGGTACAAACATCCAGTCACTGGCCAATTTTACCACCTCCATGTCCTCTAAGATGGAATAGATTTGGAATACTATGAACAAATTGTGTTAGTAAGCGATCAAGGAGCATGGAAGTGGAAAAATTAGATAATCATTGGCCAATCTAAATCAGGTGTTTATGCACCCTAGGTGGCCATACACCATACATTTTTATATATCTTTTCAATTCAAGAATTGCAATCAATTTTTCTGATCAGTCAGATTTTTGAAATGTTACAATGTGCCACACAGGTGATCAATTTTACCCCAATTATGAAAAAAAGATTGAAAAGTCAAAAAAAAATTGCTTGGGTCTGTACATCAAGAAACTGACAATCTACCCAACGCTATTCAGTTTTCATAAAAATTGATCAGAAAAATCCAACACTCCCGATATTCTTTTATTGAATAAAAATGAGAAATTTTATCAAAATTCTCGAATTAATGAAAAAAAAAGCTTTCGATTTTTCACTACAACCATTACTATTTATTAAATTGGTGTAAAATTGGATCTTTTAAATGTATCTTGTGTAGCAACCCTGGTGGTACACAGTTTCTGAGGCTGCATCCGCGGGAGGGATTTTTTGAATTCAAGTTGTTTTAACCTTTGTAGTTAGCCCTAGGCTAGCTACCATTGTCCCCAAAGTCCCCCCGCACCCTTCTGATCCCCCCGATCGCTGCCGCTATACGTTACCTAGCCAGGATCCCGTGAGAGCCGCAGCCTCCCCAATGAGCTTCAGTCGTTGCTATGGCGATGATCGGAAATGACATCTGACATCGACGACATGCGCAGTCCCGATCCTCCCCATAGCGAAGCCTGGAGCTGATTGGAGAGGCTGCGCCATTGCGGGATCCAGGGATTGGGTACGTATATCGGGGGCGATCATAAAAGAGCGGAGGGACTTGGGGGGACAATGGTAGCTAGCGATGTGCTAGCTGCAAAGGTTACAGAAATTTTTTTAAATTCAAATAATCCATCCCGGGCAGAGAAATCCCAGAGTATAGGTCGGGGTTACTGCCAGGGAGGTTAAAGGACAACCCGAGGTGACATGTGACATGATGAGATAGACATGTGTATGTACAGTGCCAAGTACACAAATACCTATGCTGTGTTCCTTTTTTTCTTTCTCTGCCTTAAAGAGTTAATCGGGTATGTAAGTGGCAGCTTCTGTCTGGGTCGGGACTGGGTCAGACAACAGTGTGACTTTCACTGATGAGTAATTACAGCCACAAAAAACATTCCTGTCAGTAAATGGCTTCTGAGAGCAGGTAAGAGATAAAAAGGGTCAATAATTCATAAATTTGAGCTCTAGTATACTTCAATGAAGGTGTCACTGAGCAGAGACAATGAAACAGTAAAAACTAGATTTAAATATAAAATAAAACTGTGGGATATCTTAAAAATTCATTTTTAGGAGGAGGAGGATAGATCCAATTGTTTTTCTCATCAGTTTATTTTCACCTCAGATGTCCATATGTACACACATCACATTTTGATTGGCCAATGTTACCACTTCCATGTAGTGTGAGGGCCAAAATACTTTGAATACTGCCATGTTTTACCTGAAAATAAGACAGGGTCTTATATTCATTTTTGTTCTAAAAGACGTGATCGGGCTTATTTTCAGGGGCTGTCTTATTTTTCCATTAACGGCATTATACATTTATTTTTGAAAAAAAAAAAAAATCAACATTTATTCAAACTGTGATGTCACCACATTCTGAAACCTCATCATAATTCTCAAATCCTAGATTCCACCATGAACTTCTTGCTCATCTCCTTTTTCCATGTACAACAATCTGCATTTACAGTGAGCCCGACACCTGTCAACCCTGTTTTGGGTCTTGTAGGGTCTTTTGAGTGTGATTCTTTTGGGGGTTTCTGCTTTCCTTGGTGAAGCATCTATCTGTTTGAAAACAGGGCTGTGGAGTCGGTACAAAAATCGCCCGACTCCGACTCTCCAGTTTATGAAACCACCGACTCCGACTTCGGGTACCCAACATTGCTCCGACTCCACAGCCTTGTTTGGAAACTCAGGTACCAGTAAGAAAAGGAGCCAGGAACTCCAATAGTGTAGTCTTTCTGAGAAATGTAAAGAAATTACTACTCGCAAACGCGGGTTGCTAAAGACATGTGGAGAAAGACCTGTTGCTATGTGGAGGAAGACAGTCTCCATGCTGTGATGATTGGGTCAACGTGGGTGCTCTAAAATGGATATACACAGGTCAGATACGATCTCATTGGCCTGAGGAAGCGAGCAGGTCCCGTGAAACGCTTCTTTTTATTGGTGTTGAAATAATAAAATTCTTAACCTCTTATCATGAGATGAAACTGTTCCTATTACTTGGCTCTACTCACTACATATTGTATCACAATTGGAGTGCCTCCTCCCATATTGCATTATCTGTCCTTCTGCATTCATTTGCCTATTGATTTTACTTAATCACATGTATATTGGAACTTTCTGATAACTATTTACATTTACTTTTTTCGAACTATAACTTTTTTTTGTAGTAGGGCTCATATTTCAAGCAGCCTCTAAAATCCTGAAAATCATGCTAGGGCTTATTTTTGGAGTATATGTAAAAAGAAGAACCGAGAGCCAGATATAGTGTAGTAGGTTAAAGGGAAGGTTCAGGGAGGGTGGGTAAAAAATAAAAATCAATTTCCACTTACCTGGGGCTTCCTCCAGCCCGTGGCAGGCAGGAGGTGCCCTCGCCGCCGCTCCGCAGGCTCCCGGTGGTCTCCGGTGGCCGACCCGACCTGGCCAGGCCGGCTGCCAGGTCGGGCTCTTCTGCGATCCAAGGCCCGGAACTTCTGCGTCCCACGCCGGCGCGCTGACGTCATCGGACGTCCTCCGGGCTCTACTGCGCATTCGCAGAACTACTGCGCATGCACAGTAGAGCACGGAGGACGTCCGATGACGTCAGCGCGCCGGCGTGGGACGCAGAAGTTCCGGGCCTTGGAGCGCAGAAGAGCCCGACCTGGCAGCCGGCCTGGCCAGGTCGGGTCGGCCACCGGAGACCACCGGGAGCCTGCGGAGCGGCGGCGAGGGCACCTCCTGCCTGCCACGGGCTGGAGGAAGCCCCAGGTAAGTGGAAATTGATTTTTATTTTTTACCCACCCTCCCTGAACAGACAATGGGTTAAATTCAGAAGGAGTACAATGGTATACTCACAAACCAGGGTTACCTCCAGGCAACCACTGTATAAGCAGGTGAGGAAATTGGCCCGTCCTCACTCAGGACTAAGAAGTCGCTCTCTGTAGATAGGAAAAAAGACGGGGTGTCCCCCTCCACCAAGGGTGGGTGTTTAAATATAACGTAATGGGAACAGAGGCGCCAAAAGAATAAAAAACAGTAGATAAAAGGTTTAAAAATGCTTAGGAGGCAGTGGTGGACTTACCTCCTGCAAGCAGACACAACAAGCTGTGTATTTGTTATAGAAACAACAAATTTATTGGTACACTCCGGGGGGTAGTTGCAACGCGTTTCGCAGGAAAAACCTGCTTCATCAGGCAATGGTAAACGGAGTACAAGACAGCAATAGGTCCGGATAACACCTGGCGCCTCATGAGGCGCCAGGTGTTATCCGAACCTATTGCTGTCTTGTACTCCGTTTACCATTGCCTGATGAAGCAGGTTTTTCCTGCGAAACGCGTTGCAACTACCCCCCGGAGTGTACCAGGTGGCGCCAGGTGTTATCCGAACCTATTGCTGTCCTGTACTCCGTTTACCATTGCCTGATGAAGTGGGTTTTTCCTGCGAAACGCATTGCAACTACCCCCCGGAGTGTACCAATAAATTTGTTGTTTCTATTACAAACACACAGCTTGTTGTGTCTGCTTGCAGGAGGTAAGTCCACCACTGCCTCCTAAGCCTTTTTAAACCTTTTATCTACTGTTTTTTATTCTTTTGGCGCCTCTGTTCCCATTACGTTATTTTTGGAGTAGGTTGTATTTTCAGGGAAATGGGGTATGAATAGATTGTGTACGTAAGCTCTCATACTACATGGAGTTGGTAACATTGGCCACTCATTAGCCAATCAACATGGAATGTATGTGTGCACTCTTAGACACCATGCAGAATGACAGTGTTTTTATATGAGCTCGAAAACAAAACCATCAAGCTGAAAGCTTTCAATTTTTCTCAACAAAATGTAGTCCCTCCAAGTCACATTTTGTTCTTAACTACTTTCACCTCCTGGATGTAGAAGCTACGTCCAGGAGGCCATGTGCGCTCCCGCGGCCGATCGCGCACGTGCACGCGTGCTCCCGGCTGCGGATCGTTAGCCCAGGAATCAATGAATTGGGCCATGGTGCTCGATCACTGATTCCTCTCCCCTGTAGAAAAAGATGGCTTCTCTTGGAAGCCTTGCATTTTCTGCCTCCTATGTCCCTCTAAGCGAACATGTTGTGCTTAGTGACGTCATGTAAACAAACCTAAGGTTGCCATCTTGTGGCCAAAAAGTAAAACTACATCTACATTAACCTTCCTGGCGGTAAGCCCGAGCTGAGCTCGGGCTATGCCGCCGGAAGGCACCGCTCAGGCCCCGCTGGGCCGATTTGCATAATTTTGTTTTGCTGCACGCAGCTAGAACTTTGCTAGCTGCGTGCAGTGCCCGATCGCCGCCGCTACCCGCCGATCCGCCGCTATCCGTCGCGCCGCAGCCGCCCCCCCCAGACCCCGTGCGCTGCCTGGCCAATCGGTTCCAGGCAGCTCTATGGGGTGCATAGGAATCCCCTTTGACGTCACGACGTCGGTGACGTCATCCCGCCCCGTCGCCATGGCGACGGGGGAAGCTCTCCAAGAGATCCCGTTCTTTGAACGGGATCTCCTGATCGCCGATCACCGGAGGCGATCGGAGGGGCTGGGGGGATGCCGCTGAGCAGCGGCTATCATGTAGCGAGACTTTCTAAAAAAAAGATTTGCTGCCCCATGGCGATTTTTTTTTTTTTTTTTTAAGCAAACCGCCGGGAGGGTTAAAAAATATGTATATAATATTTATATATATATATTTACATTAAAAAATTACTATTTACATCCCACCCTCCCAAAAATACCCAAATAAAATGTTTAATAATAAAAAAACAACATAAATATTTACCTAAGGGTCTAAACTTTTTTTTAAATATGCATGTAAAGATGAAATATTTCTATTTTCTTTTTTATTATAAGCTTGTAAATAGTGATGGATGGAAAACGGAAAAAATGCACTTTTATTTCCAAATAAAATATTGTTGCCATACATTGTGATAGGGACATAATTTAAACGGTGTAATAACCGGAACAAATGGGCAAATACAATACGTGTGTTTTAATTATGGAGGCATGTATTATTTTAAAACTATAATGGCCGAAAACTGAGAAATAATGAATTTTTTTCCGTTTTTTTCCTTATTCTTACTGTTAAAATGCATTTACACTAAGGTAGCTCTTAGCAAAATGTACCACCCAAAGAAAGCCTAATTGGTGGCGGAAAAAACAAGATATAGATCAGTTAATTGTGATAAGTGTGATAGTTATAGGCTAATGAATGGGAGGTGAACATTGCTCGGATGCATAAAGTGAAAACGACTGAGGGCTGAAGTAGTTAAACTCTCTTATTACAGTTTTTAGCGTAGAAGCAAGAGGAATCTTACAACCGTAAATACATTTCCACATAAATTAAGTACTTCGAGACACTGAAGCAAAAAAAAAAATATGATTTGTATGTGTTGTACAGCTAAGAAATAAAACATTAGGAGCAGAGATGGAAGTCTAATGGTGTTTCCAGTACAGGAAAAGTTAATAAACTCCAGTTATCTATGCAAATTGCCATTGAGCTCCACTACTTTCAAAGTTGCAGAGAGCTCTGTGTTCTGAAGGTTATCTTAACTGTATTGTTTTTTTCTTTTGCAGAGAACCGTTCAGGACAGGTCACTGCCTGCTCTGTAAAAATCATTTAGAATGCAGTAGAGTAGTGTGTAAACTACAAATATTAGAGAATGATGCAATGTTATAAAAAAAGCTATATAACTGAAAATAAAAATATAAGAATATTTTCTTTGCCACTAATGTTCTTGTAATTATCCGTACTACACGACCAATTCATTATATCATAATTTTTTTCCGCTTCAGTGTCTCTTTAATGTGCATTATAAGCTCACATGTTATGTTTCAGAATGTAATAATGTGTTTGACCTCGGAAATCTTTTTCTGCACATTTCTAATTCACATGTGTGAAGGTCGAGACTCTTTCTGTTGTAGTGACCCAACAATTAAATAGACATTTTTCGAAGATGTAAGAAAAAGAGCAGCTAATTATATGGCACAATCTGTGAAATAATGTTCAGGGTTGTTTGAGAACACTAAAAAAGTTAGATGAAAGGATGTACATGAAATACAAAAATGTATTTAAACAAGGCAAAAATAGCATAGTAACTCTGCCAAGGGGTACACCGATCTACAGTATCTAAAATAGTTTTACTCCACCCAGAGCCGGGACCAGGTCCTCCAGCACCCAAGGCTGAGACACCGAAGTGCGCCCCTCCATCCCTCCCACCCCAGCCGTCACACACTGATTGCTGTTACACTAAGAGGCGCCCCAGTGCACTTGAAAAAGTGGGCAGCACATGGAAACGGAGGAGCCCGGCCTGGTTATCTATTATCCTTTCCTCTACCTAGGTTATTAAACATTTGGGGCGTTTTTTTCATGACGGGTACACTTTTTAAGCGTAGCAGGTGACTTGGGTACAGGGATTGGCTGGCGTCTAACAGACGTCTGTAGAAAGTGTTGGGCACCCAGGCGGTGAGTGTGCCTAATAAAGAAGTAGCCGATTGGATACTGTAGGGAAGGAACAGAGGAGCTGATCGGTTGGGGTGGGTAAGTGTTAGGCATGAGGTGGGGGAGTGGTAGGTTTAGGCACTTGGAGGGGGGTTTCAAGTGATAATGCGTGCCTTGCAAGTATAAAGTAAAATATTGGTGCTGAAAATTAATAATATTTTTACTAGCAGCAGCTCAGTACCTGCGTACCTGGAACCTTTGCTGGGTTCTAACTGCAATCTTTAGTTTACACTGCCAAGAATTTGTCACTTCCTGTTTGTTTGTTTTTTTTTGTTTTCCTCACAAGCATCATAAAAATCAGGAAGTGACAGGAAGTCTCTGTGGTGAGAACACAGAAAGCAATAAATATCTGACTAACTGCAAACTGACAGAAGCGCCAAGTGGTTACGGTTGGCGTTGGGCTTTTAAAGAGGAACTTTAATACAGGATTGAACTTCATCCCAATCAGTAGCTGATGCCCCCTTTCCCATGAGAAATCGATTCCTTTTCTCCCATAGATCATCATGGGGGCTGTATGGCTGCTATTGTGGTAAAACCCCTCCCACAGGGTGATGTCACGACCATGATCCAGAAAGTTTGCTGTCTGTTAAGCTGGCCACTAACGGTCCAATTTCTAGCGAAAAATCGTTCGAGCGATCAGAAATTCTGATCGGACGAAAAATCGTTTACTACACCATCAACTAACCAATCATTGCTTCCTATCTATCACGACCACCAAGAAAATCCAAATTTTCGTTCGACGAAAATTCATTCGGGCGACATTTTTTTCACTCGTTCATAATCGATTGTGTCCACCAATGGAGATTATTTACAACCAATCCGATCAGAATTTCTGATCGCTCGAACGATTTTTCGCTAGAAATTGGACCGTTAGTGGCCAGCTTAAGCCTTGTCGCATTGTGGGAAATAACAAACGCCAGCTAAGCAAGCAGTAGCTCCCTCTGTGCATAGAACTCTTAGTAACGAACATTCCGTGCAGATCACCCGGCAGAACTAAAGATGTCACCACCAGTGTTAGATTTCAGAATGTAATTCGGGGTAAGGAAAGCTTTTACACTGGGCAAACACTGACTAAATAATCTGTAATTTAATATTACAAAACATAAGCAATTTTAATTATTGTTCTTTTCACAACAGGTCCTCTTTAGTAAGTTAGAAAGGTTGCCTAAAAGACACTTGGCAGGCTTACACCTTCATGTTGTGTGTTTATTGCATCACTTTCTTCCTTTAGAAACATTGGAAGCTGCCTAGAGTTTGGCTTCAAGCTTTTAATACAACTCGGCACGTAAAATATGTATGAAATGACTTTAAAAAAATAGAAGCGTACAATCGTAGGCGATTGTTTGCAAGCGCAATACTTACCTAATTATGCTGTGCTCTGAGGGTAATACTTGTAGCGGTGACAGGTTCCCACTGCTTTGTGACCTTTATTTAGTTGTTTCTAAAATAACTATTAGGAAAAGCCTGCCACTTCGGTGAAACGTTCCCTGTAGCTGTAGCGATGAAAGTATTTAAAGTAGTTCTGTTTTGTAGTCCTCTTAACAAGCTGCCTGGTTGCGTGGTGTAGTGGAGACGTCGAGAGGCGCTGGCAATGTGCAACTGAAGTGAGAGATAGTGTGGCTGCCATATCAGACAATGCGTTTTGCGGGCGTTGTCTTTTTCCTCAGGTCAATCGTACCCTAAAAAAGATGCCTAAAGAGAAACTGTACTCTAATATTCTTACAATAAAAAGCATACCATTCTATTCCTTATTTTCTCATTTGCCCCTCTGTGCTGTTTCTGCCACTCCCTGCTGCAATCCTGGTTTGTAATTAACAGTTTTTGGCAGTGTTTACATACAAATGACATGGCTTCTAACCACAGTATCATAGGCTGTGAACAGCTATCTGGTGTGACTCATGCAGAGCTTGGAGGGGGTGTGTAAAGCTTCTGCCAATGACAAGCAGCCCTGCACATTCCACACATTCCAGCCTTAAGGCTTTTAGCCCAACAGACAGGACAGAGGAAAGGAGATAAGATTTATTACAGAGACAGTGCAAGTAGGAAAGGCTGCAGCAAGACAGACAATATTAGAACAGGTATAGGAACTTATAGGACAGAAGAAATAAGGCACAACATTTTGTTAGTCTCTTTAATGCTGGGAATACAAGGTTCATTTTTTAGCTGATCAGATGGTTCGAGAGATAATTTCCGACATGTCCGATCTCCCATTTGATACTTTGGCCGCTCGTTTTCTGATAGAAGTTAATGGAAAAAGATAAGAAAAACAAGCGGAAGATAAGACAATCGACTGCAGAATCGAGCGGCAAAAATCATCGAGAGCAGAAACGCACGGCAGAAACGAACCGTGTATTCCCAGCATAACAGTAAAAATTACAAAATGGTTATTGCTATGTTTTGCACTGTATATGCACATGTTTATCTCATCATGTCACATGTCGCTGCGAGTACACTTTAAGGCTAGGTTTCCACTTGTGCGTTTTTGTTAAAGATTTTTTTGCTTCGAAAATTTGCATTCGTTTAGCAACAAATTGTAGGGAATGTGGCCATATTCGTACAATGCAAATTTCAGTAAGCACTCGTACGGGAAAAAAATCTGAGGTCCTGCTTCATTTTTTCAGTTATTTTACGCGTATCGGCCGTGATTCGCGTATGCTTTGCAATGGCATCTCAAATTTTCACGAAAATTCGCATTAAATGCATGATTACAGGAAATTGTCAGCAGTCATGACTAAGCTGTTACTAGGCAGATTATGTTAAATTTGACTAACGTGAATTTTCACGTACGGAAAGTCGCATAAAAACGCGTACAAATTTACGCACAATTTTTCACCATTCAGAAAAATCGTGTACGTGTTGTTTTTTTTAGATGCGAAAATTTAACACTACAGTGGAAATGTAGCCTTAAAGTGAACCCCCAGACTAAAAATCGACTCAGCAGCACTGAAAAGTCTTGGTGTTTCTTTAACAGTTTCACCGCATCAGAACTTTGTTTCTCTTATACAAGCCTCATTTTTAGCTGCACAGGAGAAAACTACCCGGGCATTTTTCCACCTGATGCTGTGCAAAGCATGATGGGATTTCTGATGTTCTCGTTCTGCTATTTTGGTGCAATTTTTTTTTTTTTACAATTTGAATTTGACATTTGAAGCCTAGCGTGTGCAGCTGGGAGGGGTAATCAGGACACAGGACAGTTGGAACTGTGTCTCCTGCTCCTTGTCACCACCTTTCAACCAAAAAGATGGCTGCCCCCATGACAAAGATGGCAGCCCCATGAATCGCAAACATTTGCCTGTTCTTTTAAAACAGGGCGAGTAAGAGATTATATTACCAATCTATTCTAATTAACATAACTAATGTAACTTAATGACAGTATGTATGTTTAGGCTGAAGTTCCCCTTTAAAGGAAATAAATATGGCTGCCTCCCTATCCCTTTTGTTACAGTTGTCCTGTAAATGCCGAGTACATTTCTTTTAAGTTTGTGGCAGCTTTTCTAAAATAGTCAGCAAACTCCAGCAATAAACCCATTTTGTTACACAAGGTAAACAAGTGAACATTTTTTTTCCATATATTTTTCCTTTGACTCAGGGCTTTACAAAGGGTTTGAGCTGAAATGTGATTTACATTTGGCAGCTTAACAAACGCAGCATACATAATTGAACAGTGAGCTGTCTTGCTTGCTGGAGGTATGTATAACATAGTGGTAACCGGCATGAATAATGTAGCAGGAGGCTGTGCGGAGGTGAGTACTGGACACTGATTTACTGAAGCTTGGCTGGGATTGGTCCACTCGTAGTCAGGTCATGAGCTAATGGTGTTCTTGGCTGGACTCACGCAACACTCCTTGGCAGATTGCTTTCCTACTGTGCTTGCATTTAGGAAACGCACAAAGTGGGTAAGAGGTGCCCAAGATTGAGTTAAAAATAAATGAGAGAAAAGGGGGAGGTGGCTTACTTACAATACAATAATACAATACAATAACATTTGTAAAGCGCTTTTCTTCCATAGGACTCAAAGCGCATCATCGTATTATTATTACTTAAACAACAAAAATTCATTATTTATATTTATGAATTTAACAAGCACAGGCAATGCGTTTCGTGGGTCTCTGTCCATTTCCTCAGGCCAAATGAAGTGCCAACGTTTTTCAAAAGCCCCCCCCTCCCCCCCCTCTCTCTCTCTTGTTTTCCTCCCTGTGCGGGCTAAGTCTTGTGACCACGTTGCTGATGCCACGTGTCAGGACCTTACTGCTGTAAAACCTCTTTCCTCAGGTTTTACACCTGAGGAAGGACTCCAATCCATAACATGTAGTGTACTTGTTCCGCAATACACAGCAATTGATTTGCAGCCAGTGGTGTGCCATCTCGTTATTTGGTGAGCTTAAAGAGAAACTCCAACCAAGAATTGAACTTTATCCCAATCAGTAGCTGATACCCCATTTTACATGAGAAATACAATGATTTTCACAAACAGACCATCAGGGGGCGCTGTGTGACTGATTTTGTGCTGAAACCCCTCCCACAAGAACCTCTGAATACCGCGGTACTGCTGGCAAACTGCCACAATGTAACAATGTTCACAGACAGGAAATAGCTGTTATTAGCTGTCTGTAACAGACAGAGCAGCTAGAAACAGCTACATAACTTGCCCACAGTAACAATGTCACCATGTAATACATGTCAGAATGTGAATCTGGGAGAGGAAAGATTTTACAATGAGCAAACACTGACTAAATCATTTATACATAATTATGGTAAAAATGAAGCACTTTTTTTATTACATTATTTTCACTGGAGTTCCTCTTTAAATAGCCTGTTGACAGTTCTTGGCACCAATCTTTGAACGCTACACATGTGCACAAACTTTAGTTCGTGCACAATTGTTTACGTTTCTGCATGCATGATCCTTCTTTCATGACAGATACACAGTGGGGATGCTTAAGTTTCGGCAACCTTGTTAATCGTCATGATTTTCCTGTATGAAATGTTAGTCGTTATGATAAATGTCAGTTAAATATATCATATAGCAGACAGTGATATTTCAGAAGTGAAATTAAGTTTATTGGACTTACAGACAGTGTGCAATAATTGTAAGGCAGGTGCAAAAATATGGGCACTGTTGTCTTTTTTGATTCCAAAACCTTTAGAACTAATTATTGGAACTAATTATTGGAACTCAAAATGGCTTGGTAAGCACAGTGACCCCTGACCTACATACACAGGTGATTCCAATTATGAGAAAGCGTATTTAAAGGGATACTGTAGGGGGTCTGGGGAAAATGAGCTGAACTTACCCAGGGCTTCTAATGGTCCCCCGCAGACATCCTGCGCCTGTGCAGCCACTCCCCAATGCTCTGGTTCCGCCTCCGGTTCACTTCTGGAATTTCTGACTTTAAAGTCAGAAAACCACTGCGCCTGCGTTGCCGTGTCCTCGCTCCCGCTGATGTCACCAGGAGTGTACTGCGCAGACACAGACCATACTGGGCCTGCGCTGTGCGCTCTTGATGACATCAGCGGGATCAAGGACACGGCAACGCAGGCGCAGTGGTTTTCTGACTTTAAAGTCAGAAATTCCAGAAGTGAACCGGAGGCGGGGCCGGAGCATCGGTGAGCGGCTGCTCGGGCACAGGATGTCTGCGGGGGACCATTAGAAGCCCCGGGTAAGTTCAGCTCATTTTCCCCAGACCCCCCTACAGTATCCCTTTAAGGGGGTCAATTGTAAGTTTCCCTCCTCTTTCCATTTTCTCTGAAGAGAAGCAACAACTCAAATGCCCTGAAGACAAAGATTGTTCACCATGGTTTAGGGGAAAGATACAGAAAGCTGTCTCAGATTTCAGCTGTTTCCACAGTTGGGAACATACTGAGGAAATGGAAGACCACAGGCTCAGTTCAACTTAAGGATCAAAGTGGCAGACCAAGAAAAATTTTGGATAAAAAGAAGTGACGAATGGTGAGAACAGTCAGTCAACCCACAGACCAGCACCAAAGACCTATAACATCATCTTGCTGCAGATGGAGTCACTGTGCATTGTTCAACCATTCTGCACACTTTACACAAGGAGATGCTGTATGCGAAAGTGATGTAGAGGAAGCCTTTTCTCTGCCCACAGCACAAACAGATCCACTTGGGGTATGCTAAAGCACATTTGGGCAAGCCAGCTTCATTTTGGAATAAGGTGCTGTGGACTGCTGCAACTAAAATTGTGTTATTTGGGCATAACAAGGGGTGTTATGCATAGAGGAAAAAGAACACAGCATTCCAAGAAAAACACCTGCTACCTACAGTAAAATATGGTGGTGGTTCCATCATGCTGTGTGGTTGTGTGGCCAGTGCAGGCCACACTGCAGAGTAGCAGTGCAGAGCCCCACTATGTTATGACTGAAGTACCAGGACTTATAGAAGCTAAGTTTGCCTCCAGCCTATAGACAGGAAAGGGTTATTTCTCAATAATGGTGGGTAACCTCCAGGTCTTGGTGATGCCCTGTTCCCTGAGCTCGTAGTCTGCGTAACTGTGTTCTACAATCTGCCCTTGGCTCCAACATTGAGGATATTTTTAGCCTATTATGACTTGAGCTGCTGGGAAGATGAATGAACTCTACACTTTAGCTTTCAAACACAATACAAATTTAAGCTATATAAAGATCGTTAACACGCTTCCTTCACCTACGGCGTTTGCTATTTAGTGGCTTTTCCTGCGACGTATTGACGGAGGTCGCTGAGCTGCAGAGCAGCAGGTGAACCGAGAACAGGAAAACCTCTTTAGCTTCTATTTATATAGTATGGCAGCCGCATTGGATGAAACCTTGTGTTTTAGGGATCCCGGCGCAGCGTTTAAAGCTAAACTCTGCACTTGCTAAATGCTGCACCTTGTCACTATATTTCCTAGCCTATTGCTAAGTTACACATCCACCATTAGATAGCGTTTCCTGTGGACTTCAGATTAGGCTTTCTGTTATACCTCCACCAGCATCACCCTGTGAAAGACAGAGGCGCTCTACCCGGTTAATGACCTGACATTGCATCCTCCAAAACCCGTTTGCCTGTAGAAGCGGGACTGTTACCCGCGAAACGCATTGCACCTTTGGAGTTATTAATAAATGTTATTTTTGTAACCTGCCCATTGTCCGGCCTTTTTTTTTTTTGAAGGGAGGGGAGTCCACCCATTTCCCCTTTTTATCAATTTTAATTAATTTTATTCTACCTGGCACCTCTGTTATCCAATTTCAATATAGTCTAGTCCACCCTTGGTGGAGGGGTGTATCCCCTTTTTTTTATGTCTACAGAGAGCGACTTCTTACACCTGAGCGGGGTCAGGTTATAATTCTCCCCGCCTGCCTGTACAGTGGTTGCCTTGGTGGCGACCCACCTTTGTGAGTATAATCACCATGTTCTATTTACAACAGACTCCTCCACATTAACATACTACACCATATTGGGCTCTCGGTTTTGTACCCCCTTGTTTCACCCTGTGAAATTTGCACTCGCCAACTGTGTTGGGCCAGGGTTACCGTGGCCATACAGCGCCTTTGGGGCATTATCAGGTAAGGTTCCCCACACCTCGGGGCAGTGATGTCCTCAGTTATTCTCTCCACAGGAGGCTTTGTTTCTCTTCACCATGACTATCTAACTTCAGCAGTGTACCTCTATACCAATGAAAAAAAATCCTCATTGCGCAGCGAACTTAAAATCAACAGTGGCTTTATTAAAACATTACACTCGCATGTCCCGGGAGATGGTCATAGCTTGCGGAGTTTGTGTACGGGCTCCACGCTGTACAGTCTCCCCGGGTGGCTGCAGTGTGTTGGAATTTCCAGGGCTCAGCTCACCGTCTGCCACGCTCCTCTTCCGTCCACGTAACCCAGCTTCCTTGTATGGCTCCTCCCTACCGATTTCGTCACAGCGTGACTCAGGGGATGGAGCCATACACCATTGCCCATTCGTTTATCCCTACTAGAGATGGGAAGTTCGGATCTTTTCAATGATCCGGATGATTCGAATCGGATCATTGAAAAGATCCGGATCTTTGATCCGAATCTCGGATCATTTTACAAGGGGAAGCATTCGGGGGTAAAATGACTAGCAGGGCAGGAGAAGGGGAGGGGGGTGGACACACAGAGAAGGGGAGAAGATGGACAGAGGGCAGGGAGTGGACAGAGAAGGGAGGAGGGACGAGCAGAGAGCATAAATGTTTGTTTGCACACAATACCCACATGCTGCAATCATATGCTTTACATATATTTCACCTACATGTTCATCTGTATACCTTGAATGGAAACGTCGCACAGTGAAAGAAAGCATTCCCCAAAAAATTCCCAGAAGATAAGTGCAGGAGGATTATTGCACAGCAATCACAGTGCCTGCAACGTTACAGAGCTATGCTGAGCTGAGCCAAAAGTTTCCAATGTGTTCACTGTGCAGCACTACGGAACAGCCAGCCTATAATGGGCAGCACGTTATAGCCAGTATGTGTGCTCCACACATATCTGGCAGTGGCACCCATGTCCCCTCTACCTGTCCCTGCAAGGCTGGCTCCCCTGAGTCCCCTCCAACAGAGCGATCCATCTCAGCTCTGCTTCCAGGACCCCGCTGCCCGCTGTGAGGGGGCGTGTCGCTCCTGGCCCCGCCCTTTTTGCGATCCGAATCACTCATTTTGATGATTCGGATGATTCGACTCACAAAATAGATTCGGATCAAAGATCCGAATCGTTCATGATCCGGACAACACTAATCCCTACGGTCTTCTCCCCCCTATGGGCGTACCCCTCCTCGCTGCATTATGCGTTCCGGAGCCTGGGAGGACGTGGTTTCACATACTTCCGGGTTTTAAATTGCAAAATACTTGTATATGTGCTGCAACGGGAGCCGCTCTCCTGCACACATCTCTCTTCTTCAGGCACAGGGGTTTTCGGTTACTTGCCATGCATCGCTCACGGCATCGAGAACTTACACCTGACTGGTTCCCGGCCAGCGCAGTAAAAGATCCTGGAACGCATACATGGCAGTTTGGCGCTTGGGCTTTTTGGTGCAGGGTGAGCTGAAGGATGGCTCACCCTGATACCGCACAAATTCGGAAGGGTGTTGAATACTATTCCCCCTCCGAGGCGTCGCATTGCTGCAATAGCTGTGCCTAGCTTTGGTACTACATGGTGCGCTGCAGGTACCAAAAAGCCCTGCTTTGGTGGGGGCTGCTAGGCATGCCGCGCTATAGAGGAGATGCATATACGGGTTTCTCTCCATTTATATATTTTGAAGCGAAAAAATTATGGAGCGAGTCCCTGTGATGCGGACAATTGGCCGCGTGCTGCCGCCGATTGGCCGAAACTACGGGACCCGGTGCCGGCAGATACAGGCAGCGGAGGATGGCGGCGTGGGAGCGATCCGTGCGTATGGGGCTGGAGGAAGCCCCAGGTATGTATAAAATCTTTACTTCACTTCATCTCTGGTTCTCGTTAAGCTCCACCACTTTCAAAGTCGCAGAGAGCTCTGTCTTCTGAAGCTTGTTATCTCAACTGTCTGGCATTGTATTATTTTTTCTTCCCCACAGGACTGGTCAAAAGTTCACTGGCCTGCTCTTGCAAATCATATATAATGCTGAGTAGTGTGTAAACTGCAAATATTAGAGCATGATGCAATGTTATAAAAAAAAATTATATAACTGAAAATAAAAATATGAGAATATTTTCTTTGCTGCTAATCTTCTAGTAATTATCCGTACTACACAACCAATTCATTATATCATAATTTTTGTTTTCGCTTCAGTGTCTCTTTAAGCTGTTCCGTTTTTATCTTCCCTGGTCTCTGGTGCCCGTACTAAAATAGCTCCCATGTTTTGGCGCTTTGCATATAGTGTATATATAGTACATAAAAACATGTTAAAAATATGCGCTGACTCCCTTTGTTGTATTTCTTTTTTCCTGGAAGTTTCCCACCACAATCCATCACTGTGCGGAATCTGCCTCTCTGGAGGGGATCTATCACTTTGTATGCAGTATGGATTTTCTGTATGACTGCAGCTGAGGTTTCCATAGCTTAGCCCAGTGATAGATGACAAATGTATTGCAAGGCCCTACAAATCTAGTTCTGCTTTGCAATAAGCAAGCTCCTAAGTAATGGGGGGGGGGAGGATAAATTTTCAGAAAACAAAGCAAAGCGTACTTTTGTAAGCTAATGCCTCCTCGCTGTCTAACTTGAGGTGGCTGAGGGTAATTGAACATTTAACTTATGCCACCGGCACCCTCATCAGGTGGGGATAGTCATGGGCTCTCCAATGGTAGGTGTGGGATTAGGAGCTTAGCGAGAGCTGGGGTGACCACATTGGTCAATACAGGGGACTATTACTCAGATCAGGTGTTTTGTGGCTGCACTTGTAATGGGTGTAAAGCTCATGATGGCCACACTCATTTTATGGCCCTTGTGAGATGGGCCCCAAGGCCGTGAAGCGCATCACGGGGAGGCAAGGGAAGGGGTGGGAACACTGTAGGGCCCTTGAATTGTAGTTACGCCACCATGTACAGGTGTGCTATGATGGTGGACCAGAAAATTCCAGGACTGAAAAAACACATGTACCCACCTGTCGATTTTCCTACTGACCGGCCATTTTTACACCGTCGCCAGGTGGGTACAGAAGCACGATTGCAAACGTCACTTGGCGTCACGCGATGCTTAAAGACTGACATGGTGGATTGGATCTTTAAGAACCCCAACGACACCGCACAAAGTACCGCATTTGCTAGAAGTCTCGCTCCTGCTGCTGTGTACGTCATGTGACCTTAACCCGCCGTCAGGAAGAAGTGTCGCTAGCAACCATCTTCAAGGGGACATCGCAGGAACCAAGTACGCAGCTTAAGAGAAACCAGGAGCCAGTAGTGCAATATGTCACTGTACCAATACATTAGTATCACTCTCGCACTTTACTCAAACTTTTCAGGTTGTAAATAGTGATGGTTATGCCTAGGAGAACTCATGGAAAAGCATATGAGTTGCTTGGTCAACGGTTAGATTTGCAAAGCTTTGATCATATCCAGACATAATGACGAGAAAACCAGAGACTGGCATATGTCACCTGACCAAACTGATCACATGCTTCTCCTAGACCTGACATCTCTTGTTGCAAAGGTTCTGCAACAACCAATTAGGAGGAATCCCCGCCTCTGCTAGACTTGGTGAGGCCCTCTGTGGTCATATTTCTGGAAAATTTTAAATTGTCCCTAAAATAGGGACATACTAAAACACTGTGTCCCAACTGCGGTGTAACAGTAGAAATTAGTGGATGGAGGTACCCTAAAATATAAATTGATTAAAAACTACAAGAGGTAGTTGTTGGCTTATCTCCTCTATGTAAATTTAGCAGCCAGGACCACTCTATAATTTAAAGTGTACCACAGATGAATTAAATAAAAAAATGTATACATACCTGGGTCTTCCTCCAGCCCCATCCATACGGATTGCTCCTATGACGCCATCCTCAGCCTTCTCCAGCTCCGGTACCGGGTCCCGTAACTTCCGCCAGTTGTGGCCAGTCTGCACAAGAGCAGTGCGCTCTCTCTCCGGTGGAGAATAGTATCTGACAATGCGTTTCGTGGTGTTCCCTGCTTCCTCAGATCCATAACTAAATTGCCACGACTAGAAAGATCAGTCATGAGGGCCTCAGTAGAGGAGGTAAGCCAACAACTACCTCTTCTTTTTCAACTGTTTTTGTTTTATATTTTTAGGCCTCTCAAGTTTCTATGATGATGTTGGCGATCTGTTATGTTAAATCGCTAACTGATCTTGTAAAAACTGATCCATTTTCAGTTTAAACGGATCAGTTTGTTACATAGGGGATCAGTTTTTCATCTGCTTAATATCTGTTGCTGCTGCTGCCACTGCCTATTTGGGCCCTTGCTCGCTATAAATGCCGGTATACCTATCTGAGAGTCTCATCAGTAGCATCAGGCTCCCACTAGTTTGCAAAAGACCAATGGGAATCCCCCATGAGCACCAGGGAGGATTTTCATTGGTCCACCACTCCATGAACCAATGGGGGGAGGGATGATGCCCATTGGTCTATTGCAAACCTGATATTGCCTGATGCTTATGATGGGGCTCTGCGATCGGTATACCGGAGTTTCTAGAGTGCAGGGGCGGCAGCAGTGGCAGAGGACCCGAATGGATGGTGGCAGGTGTTGAATAATTTTCAAAAATGTATGTGGTTCCAAGCAAGGAAAGAGATTCTAAAATTTTGGAAGAAGGCCTCTATCCCAACTGTAGGTTCTTGGGCCAAATCAATTAATAACGCTCTACCACTATATAGAACCACCTACCTAAACAGGAAATGTCCTAAGAAATTTAGTTAAGTGTGGGGTATTTGGGAAAGCAAATTCTTGGACCCTACCAATGATGAATTCATTCCTATCATTGATTAAATTAATACTGAGTTAACTGGGGGTGGGGTGGGTGCTGGGCGCAGGACGGGTGGGCAACTCTCTTTTGTCTTCCTTTCTTTCCTATGGGCCAATTATCTGCAACACGTCCTTAATCATGACCCTTCTTCTATTCCTCCTTTCAGTGCGAGTCGGTCCCTCCGCTTCATTGCTGAACACCTTTGTATGGTTTCACAAGGTCTGTGTTATTATAATATATCATGGATCAATTATCTTTCTGTACTACATCCTAATGAGAATATGAACATGATATGATGATGTAACTTTAATTTATGGAGGAAATTGAACTGCACTGATTTGTACTCATCTCTTGTTGTGTAATTTTCAAGAAAAACCAAAAAAAAGTTAACTGTTAAAGAGAACCCGAGGTGTGTTTAACCACCCTGGCGTTCTGATTAAATCGCCAGGGTGGCTGCGGGAGGGTTTTTTTTAAATAAAAAAAATACTATTTCATGCAGCCAACTGAAAGTTGGCTGCATGAAAGCCCACTAGAGGGCGCTCCGGAGGCGATCTTCCGATCGCCTCCGGCGCCCAGAATAAACAAGGAAGGCCGCAATGAGCGGCCTTCCTTGTTTTGCTTATATCGTCGCCATAGCGACGAGCGGAGTGACGTCATCGACGTCAGCCGACGTCGTGACGTCAGCCGCCTCCGATCCAGCCCTTAGCGCTGGCCGGAACTTTTTGTTCCCGCTACGCTGGGCTCAGGCGGCTGGGGGGACCCTCTTTCGCCGCTGCTCGCGGCGAATCGCCGCAGAGCGGCGGCGATCAGGCAGCACACGCGGCTGGCAAAGTGCCGGCTGCGTGTGCTGCTTTTTATTTCATTAAAATCGGCCCAGCAGGGCCTGAGCGGCAGCCGCTGGCGGTGTTGGACGAGCTGAGCTCGTCCAGACCGCTCAGCTGGTTAAAGAATGTTATCTGCATACAGAGGCTGGATCTACCTATACAGCCCAGCCTCTGTTGCTATCCCAAACCCCACTAAGGTCCCCCTGCACTCTGCAATCCCTCATAAATCACAGCCGTGCTGTGAGGCTGTGTTTACATCTGTAGTGTCAGTCTCAGCTGCTCCCCTGCCTCCTGCATAGCTCCGGTCCCTGCCCCCGTCCCTTCCCTCCAATCAGCAGGGAGGGAAGGGATACATGCGGGGACTGGAGTTCTGCAGGAGGCGGGGAGAGCAGCAGACTGACACTATAGAGATAAACACAGCCAGCTCTGACAAGCTGTTTGTCAGCAGCACGGCTGTGATTTATGGGGGATTTCAGAGTGCAGGGGGACCTTAGGGGGTTTGGGATAGCAACAGAGGCTGGGCTGTATAGGTAGATCCATCCTCTGTATGCAGATAACATTCTTCAAACCCACCTCAGGTTCTCTTTAAAAAAATGTATGTGGCAAGCAGCCTTGTGAGAACAGAGACTGGCCATTCTCATAAGCTGACATTGATTCCATTGGCCTTCGTACCCATCCATTTCGTCCGGCCGATTCAGAAAAGTCGTGTGGGACCCAAAATTGCAGACCAAACAAATACATTCGAATAGACCCCTTGTGGGCGGTTTGTGACGGGGGCAAGGGCTCCTCTTCTCTTCCCTTCTTGTAGAGCACAACCGAGCCGTGTAAATATATTAACCTTCTCTCATCGTGTCGGGTATCCTCTTCCTTCCTAGAGATATCCGCTGTGGTTCCCGATCACAACATGCACATTGAGGGCTGGTGCACACCAGAGCGGTTCTGAAGCGTTTTTTTTAACCTCCCTGGCGTTCTATTAAGATTGCCAGGGCGGCTGCGGGAGGGGTTTTTTTTATAAAAAGAAACTATTACATGCAGCCAACTGAAAGTTGGCTGCATGAAAGCCCACTAGAGGGAGCTCCCGATGCGTACTTCTGATCGCCTCCGGCGATCAGAAGTAACAAGGAAGGCCGCAATGAGCAGCCTTCCTTGTTTCTCTTTGAGCAGAGTGACGTCATGGATGTCAGCCGACGTCCTGACGTCAGCCGCCTCCGATCCAGCCCTTAGCGCTGGCCGGAACTTTTTGTTCCGGCTGCGCTGGGCTCGGGTGGCTGGGGGGGACCCTCTTTCGCCGCTGCACGCGGCGGATCGCGCGCTGCGGCGGCGATCAGGTAGCACACGCGGCTGGCAAAGTGCCGGCTGCGTGTGCTCCTTTTTATTTGGTGCAAATCGGCCCAGCAGGGCCTGAGCGGCACCCTCCGGCGGTAATGGATGAGCTGTGCTCGTCCAGACCACTAAGGAGGTTAAAACGCTTGCAGGGGGAAAACCGCTTGGCTAATGAAAGTGAATGGAATGGTGCACACCAGAGCAGTTTGTTTTTTCCCACAAACGCAAACCCGGGGGGCTGCAGCATTTTTGAAATTTTTTTAGGCGTTTCCGCCTCAATGTTAAAGTATAGGAAAGTGGAAAACCGCTCTGAAAAACGCTAGATCAGATCGGTTTTCCAGGCGTTTTTGTTACAGAAGCTGTTAAGTAACAGCTTTACCGTAACAATATTTGTAATCTGCTACACAAAAAGGCTCCAAAAAACGCTAGGCATATGTGTAAAAAACATGCCTAGAATCGCTCTGAAATCTGCTTCAAAAACCTCTAGCATTTTGCAGATCTGCTAGAGGTTTGTGGTGTGCATTGGGCCAGAGAGTCAGGCATGCAGTAGAGCGAGACCAGGGAGGATAAAGGACGAGGAGGAGAGACGCGATAAAAACGGGTAAATCTCTTCACACAGCTCTGTTGCGCACTGCAAGGGGGAGGGAGGGGTGGAGGATAGCCCTCTGGCCCAGGGGGGAGGGAGGAGTAACTGGGGGTGGAGGGTGAGTTTGTGTGCTGTTCACCCACCTGTCCTCTGATGTTTCTCCTCTGCGCCAGTCCCTCCACTAGCTGCAAGTTCCCTAGGATCCAATGCAAACTCCTGACCCTGTCTTAAGGGGCCCATACACTTGCCGATTTTTCCGCGGATATACAGCTGATTCGATCACTGTGATCGAATCGTCTGTGAAATCGTCACGCAAATGCTGACCGAGCAATCGATTTCCGTCCAAAATCGATCGTTCCCGACAATTTCCATCTGTGCGACAGATTTCCCTCGATCGCCGGCGGGTCGGCAGTGCGTCGATAGAGGCGTTCGAATGCCCGACGACCGACGCAATACAGCGGCAATACATTACCTAATCTGGCTGGCGCAAGTCCCCTGGTCTCCGCTGTCTTCTTCTCAGCTGGGCCCCGGGTACCGGCTGGCTACTTCCTGTCCCGGCAGGAAGTTTAAACAGTAGAGCGCCCTCTACTGTTTAAACTTCCCCGGACGTGAAGGGAAGCCAGCCGGTCCGGAGCCCAGCGGAGAAGACGGCGGAGACTAGGGGAGTTACGCCGGCCGGATCAGGTAATGTATGGCGGGCAGCGGCAGCTCCACAGATTGTGATCGGTTTCATTCTGAAATCGATTCACAATCTGTTTGCAGTAAAGGCAGCCATACAATCCCTCTCTGATCATATTCGATCAGAGAGGGATCTATCTGTTGGTCGAATGTGATGGCAAATCGACCAGTGTATCGCCACGTTTACTAAGCTTGTCATTAGATGTCTCAGACCTCATCCTACATGCAACCTTCTCTCTGCATATGAAACCCTCCCATCTTTTACCTTGGTCAAGTCCTCTCACTCTGGCATCCAGATCTTCTTATGGAGTATGGATAATGGTGTCACCGGTTGAATTGGGCACTGGTAAATTATTGGCGCTTGCAGTTTTTCTACCATTTTCACTGAAACGTACAGAATACATTGCAGTACTTTGCTGAAAAAAGAAAACAAGGAAGGACAGAAGAGAGGCCACGCTTTAGGCGGGATTCACACTGGAAACCGGCGTTGTGCAGCGAGCGCATCACACCGCAGCACTAAAAATAGTCTTCGGAGATTACCGCGGCAATCCCCTTTCTGGCTGCTAGCCAAACAGGAAGTAAAGCTCTGGTGCTCACTTCCTGTGGATGTAAGTAGAATTGTCTGAAAGTGTATTGAAAAAATACTCTCCTGCGCATGCGCACCGCTACGCAGGAACAATAAAACCTTTAAAAAAAAGCTGTGTCGCCGTAGATTTCTTGCGGATCACATCACACCGCGCCAGGTATGATATGCCCCATAGACTTTCATTGGCATAGCTTCACCATGTGGCCAAACAGGGTAATGCATCCCGCCAGTGTGAAAGGGCCCTCATCCTCACTGGCCTTCCTTAAAGCAAACCTGAAATGAAACATACACATGTCATACTTACCTCCCTTGTAGTCTGCTTATTAATCTTTGTCCTCTCCCGCATTCTGTTTGTCCACTGTGATCGATGGAATTCTCTATCCTCCGTTTTACAAATGGCGATGAACCCCGTAAGAGCTTCCTGGACAGCACTCCTTAACTAGTAATATTGCTGGAGCCATAGGGAAACATGGACATTACCTTGTACATCAGTTGCCCTTTCAGCTATAATTGACATTAAATGATATCGTGGAAAACGTCCCTAAAGGGGCTCATACACTGATCGATTTCAGCCTTCAATCTAATCGATCGATTTCGATTGATTTAATCTATCTGAAAGGATGGAAAATGTAGGTCGATCTGCTGCTGGCAGCAGATTGATGGCCCATAGAGTTGCATTGAATCTAATGGTCTAATAATACATTTAGATCGATTTTCAATAGATTTCCAATAGATTTCACTCTGAAATCTATTGGTAATCTGTTCCTAGTGTGTGGCACACATCAAATAGATTCCTTTCAGATTCGACTTGACAGGCATCTGACAGAAATCTATCTGATGGTCGAATCTGCTGTAAATCTATGTGTATGGCCACCTTAAAGTGAACCTCCAGACTAAAATTCGACTCAGCAGCACTGGAAAGGCCTGGTGTTTCTTTAACAGTTTCACAGCATCAGAACTTTGTTTCTCTTATACAAGCCTCATTTTTAGATGCACAGAAGAAAACTGCCCGGGCATTTTTCCCCTGATGCTGTGCAAAGCATGATGGGATTGCTGATGTTGTTGTTCTCGTTCTGCTGTTTTGGTGCAAACATTTTTTTCTTACATTTTGAATTTGACATTTGAAGCCTAGCGTGTGCAGCTGGGAGGGGCGATCAGGACACAGGACAGTTGGAACTGTGTCTCCTGCTCCTTGTCACCTCCTTTCAACCAAAAAGATGGCTGCCCCCATGAAAAAGATGGCTGCCCCCATGAAACCACAAACATCTGCCTGTTCTTTTAAAACGGGGTGAGTAAAAGATTATATTGCCTATTTATTCTAATTAACATAACTAATGTAACTTAATGACAGTATGTTTGTTTAGGCTGAAGTTCCCCTTTAAGGCTTTTAGCTTCCTAAGAGATTAGACTGACTAGATCTAGTCAGAATTGGAATGCATCATTGAAATGCTGGGAATACACCATGAGATTTTTTGGCAGATAGATGGTTCCATAGATAATTTCTGACATGTCCGATCTTATTTTCTATCGTTTTTCTGATTGAGTTCCCATAGACGTGAATGGAAATCGATCAGAAAAACGATCGGACAGTAAATCTGCTGAAAAATCTCATTGTGTATTCCCAGCATAAGAAGGAAATGTTGAGCTTCTGAGAGGAACTGATGGTGAGGTAAGTTTGTAATATTCATTTGCAGTTACATCATGTGATTTAAATAATTTGACTTGGTTCAGGTTCGCTTTTAGATGTATGCCCACCAAGCATAATTTAAAAGAAAAAAAAAATATTTGCCATGGTGCCAGGCTTTGGGCAGAAGTGGTCCAGGTACAGTACAATTATTGTAAGAGTGCCACATACATTTGTTTTTTACAGGACATCCGAGGTGAAAATAAACTGATAAGAAAAACAATTGTATCTGTCCTCCTCCTAAAAATTATTATTTGGATATTCAACAGTTTTATTTTATATTTAAAACTAGTTTTTAAGTTTTTCATTGTCTGCTCAATGACACCTTCATTGAAGTATGCTAGAGCTCAAATCTATGAGTTAGTGTCCCTTTTTATCTATTTCCTCCTCTCAGAAGCCATTTACTGACTGGAAAGTGTTTTATGGCTGTAATTACTTATCCGTGAGGGTTATGCTGTAGTCTGACCCGGTCCCGACTCTAACAGAAACTGTCACTTGCATACCTGCCTCTTTTATGCAGAGAAAGGAAAAAAAAGGAACACAGCATAGTTGTTTGTGTGCTTGGCACAGTACATACACATGTCTATCTCATTATGTCACATGTCACCTCGGGTATCCTTTAAGAGTTTCAACCCCCTTTTAAATAAAGACTAACAAGGCTCAGATTTGTATCTACCATTCTATTAATGAGCTTCCAGAAGGAATATCTGCTTATCCCGTTACTTTTGCATTTCTCCTTTTCCATGTGTTGCATTTTGCAGCATCCACGATCTGTCTAGTGTGTGACTCATTAGTAGAGCATACGAGTGCCCGTCTTTTACCTCTATAGCAACCCGAGATGGATCTGATGCTTGAAAACGTATGATCTGCCTGGTTTTCTATGAGATCCTGCGCTAACAACCTTCCGTTCTGTATCTTGCAGCCATTTCATGCTTTTTTAAGCTCTCTTGCGGGCCCTTCCCCCGTGTTTCTGCCATTTTTCTTCCAGCCGTATAATTTACCTTTTCTGAGGGCGTAACGGAGAATTGGTTTGCAGCATAATGTGAAATACCCAGTTACAAGCATAACAAAAGGCATGTAGGGGGGGGGAGGGGTTTGGGCACGGTGGTGTAGTGGTTAGCGCTCTCGCCTTGCAGCGCTGGCTCCCTAGTTTGAATCCCAGCCCAGGGCACTATCTGCAGGGAGTTTGTATGTTCTCCCCGTGTCTGTGTGGGCACTTTGGTTTCCTCCCACATCCCAAAACATACAGATAAGTTAATTGGCTTTCCCCTAAATTGGCCCTGGACTGATACATGCAATACATGATAAATACATACATAGACATATGACTATGGCAGAGATTAGATTGTGAGCCCCTCTGAGAGACAGTTAGAGACACTGAAGTCTCTTAAAAATCCTTTTTTTATCACAAAATATTGTTTAACATATTAGTCCTAACTAAACCGCCGCATCCCTCCCGCTGTACACTATCTAAATCCCCCCCAAACTCGCCCTTCCTCTCCCCCGCAAAATCCACCACTTTCTTGGTTGTGGATTTTGCTGCCCTGTGCGCTTCCGTGAGAGGCAGAGCTATGAGCTGCAGCCCTGCCTCTTAGCGCGTATCTCCGCCTCTCCCCCGCCCCTCGCAGTGAAGGAAGACTGAGAGAGGCGCAGGAGAGGCGGCGCTCCGGGCTGACAGACGCGCTGAGAGGCAGAGCTGCGGCTCATAGCTCTCCCTCTCATGGAGGCGCTGCCCGGATTGCCCCCCGGCGAGTTAGGGGGGATTTAGACAGTGTACAGCGGCGGGGATGCGGCAGTTTAGTTTAGGCTAATATGTTTAACAATATTTTGTGATAAAAAAGATTTTTAAGAAACTTCAGAGTCTTTTTAGGTCACAAGACTATATACTCTGTACAGCGCTGCGTAATATGTTGTTGCTATATATAAATAAAATTAAAATTGATGAGTTTCATCACACCGGCTGGTGTGCAAGAAAAACTTTTAATTATGGTCTAGCTCAGCCTTTTTCAACCTCTTTAGGGACTCTTCGAAAAATTGTTGGATCTCAAGGAACCCCCTGCATTGGGCGGGGTTTTTGTTTTGAGGGAGGTGCGGTCTTTAAAAGTGGGTGTGGTTGGTTGTTGTAACAGCCTTATTATTTATCGCCCATTCCATGTTTCTTCTTTCCCGGTGTGGTTGTCACGTGACAAATATTGGAGGACGAGAGAAGAGATTAGTAGGATTACCCCATGGTGGAGAGAAGTCACGGGAACAGCGCAGATGGACAGATGAGTGTAAGCTCCATCGCCTACACTGCTGCCAGCATGCTCCCGACCCACTGCCGATCGAGTGACCTCTTCCATCCAAAACAGTTTGGTCATTATTGGTGGCACGGATTTCTAGCGGATTTGATCACATGATCAGTTCTGCAGGCCATCCACAGAAAAAAATTGGCTGCTTTTAGACATCCATCCCATATTTTCATCTCGGTTTAAAAAACGTGTTAATAGTTGTCCTTTAAAGGACAACCGAGGTGACTTATGACTTATGAGCTAGACATGTGTATGTACAGTGCCTAGCACAAAAATGAATATGTTGTGTTCCTTTTTTTCTTTCTCTGCCCGAAAGAGTTAAACATCAGGTATGACCCTCAGTGATAAGGAATTACAGCCATAAAACACATTTCTGGCTGTATATGGCTTCTGCGAGCAGGAAAGAGATAAAACGGGTCAAAAGTTAATGGATTTGAGCTCTGACATACTTCAATACATGTCATTAAGCAGAGACAATGAAACAGTAAAAACTTAAAAACTAGATTGAAATATAAAATAAAACTCTGGAATATCTAAAAAAAAGTCATTTTTTGAGGAGGAGGAGGAGGATAGATACAATTTTTTATCAGTTTATTTTCTCCTCCGATGTCCTTTAATTGTGCTGAAATAAATGGCTGTCTGATATTTGCAATGGTGACTGAAGGACTGTTTTACACACAAATATGTTTTCAGAAACTTCGTTGAGTTACAGAAATAATATATTTATATAATTTCCGAAAAGCTGTGATTTTGAGGGTCTGGACTTGCTATTAAAAGCTTCTATCAGAGGGATAGAGCAGCAGCTGCTCCCATAGACTGTGTGTAAACCTGTCTGTCTTTATAGCTGTCTCTGGGGATTTGAAACATGCCGTGTGTGTGTGTGGTTATACTAAAAACAAGACAAATAACATTTATATCGCGCTTTTCTCCTGGCGGACTCAAAGCGCCAGAGCTGAAGCCATTAGGACGCGCTCTATAGGCAGTAGCAGTGTTAGAGAGACTTGCCTAAGGTCTCCTACTGAATAGGTGCTGGCTTACTGAACAGGCAGAGCCGAGATTCGAACCCTGGTCTCCTGTGTCAGAGGCAGAGCCCTTACCCATTACACCATCCAGCCACCACACACCATCCAGCCACCACACACCGTCCAGGCACATACACCCGCCATACTTTTTCAAACGACAGGTCCATCCTGCAGGGTGGTCGTTCTGAAGATAGTCGCATGCAAGTAAAAGCTGTCGGCAGACTGATAAGACTGTTTTTGACTGATCTGCCGAGCGGAACTAATCCAAAAACTGTTTGTTCTGTCAATAACTGCTTACATTTTTTACTATAGTGAAATACTCACCTATGGAGAGGCTAGGCTCTGGATCCAATAGAGACCTCCTGATCCTCTCCATGCTCTCCGTTGTCTCCACCTTTTGAAACGCCATGGCTTCTGGATTCCTCTGAAGGCAGGGGCGTATCAAGGTAATATAGAGCCTATGGCAAACACTGAAATTGCGCCTCCTTTTCCGGTGAGAGCCCCCTTCCCCTCTTAAAACGGCATCCTTTCTTGCGCACAAGTGTTACAGTTGCCTGTGTGTTTGACTCCGGGTATTGCTGAAGTTCATTTTTGGAAATATCTCTTCTAATTCCCTCTGTCGTCTTTCCTAATGCTAAGCCAAGTGCACGCTCTATACATAAGTCAAGTAGTCATGTTCCCACAGAATTAATCTGATCTGAGGTCTGAGTGACTGGAACCACGGGGGTAGGCATGAGATCACAGCACATGGGCAGGCAATGGCGCCCATGCTGTGACGCCTGTGTGCTCTGGCATCCATGTCACGAGCCCTGCCTGCACCCCTCTAGAATACACCTCTGACTGAAGGTCAGAAGAAGGGCGCAGCGGTACTGCGCATGCACGAGCATGAAGTTGTGTGTGTGCAGTACAGATAGCTTTTACTACCCGAGTACTTCTGAATGCTGCCAGAGGAGGGCCAAAAAATGTTTTCAACCACTAGATCGAATAATTTCACCAGCGAGACAGCACTGAAACGAGGACACGAAGAAAATATCCGGAAGGCTGTACAGGACCCAGAGCCTTCCCTCTCCAGAGGGAAGCGCTCCATGTATACTGGCTCTACATACTTTGGCACTCTCATTGGCCTGAGGAAGCGGGCTTAGACCCGTGAAACGTGTTGCCTGTGCAAAAGTAAATTTTTTTTTCCTATGAGAATGTCCTTATTGAGGTAAGCCACCTCATTTATCGGTTTTACTGTTTTTAAATCAGTTTTATAAACCCCTGGGCGCTTCTTTTACCCTCATTGTGCTTTCCATAGGTTAGTATCTGGTTTTCTATAACAGGTATAACAGATTAAAAACTATAACACGTAACTTGTCTATATATCTTCTCTAAAGTTTAGTTTACACAGCAAACCTAGCTGCAAACAGATTCAACAGTATATGATTATGTCTTTCTGTGATAAAATGAGAGCAGCCATGTTCTGCTTGTAATCATTACACACAGGCAAGCTGCTCTGTATCTCCACCCCACAGCCTATGAAAACTTCACTCCTCCTCCCTCCTCCCCTCTGCCTCTGAAATTTCTGGCTAGTAACACCTCCTTTTCCTCCTCCTGCCCAGAATGAGCTCCCATAAGCCCTTGCTACATGGATCTGAGAGTGCCAAGACACTGGAGGAGCTGTGGGCGAGGCTTGTTTAGTTTATAGGGAATTAGAGTATTACAAATTTTTTAAAAAAGTATTGGGTTTGAGGAATGCCCTATAAACTACTCTATATGAAAGGAACACAATTATGCAATGAGTAAAAGTATTTTTTCTCAGATTCCACTTACACTACACTAAGTACATTAACACTTGCATGGGCCCAATTCTTAGACCGGACACACAGTTCGCATTTTTGGGTACCTGGAGTCAGACTCCTCAGTTTATGAAACCACGGACTAAGTCGGATGATTTTTGAACCAATTTCACAGCCCTGGTAACTAAAGGTGGCCACATTCTGATCGGATTGGTTGCAAATAATCTCACTTGATGGGCAAAATAGATTCTGAACAATTATAAAAATAGTCGTCCGATTGGGTTTTCGCGAAACCAAAATTTGGATTTTCTTGTTGCTTGTGATGGGAAGCAAAGATTGGTTCATTTGATGTTGTAGTGAATATTTTTTCCAATCAGAATTATCTGATCGCTCAAATGATTTTTCACTAGAAATTGGACCATTAGTGGCCACCTTCAAGGTGGCCACTAATGATCCAATCTTTTTCATCCAATCTTACCATTTCTATGTAGTATAAGGGTAAATTGAGTGAATATACTGAATGGATACTTCAGGTAGTTACCTTATATTACATAGAAATGGTAAGATTGGATGAAAATGATTGGCTCATTAGTGGCCACCATTAGGAGTCAGTCGAGGAGTCGGAGCACTTTGGTATACTCTGAGTCGGTGATTTCATAAACTGAGGAGTCTGGTGATTTTTGTACCAACTCCACAGACATGGTAAATATTAAATGTAGGAGTCGGAGCAATTTTGGGTACCTGTAGTCGGCGTCAGTGGCTTTATAAACCAAGGAGTGAGTTAGATGATTTTTGTACCGACTCCATAGCCTTGGTTGTCGCAGAAAAAAGAACCTTTACATACTTAAAGTGAACCTCCAGACTAAAAGCAGCACTGAAAAGGCTTGGTATTTCTTTAACAGTTTTACAGCATAAGAACTTTTGTTTTTCTTACCAAAGCCTAATTTTTAGCTGCTTAGAAGCTATGCTCCGCCCCATCAAAGAAAACTGCCCAGACATTTTTCCCTGATGCTGTGCAATGCATGATGGGATTTCTGATGATGTTGTTCCTATTGCCTAGCAACTTTGAGGGGTGATCAGGACACAGGACAGTTAAAACTGTGTCTCATGCTCCCTGTCACCTCCTTTCAGTCAAAAAGATAGCTGCCCCCATGGACTCACAAACATTTGCCTGTTCTTTTAAAACAGGGTGGGTAAGAGATTATATTACCTATCTATTTTAATTAACATAACTAACGTAACTTAATGACTTAATGTTTGTTTAGGCTGAAGTTCCTCTTTAATCAGAATTTTCGGATAATTTCTACAGCATTGTGAGACTTTCACTGGTTAACCTATTCTGTGTATTTGAACTGCAAAGTCCAAGTGGCAAAAGACACAAAATCAATCTCAATAAATGCTAAAACAAAATACACAAAAAAAGGTCAAGGCAAACAGCCAAAAACTTTCAAGTACAAACAGATTTCCGTTCCAAATAATGTGTTTATAAATTTAGCACCCTTCAAATCTCTGTCAGAATGTTGAGCTAAATGTTGATTTCCTGTCAGAAGGCAAGTTTGCTTGTTAATCTGTCCTGTGCTGTTTCATAATAGGTTTAACCACTTGTGTGGTTAAAGATGGTATATCTATGTCCTGCAGGACTTAAGTTCCTTCCCAGGGATGTAGATATTCGTCTATTGAGGTGAACTGCCGCTGCATGCCCCCGCACTTGCTTCTGTGTGTTCCCGCCGCAGCCCATTAGTGGGGAGATAATGGAATGGGAACTCCCATTCATTGATCTAAGTCCCCATATCAATGATCGCCAACATCCATGACATCACATCGCATACAAGCGCTGCTTCCTGTTAGCATACCAACATTACACACAGGAAGATTATGCGTGGAGACATCTTGTAGCCAAATCAAATTGTAAAATTACACCTACATATAATTTATTTAATTAATTATACATAGACATACCATTAAATTAACCCCTTACATCACACATTCTCCCATAGTTACCCAAATAAAAAACTTGCATAAAAATGACAATTTAAAAAAAAGTTACCTTAGGGATCGAAATTTTTTTTAATGTGCATGTCAAGAGGGTATATTACTAGTATTTTTTAAGACCTGGGCTTTTAATTAATGATGGACCCAAAACTGAAAAAATGCACCTTTATTTCCAAATAAAATATCCATACATTGTACTAAGGAAACATTTAAATGTTGCAATAACTGAGACAAATGACAAATAGATTGCGTGGGTTTTAAAACTATAATGGCTGAAAACTGAGAAATTATGATTTTTTTTTCATTTTATTTCTCATTATTCCCGTTAAAATGCATTTAGAATAAAATATTTTGCAAAAAATTCCACCCAAACAAAGCCTAATTGGCAAAAAAACAAGATATAGATTGTTTCGTTTTGATAAGTAGTGATAAAATTATTGGAGAATAAATGAAAGAATGGAGCACTGAAAGGTGAAAATTGCTCTGGTCCATTAGTAGTGGTTAATTTGGGGCATATGAACTTTTAAATATATGTACATATGTATTCTAATTTTCACAATAGTGGTCCTTTAAAGAGCGATTTTCAGCCACAAAATCAAATTCCATTTAAAAGCTGCACTGTGTTTGTAATGCTGCCACGAATCTCACCCTGCAGTGCAAGCTCTCCAATCTATTTAGAAATGTCTCTGCTGTAATTATCTTATCTCAGTATACCAAGCTCTATTCTCTGCCATCGCCGACCAGAGGGAGAGGGAAGCTTGTCATCTCTCCTCCCACATTCCTGCTCTTCATTGATTGGATGAGAGCATTTCAGTGTGACAGGCTTAGGCTGAAATCTGATCTATGACACTGCAGATTGGAGTACAAAAGTAAGGGAGGAAATGACATCAGGATTAGCTTCACTCTGAGGGAAAAAGAGATGGCACATGCCAGGAAAATAATTATTTTCATTTACTTTATAAAATTCACTGAAATCAAAACGTGGACAGTACAATACATCTGTTATGTAAGTAGATCAAGTATTTATCTACTTACTGTATGTACTCGCATATAAGCCGAGATGCCCAGTTTCTCCTCAGAAACCAGGAAAAAGTGATTGACTTGCATATAAGCCCCCTCCACAGTGGCCAGATGTGCCCCCAGTACAAGTCATCCCCTCTCCTCATAGCCAGATGTGCTGCAAGGATTATACAGCTGTCTCAAGATGCCTCTAGATGGATATGAGGAACAGCGATTGTCACACAGGAAGAATCCCAGATCATTGCACCTTTAACACGTTGTTTGAATGCCCTGCTCCTCAAGCCAGGGGTCACAGGTACACTTTAGCAGTGCACTTTTTGCACCATGTTGCAGGGGATGGGGGCACGGACACAGCAGGAAGCCAGCTGGCAAGAGCAGGATTACTAATGCATGAAACTTCTGCTCCTCTGCCAGTAATAAAACTATCCATTCTGCTACACTGACTCGCAGATAAGCCGAGGGGTAACTTTTCAGCACTTTTTTTTGTGCTGAAAAACTAGGCTTATATGTGAGTATGTAAGGGTATATATGTGGGTTTTCTTTTTCTAGCCCAGTATGGCTGCTGCTTTAAAGGGAACCTGAACTGAGAGGGATATGGATGTTTCCATTTAATACCAGTTGCCTGACTCTCCTGCTGTCATCTTCAGTTGCAGTAGTGGCTGAATCACACGCCTGAAACAAGCATGCAGCTAATTCAGTCTGACTTCAGTCAGAGCACCTGATCTGCATGCTTGTTCAGGAGCTGTAGATAAAAGTATTAGAGGCAGAGGATCAGCAGGACTGCCAGGCAACTGGTATTATTTTAAAAGGAAAAATCCATATCCTTCTCAGTTAAGTTTCCCTTTAATTGAAATAAGATGTTTTTTAATTGTAATATTTGTGTAATTACATTTTTATGATTTGCCATTCTATGATTTAGCAGTAGTTTTGTCTGTAGGCATTTATCTGTGTTTTACGCAGAATGGAGATGAGACTGATGATGGTTGGTCTGCATAGATATAGAATGTAAACTACACACTTCTGATTTTTACTGTAAAGACGATTTTGTACCCTGTTTGAGACTTAATAAAAATTAACTTTTAATTCATATTTAATAAAATCACATTACATATAATAGGTTCTTTATTGTGTCATTTTCATTTTACTTTCCTTATATATGAATTAATCACACGTTTCAATAGGCAGTACATTTTTTTTTTCTTCCCCCCAGGGGACCTAATGTGATAAACGGCCACCTAGGGTCACTGCCTAAGAGTGTAAGGATGCTGAGCGTTTTCTATAGTAATAAGTAAACCCCCCACCGAGAAACAGACATGTTTCGGCTCATAAAAATAGAGCCGTCGTCAGGGCAAAAATGAATAAAGTGCTAGGGTGCAAAGTGCATAGTAATAGAAACACGCAGCTATTTACAAATCATAATAAAGGAAAATAACAAATGAGAGATGTTCTCTCAGTCAAGATCAGCTATCAAATGACCAGGGGTATCTGCCTTCCTTTTATATCCAGGGAAGTGGGTGGAGACAGAGCCTTAGTACCTCCCATGCAATATTGGAATCCCCATTGGTCCTTATATCCATCAATCATAATTCTCCAGACCTAATTGGATAGTCTATCTCATCCATATACATGAATGACCTCATTTCTATAAATAGTATACCTCCATAAAATTCACCAAGCCTAGTATCTCCTCTCGTGATGGTATTGATCCTAATAGCGCATCCCCCGCAATCAAAACCAGCTCAAACGCCGTCCTCGGCGAGCTTCTCCATAGAGATACATTTGAGCTTCCCCATTGGTCAGACCAGACCATGTGACCTGGCGTCATCCGTACTCCGTGCGGAGGACGTCATTCTCGTCATATCATTCCCCGTTACCTAGGAGTGTGGGCGTAGTCAGCCTGTGTACACTGGGAGGGGGCGTATTCAGCCTGCGCATAATGGTTGTCAGGGCGACGGCAGACGCCGTCTCTTACGCACTAACTTCAATACAGCAGCGGGGAGGTTCTTCCGGTATCACGCTTTGTTTATCTATATCCATGGTAACCTGACATTGTATCCCATTCATCCTTTATTCAACGCTAATACAAACGGATGGAAAATCCCTCAACTACCAGGTAAACGTTATAGATCAAAAATGTACTGCCTATTGAAACGTGTGATTAATTCATATATAAGGAAAGTAAAAGGAAAATGACACAATAAAGAACCTATTATATGTAATGTGATTTTATTAAATATGAATTAAAAGTTAATTTTTATTAAGTCTCAAACAGGGTACAAAATCGTGTTTATAGATATAGAATGTCACAGAGGAGCACACGCACGAGGCGAAATATTGATGCAAGGGAGACTCATAGTTTGCCACGACATGCCAGGCCAGGTGGTGACGTCAGCGCCAGCCGCACAGACTGGAGTGCATTGACTTTCAGGTTATTCACAATTACCTCGTGTTGCCATGACAACTGCAACTGAAAGCAAACCGGCAAAAAAAAAAAGAAAGTAATGCCAGAAAGTGAATAAATTGAAACCTGGAGGAAACGGCCAAGCCGAACATTTGTTTTTGTTTCCAGACTTCTAATAAGTGACCAGGAAAAATAACGCAGTGGTTGTTTGTTTAGCACACTGTGAACCTGCCTCTCAGTCTTGTACGCATTCATTGCTGGCTGGATCAACACCGCACATTACATTAAAGAGACATTGTAGTAAAATGTGATAAAGGCAATATCCTGGTTTATGTCTAGGATGTCATGCAGCCTTTTGCCCCAGAGGCCATGTGACGTTCCCGTTTATTCCTCCGCCCCACATTCGGTCAGTCGACTCTACGTGGATATATTTACTTCTGCACGCCAGATGTCAGTCACTGCTTCTTCCAGCTGTTGCACAGGCATGTTCATAGCTTCACATATGCTGTCCATCCATATTGGCCTCGGCCATACTTTTCTTCTTTAGTCCTCAATTTTTCCAAGCATCAAGGATTTTTTCCAAAGAATCTGGGTTCTCATTATGTGACCAAAGTATTTGAGTTGTAAAACAAAAGAAAAAACAGGGCACCGAGAGCCCAATAGTGCAATATAGTTTTAACAGAGAAAATCTGTCTAGATAGTTCGTGCAGAATTATACTCACAAAAAACGGTCACCAGCAGGCAACTACTTGAAAGGCAGGTGGGGAGAATTGGTACCCGACCCCACTCGGGTATAAAAGTCGCTCTCTGTAGATAGGAAAAAAAGGGGGCGTACCCCTCCACCAAGGGTGGATAAGTAATATGTATCAAACGCAGATAGAACAGAGGCGCCAAAAAGAGTAAAAACACTATTACTTAAAAACAGTAAAAAGAGGGAAGGTAAGGTGGACTTACCTCCCTCTAGCAGTGGACAACAAGACTCTGAGGTAGAGTAGAATGCATTTATTAAACAGTGTAACTCCTAAAGATGCAACTCGTTTCGCGGGCCACAGCACCGCTTCCTCAGGCTATACAGGAGTTCAAAAAAGCTGTATCCAATCCAAGTATTGAATGAGCGCCTGAAGTATTTGAGTTGTAATACTAGTATCAGCCCTTCTAGCGAACACCTTATTTATTTCTCAGTATTTACTGGTTACATCTTATAGAAGCCTAGGGAACTCTCAGTAGCTTTCTCCACACCCACAGATGAAAAAGCATAATGTTTTCTACACATGATCTTATTTATAGTCCAACTTTCACAGCCATATGTTACTACTGAGAATACCATAGCTCTAACTATTCTGATCTTTTTTGGTGAAGTGACATCGCCATCCTTTAGTATCTTGTCCAGACTTGCCATAGCTTTCCTTCCAAGCAAAAAGTGTGTCTTAAAGAGACTCTGTAACAAAAAAAGTTCCCCTTGGGGGTACTTACCTCAGGAGGGGGAAGCCTCAGGGTCCCAATGAGGCTTCCCCCTCCCCTGTAGCTTCAGGCAGTCCAGCGCTGGCTCCCCCGAAGTCTCCCGCATTCCTGGCTCGACAAGCCTGACCAGGTTTGATATGTTTATCTTCACTGGCTCCAGCGGGGGCGCTGTTGCGGCTCTCAGCACGGAGATGGGCGGAAATAGCTGATCTGTGTCCGGTCCGTTCTACTACGCAGGCGCAGGAGACTTGCGCCTGTGCAGTAGAGCGGGCCAACAGCGATCGGCTATCTCCACCTATCTCCGAGCGGAGAGCCAATACTTTGCCTGCGCTGGAGCCCGGAAAGTAAATATTTACATCCCCGCTGTTCGGAAGGGCACAGCGAGACCGCCGTGGGACACAGGAGGACGGGGGAAGCCTTGATAGGACCCGGAGGCTTACCCCACTCCAGGTGAGTAGGGCCGGTTCAAGTAACAATGGGGCCCTAGGGCAAAATTAGCCTGGGGGCCCCCCAACAGACACCCACAACCAAAAAGCGCCATTAGAGGCCCTTTGTTGCAGCCAAATTTTTCTCCTGGGCCGAAGAGCTGGCTGCTTACCCTCCCCCAATCACCTCCCAACTTAACAGACTCTGCAGAGTCCCTGGGGAGCAACAGTGAAGATGGGGAGGGACACCTTGGGGGCCCTTACAGGCTCTGGGGCCCTGGGGCAATTGCCAATTTTTTTCCTATGGTAGCTCGGCCATAGTGAGTACCCCCCAGGGGAACTTTTTTTTTAGTTGCAGGTTATCTTTAAACTCAAAGCTGCAGTCACAATCTGTAGAAATCCTCAATCCCAGGAAGATGAAATCGGTTGCAACTTCTACTTTATCTCCATCTATTTGCAGATGTTCCATTGGAGCAGATAGCATGACTTTAGTTTTCTTGATGTTAAGCAGTAGACCAGCTTTGGCGCTTTCTTGTTTGACATTCTTAACTCTGCTCATCAATACGTCCGCAGTTTCAACCATCAAAATAATACAGACAATGATATACACAAAATAAAGACATTGGTACATGATATTGTTTAATAAATACAGTTTATTATGTTACTTTCATCACTGTCATTACCAATTCTGTATTTTGTCTTCTGTATCATTTTTTGTATTTTGTCACTAATTATGTATCTTGTATATTGGTGTACACTATTGTCTGTATTATGCCTAATATGTTGGCGCTTTATAAATACAATAAATAATCATAATGTACTTCATGTTCGTTTCTTACCTTGTACAGCATCACGGAATATGTTGCCGATTTATAAATCAATAATAAAAATATTGGTAGCCATAGTAATCACAGTGACAAATGTAACGTGATAAAGATTTATAGCAAATTTCAAGACCCAAAAGGGTGAGAGCCCTGGCCTTACCAGCTTACAATCTAAAGGAATAGTGAGGAAACAAGAGGTGGGGTAGTTTACAAATGTTAGAATACCATATATGTGTTTTTAAGTTGTATTAAGCAAGAAGCAAAACTTGGGCAGGTGCTGAAAGGGGAAGGCTTAAAGAGAAACTCCGACCAAGAATTGAACTTTATCCCAATCAGTAGCTGATACCCCCTTTTACATGACAAATCTATTGCATTTCACAAACAGACCATCAGGGGACGCTGTATGACTGATTTTGTGATGAAACCCCTCCCACAAGAGGCTCTGGGACCGCGGTACTCTGGGCAAACTGCCACAATGTAACAATGTTCACAGACAGGAAACCGCTAGAAGCAGCTACATAACCTGCCCACAGTAAAAATGTCACCATGTAATAAATGTCAGAATGTAAATTATGGAGAGGAAAGATTTTACAATGAGCAAACACTGACTAAATCATTTATACATAATTATGGTAAACATAAAGCACTTTTTTTATTACATTTTCACTGGAGTTCCTCTTTAAAGGAAACATCCAGGCATAAAAAAATAAAGATCCACTTACCTGGGGCTTCCTCCAGCCCCTTGCAGCCGTCCTGTGCCCTCGCTGCAGCTCCGGTGGATCACAGTCTCTTCTCGCTGGCAAAGCCGACCTCGCCAGGTCGGCTTCCGGGTCAGCTGCTGCTGCTGCGTTCCACAGCACGAGTCACGTGGTCTCGCTGATGTCAATAAGACGGTACTGCGCAGGTGCAGAACTACTGCACCTGCGCAGTACCATCCTATTGACGTCAGGGAGACCACGTGACCCGCGCCATGGAACGCAGCAGCAGCCAACCCGGAACCCGACCTGGCGAGGTCGGCTTTGCCAGCGAGAAGAGACTGTGATCCACCGGAGCTGCAGCGAGGGCACAGGACGGCTGCAAGGGGCTGGAGGAAGCCCCAGGTAAGTGGATCTTTATTTATTCAGCTTGGACCATCACTTTAAGAGCGTATGATTGTCTGAAAGTGAGTTTTAAAGAGGCATTGTCAGCCACAAAATCAAATTCCATTTACCCACTGCTCTGTTTATTATGCAACCTGCAACCTCTCCCTGCATTGCAAGCACTCCAATCTATTCAGAAATGTTTCTGCTGTAATACATCTTCTCTCAGTCAGCCTGGCTCCATTTTTGCCGTTGCAAACAAAAGGAAGCATGTCATCTCATTACCCCTCCCACATTCCTGCTCCTTCGTGATTGGCTGAGGGCAGTTCAGTGAGCTGCTGAAATCTGCTCTCTGCTGTGCTCACATGTGTTTACAAAGCAAGCTAGCTATGACAGTGCAGTTTCTAGGAGAGACAAAAAGTAAGGGAGGAAATTACATCAGGATTGGCTTCAGTCAGGGGGAATCAAGATTGCAAATGCCAGGAACAGAATTCACTTTATTTACTAGATAACAGTCACTGAAAAAAAAATGTGGACAGTACAATGCATCTGTTATGTAAGTGGAATCAGTAGGTAGGTATATGTGTTTTTTTTTTTTTTTTTTTTTTTTTTTTCTGGAAAAGTATGGCTGTCCCTGCTGCTTTGAGGGCCCATTCGCACTAGAGTGATTTGCGAAACGCTGAAGCGGTAGTGCTTTTTAAAGCGCTAGTGCAATAATACCTTATGGTCCCGTTCTCACTTGGGCGATTTGCGTTAATCACAGGCGATTAACGCAAATCACCAAACACAAACGTGTAGCCTGCACCATTTTCAGGCGATTTTCTGGCGATTGCGTTTAGTGCTATAGAAGCGCTAAACGTGAACGCGAAAAAAATCAAGTGTGAATGGCGATTTTTTTTTCACGTAAATCGCCTGAGCAAAACTCTAGCAAAAACCGCTAGCGTTTTCCAAGTGTGAATGGGGCCTAAGAGAGCACCTAAAGATTTCAAAGATTGGGGAGTGACAGATGCTTTTTTGGAAGGGGATTCCAGAGGAGGCTTGAGGCACTTGAGAAATCTTGCGTACGTGAAGGCGAGGAGGTGATTCTAGAAGAGGACAGAAATGGACTGAGATTGCAGTTGGGTTGGTTTCTGGGCTATAGCCTTGCAGAGATCTCCTATAAAGTAGCCTCATGATGCAATTACTTTTGTAAAGTTCCTTAGTTAGTTCTGAATAGACTAGCCGGTGTCCGTGAGGAGCGTGGGTATCTAAAGTACAGCGATAATATATTCTATAATACAGCACAACAAAAACCTGCCGCCTCCTTTCCATTCTGCCCTCTCTGACACCTCGCAGAAGACATGAGCTGTATAGAATACATGATTTCACGGCTGCCGGATCTGAATCAGCCAGATAGAATGAAACGGCTACTTTTCATTTTGGGGCACAAAAGAGAGATTTACTAACTTTACAGTAGCAGCTCAGACTTTCTGATCTCAGGTACTTTTCTGCAAATCCTCTTTAGTCACAGCAATCCTGAGCACACATCTGTACTTATGGAATTAATAAGCTGGTAAGGGGGTTGTGCTCCCTTCAGGAGAATGCAAAGATGTTATTTTCTCTTTTCCTTAATCTTTTTTTACATTTTATTTATTTCAACGGCAAATATTATTGTACAAAAAGAAAATCACAGTAATGTATTCAGCAAATTAAAGTGAATAATGTACTTATGCAAATCTGAGCCATTCTCTTTAAAAAGGGACTTTAGCAAAAAGGGGAAAAAATAAATCACTACATTGCAAAAAGTAAAAAGATAGAAGAGAGATCAAGAAATGATTGATATTCACCATGTAATTTGTTCACATTGTTCGATGCACAATCATCATCTTTACTACTGGCAGACAATAAAAAACACTCGACAGCACCTATAACCACACCCACTAACTGCGATAGGCTAAAAGGTTGTTTTTTTATATAGATATACATATACACAGAGGGAGATCCTGGTAGCTTGGCAGTTGGAAACAGCAGTTATTTCCCACAATGCAACAAGGCTCACAGACAGGAAACTGTCAGGACCTAGCTCATGACATCATACTCCCTGATAATCTACTCTAGAAAAGGTAAAGATTTTCATGGAAAGGGGTTATCAACTGCTGATTCAATCAGTAGCGGATACCCCCTTTTCCCAGGAGAAATATTTTCCTTTTCTCAAGATGATCATCAGGGGGCTCTGTATGGCTGATATTGTGGTGAAACCCCTCCCACAGTGTGATGTCAGGATCTAGGTCCTGACATCAGTTTTATTTTTTTATTATACATTTTGTGATGGTGGTCCTTTAACGTTAGGTTTACCGTAGACCTGAAAACGGATAGTTTTCTGGAGCAGAGATAAGATGGATAAGCAGACTTTTTTATTTTTTTACTTTTAGGTACACTTTAAAGTTCTGCTTAACCTCCTTAGCGGTGTGGCCGACACTGTGCCGGGCAGGCCGCTGCAGAGGTTTTGCTGCCGATCGGGACCCTTTAGAGTAAATGTATTCGTTTAAAATGTGTACTTAGCACTACGCTAACTAGTATTGTCTGCTGGCAACCCCTCGATTGGCTGAAATACCCCCCTCCCGATCGCCCGCTGGACACATTACCACGCCGGGATCCAGCGATCGAGCAGCCTCCCGCTCAGCTCTCCGGTCCTCACTATGGGGAGGACTTGGACTGCGCATGACGTCACTGACGTCATGTACGATCCTCCCCATAGTGAGGACCGGAGAGCTGAGCGGGAGGCTGCTCGATCGCTGGATCCTAGCATGGTAATGTATCCAGCGGGTGATCGGGTCCGGAGGTGTCGGCAGACAATACTAGCTAGCCTAGTGCTAGCTTGTATCTAAAGGACACATTTTAATTAATACATTAGCACAGGGGGCAAGGACAATGCAGAAACTCCTGAGCGGCGTAAAGCTCAGGAGGTTAAGGGCCCCGTAGTTGTAGTGGCTGGATAGTGTAATGGTTAAGGGCTCTGCCTATGACACAGGAGACCTGGGTTTGAATGTCGACTCTGCCTGTTTAGTAAGCCAGCACCTTTTCAGTAGGAGACCTTGGTCAAGATTCCTTAACCATGATACTGCCTATAGAGCGCGTCCTTGTGGCTGCAGCTCTGGCGCTTTAATTCCGCCAGGAGAAAAGCGCAATATAAATGTTCTGTGTCTTGTCTACTTCTGCTCTTGTCATTTTCACAACATTTGAGACTACAGCTTTGGACAGCCCAATTTCTCTAATTGTAGCAGTGATAGAAATGTTCCTTCTTGGCACCAAAGGCCGTGTATTTTATGATCATATATGTGTGCATGCTTTAGGTACGGCATGAAGTCTAATCTGACTAATCTAATCTTTACACTTTTTCCGCCAGTCCACAAATGTGGGTTGGTTCATCTTCTGTTTCGTGCGGAGTAAACAGAGCAGAGGAATAATCGCTAACAGCTGAAGCGTTCCTGGCTTTGTGTTCTAAGTTTGTATTAATATTTAACCAGGACTTGAAGTGTAATAAGTGTATAAAAAAGAGATCATTAGACCCTATTTGATGATTGCATCTAAAACTGCACCACAAGTTTAAACCTGTTAGCAGGATCTTTTTTTAATGTGAGGTGTTTAGTTGCCTCAGAGCAGTTGATAGCTGAGCAGCAGGCAACTGAAGGCTGAGCAACGGGAAAAGGTGTTGAAACAAAGTAACAGAGAGGCAGAACTGTCCGAAGGGTGGAAATTGAGCTTTGTATCTCAACACAAAATAAAAAATAACTGGATGGATAAAAATTGTAGAAGAAGCTGCTGTGATTCCTGATGGTCAAAAACTTCTCCAAGTTTCTAAATAAGAGAGTCCATAAGCTCAGTGGTGCAGTAACGTCTGTACAGATTAACCTCCTTGCCGGCTATCCCAAGCGGAGCTCGGGGTAACTCGCGCAGGAGGATTGCTCTGGCCCTGCTGGGCCGATTTTCATAATTTTTTTTCCCTACACGCAGCAAGCTCTTTGCTAGCTGCTTGTGGTACGCGATCGCTGCTGCTACCCGCCGATTCGCCGCTACTCGCCGGGCCGAGCCCCCCTCCCCAGACACCTGCGCAGCGCTAGGCTAGCTACATGATTTAAAAAAAATAAAAATAAAAAAAAGTGCTGCGCTGCCTCCTTGCCGCAACAATTGGCCTAGCAAGAGGGTTAAAGGATACCCGAGGTGACATGAGATAGACGTGTATGTACAGTGCCAAGAACACAAATAACTATGCCGTGTTCCTTTTTTTCTTTCTCTGCCTAAAAGAGTTAAATATCAGGTTTGTAAGTGGCTGACTCAGTCCTGACTCAGACAGGAAGTGACTACAGTGTGACCCTCTCTGATAAGAAATTCCAATTATAAAACACCTTCCTAGCAGAAAATGGCTTTTGAGAGCAGGAAATGGTCAATAGTTCATAGATTTTAGCTCTGGCATACTTCAATGAATGTGTCATTGAGCAAAAACAATAAAACAGTAAATACTTAAAAAGTTTATTTAAATATAAAATTAAAACTGGAATATCTTAAAAAGTCATTTTTAGGAGAAGGAGGATAGATACAATTGTTTATTTCATTAGTTTCTTTTCACCTCGGTTGTCCTTTAAAGGATACCAGAGTCAAAATCGTTGGAGAAACAGGGAAAGCAGGCATCTATGGGGAGCTGTCCTGATGGTAACGGTTCCCCCGTAAAGCCCTTCCAGCTGCCTTTTCTGGGGCGCTGGAGGTGGGCATCACTACGCAGGTGCTAGCCCAGCTGTGCACGTCCCTCAGTCACGATTAAGACATGCGCAGAGCACGATCACTCGCAACCAGGGTAAGGCCTGTGTACTGAAGCCCGACTGGTGACTCAGAAGAGGCTGGCGGGGAGAAAGGGGCACGGGAGAACAGTGGCTATCAGGACAGCTTTCCATACATGCCTGCTCCCCTCTCGTTCTCCAAACCTTTTCGGGTCTGGGATGCTTTAAACAGTAAGACTATGCATGTAAAAGGTTAGGCTATAGTGCACAGATTTTTACACGTTACTTTAGTTCTTCGTGAATCCGTGCCGTAGTATTTGTTGAATAATAACATCTCTTATGTGAGTCCTGGTGACCTGCATGAAATATTTTCCATTCCACGGCAGAACAATATTGCTCGTATCTCTCCAGCCGTATGACGCACGTTGGCTGAAGCCCGGGATTTTCGTCACCGCGTCTCAAAGCAGATAATTGTGTTTTTTGAAAGGAGAATTTATTGAGAGCTGATTCTATAAATAACAAACAACTTAATGAAATGATCAATATCAAGAGTTTCTTGTCTGCTCTGATAAGCGGCTTCTCTATTAACAGACTGGAGTCACCCAAGACACTGCTAAGATATAAAAGAAAAGATTTAAAGAAGAAAGCTCCTACCTTACCTGCTGATTAATGCTCCTACCTTACTCACTGAATAATGCTCCTAACCTCCCCGCTGATTCACAATTACAAATCTCCTGCCCTACCTGATTTAGGACAATTCTCCTACACTACCTGCTGATTCACAAGGACAATTCTTCTACACTACCTGCTGATTTAGGACAATTCTCCTACACTACCTGCTGATTTAGGACAATTCTCCTACACTACCTGCTGATTTAGGACAATTCTCCTACACTACCTGCTGATTTAGGACAATTCTCCTACACTACCTGCTGATTTAGGACAATTCTCCTACACTACCTGCTGATTTAGGACAATTCTCCTACACTACCTGCTGATTTAGGACAATTCTCCTACACTACCTGCTGATTCACAAGGACAATTCTCCTACACTACCTGCTGATTCACAAGGACAATTCTCCTACACTACCTGCTGATTTAGGACAATTCTCCTACACTACCTGCTGATTTAGGACAATTCTCCTACACTACCTGCTGATTTAGGACAATTCTCCTACACTACCTGCTGATTTAGGACAATTCTCCTACACTACCTGCTGATTTAGGACAGTTCTCCTACACTAGCTGCTGATTTAGGACAATTCTCCTACACTAGCTGCTGATTTAGGACAATTCTCCTGCACTACCTGCTGATTTAGAACAATTCTCCTACACTACCTGTTGATTTAGGACAATTCTCCTGCCCTACCTGATTTAGGACAATTATCCTACACTACCTGCTGATTTAGGACAATTCTCCTACACTACCTGCTGATTTTGGACAATTCTCCTACACTGCCTGCTGATTTAGGACAATTCTCCTGCACTACCTGCTGATTTAGGAAAATTCTCCTACACTACCTGCTGATTTAGGACAATTCTCCTGCACTACCTGCTGATTTAGGACAATTCTCCTGCACTACCTGCTGATTTAGGACAATTCTCCTACACTACCTGCTGATTTAGGACAATTCTCCTACACCACCTGCTGATTTAGGACAATTGTCCTACACTACCTGCTGATTTAGGACAATTCTCCTACACTACCTGCTGATTTAGGACAATTCTCCTACACTACCTGCTGATTTAGAACAATTCTCCTACACTACTTCCTGATTTAGGACAATTCTTCTACACTACCTGCTGATTTAGGACAATTCTTCTACACTACCTGCTGATTTAGGACAATTTTTCTACACTACCTGCTGATTTAGGACAATTCTCCTACACTACCTGCTGATTTAGGACAGTTCTCCTACACTACCTGCTGATTTAGGACATTTATCCTACACTACCTGCTGATTTAGGACAATTCTCCTAAATTGTATAGAAAAATTAACAAGCAGAACACATTTCTCAGTCCATCCTAAATACTGACCTGGATATGACCTGGATATGGCCCTCCAGGACTGGAGTTGAACCTCCCTGCTTAAAGGGTCCAAACCATCTATAAAAAAAAAAGTTGATAAAGATAAGACCACTGTGCAATTCTCAGACACCTGCGGAAGTGCCTGCTATTATTAATAAAAAATTATAAAAAGCTATTTAATTTTAGGCTGTGCTCAAAGGAAGCCCTAATTCTATAATGGGAGATGTATGTTTAATAATAGTTATTTATAGAGCTGATAGTGAAAATGTACAGCCATCTGTTCCCATTCCTGAAATAATGTTACAAACAAAGTCAGGAATGGGTTCATGGTTTATTAAAAAGTTATATAAAATGTCAAAACTTATATTAAATCTAACAGGCTTAGGGCCCGTTCAGACTGGACGCGTTTCTAGCCGCGTTTTGGAAACGCGTGCAGGAGGCCGACACGCACGACATCAGACAGTGCATAGAGTGCACTGTCTGATGTTCACACTGCATGCGTTCCGGACCAGTGCGGTCCGGGAACGCATGCTGCACGCAGATTTTGCAAAAACGCGCGGCTGTCCCATTCACTTTTCAGTGATGGGATCAGCCACGCAACGCATACAAACTCGGATGGCGTGCTTTCGCATGCGTGGCCGTCCGCGTTTTGTAATGTGAACCAGCCCTTAAAGTACCAAAACACATTTTATTTTGATCAAAAACATTTGACCACAAGCACAGCTAACATTCACTCACCCTAATCCTTCCATATGCGTATCAATGTTTTTCCCTGTCAGTTTAATCATGTTGATGAGGCATGATGGATTTCCAGCAGATTTGAACAAAACGTCTGACGGTTAATCTAAAGTTGGTCCGATAGGGGGGAGGAGCATCAGTTTTATCGCTGGTCAATGGATTTGTGCTGAAATCAAATTGGAAATTGCGTGCCATCTCTCTGATACTTCTTCCTTTGCAGCCAGAAGGAGGAAGTATCGATGTAATGGAATGTCACATGGAGGGCAGCGCCTAGAGGTGGCTACAAGGGTTAGTTAATCCCCCCACCACCCACCCACCGCGGTCGGCATAACTACATTTTCAAGCACCGTTTGGAATGTTTCAGGAATGCAGTCCATGTTCCCGAGCTTATCCCTAGTCCTTTCTATCATCATTATATTTCTTATATTCAAATGTTGATATGGAGGAAGAGTATCAATTTAAAGTGTACCAGAGATGTAAAAAAAAATTTTGATACTTACCCGGGGCTTCCTTCAGCCCCATAAGCACCGTCCTCCTGCGTGCCTCCGCTCAGCCTCAATCAGCCTTGGTAACTGGCTAAGCCGCATCAGTCATGGTCCTCTGTGCATGCGCGGAAGACCCTGACTGACGCAACTTGATTGCATCTGAACAGAGGCACGTGGGAGGACGTAGTGTAGTGGAGGCGACTTGACACCCTGTAGAAAAAGGCGCAGGAGCCCAAAATTGGAGCCCAATAGTGTGGTATGTTAAGGGTAAATGTGAAAATAAGTAGATAAGACTCTACTCACAAAGGAGGGTTGCAGGGGGACAACCGACCACAGGAAGCAGGTGGAGACCATAAACCCGACTCCACTCGGGGTGGCCCTGGATGTACCTGGATGTGGTCGCTGTCCTGGAAAGAAGGCGACAGATGTCCACCGTGGTGGAAACCACGTGTGTTCTGTCACCACCCCTCAAACAGGATATGTACAGGGGTGTACCAAGCAGGGCTGTGGAGTTGGAGTCAAAGTCGAGGAGTCGGGGCAATTTTGGGCACCCGGAGTTGGAGTCTGAGTCGTGGTTTCATAAACTCGGGAGTCGTAGTCGGGTGATTTTTGTACAAAATCCACAGCCCTGTTAAATATTAGACTAAGGAGTCGGAGTCGAGGAGTCAGAGTCGGGGCCATTTTGGTTACCCGGAGTCGGAGTTGGAGTCGGAGTCGTGGTTTCATAAACTGAGGGGTCGGGGTTGGAGTCTGAAGATTTTTGTATGGACTCCACAGCCCTGGTACCAAGCACAATTAGGGGAAAGAGGCGCCCTGGTTGATGAAAGCTTTTAAAAGCTGTTTAAAATCGAGAAGGGAAACGAGGTAGCTTACCTCAATGACGAAATCCTTGTATTTAACAAAAGATTTTATTAAGCACAAGCAAATAATTTAATAAAATATTTTGCTTAATACAAGGATTTCGTCATTGAGGTAAGCTACCTTGTTTCCCTTCTCGATTTTAAACTGTTTTTAGAAGGTTTTATTCAACTAGGGCGCATCTTTCTCCTAATTACGCAGGACGACGTCAGGGGACTCAGCCGTGCTTATGGGGCTGGAAGAAGCCCCGGGTAAGTATAAAATCTTTCCTTTTTTTTAACGTATCTGGTTTACTTTTAAGGCTGCTTTCCCATTAGGACGTTGCGTTTTAGGGGACGTTATAGGTCGCATAACGGGCCCCTAACGCAACGCCTGGTGGTGTTGGTGGAGGACGCTACTAAAAGCTGCGTTATGCAGCTCTTGGTGCACCTTTTTCTGTGCTATGGATACGGAGACCACGTGGTCCCGCCAGCCAATCGCCGCACAGAGCGGCGCTACAGGAAGTAAACACTGCACGTCACACCGTGCAGTGAATATTAATAAGCCATGTGGCTGGCCACGGAGGAGGGGAGACCAACATTACTGAGCATGTGCAAACAGTCTAAAGCGGCTTAGCCCAGTATAACGTACAGCATGCAGCACTTTAACTTGACGTGCAGCGTTACAATGTAAAGCAACGTGGGCACTGTGAACAGCCATTGATTTTTCATTGCTGTGCGGTGGGCTGCGTTACAGGCTGCTCTAACGTGCGCCTGTAACGTCCCACTGTGAAAGCAGCCTAAAAGGATGGGAATAAAGTCTAGAGTCAAACACAAAAGGTAGCTATAATATCAGATAAGTAGATTGCAACAGAACAGGGAAGTTTTTCTCAGCACACTTTATCATTCATTATTATTTAGTACTTATACAGCGCCGACATCATCCACAGTGCTGTACAGAGTATACTGTCTTGTCACTTGTCTGTCCCTCAAAGGGGCTCACAATCTAATGCATGTATTGTGTAGTGTTTGCATTGTAGTCTTTGGCCAATTTAGGGGAAAGCCAATTAACTTATCTGTATGTTTACAATGTTGGAGGAAACAAGAGTGCCTGAGGGAAACCCATGCAGACCAGACATGGGGAGAACATACAAACTTCATGCAAAGAGTGACCAGGCTTGAAATTTGAGCTAACCACTACATGTGCAGAAAGTAGGAGCAAAAGTGGGCCAAATATCCAGTACAAGGATTCTGAGTGGATTCTTTGAGCGTTTGCTCCACTTTTCCTTGTACTGTTCTTAAAGGACAACTGAGGTGACATGATGAGATAGACATGAGTATGTACAGTGCCAAGCACACAAGTAATTGGGCTGTGTTCCTTTTTTTTTCTTTCTCTGCATGAAAGAGTTAAACATAGGTATTATCAACCTCTAACCCCATTTAGATGTTCTGTTTGAATTAAGGCATCTTAAAGGGGAACTGAAGAGAGAGGTATATGGAGGCTGTCATGTTTATTTCCTTTTAATGAATACCAGTTGCCTGGCAGCCCTGCTGGCCTATTTCTCTGCAGTAGTATCTGATTAAAACCAGAAACAAGCATGCAACTAGTCTTGTCAGATCAGACTTATAAGTCTGAACCACTGAAACACCTGATCTGCTGCATGCTTGTTCAGGGGCTATGGCTAATAGTATTAGAGGCAGAGGATCAGCAGGGCTGCCAGGCAACTGGTATTGTCTAAAAGGAAATGAACATGACAGCCTCCATATACCTCTCTCTTCAGTTCCCCTTTAATGACATGTATTTATGCTTGAAAAAAATGTCTGTTTTCCCTTTTGATGTTGCATGTATATAAGCTGTCTGTACCACCAGCTTGCAAACTAACAGGAAGCCCGACGAAGGCTGCAAGGCCGAAAGCTTGCTTATTTGTATTCATTTTTAGTTAGCCAATAAATGGTATCATCCTGATTTAAAACTTCTTGCTTTTACTGATGGCTAACACGGTACAATACCCTACTGCTACTACTAAACATTAGGTATGCAAGTGAGAATTTCTGTCCGGGTTGGACTGGGTCAGGCTATAGCATAATCTTCACTGATTACTAATTACAGCCATAAAACACTTTGCTGTCAGTAAATGGCTTCTGAGGGCAGGAAAGAGAAAAAAGCACCAATAATTCATAGATTTGAGCTCTGGCATACTTCAATGAAGGTGTCATTGAGCAGAGACAATGAAACAGTAAAAACTTAAAAACTAGATTTAAATATAAAAAAAACAAACAAGAAACAAGGGGATATCTAAAATACTCATTTTTAGGAGAAGGAGAATAGATACAATTGTTTTTCTCATCTGTTTATTTTCACCTCGGATGCCCTTTAATAAATGTAATTTTAATGAATTTTAAGGGCAGAATCTCTAATTGTTACGTTAAGAAAGGATGTACACCGCCAGGTTTAATTGCATGAAGGAGCTGTTCTATTCACTCAATGATTCAACATCGATACAGAGGTCACACCATCCAGCTGTCCAATACAGAGCTCAGGATGACGTTATACAATCCACATCACCATTCAGGTGAGAGTAACAATGAGTGGGTGTCGGAGACTAGTGGCCGTTTCATGGGTAGCACGCTTGATCATGTGGAGGCCAGAGAATCTCTAATTGTAGCCATGAGGGTAACAGATATACTTTTACTGCCTCCTCCACATCTTAAAGCTAATGGGAATCCATATTTAAATTAAAGTCAGATACTCACCTAAGGAGGGGGGGGGTTCTGGGTCCTAATGAGCCTTCCTTCTCCTTTCCCAGTGCCCTCAATGCTGCGTTTGCTCCCCCCCTCAAATCCTCCGCCGTGGGGACTTCGGGAGCTGAGTCCTCCAGAAGACAGGCGGCTCCACACTGCGTATGTGTGAGTGCGTCATAGAGGGCGCATGCGTGTGCGCAGTGTAGAGCGGCCCGTCTTCGGGAGCACTCGGGCTCCCGAAGCATTTCCGAAGCCTCCCTTCGGCGGGGAAAAAGCGGTCTTTGACTGAAACGGTCAAATACCGCTACAGGGGAGTCAGCACAACAATGGGGACCAGGAGAAGAGAGGTAATGCTCTATGGGACCCAGAGCCTCCCTCTGCTTAGGTAAGTATCTGACTTTTTTTTTTATTTAAATATGGGTTCCCATTCACTTTAAGGCTTCTTGCACACCAAGACGTTGTGTTAGGTGCCACGTTAAGGTCGCATAACGAGCACCTAACACAACGTATGGTGCTGCAAAAGCCGACGGTAGAGTGAGCCGCGTTCGGCGGCTCGATTCCTATAATGTCTCCCAGAGTGGCGCTGATTGGCCAGCGGGACCACGTGATGCGGAGCGAGACACTCCGCATCACGTGGTCCCGCCGGCCAATCAGCTGCCGCCAGTGCAGTGAATATTAAGTAGCCATGTGCGCGGCTACTGTAGCTGGCTCTCCCCGCCTCCTCTCCGCCCCCCACTGCGCATGTGCAAACAGTCTAACGCGGCTATAGCCGCTCCAACGCCGTAGCATGCTGCACTTTGCACCGAACGTGCAGCATTACATGTAACGCAACGTGGGCTGTGTGAACAGCCCACTTGTGTTACATTGCTGTGCGTTGGGGGAGCGTTACAGGCGCACTAACGTGCGCCTGTAACGTTGTGATGATCGCTGCTGCAGCAGCTGTTGCTGGAAGTAGTAGTGCTGCAGCTCAGGCAGTTCTGATCTATTTCCATGCAAGCTGCATAGCTTTGTCTGTCTTTCCCTGCTGTCAGCTTGTGACTGATTATCATTCACCTGTGTGGGAATCTGCATGTCTGCTCCCATTGGATGACCTCAGTATAAAGATATGCTTCCTGCAGGGTTTCCTTGGGTTTTCATAGCTTCAGCTTAAGCCTGTCTTGCTGTCGCTTTAGCCCCCGATCGTGTTTCTTGTTATAAAGATACTTTGCTGGTCTTTGCATCATATATTGGTTCATTGCCAATATATATGCATACCAGCACGTTTATTATTTTCCTTGTATTTGTGTTACGTTGATACATCAGTGTCGCTGATGTATACGTACACGAACTGTTTATATCCTGTGTGCAGTTAGTCAGCTTTCCAGCACGTTTTGGTAGGTTGCGCGTACCGTGACCACCCGTGCTGAGGTAGTTACCCTGCTCCTGGTTCTGTTTGTGGATTGCGTTCATCTCTGCGAAGAGATAACGAATCCTTCTGAATCCTGTTCTGTTACTGTTTGTGGATTGCGTTCATCTCTGCGAAGAGATAACGAATCCTTCTGAATCCTGTTCTGTTACAGTTTGTGGATTGCGTTCATCTCTGCGAAGAGATAGCGAATCCTTCTGAGTCCTGTTCCCTGTATTACTCTAGTCCTAGTCAGCGTTCCTGCTTATGTCATATATCGGTTCATTGCCGATATATACATATGTTAGTCAGACGTTACAAATAGTTTCATTGATAGCTGTAATTGTAATACGCTAGGAAAACATACTTATTGTATATTTATCTGTGTTACGTTCATCTATCTTGATCCTGCTGTTTTCTGACTGTCCTGTCCTGTCTTTGTGAGGCACGCCATCGCCGCAGCGCATTGGCTGCCTCATTCCAGTCTGTCTGGTTTTGGACGCTTGCTGTCGCTAAGTAGCCGCTAGCTAGCAAGCGTTCATTCTGTCTACCTGTCCTGATCTCCTCAGTTCTGGTTTATGTGCTCAGCGCTACTTTGCGCTGAGACGTTATAACGAAAGCATTGTTTGTGGCTGTCAGATCTGCACCGGCTCTGTGCGCCACAATCTCCTATTGGAGTCTGTCCTTCCCTCCACTATACTAGGGATAGCCTGTTTCCTGGTGCTAGTGTGTGTACCTCCTCCACGCCAGCTCATGCGTTGCATGCTGACTGTGGAGAATACACCACCAAGCCTCACATTATGAAAACCCCATTACTAATCCCTATTGTGGGGGGAATTTCCAGAAATTATGACACTGTTTGTCAGGGGTCCTGCTCCTTTAAAAAATTTGAAAAGCTTGGTCCTGAAGTTACAGACAAATTTATATCAGAATTGGTTAAAGTTCTGGTCAATCCCGACTTTCGGGCTTCTGCAATTTCTACCTGGTCTGATTGGATCGTTTGTGCTCTTTTTAAGGGCAAACTTTTTGATTGGGCAATCGATGTCTTAGATCACACTCAGTTTAGACAAAGTCCTTTGCAATTTATAGCTTTTGTAATTCACAATTGGTTGCGCATAGATCCATTTCCTTTTCCTCTTAATGAACTCCTGGCAGCAGGCCAATCAGCTGCTCCTTCAATTGCTTGCAAGAATGAGCAGCAAGCAGAAAGTGTTACTGATAATTTTCCTGCAGCTTTGAATAAATCAAAAACAGCAAGGTCAAAGGCAAAACGCAAACGTTCTAAGAAACGTGTCCAATCTGCAGAGTCGTTATCCTTAGCGACTGAGACCTATAATGAGATTCTGCCATTAACAGATAATGAAATGCAATTGTCTTTCAGGGGAGTTAAATGGACTTATGAAACTACTAATGAACTTTCATCACTGGCTAGGGAAAATAAAGATTTTTGTTTAAAAGAATTATCTGAGTATGATTATGAGGAGATATTACAGAGTATTGAACAAATCAACTTATTTGTGAAGCAAGGAAAGTTTGCATACACTACAGTAAGGGCTCGTTTCCACTATCGCGAATCTGCATGCGTCCAACGCATGCAGATCCGCACATGTAATACAAGTGGATGGGCCTGTTTCCACTGTAGCGTTGTTGAGGTGCGTTTTTTTCAGCGTGAAAAAAACGCACAAAAGAGCCAACGATTTCGCCTGCGTCGGGAATCCGTGCGAATCGCCGCTAATGTATTTAATAGTAAAAACGCATGCGTTTGTTACATGCGTTTTTACCCGCGATTTCGCACCTTTTTCAATTTTATTTAGCCCTGGCAGTGTCATGGTTAATTTCGCATGGCACCCTGCCATGCGAAATCGCATGCGAAATCGCGGGTAAAAACGCATGTGGAAACGCATCCGCATGCGTTTTTACAAGCGTCGGAATGCGGCCGAAATCGCGTCGCAACAGTGGAAACAAGCCCTAAAACACTTGCTACAGGTATTAGAGATTCTTAAGAATAAGGAATCTGCCAATCACCTGCTAATTAACCCAATATATGTCCCTGCCACAATCATATCTGCAAACTGTGATCTGCCTGTTAAGTATGCTTGGAATCCTCCATTTGAGAAAGGAGAGATGGAAGCTCTGGTCAATGAATGGAAGAATGATTCAAGTTCATTTTGTCAATTTTACAGTGCAAAAAGTGAATTAGTATTGAATGCATGCATTAAGTCTGCCTATAACCTAATAAAAACTGGTGTGTGTGGGTATGACTTTGTGGTTCCATTGATCGATGTGTGGAAAATGATTTTGGATGATTTTTATGCGATTCAATCAGTTGATACCAGGGAAGACACACTGTCAATTGGAGACTGTCCCACTTCTCCAGTTACTGAGTCCCTGCCATGTCTTGTGAATGTTCCTGTAACTCCACCCTGTACCATGGATAACTCAGTGTTACTTCCCAGTAAAACAGAAGCCACTGATACTTTCTTAACTTTGCCCTGCACAAATTTCTCAGCAGAGAATCCAGAGGTCCTGCTGACTTCTAAGTCCAGCCTAGCCAGTACTCATGAGTCTTTGTTCAGTGAAACAGACACCAGAAAAATCTTGCCTGTCTCTGCAAACACTTCTGCAGAAATTACCTGTGTTAATAAAGTTCAACTCCTGTCTGATCCAGCAGATGCCAATAGATGCACTACATCAGTTTCCGAGTCCCAGCAATCCTGTCCAGAAATCTCAGAACCCCAGCATCTGAATTTTCCAATTTTACAATTGAATGGTGATTCAGATGCGCAAACATTGTGTCTTGATCTTCCTGTTTCTACACCTCGCTCTAGTTTCGTGAATAGCTCAGAGCATCTGCTCTGTGAACCTGAAATCGCAGAATTATTACCTTGTTCAGAAAATGTTCCAATAAATTTGCCCTGTACCATGAATTGTGCAGTAGATCTCTCCAATGAAACTCAGGTCACAGAATCATTATGCTGTCCAGCAGGTGCTTCCATGGTTTTGCCCTGCAATATGGACTGTTCAGTGATCCTGTCCAGTGAAGCTGTGGTCGCAGAGTCTTATGCTTCACCCAGTACTTTGGATATTTCAAACCCTCTAGCAGAAGGGTCTGAGGCACTGCTTACCTCAGTTGGTGTTGCAGTAATATTCACTTGTCTAGCAGCTGTTTTGGAATTACAGTCTGCTCTAATAAAACTTGGTGAATTTCTGCCCAGCAAAGCAGAAGCCATTGAAATATTGTCCTCGTCAGCAATTGTGTTAGATACCTTGCCCTGTACACAGTCTGATTTAACCAATGTTGAGTCCCTCTCCAGTGTTGTAACAGCCGAGGAACTCCAGCCCTGTCCTCTGAATGTTTCAGAAGTCTTGCCCTGTAACATGGATAATTCTGATTCTCTGGTCAAAATAATAGAAATCTCAGAATTTCAGTCCGGTCTGATGAGTGTTCCTGAAACCCAGCCCTGTATCCTGAAAGATTCTGGTTCTCTGGCCGCTGTGGCAGAGGTTCCAGAGTCCCCTTCCTGTCCAGGGAATTCCTCAGTTTTGCCTAGTCCAGTGGGGGCTGCTGCAATACTGACTTGTTCTGCAGCGCCTCATGAGCTCCAATCCAGTGTATTAAATGAGTCTCTGTCCAGTCCAGAGGTAGTTGTGGAGTCCCTATCTGGTTCAGTGCACACATCAGAAGATTTGTCCTGTCTTGTTAGTGCCCCTGAATCTGATTTGTTACTGACTTTGCTGGAATCAGCGACATCTAAGTCTGATCCAGCATTCTTGTGTAAAAGTCCAGTAGTTGCGAAGTTTAGTCATGATTTTTTTTTGGCCAGTCCTGGTTTTGGTCCTGTCTTGGCTGACCCTGAGGCTCACAGTTCCTTGACATGCCCAGAGGTTTCTCTTGTGCCGGTGTGCCCAGATGTTCTTTGTGTGCCAGAATGCCCAAGTGTGTCTAAGGTGTTAGCGTGCTCTGATGCTTCCTTAGTGGGAACACGTTCTGATGTTGCCAGTCTGCCTGCATGCCCAGAGATGGTTCTGGTCCCTGAAAGCCCTGATATTGATGTTTGTCCTTGTGGCCCTGACTCAGGAATTGCCCTAGGTTCCATAGGGGTTCTTGATAGTTCTCCATGTGAGCCTAAGGGGCATTCTGACCTATGGGGATCTCTTTGGAGCTTCAAGGTGTTCTGGGAGGTCTCTGAGAAAACTTGTCCTGGTGCCTTGGACTGGTTCAACAGTGGGTTTTGTGTTGGTAAAGACAGTACCGGTGGGCATTGCAAAGGCTTTGGCGTTTCTGAACGGTTCCTGGAAGGCGGTGGGTATCGCTCAGGGAATTTCGGAGGGCTTTCTTCTGGAAATCATGGTTCTGATGGGTGTCACATTGGGGCTTGTAGTACTGATGGGCATGGTTCTGTAGGTTCTGGTTCTGATGGGTCCAGTCTTGTGGGGACTGATTCTGGAATTCAGTCTTGCCGGGCTGTCCCGGTCATCATGAATTATCAGTCGGACTGTTTTGTTGGGAATTTCAGTTTTGAAAAGCGTCTGGAATCCGCTTTTAAGGGCGGGGGTACTGTGATGATCGCTGCTGCAGCAGCTGTTGCTGGAAGTAGTAGTGCTGCAGCTCAGGCAGTTCTGATCTATTTCCATGCAAGCTGCATAGCTTTGTCTGTCTTTCCCTGCTGTCAGCTTGTGACTGATTATCATTCACCTGTGTGGGAATCTGCATGTCTGCTCCCATTGGATGACCTCAGTATAAAGATCTGCTTCCTGCAGGGTTTCCTTGGGTTTTCATAGCTTCAGCTTAAGCCTGTCTTGCTGTCGCTTTAGCCCCCGATCGTGTTTCTTGTTATAAAGATACTTTGCTGGTCTTTGCATCATATATTGGTTCATTGCCAATATATATGCATACCAGCACGTTTATTATTTTCCTTGTATTTGTGTTACGTTGATACATCAGTGTCGCTGATGTATACGTACACGAACTGTTTATATCCTGTGTGCAGTTAGTCAGCTTTCCAGCACGTTTTGGTAGGTTGCGCGTACCGTGACCACCCGTGCTGAGGTAGTTACCCTGGTTCTGTTTGTGGATTGCGTTCATCTCTGCGAAGAGATAACGAATCCTTCTGAATCCTGTTCTGTTACTGTTTGTGGATTGCGTTCATCTCTGCGAAGAGATAACGAATCCTTCTGAATCCTGTTCTGTTACAGTTTGTGGATTGCGTTCATCTCTGCGAAGAGATAGCGAATCCTTCTGAGTCCTGTTCCCTGTATTACTCTAGTCCTAGTCAGCGTTCCTGCTTATGTCATATATCGGTTCATTGCCGATATATACATATGTTAGTCAGACGTTACAAATAGTTTCATTGATAGCTGTAATTGTAATACGCTAGGAAAACATACTTATTGTATATTTATCTGTGTTACGTTCATCTATCTTGATCCTGCTGTTTTCTGACTGTCCTGTCCTGTCTTTGTGAGGCACGCCATCGCCGCAGCGCATTGGCTGCCTCATTCCAGTCTGTCTGGTTTTGGACGCTTGCTGTCGCTAAGTAGCCGCTAGCTAGCAAGCGTTCATTCTGTCTACCTGTCCTGATCTCCTCAGTTCTGGTTTATGCGCTCAGCGCTACTTTGCGCTGAGACGTTATAACGAAAGCATTGTTTGTGGCTGTCAGATCTGCACCGGCTCTGTGTGCCACAATCTCCTATTGGAGTCAGTCCTTCCCTCCACTATACTAGGGATAGCCTGTTTCCTGGTGCTAGTGTGTGTACCTCCTCCACGCCAGCTCATGCGTTGCATGCTGACTGTGGAGAATACACCACCAAGCCTCACAAACGTCTTGGTGTGTAAGCAGCCTAAAGGGACCCTGAGCTGTTCTTAAAATCAAAATCAGGACTTACCTGGGGCTAACACCAGCCCCCATAGCCCGTGAGGTCCCCTAGCCAGCTCGGGGTCCTTTTTAGCAGCAGGGCCCACCCCCAAGTGGTTTTGTCTCTGGCCCTTACTCAATTCACTTGGGCGTGGGCCCAGCACATTTCACTTTTTCCTACGCTTTCTCCAGGAGATAATTTTTCATATTCTTTTTAAAGTAACTTTTCAGCACTTTGCAAGTGCAATTTAAAATGTACAAAAAAGTAAGTGGGAAAAGTACTATCAAAATTTAGAAGTAATTTCTTGCTTGCTGGTTGCTTAAAAAGCAAAGATGTGAAAAAATCACCTAGGAGAAAACGTAAAAGTTCCCGATTAACTTTTTCTCCATTTTTTTACTAGGTGATATTTTTACACCTTAGGGCTCTTTTCTATCTGCACGATTTTAACCACGTTTTTAGAAGCGCATCACAATACTCGATCATGGGGACATCAGTTGTTTCCATACATGTGTTGTGATTTACTGCAGAATGGCAACTCATGGTTGCGTGCATTTGGGCGTGTTAGCGCTGCAATCCCATTCATCATAAAGCTATTTACACACCAAGACGTTGCGTTTTAGGGGACGTTATGGTCGCATAACGTGCCCCTAACGCAACGCCTGGTGGGGCGGGAGAGGACGGTAGAGTGAGCCGCGTTAGGCGGCTCTATCCGCATAAGGTCTCCCAGGGTGGCGCTGATTGGCCGGCGGGACCACGTGATGCGGAGCGAGACACTCCGCATCACGTGGTCCCGCCGGCCAGTCAGCGGCCGCCAGTGCAGTGCATATTAAGTATCCATGTGCGCGGCTACTGTAGCTGGCTCTCCCCGCCTCCTCTCCGCCCCCCACTGCGCATGTGCAAACAGTCTAACAGGGCTAAAGCCGCTAGAACCCACAGCATGCTGCACTTTCACTATAACGTGCAGCGTTACATATAACGCAACGTGGGCACTGTGAACAGCCCACTTGTGTTACATTGCTGTGCGTTGGGGGAGTGTTACAGGCTGCACTAACGCGCACCTCTAATGTCCCACTGTGAAAGCAGCCTTAATGAACTAGTGACCTTAGCCCATTTAAAAATGGGCTAGGTCTGTCACTGCTGATCCATGGCGCGCATGTGCGCGAATGCCCGCCGCGCGTACACGCTCCTCCTGGCCCCTGCAAGCAACAGATGGTGTTGCCAACAACAGGGGGGAATTAAGTAAAATTGATAGTTTATAACAAAATGGCCACCTGTAAGCCATATTGCACACTTCCTTTATAGAATACGTTTATCCTTAGAAATAACAGGTTCTCTTGTACTCAGTTTCACACAGGCTTATGACATAGGAATGTGCAGCTGTGGTATTTTGTGTTGGTATCTTGTAGATAAGAGACAACCGTTTCCCACAAGCTATAACCTTGATCTACACAGATCTATTGTCCACTAAACTGTCCATGAGCCAATTAAATCTTTAACAAGCTTACCTACTTAGATATTCATAAATATTTATGTATTCATATATGCATTTTGTATTATCCAATAAGTTAGCTAGCTCTTATGTTAGGAACCCAATCGGCGCTTTAAATGGGCGGAATAATTATAATCTGTAATTCATTTCAAAGTGTATATCTGTCTGTTCCCTGAACAGACATCACTATTCTGTGTCTCCTGTGCAGTAAATAACCTTCTACTATACTTCCAAGAGACTGATCTGTGATATTTCACAACGCCGCGTCTCCTCGGTGTCTATGCGTCCCTCCTTGCACATGCGCACAACAAAAAAGACACACAGGGACATGGGACGCAGAGACACGTGTCTTATTAGGTAGGATGGGATCTGCAAGCAGATTTGGGAGAATCGTCCTGCAACACAGTGTCATGTGTTACCACGGCCACCTGCATTGCACGCAAAAAAAAAAAAAATGGACATGAGGCCTTATCAGTAAAATGGCTTTTAAGGCTCCAGCAAGCAAGATAATAAATTTGGTAGTACTTTTTTCCTTACTTTTTGGTGCTTTTTGCAATTACAGAGTACTAAAAAGTTTTTTCAAACAGAAGATGAAAAATTTTCTCCTAGGAGGAAACTTGTGAATTTTTTCCTTTGTAGGAAACTTGCCCGTATGTAATTGACTTTTTCTCTTGAGTTTTCTCCTAGGTGATAGCTTCTCAACTTAAAATGCACTTAAAACCACCAGTAACAAAAAAAAAAAAAAAATACTCAAAATCTTTTTGATAGTAGTTTTTTTTATCTACTTTTTGGTACTTTTTCAATTCTGAAATGCTGAAACATTTTTTGAAGAGAAGATGAACCCCCCCAGGTTTTCACCTTGGAGATTATTTTAAAAAGATAAAAAATGACAAGTGGGCAGGAGATGCACTCAGTTGTCCTGCTGCCATGAGACCAACATGAGAAACATAAGGAGGTGGCTTATGATTCAGCTCTTTGCTGCCCACCCATGTAGCGAATGATCAGCTTTGGATAAAGTCGGCCTTTAATTAGGAACAATGCCAACTCTTCTGGTTTGCTGACGTTTAGCGAGGCTATTTTTCATTGCAGTATTTTTATTCCAATTACCGCTGTTCCCCCGTTGGACGGTAATTTGAGGAACAGGCAGTGTCTGCCAGATAGGATTGCACACTGCGGAGGTTTTTATATCAGACTGCTCTGCGCTTTTATCTCTTCTGCTGAGATGGATGAGAACTCTTCTGTAGAGCTGATACTTTCCAAGGAGCCTATTTGGCTGAACTGGATGTCCCGGTAGTTTGGACTTTACAATGGCTTTGTGTCAGCACTAAATGTACTCTTCACTGACCTGGATTTCAAGCTGGAATTAACCCTTTGGAACCCCCCAAAAAAGCTTATATTACCTGCATGGCCAAATTTTTCTTTCCGCTGTGCCCTCCCCAGCCTGGCAGGCTCAGCAAGGTATGTGGCGGCAGGGAGCTCCCATACATACCTGTCCGGACGGCTGGATTGGCTGCTTCTTCCTCCACCGCAGCGACAACGTACTCCTGACATGTCTTCTTGTTTCTGATCACATGATATGAGGTGATCGGGATCCAGAAGACCGTGTCAGTTACAGTGCCACCCGGTGGTGAGTGACTTTTTTCGCCGATCTTCCACCATCTGGTGGCGCTGTAGTGCTGACACGGTCTCCAGGATCCCAATCACGTCATATCATGTGATCGGAACAGAAAGAAGACCTGTTGGGGTTACATCCCTGCCGCAGTGGAGGAAGAAGTCAATCCAGCCATCTGGACAGGTATGTAAAAGAGAGCTTCCTGCAGCCCACTCTACCCTGCTGCCACATACTCTGCCCTGTTACAGCGCTACCTCTCTTCCACCACTGGGTGGCGTTGTAGTGCTGACAGTCTACTGGATCCAGATTACATGTAATATCGTGTGATCCGAGCCCAGAAGACCTGCTGGAAGTTCAGAGCCGCCGGTGGAGGAAGAAAAGAAGACCTTTCCTTTGAAGCTGCTAAGGGGTTAAAATATCTACACTGTATTTTGAGAGAATAGAGGGAACAGTAGTATCTTGTCTTGACGTTCTTCGCTCAAAAATTCTCTCTTAATCCACAGTGTAACTATATTTATGTAAATATTCTTTTGTGATCAGTTAGGTTCAGAAACCGATTATTATTGCATCATTGCCACTAACCGCTCCCACGGCACTTTCTAGAGTACATAGTCATGTCACTGACTGTCCTTATATCTGTTGAACCTCATATTACATAGAGATGGTAAATTTGGACAATCATTGACCACTTCATATTGAAAGTGTGTACCAGTCTTCCTTTATGTGCCTTTTCTGCAAATACAGAGCAGACTTAAACCTGGTACACACTTTCAAATATGATTGGCCAATCTCTGACTAATTTTACCACCTCCATGTAGTTACAAATGACAAATCAGCCGTGGATGACTGAAAAAGCGGCGATAAACAACGGTTATCTGTCACTTTAGCCGATCTGCCTGGCGGATCGTTTCGGCCCATAATGGTTCATAATCAAGAGTGTGTACAGGAATTGGAAGATTGAAGCATCCGGGAAGTGCGAATGCGCAGAGAGAAAAAGTCCAGTTTCCAGCTGCGGGCGCACATTGTCTGACAATTGGCAGTTTACGGCATTTTGTGGGCATGCTCCGTCGCTAACAACTTGGTCTACCTTTATTCATCATTCACTTTGAATGACTTCACTGAACGTTCTGCTCACCATCTCCTCTCTGTGCCTTACCTCACGCTATGGCTTTGTTGGTCACTCCCGCTACAGTTGTGCCCAACATGTTTCGTCCAGTGATGCCCCTGTTGGTCACTCCCAATACTGGTCAGCCCAACATGTTTCGTCCAGTGATGTTGGTCCTTCCTGATACAGGTCCGCCCTACTTCTTTCATCCAGTGATTGCCCTATTGGTGACTCCCAATACAGGTCATCCCTATATGTTTCGTCCAGTGATGCCCCTGTTGATCCCTACCGATACAGGTCCGCCCTACATATTTCATCCAGTGATGCCCCTGTTGGTCACTCCCGATACAGTTGTACCCAACATGTTTTGTCCAGTGACACCCCTATTGGTCATTCCCAATACTGGTCAGCTCAACATGTTTCATCCAGTGATGCCCCTGTTGCTCACTTACTATACAGGTCTGCTCTCTGCCCTACATGTTTCGTCCAGTGATGCCCCTGTTGCTCACTTATGATACAGGTCTGCCCTGCATGTTTCATCCAGTGATGCCCCTGTTGCTCACTTATTATACAGGTCTGCCCTACATGTTTCATCCAGTGATGCCCCTGTTGCTCACTTATTATACAGGTCTGCCCTACATGTTTCATCCAGTGATGCCCCTGTTGCTCACTTACTATACAGGTCTGCTCTCTGCCCTACATGTTTCGTCCAGTAATGCCCCTGTTGCTCACTTATGATACAGGTCTGCCCTGCATGTTTCGTCCAGCAATGCCAATGTTGGTTAGCCCCGTAGAGGTCTGCCCTACATGTTTAATCCAGTGATACCCCTATTGGTCACTCCCAATACAGGTCAGCCCAACATGTTTAGTCGTGTGATGTTGGTCCTTCCTAATACAGGTCCGCCCTACGTGTTTAATCCAGTGATTGCCCTATTGGTCACTCCCAATACAGGTCAGCCCTACATGTTTCGTCCAGTGTTGCCCCTGTTCGTCCCTACCGATACAGGTCTGCCCTACATGTTTCATCCAGTGACACCCCTATTGGTCACTCCCAATACAGGTCAGCCCAACATGTTTGGTCCAGTAACACCCCTGTTGGTCACTCCCGATGCAGGTCCGCCCTACATGTTTCGTCCAGTGACGCCCTGTTGGTCACTTCCGATATAGATCTGACCTACATGTTTCATCCTGTGATGCCCCTGTTGGTCAGCCCCAATACAGGTTTGCCCTACATGTTTCGTCCAGTGATGCCCCTGTTGGTCACTCACTCCTAATACAGATCCACCCTACATGTTTCGTTCGGTGACTCATCAGAGCCTAGGGTTGTTGTGTAGTGAGAAGAATGTGCAGTATGCAGAGGAAGTCCATTCAGGCTGGTGGTGATCCAGCTCCACACAGAATAGGGTTCATGGTGGGAGTGAGAAAAGCTGCTCTGTAGTGTAACGATTTACAGCGTGTAATATGACGAGGGAGAAAAATCCTGACAGACAGATGTTCACCATATTAATTATTAATAGGATTACATTCCAATTTATGTGTTAACAGCCTGTCAGGAATTCTAGAGCACCGCTAACGTAACAAATGGAAGAGGAACATTCGGTACATTCTGCATGGTACGCTTATTCTGTCATTGGAATTTATATTATGAAGAGCTGAATGCAGTTTCAAAGAAAAGACTGTTCTGCTTTCTCTGTTTTGAAGGTTAAACGTATTTCAGCCTCCTACGTGAATTTACTCCTGTTGACACAAACGCAGCAAGGAAGAATCGTGCAAGGTTATTCTACGGGAGCAACACACCAGATCCTCAAAAAGCAGAGCATTGGCTGATTTTCATCCTCCGTCCTTATCAGCAAAACCCACCAAACTCCGCAAGGAAGAATTGGTCAAGTTTTTTTCTATGGAGCAACACTTCTAAACCCAAACGTCATGTTGAGGTTCAGATCATCAGACACCTTGATTGGCTGATTTTCAGCCTCGGTCCTTGTCAATCCGGACAAGAAATCTGATTGAATTTTCCATTTTTATCAAGATTAACCTCCCTGGTGGTATCATTACTTCCAGATTTTATTGTCTGAAAGTAGTGCAATTTTTCCACAAGCTTTTAGAACCAAAAGAATCATACCGCTAGATCAGGGGTAGGGAACCTTGGTTCTCCAGCTGTTGAACTACAAGTCCCACAATGCATTGCAGGAGTCTGACAGCCACTGTCATGATTCATAAAGGCAAATGCATGCTGGGATTTGTACTTTTATCACAGCTGGAAAGCCTAGGTTTCCTATCGCTGTGCTGGATAGATCCGCGGCAGCCCTGCACATTACTCACCGCCAATGGATCCAACTCGGGGTTACCGCTGTGAGCTGTTGATATCTGGCCCGAGCCTGACTTGGGGGTTCCCACTAAGGAGGTTAAGTTGATAAGGAGTGGCTGGTTTCTGATAAATTTTTATGAAGATCGAGTGATTTAGGATAGATTGAAAAATTCCTTGGGTCTATAAACAAGAAATCCGCAATCTCTCGCTCTCCCTTTTTATATATATACAGTGTATATATATATATATATATATATATATATATATATATATATATATATATATATATATACAGGATCTTCTCAAAAAATTTGCATATTGTGATAAAGTTCATTATTTTCTGTAATGTACTGATAAACATTAGACTTGCATATATTTTAGATTCAAATACACACAACTGAAGTAGTTCAAGCCTTTTATTGTTTTAATATTGATGATTTTGGCATACAGCTCATGAAAACCCCAAATTCCTATCTCAAAAAATTAGCATATTTTATGCGACCAATAAAAGAAAAATGTTTTTAAAACAAAAAAAGTCAACCTTCAAATAATTACAGTATGTTCAGTTATGCACTCAATACTTGGTCGGGAATCCTTCTGTAGAAATGACTGCTTCAATGCGGCGTGGCAATCAGCCTGTGGCACTGATCAGGTGTTATGGAGGCCCAGGATGCTTCGATGGCGGCCTTAAAGAGGAACTCCAGTGAAAATAATGTTGTAAAAAAAGTGCTTCATTTTTACCATAATTATGTATAAATGATTTAGTCAGTGTTTGCCCATTGTAAAATCTTTCCTCTCCCCGATTTACATTCTGACATTTATTACATGGTGACATTTTTACTGTGGGCAGGTTATGTAGCTGTTCCTAGCTGTTTTGGCTCTTAGAGACAGCTGTAAACCGCTAATTCCTGTCTGTGAACATTGTTACATTGTGGCAGTTTGCCCAGAGTACCGCGGTTCTTAGAGCTTCTTGTGGGAGGGGTTTCAGCACAAAATGAGTCATACAGCGCCCCCTGATGGTCGGTTTGTGAAAAGCATTATATTTCTCATGTAAAAGGGGGTATCAGCTACTGATTGGGATAAAGTTCAATTCTTGGTCGGAGTTTCTCTTTAAGCTCATCCAGAGTGTTGGGTCTTGCGTCTCTCAACTTTCTCTTCACAATATCCCACAGATTCTCTATGGGGTTCAGGTCAGGAGAGTTGGCAGGCCAATTGAGCACAGTAATACCATGGTCAGTAAACCATTTACCAGTGGTTTTGGCACACTGTGATCAGGTGCCAGGTCGTGCTGAAAAATGAAATCTTCATCTCCATAAAGCTTTTCAGCAGATGGACAGCCGTGCCACGGCCTCGCTGCAGGGCTGTAGAACTGAGCACACAAGTGATTCCCCCCTAACCTGCCCACCAACAGACCTCTCTGTTGGTGAGGTCTGATCGCCCCCCCCCCCCCCCCCCCAATGTTTTTTTTTTGTAAATATTTATTATTTTATTAATAAATCGTACTATTCTTTTAAAATAATTTAATCCCGTCCCTCCCTCCCTTTCTCCGCCAGCCAATCATAGTGATTGATTGTCATAGGCTACAGCCTATGACAGCGGATTGCTCCTGCCTCCCCCAGGAGGACAGCCGTGTCACACAACTGTCCCCAGTACAGCACTGCCTTAGATTGCAGCGCTGTACAGACTTATTAGACGGCGGTTTCGCTGTCTAACAGTCTCCGAGTGGCGATCGCCGATGGGAGACTGAAGGCGGAGCAGCATGGAGTGGTCCTGGGGCTGCTGGCGCATTCACGCCAGTCGAGCTGTCGGCACCCTCTCTGGCTCGATAAAATGTATTCGGCTAAAGTGTCCGATTAGGCCCTGAGCCCACTGACACAGTTGTATCCGCTTTTCAGTTGCACATCAATGTATCAGGAGCTGAAAAGCGCACAGAAGCGGATGCAACTGCGTCAGTGGGCTCAGGCCTTTACTGTGTGCAAACTCCTGAAAGCAAATTTTCCTCAAAGTGGGAAAAGTGTCCCAGATGATTGAATCAGCCAGTCATGTGACTGCTTCAGTTGTCGTCCTTCAATTCTGGCTTTTAAAACATGGAGTCTTACTAGTTACTATAGCAACACGCTTTTTCACCCGCATTAACTGAAACCAACTATTGGTTGTCAGGTTATCGTCGGGATGAAGTTAGCTTTAGGATATTTTTGGCAACGTATATATGACATATTTTTGAATAATATCAATCATAATTACAACAGGCTCTCTTTACAGGGACCTTGAAACGCAAAAGTATGTGTGTGAGAGTCTATGTTCTCCCCTCAGCCAGGATTGCATACCGTAGCTGTAATTTGCTTATGTGATGGCTGACTTTTGAGATAACTTTCTGCTGCCTACATGCTCCCAGCGAGCTAAATAGTCCAGAGCTATAGCCCAGGACACCATTGTTACACAAATGACACACAACTGTTACTGTCCTTCAAGACTGTCACCCAAGACCCATCAGCATCCATCAATGCCAGTCTAGTGGAATTACAAAATTGGATGAACACCAGCTGGTTGAGCCTGAACTCTGACAAAACAGAGGTGTTGGTGGTAGGTGGACCACACGTGATGGATAAAATCCAAAACTCTTCCCACTTTGAACTAGCAATTGGGGAAGATGTTGTGCAGTATAAAGACTGTGTGAATCCTTGGGGTGATCCTGGATGGAAAGCTAACAGACAGCACGTATTGACTTTCGTCAAGTTCTCATTCTTCCATCTGAGATATATAGCGAGAATAAAACCTCTTATCCCAGCTGAAGACCTACCTGCTCTGGTTTATGCATTTGTATCTTCTCGCCTGGACTACTGCAATGCCCTGTTCGTCGGATCCCTGGATAAGGTTCTGCGCCCCTTACAGCAAGTACAGAATGCTGCAGCCAGACTCCTAGCCAATGCCCCCCGCAGCTCACACTTCACCCCAGTACTGCAAACTCTTCACTGGTCACCAGTAAAATGGAGAATCCATTTTAAGATCTGCCTGCTGACATTTAAAGCTCTAAACCACATGGGACCCAAATACACAGTGGATCTATTGGAACTTTATGCCCCTCCACGCACCCTTCGCTCTGCCAACAAGATGAATCTGATTATTCCGAGGATCCACTTAAAAAAATGTTGTGCCCGGGCCTTTTCCTATGCAGCCCCGACTCTATGGAACTCGCTTCCACAATCAGTGCAAGAGGCTCCTTCTCTGGACAGCATTGAAGAAAGGCTAAAAACCCTCCTTTTTTCCTGAGCTTTTGAGACAGTTTAACGCAAGGTAACAGCGCTTTGAGTCTCCAGGGAGAAACACGCTATACAAATATCTAATTCCGATCCCCATACATGTATTCGAGGCTTTAGACATACATACAAGATATGGTTGACCACCACACTGTCTTGGTGCCCCAAAGCTATTTGGCCAGGCATCATCATGCTGTAGATACCTGGTATCTAAGCAAATGGTGACCCAGAAATTGGGCATGACTTGCAATAATATAAACTTTGAGAGGTTGCAGCACAGATACATGCAGCAAAAACATAAAGGTTTATCGCAACATCTTACAGAGCTGCCATAATATAGCTCTAGATGGATCGTATTAAATACTTGTCCACTTTAAAGCAAATCTGAAATGGAAATCAAAATAAACACACGTCATACTTGCCTCCCGTCTAGTCTACTCCTCAATATCTTTCTCCTCTCCTGGTCTTTTGTCCACTGTGATCAATGGAATGCTCCATCCTTTATTTTAAAAATGGCCTTTACCCCATAACCGCTTCCTGGTCAGCTCACTGTTAAACTGTAATATAACCCACTTGAGCCATAGGGAAATATGGACATTACTTTGCTCATCAGATGTCCTTTCAGTTATAACTGACAACAACTGATATAAAACTGACAGCAACTGGTATGTCTCAGGTATGACAAAATCTTGTCAGAACTGGAAGGAATTGTTGTAAGAAGAAAAATGTGAGCTTCTGAGAGGAGCTGGTGGCGAGGTAAGTATGTAATATTCATTTGCAGGCACATCATGTGTGTATTTAAAATAAATTTACTCATTTCAAGTTCACTTTAAGAATCATCCAAAAATATCTAAAATTGTATCTGTAACTGGGAAACATGTAAAATAGTCATTAATCCTCACCACTAAATTCTGGCAGGAGGTCTGTAAGATCCAGATTTCAGATTTCATGCTGCAGTATTCTGCAGAACATTTACCTGACAAGTCATAAATGAAACTTAAATAGAAAATCTCATCTTTGGTCTCCAGCAGTGAAGCAAACGGAAGGGAAGTATTTCCGTGGTGGGGTATCCACCAGAGATACAGGGAGACGCCATAGGGGGGAAATTCTACCTTATTTAAAGGTTTTTATTTTTTTTTTCTTTGATATGTTGGTAACTTTCTAAAAAATTCTGTTTAGCTTTCAATGAACAACAAAAGAAAAGTTTTCAATCAGGATGATGCCATTTATTGGTGAATTCAGAAGAAAAGGAGTAAGCTTTCGTTATGAATCCTTCAACAGGCTTCATAGCTAAAAGCTTACTCATTGTCTTCTGAGTTGGCCAAGAAATGGTATCATCCTGATTCAAAATTTCTTTCAGAGAGTACCTACATTTTAAATTAGTTTGTTAGACCCAATAAGTTGCCAAGATATATAAAATCACTCATAATAAAGTGCAATTTTTCCAGCCTCCAGGGTCCATATTCCACATATGAAATACCCACCCCCAGTGTGAAATTGGGCCAGGGTGCAAAGGATGCTGGGGATTGATGACTTAACTGCCCCCCCCCCCTCCCCCATGTCGTGCTCCCAGCCATCTGACAAAAGAATTATAGCAAACAGACATAAGACAAGCTGAAGTTATGTCTCCTCTCTCTTACACACTGTCAAAAGAGATGTAATTTGATGCAGGCAGGCAGAGAGCAGGGGAGGGAGGGGAACCAGGCTGGAGTGGAGGACACATACTGAGGGCGTACTTTGGCAAGGTTTCAGCATAAGGAAAAATAAGGAAGTGCTACTACAGATATAAATGTGAGTCTGTTCTATCCACTACGATGTACCAGATATAAACTTCATGTGTTCAGCTAACTGTACACAGTGCACAGACTACATATATTTATTGCCATTCAAACATTTTTTACAGGTACTCTGTAATGGTGGCTAACACAGTTTAATATTCCACTTCTGCTCCTAATCAACAAACAAAAACAAACATTCTGCAGTGGGACGGTCCTAGTCCTCAGTCTGCTCGTGGTTTCACCATAATTTGTTTTGGTACCATGCAGAAGGGAAGTATGGTCAAGTGTAAGCCTTTGAGCAGATATGCTGACATCAAACCAACAAACATTGATTCATGTAATACCTTTAAAGACTTAGTCAAACCAGTGTTTATTCTTCAGACGTTATATAGAATTGGATCAGAACTGCACCGCCACTTTTGTATGGTTCTTATCCAGTTTTGTATAATGCCTGAAGAAAAAAAAAAGTTTCAAATGCTTGCAATAAACCGTCATGTACAGTTAGTCATTAAAGGTATAACCTGGGGCTCTGTTAATGTTTACAACCCTTCCCTTGCCTCCCTAAAGAATGCGTAAAATGATTAAAAAACGTTTAAAAAGGAAGGAATACTTACCCAAAGATGAGGACTGATATAAGGGATATAGGCGTCCCAAATCATTTCACTCTTATTTTTGACTTTTATTGACCTGAGGAAGCAGGTGGATACCCTTAAAATGTGTTGTGCAATGTTTTTGAATAAGTTATTTTTGTATCTTGTAGTACTCGTCTTGGGATGAGTTTTTAATTTGTATACATCCTATGTAGAACCTATGTCCCAGTGTTACACCTCCATACCACTATGGGGGTTGTTTTTTCATTTTGGCAATTGTTTGTTTTTACATTTTTTTTTTTTTTTTTATAGTGTGGCAGAACCACGCCGAAGTGCCACCACCTTAAACCAGTGGCTGGATAGTGTAATGGTTAAGGGTTCTGCCTCTGACACAGAAGACCAGGGTTCAAATCTCGGCTCTGTCTGTTCAGTAAGCCAGCACCTATTCAGTAGGAGACCATGGGCAAGTCTCCCTAACACTGCTACTGCCTATAGAGCGTGTCCTAGTGCCTGCAGCTCCTGCGCTTTGAGTCCGCCAGGAGAAAAGCGCGATATAAATGTTCTGTGTTTGTGTTTTTTTTAACCTCCTCAGCGGTATGGACGAATATATCCGTCCATCACCGCCGGAGGTCGCCGCTCAGGCCCTGCTGGGCCGAGTTTTGTAAAATAAAAAGCAGCACACGCAGCCGGCACTTTGCGAGCCGCGTGTGCTGCCTGATCGCCGCGAGCAGCGGCGAAAGAGGGTCCCCCCAGCCGCCCGAGCCCTGCGCAGCCGGAACAAAAGTTTCGGCCAGCGCTAAGGGCTGGATCGGAGGCGGCTGACGTCAGGACGTCCATGACGTCACTCCGCTTGTCGCTATGGCGACGATGTAAGCAAAACAAGGAAGGCTGCTCATTGCGGCCTTCCTTGTTTATTCTGGTTGCCGGAGGCGATCAGAATGACTCTTCCGGAGTGCCCTCTAGTGGGCTTTCATGCAGCCAACTTTCAGTTGGCTGCATGAAACAGTTTTTTTTTTTTTTTAAGTAAAAAAAAACCCTCCCGCAGCTGCCCTGGCGATCCTAATAGAACGCCAGGGAGGTTAAAGCAATATTCCGTGGTTGCCATTTTGCACCCATTTTTCTTTTGTGCATCACTTTACAAACTACACCATAAGGGGCTTCTGGGTCTCTCTTGTTCGTTTTTTATGTCCACCTGGAGGAACAACAGGTACTGCAGATCCCCACCGTATGCAAATGTGTGACTGCCCAATCGGCTTCTTGCTGTCTTGTCTGCGTGAGCTAAAAGTGAGCGAGTACCGGAGAAAACAGCGAGTCCTCCATCAAACAGGTGTGTGGCTAAACCTGGCACTGTTATGATATTCAAATAATAAAACCGTTCTGCTAACTAGCAGAAACCATAGCCAAAGTTTACATGAAGGCTTTAAATAAAAAGCGGCGTCACTATGAGCTTCAGTGCTGCCCATAATTATTCATACCTCTGGCAAATTTTGACTTAAAGTTACTTTTATTCAACCAGCAAGTACTTTTTTTGATGGGAAATGACATAGGTGTCTCCCAAAGGATAAGACGATGTACAGGAGGCATTATTGTGGAACAAAAACATTTCTCATCTTTTTACATTTGAACAAAAAGTATCCAGTCCAAAATTATTCATACCCTTTTCAATAATCAATAGAAAAGCCTTTATTGGCTATTAGGCCTTGTTCACATTGCGTTCGGCTCGCGTGTCCGTCCCCGGTGGGCTTATTTTGAGGCGTTTTTTCTTTCCGATTCTCGGGCGCTTGGGTGGGCAATTTTTTTATTTTTGTGGTTAGCGATTTCCGACGCCTTTTTCCCCGAGCGTTTTGGTAATTCACTCACTGACGTCAGTCAGGAAGGGAACTCTTGGATCCAGAAATGAATAAATACAATGTATTTATTCTGAAAAATGTGAACGCAATCGCTACACAAAGCGGTTTTGTGAGCGTTTTGCATTTTTCCTATATTTTCTTTTTAGGCGGAATCGCCTCAAAAATGGCTCAAGCGCCGCTTACCTAAACGGATCGGAAACGAACCGTTTAGATATGAACTATCTCATAGAGAAGCTTTCGGGGGCGATTTGTAAAAATCACCCACGCTTAAAAAATAACAAAAACGCCTGCAATGTAAACAATTGCTCACAGCAATCAAACGCTTCCTATAAATGATTTTTTTCCCCACAATAATGCCTCTTGTACATCGTCTTATTATCTTTTGGGAGACACCTATGTCATTTCCCATAAAAAAAAAAAAATGACTTGCTGGTTGAATAAAAGTAACTTTAAGTCAAAATTTTGGCAGGGGTATGAATAATTATGGGCAGCACTGTACCTTCCTGCAATGATATGCTGGATGCAGAGACAGGGCCGGGCCGAGGCAGAAGCAAGAGAGGCTCCAGCCTCAGGGCGCAGTGTAGGAGGGGGGCGCACAACTCACTCAGCTATCATTCCCTTATTGTGTTTGAAGCAGAGAGAAATAAGAAAAGGGGATACATTGCAGTGACTGCAAGCCAGATAACTAGAGATTAAGGTGTTGGGGGCCCTGGGGCACCTCATAGTCTAATAGCAATCGGTGTGTGATGGCTGGGGTGGGAGGGATGGAGGGGCGCACTTTGTTGTCTCAGCCTTGGGTGCTGGAGGACCTTGTCACGGCTCTGTGCAGTGGGGTGCTCATGTTATGGGCACTGGATTCAAAGTATCTTCTGTTCCTATGTCCACGGGGCATGGCAATATGGTGATGGAAACACCTCACAACCCTTAGTGGAGAGAACAGGCCAGGGGAGGACTGGGACCTTTTTGACTTGGAGGGAAAACACAAACTAGAGGCCGTTTTTCATGGCAATCCAAGACCCAATAACATCACTCACGTGCCCCACGTGCTATATGTCACTAGTCACTTGGGAAATACAGCAAGGACATTAGAGGGACAACGTGACAGGTGGGGGGTGAACATAATACATTTTGGGGTTTCTGTCTCATTCATTGTACGTCATCATCACACTTGATCAACCATATCACGCAGAGGCTACTTGCCTGTAATATTATTCCTGTTCCAGCCAATCTCTTACACAAGTCTTCAAGCAGCCCTTCTGGAGTCTAGGGACTGTCGAGAACTTTTCAACCTAGACAATATGCACATGCAATCATTTTAACAATGGTGAGAGACCAGGCAGATTTTTTTTTCCCACAGACCCTGCAGGCAAGCCTCTGCTCTGCATCATGTTGTGTATATTTACCAGCTTGCCCGTCCTCTAATTGCTCTGTAATTGGGCGTTCATTTCCTTCAGCCAGCTTGTCTAATGGTTCACATTGCCTTATACAAAAACCTGAATGCACCAGGCACTGTACCAGCCCTAAATCATTAAATGAGAGGAAGTCTGGGGGGGGGGGGGGCGTTCCCACGGGGGGCGTTCCCACGGGGGGCGTTCCCACGGAGTTGTTGGCTGTACTTCCTGGATACAGGGAGAGGAAGGGGACAACCCAATAGTGCAGACTGCACGTGATTTTGAAAAAAAAACTGCACTACAAATTGCACTTATTGGCAAAATCTTGTTTATTAGAGTAAAAGCTATCTGTAGCAAGTCCCCAAACTCGCACTTTGAAATGATTTGCCGAGTCTCCTCTCTTTCTTGCAGTCTATGCTCTGTGTTGCCTGGGTTTGGCAATGAGGACCGGCGTTCTCTTGCTAATTGGGGCCCTGATTGCACATTAGAAGCATTAGGCTCCAGAATCCATGAATCTGATAACAATAAATGTAATTGCCTTGCCTGATTGCTGTGATCTGCATCTGGGTTACCCATTTACCTGTGTACTTTCTGCTCAAAGCACGCACAGACCGTGTTATGCCAAATTGAGGTCGTGAAGCGCCTTTGTTTAAGAAATTGTTTCAGCGTTACAAACTTTATTTCCAGGAAATGGAAATGACAAAAATGTTTTTTCTTTTATTCTAAGACCGTGTATTGTTAAGCAGTAAACATTGAACTGTGAAAGAGAATCATTAAAGTGGACCTGAACTCTTGCACAGAACAGAAGGAAAACAGACAGAAATGCACCCTGTATGTATTTAGGGGGTTTAGCCTCTCTAATCCCACCTCATCTGTGACTAATCACAGAGGCGCTAAGCTTGTATGAGTCGATTGTACCTGATGAAGTGGGATGTGCCCGCAAAACGCATTGCATCTATCCGAAGTATGTAAATCGCTTTTGTTGAATTAAGCAATGTTTTTCTATGTCTATTTTGAGAGGTAAGTCCACCACTAATCGCGATCGTGGAAAAATCGCTGTAGTGTCCAGTGATTATTCTGCATTAAATCACGGAAAAATCACTTCCGCAAAACGCCAGCGGTAATCGCCGGCGTTTTGCGCTTTTAAGTGTGAATGGGCCCTAAGGGTGCCTCGTGATAATCACTATATATATGAGCCCACCCTGTGCTTCTCAGTTTGTCGATTTGTCGTAATAAAGGTATCCAGTCTAATGGTATGGCAGGTGCAGGCCTATTTTTTCTCATTGCTATTTTAGTCTGCTCATTGGAGGTGATGGACCGGGCATTGCATTCCGTTTATTGGATGTGTGCCTGGTGAGTGTTGTATTTGTCCCTGTTGATTGTGTTAAGTACACGTTTGCTTCAGTGGAAGTGCGTACTGTGCAGAATGTGGAGGCTGCCATTGTCATACCCTTTTTAACCTTCCCGGTGTTTATTTTCTGCATGATTTTTGTACCAAAAGGGGTAAAAATGTTTAAAGAGTTTCTTTATTTTGTAAGAATTTTTGCAGACCACTTGCAAGTTGCGGTCTTGCAAGCTGTCCACAAGCGTGCGTACAATATAATAAAAAACGCATAGTGTGTGGGGGTTTTTTGTTTATTTTTTTTGTTCATTTTTTAGTAAAAATAAATCTATTTTTTTAACTTCATAATTTGCTGCTATGGGCATTTTATTAATATTTTATTTTTTTATATTGGATCCAGTACAGATGTTTGTATTGAATCCAATACAAAAACATTTGAATTGGCCTAATGTGATGATCCTTCGTGTGGCCAACACCAGGGGGCACACGCAGCATCATCAGAGGGGCACGCCGGGTGATGTGATCGGTGAGGGCCAGGAAGCGACAAAGGAGGAAGAAGTGGAGATCGCTGCTGAGGATCGCTGGGAAAAAGACTATAATAAGCGCGCATGGAAGCCACGAGGTGCTGGCAAGGGATCCTGCATGCCAACGACAGGTTGTAATTATTGGAGAAGCCTGACTTGTCCTTACCTTTTCTAGATTTTTTTTTTTTTTTTTTTTTTTTTTTTAAGGACGAGCCAGGCTTGTCCATAACGCTAGGGAGGTTGAAAGCCTGGCTGTCATGCCGATCTCTTTTTGGCTTCAGTTGTTTAAGTAGCAAACCTGCAGCAATATGCTCACAGTGAAAGTCCGAGTTGAGTCAGGTCACCTGATCGGCCTAATCATTCTGTGTCAGTGCCTTAGGCTATCATTCATAAAGCATTACCGCATGCAGTAACACAGAAAATAGCTGACTTTACCGAGCACTTAGCAAAATGTCAATTCATAAAAGCAGTTACCGCATAGAAAGCTGAAATTCCCGAGCAGTGAGATAAATTACCGACTTGTGTGGTAATTACCTCAACACATGTCCGTAAAACTCAATTCCTAAAGATTAGAGCATGTGGTAATGGCACGGAACATACCGCCTGCTTTGAAGAGGTGATAAGAGAGCAATATGGAGAAGCAGTGTGATCTCCCCAGGCAGCAGCAGCGAGAACGGAACAAACAAGGCTTCCCCTGAATACCTTAGGCTGTGTGTTTAACCTCTTGAGTTCCTGCTTCTAAGATGTGTATTTCACATCAGAAAGCATGGCATGTGTAGAGTTTCTTGAAGTTCTTCTACGCTGTGGCAGTATAACAAAAAATGCACATCTAAAGGGAAGTTGAGGATGCCTCTTTTATTGTAATGCTGTCTCTGCACGGAGAACAGGAATGTAACAATGTTGTAACAATGTTACCGACAGTTGGGCTTCGGTAAATCCCCGCATTTCTATCGCAGCTGTGAAAATGTTTATGGATCGCACACAAAAGTCTAAAATACCGAATGCAGAATTTTCTCGACTCCCGAGTTTTGTACCGCACAGCCTTTTATAAATGATTAGCCTTAGAGGTAGAAGATCAACCCAACAACGGGCAAGAGCCACCATTTGGGAATAAATGAAACCGGACATGTCTCTTGATCTTATCTCTTCTCCCTGCTCTTCATACTTGAATAACCTCACCTTGTTGGACAGAGCTGCAGAATGTGCTGATTTTGCACCTAGCAAGATGGCAGCTACCATGACTCAAAGTCTTAAAGTTACATTTACTTTATCGAGGAACTTTGATGCAGAATTGAACTTCATCTCAATTGAACTTCATCTCAATCATTAACCTTTTCTGTAATAGTTCATCAGGCACGTCTGTGTGGCTGATATAATGGGGACGCCCCCTCCCCCCAGTGTGATGTCATACCATGGCATTGAAAGTTTCCTATCTGTGAACCCCCGTTGCTATGTGGTAAATGCTGTTTCCAACTTTCAAGCAAACACCACTTAAAAAAATCATCTCGAGATACAAACCGCACTGGTCAACTACCGCCCTGTGTCGCTTCTCCCATTCTCATCCAAATAACTTAAACGCCATATACATGCTGAAGCCTTTATCTGCTCCCTGCTTGATACGTTTTCTCCTAGGAGATATTTTTTTCAGCACTACCATACAGTAAGTGAAAAAGTAATTGCAAAATCATTTTGAGTATTTACTTGCTGGCTGGTTGTTTAAATGGTATTTTATTGATGAGTTTATGAGTAAAAATACCACCTGGGAGAAAAGTCAGGAGAAAAAGTTAATTGCATATGGCCCCTGAGCCCTAAGTGTTCTCCTAGGTGATCTTTTCCCACCTAGTCTATAAAATGCCTTTTAAACCACCAGCAAGCAAGAAAATAAGCACAAGGTACTTTTTTAATATACTTTTTGGGACTTCTTAATTTGCAAAGTGCTAAAAAGTTATTTTAAAAAGAAGTTGAAAACTTATCTCCTAGGAGAAAATTCAGAAGAAAAAGCGAATTGCATATGAGCCATAGAACTGGATGTGTAACCGCTCAGGAGAGACTATTTAGTCTCCTCATTTATATAAATGGCCCATCCTGAACTCCAATTTAGAAGGGAAATTTAGTTAACCTCACTGGCGGTAAGCCCGAGCTGAGCTCGGGCTATGCCACGCAGGAGGATTTCTCCGGCTCTATTGGGGCGACTCGCCCCATTCAAAGTGCTGTGCGCGCAGCCAGCACTTGGCTAGCCGCGCGCACAGCTCGATCGCCGCCGCTCTGCGGCGATCGCCCACACGCAGCGGTGAAAGAGGGCCCCCACCCGCCAGAGCCCTGCGCTGCCCGGACCAATGAGTTCCGGGCAGCGCTATGGGCTGGATCGGGTGCGCCTGACGTCAGGACGTCGGCTGACGTCCATGACGTCATTCCGATCGTCGGCATGGCGACAGGAGAAGCCAAACAGGGGAACGCGTTATATACGCACTCCCCTGTTTGCTATTAGTGCCGGCGACAATCGCACTAGAGGGACACATGCGCCCTCTAGTGGTGTTTCATGTAGCTACCACTCTTGTAGCTTTACATGAGACAAAAAAAAAAAAATTTTAAAAAAGGGATATTTGCCCATTTGGCAAAAAAAATTAACCGCCAGGGAGGTTAAAGGAAACCTCAGAGAAAATGAAATTTAAAAATCAGTACTTCTGTGCCTGCGCAGAATGCTTCCAGCTATGGGCATGCGCAGTGGCCGCCAACCTGGCCAGGTCGGCAGCTGCTAAGGTGGGGAGACCGGCTTGGAGCGGAGCTGCAGCGAGGATTGTTTAGGCTTCCATGGGCTGGAGAAAGCCCCAGGTAAGTAGATCTGATTTTTTTTCATTATCCCTGATGTTTCCGTTAAAGTGAAAGGGAACCCATATTTAAATAAAAGTCAGATACTCACCTAAGGAGAGGGAGGGTCTGGGTCCCATAGAGCATCCCCTTTCCTCTCCCGGTCCCCGCTGGCTCCCCCGTAGCGGTATTCGACCGTTTAGGTCAAATACTGCTGTTTCCCGGCTGAAGGGAGGCTTCGGAAATGCTTTGGGAGCCTGAGTGCTCCCGAAGACGGGCTGCTCTACACAGCGCATGCGCGAGCGCCCACTATGACGCACTCACGTGTGCGCCGCCTGTCTTCGGGAGGACCCTGCCCCCGAAGACTTCCGAAGTCCCCTCGGCGGGGGATGTGAACGGGGGAGCCAGCGCAGCATCGGGGGCAGCGGGAGAGGAGCGGGAAGGCTCATTAGGACCAAGCCTTCCCTCTCCTTAGGTGAGTATCTGACTTTTTTTAAAATTTAAATATGGTATCCCATTGGCTTTAAAGCAGTGTTCCCCAACCCTGTCCTCAAGGCCCACCAACAATGCATGTTTTGTGTAAATCCAGAGGTAGGTAATCAGCTCTGCTGAGACACTAATTACCCCACCTGTGAATGTTTGTGGTTTTCTGCTAAACATGTACTGTTGGTGGGCCTTGAGGACAGGTTGGGTAACTATGCGTTAAAGGATACATTCAGCAATCTTAAAGAGAACCCGAGGTGTGTTTAAAGAATGTTATCTGCATACAGAGGCTGGATCTGCCTATACAGCCCAGCCTCTGTTGCTATCCCAAACCCCACTAAGGTCCCCCTGCACTCTGCAATCCCTCATAAATCACAGCCGTGCTGTGAGGCTCTGTTTACATCTGTAGTGTCAGTCTCAGCTGCTCCCCCGCCTCCTGCATAGCTCCGGTCCCTGCCCCCATCCCTTCCCTCCAATCAGCAGGGAGGGAAGGGATGCAGGCGGGGAGAGCAGCAGACTGACACTATAGAGATAAACACAGCCAGCTCTGACAAGCTGTTTGTCAGCAGCATGGCTGTGATTTATGAGGGATTGGAGAGTGCAGGGGGACCTTAGGGGGGTTTGGGATAGCAACAGAGGCTGGGCTGTATAGGCAGATCCAGCCTCTGTATGCAGATAATATTCTTCAAACCCACCTCGGGTTCTCTTTAAAATTAAAGGTTTTGCTCACTTGGGGCTTTTTCCAGCCCTTAGAAATCTGTTGGGTCACTCGGCACAGTTCTGCTCTGAGCCAGGCCTCCACTCTCCCTTCCGTGAGATTGCAAACTGCGGCTGGGTCTTTCTATTTATGGGCAGGAGCACAACATGTCTATCGTGATTACGCTCCCATCACCGAGATAAATTAAGCTTGTGCAGTTCATTTCTCTGTGAACTGCGCAAGCACAGAGCGCTCCCAGTGACAAAGGCGTGGTCACGACACGAGGTAAGCATGCGCAGAAGATTCCAACACAGCCGCAGGTCGCGATATACGAAGGGGAAAGTTGGAGGCCTGGCTCAGAGTGGAACTGCGCTGTGGGACCTAATAGACTTCTCGGGGCTGGAAGAAGCCCCAGGTGAATGAAACCTTTATTTTTCAAATTGCCGCATGTATCCTTTAAAGAGAGACTGAAGCCGTTTTTAAAAACGGTTTTTACCTTTTATTTAGCTTAAGCATGTTGGTCCCTGCTAAAATGCTGCTATCTCGTGGCAGAATGAGTGTTTTATAACCACTCAAATCCCCGGGGCAAAAATGTGGGGAGCGCTTCCTGGTAGAGGCAGAGCTTTGTGCTGTAGCTCTGCCTCTACTCGTGTCAATCCCCACTGATCGCTGCCTCTCTCCAGGCGGCTGATTGACACGCATGGAGGCCGAGCTACAGCCCAAAGCTCTGCCTCCCCGGGCAGCAAAATCCATGACCAGGAAAGTCGTGGATTTTTTCCCTAGGATTTGGGGGGTAAGAAAGCCCTCGTGGGATAGCGACGTTTTAGCAGGGACCAACATGCTTAAGCTAAATAAAAAGGTAAAAACTTGTTTTTTAACTGGCTTCAGAGTCTCTTTAAAGCTGATGGGAATCGATATTTAAAGTAAAAAAAGTCAGATACTCACCTAAGGAGAGGGAAGGCTCGGTCCTAATGAGCCATCCCTCTCCTCTCCCAGTGGCCCCGTTGCTGCGCTGGCTCTTCCGTTCACATCCCCCGCCGAGGGGACTTCAGAAGTCTTCGGGAGCCAAGTCCTCCCGAAGATGGGCGGCGCACACGCGAGTGCGTCAGAGGGCGCGCGTGCGCAGTGTAGAGCAGCCCGTCTTCGGGAGCACTCGGGCTCCCGAAGCATTTCCGAAGCCTCCCTTCGGCCGGGAGACAGCGGTATTTGACCGATATGGTCAAATACCACTACGGGGAAGCCAGCGCAACAGCGGGGACCGGGAGAGGAGAGGGAATGCTCTATGGGACCCAGAGCCTCCCTCTCCTTAGGTGAGTATCTGACTTTTTTTTTTTTTTTTAATCAGGGTTTCCATTCACTTTAAGTACTTAGATGACTGCAGATTCCGCGGCTGAGATTGGCAAGTTTTAAGTATTCTTTTCTTTTTAACTTTGGAGTGTTCTTCCTGCTGTTTGTGGCTGGCAGGGGTTGGAATGCTGGGTTTACCTGCGTTCTGGGAGTTGGACTTTAATGATCTGTTATATAAATGATCCTATAATGGTGGCAGGTGCGCAGTTCAATTATAAGCGAGCGGAATGACTAACTGTGAGACACAATGCAGAGTGGAAGTGTCATTTTACTGCGTTTCCCAGCAGCGCTCCCTCTTTGAGCTGTCATGTTTCTTCCCCGCTCCCGTCGGAGCCGATCAGCTGTTTAGAGAACTCGCCGCGTCTCTCTGACAGCCCTGTGTGGCTCCAAGATGCTCACAAACGGAAATCCCAAACGAAGCAGCGACGAGCGAGATTTCCCCAGCTGACAATAAAAATGCTAATTTTGAGCATTTAGCGCCATCCATTGTTCATCATTGCCTTCCCTATAAAACCTGACTACGTTTGCAGAAGTGGAATTCTTCTGTAGGGAGCTGCTATTCCATGATCATTGTTATCCTTTCTGGGGAAAATTATGCACGACCTTCACTTTTGGCTTTATGTATATACAGTATAATCTTATTATAGTAAACTCTGATATAGTAAACATTCGGGTATAGTAAACTAAGTGTCCAGGTCCCGGTCAAGCCCCCCTCCAGTCAGTACTGAACTCAGCTGCTCGTCTCATTCATCTCTCTTCTCGATCTTCCTCGGCTGACCCTCTCTGTCAAGCTCTTCACTGGCTGCCAATTAACCAGAGGATTCAGTTCAAACTCCTAGCCCTAACCTACAAAGCTCTCCACAATCTCTCTCCCCGGTACATATCCTCACTGATTTCCAGATACCAAACCAATAGTAATCTCAGATCTGCACATGATCTTCTGTTGTCCTCCTCTAGAATCACTTCCTCACATTCACGTTTACAAGATGCTTCACCCCTCCTCTGGAATGCCCTCCCACAGCACATCCATCACTCGCCAACCTTTACCTTTAAATGCTCTAAAAACTAAATTGTTCCGACAAGCATATGCGCTACCTTAGGCCATTTCCCTTTGTCAAACACTTAAGGCTCATACACACATCAGACTATAGTCTTTGTAAACTGAAAGATCACAGACCAATCTTACCCCCTTCCATGTAGTATGAGAGCCATACCTACACAGTCTATTCTATGGAGCTGAACTCCCTATCAGAAAAAAGTCTTTGCAAGATGCTGCACACACAGATGCTGTACACACTCAAAAGATCAGTATCTGCAAAAGATCTGTTCCTGCCAAAAATCCATTCCTGCAAATTGCAATGATAGTCTATGAGATCTGCAGATCATCATACACACATGATTTAACTGACATTCATCTGCAGATCAAGCAATCATCCGCAGATCTGAAAATCCATCCTGGTGGATCTGATCTGCAGATGAATGTCAGTTAAATTGTGTGTATAATGATCTGCAGATCTCATAGACTATCATTGCATTTTGCAGGAATGGATTTTTGGCAGGAACAGATCTTTTGCAGCTACAGATCTTTTGAGTGTGTACAGCATCTTTGTGTGCAGCATCTTGCAAAGATTTTTTTCTGATGGGGAGTTCAGCTCCATAGAATAGACTGTGTAGAATATGGCTCTCATACTACATGAAGGGTGGTAAGATAGGTCTGTGATCTTTCATTTTCCAAAGACTATAGTCTGATGTGTGTATGCACCTTTAGTCCAAAGGACAGGCCCTATAGGTACTATAGAAAACAAGCAATTTTACTTGTATATAAGCAAGAAGTTTTGAATCAGGATGATACCATTACTTGTATATAAAGGAGATAAATGCTCAAAGGGATGGGAGGTACATATAAGAATTCACTCCTCAGCAAGTATTACAAAAATGTAATCAAGGACCTATATTTTACGCGGAGGTCTTTGCTCATCCCCCAGAAACCAAATGTGGTGTAGCTATTCCACATACAGGTCACAGGCAAACTTGCTAAACTGCACAGGGTGTACAATGGTATGCTCCTACGATGGCTATAATAGCCTGGATTCAGAGCCACCTACAAGTATAATGCATTCTGTGCAGTACATACATAAACTGGAGAATATACAAAGGAGGTGTAGAGTGCTATTTACAAAAGTGCTGCGATATGATACTCTAACATGTTTCACCCTATGGCTTTTTCAAAGCGTGCTGTAGATATATACAGTAATTATTTACAAAGTGCAACCCCCACCAGCAGTAAATCCCCCAGCAAATAGCTCCTGTCAGAGCTGGATCACCATGTCAGGCGCATGATTAAATACTGGAGAGTCGAGGGAGAACCGCCAACAGGGCGCGTGCATACCCAAATCTCATGCTTGTTCCAGGGTCAGTATAAACCTCATTCAATTGCACGGAGGAAGTGCAATGACTTCTTCCCTGCATATGTGCATAGCGGCTAAATTGCATGCGACGGGATGTACGCGTCACTACCAGTGTAGGCGTAACGTCACTACCGGTATGTACGCGACGTCACTTCCGGTATCCTGCGCCGTTGGTATGACAACCACACGCCGGAACAACAATGCACATATAGACGTGTATAGTCGCTATGGCAACAGTGGCCATCTTGGTTTGTATACATAGATAAACAAGTTAAAAGAAGTATGTGGCGATACAGATAAATATAGATACCGCATTTAGAAATCAGATGACGGCATCCGCATGAGTAGTAGTAAGTTAGATTGTAAGCTCGCTAGGGCAGGGCTCTCTCCCCCTTTTATGTCTTGGAAATCATTATACATTTCATTCATAATGTTTTATCACTGTCATTACCAATTCTGTATTTTGTATTCTGTATCATTTTTTGTATTTTGTCACTAATTATGTATCTTGTATATTGGTGTACACCATTGTCTGTATTATGTAACCCATGTTTGTTTCTTACTTTGTACAGCGCCACGGAATATGTTGGCGCTTTATAAATCAATAATAATCATCATAAGTTTATGGGAGTAACGGCCAGTATAGTAAACTCGGATATAAAAGAACTTCTGTTAGAGTAAACCTGTGTTTTGGTCCCTTCGGTATTCTGTATCCGGCTATAGTGGAAAGTGGGTGGGTGCATGTGTCATGTGTTAGTCGGAGACCCATGAGCTGTGGTTGGTGGGCAGGGGGGCAGCCACATGTAGCCGGCTTGCTATCTGCACCCTGCTCTCTCCCTGTGTGGATTGCCTCAAAAGCACCAGCCGGGCGAGACCTATGCTTCCTGTGTAAGCTGCTGCCTGATTACTGCTGGAATAACCTGTGACTTGCTTGTGCATGGCTGCAATCCCTACAGCCAGGCTGCACAGACATGTGGGCAAAGGGGCACACTATCAGTACTGTTCCTGCATTATTTGGTGATATCTATGCTTCCTGTGCAAGCTGCTGCGTGATTATAGCACGCAAATCCCTGCATATTGAGCACTGCGCATTGTGATCTAGCTTAGACACCGTCTGTGCTCGCTTGCTGAAGCATTGAAAAGAAAAAAATGGCTACTGAATTAAGATCCAGTACTATAGTATACTTTGTGTGCTTCTGTATGACCATTTCTGATATAGTAAACTTCTGATATGGTAAACCACTTTACAGGTCCCTGGGAGTTTACTATAAAGTGATTCTGCTGCATGTGTAATATTTCCTGACGGCCTCGTTATTACTGCATGATCTGGAAGTCTGAAATAGTTTGTAGCTGTTTCCGAGTTGCAGTTTTGAAGTTCAGGTAAGTTGGCCTCTCACAGACCTGGGCTAATTGAGGCTGTAGGGCAACAGGCGGATCCACTTCAGTGCACAGAGAACAGTGCTTCTGGGTTCTATATTCATACTCTGAGAGCAGAGCTTTGTATAGAAAAACCTTTCCAACTCAGTGAAAATAAAGTCAGATGGGAGAAGCGTTCTGAGAGGTAGTTAGCGGCACTGTGGTGCCTATAATAAAGGCTGAAATAAAAGTAATTAGGCATTGTATTCCGCATGTACTGCATCCACCTCCAACTTGAAGCCAGGCTCTCCAGAAAAAGCATCCTTGACCCTCTTCAATCTGGCTTCAGGAAATATCCCAGCTGTGAAACAGCCCTCACCCAGATTTGCAATGATCTGCTCATGGCAAGAGACAAAGGCCAATGTTCCATCCTGATTTTGCTCGACCTCTCAGCGGCTTTTGACAAAGTCGATCATGAAATCTTGCTCAACAGGCTACAAGAGTACTGTGGCAAAGCTGTTGTTCTCCGGTGGTTCAACTCCTTCGTGGCTGGCAGAACACAAAGGGTAGCCTTAGAGCCCTTCCTCTCCAACACTGTACCACTAAAATACGGTGTACCTCAGGGCGCAATATTATCCCCTTTACTGTTCACCATATACATGCTGCCACTTGGAGAAATCATACAAAAACATGGCCTGACACATCATTGCTATGCTGATGACACCCAGCTACATTTGTCATTCAAACCTGGTGTCACAGACCCTACTCCACAAATAAACGCATGTCTAGCTGAGCTTCAGGAGTGGATGAATAATAATTGGCTAAAACGTAATGCTGAAAAAACTGAGGTTCTTGTTATCGGGGTCAGTGCCCAACATCAAAGCAGCCCCAGTCTCAACCAACACCGCTAAGGATAGGGAGCTCAGAGCTGAACAACTCAGACTGTGTGCGCAGCCTGGGAGTACTGATTGATGGGAAATTAAGCTTCAGGAATCAAATCTCAGCCTTGGTGAAACATTCCTTCTTTCACCTAAGGAATATTGCAAGGATTAAACACCTAACTCCTTCAGAGGATCTTCCAACCCTAGTTCATGCCTTCGTCACATCAAGGTTAGACTACTGCAATGTCCTCTACACAGGCCTTCATAAGAAAGACCTACGCCGACTGCAATTAGTACAGAATCCCGCTGCAAGGCTATTAACGAGCCAACCCCGCCATTGCCACATTACACCAACCCTGTGCTCACTCCACTGGCTACCGATAAAATGGAGAATTCTGTTTAAGATTGGCTTACTGACATTCAAATCCTTGCACAATCTGGGCCCTGGATGCCTGAAGGACTTGTTAAAACTGCATCACATCCCCCACAATCTTAGATTCAAAGGACATAACACCTTGGTCACCCCCAGAGTCCACCTCAAAACCTTTGAAGACAGAGCCTTTTGTCATGCTGCCCCTACACTTTGGAACTCCCTGCCACACCCAATCAGGACAGCTCCATCCCTGGAAGCATTTAAGTCTAAACTGAACACCTGACTATCTCTGTAACACAACCCAGCCTGCAATCTTGTATTGATCTGAGACACAGCTATGCGCTTTGAGTCCTATGGGAGAAAAGCGCTTTACAAATGTTATTGTATTGTATGTAGGCTCTGGTCATCTCCCGCCAGGACTACTGCAACACCCTCCTTTCTGGACTCCCTGAGACCAGACTCTGCCACTCCTCCCACCACTCTTTTTCAGCATCTCCTCTTTGCAAATCCCTTCACTGGATCCCTGTCCCCCAGAATTACATTTACTCTGCTCTGTCCGGCATGCAATTCGATCCAACATACCTCCCCTTTCTACATCTCGGATGCCGTCCACAGATATTCGCCAACCCACTCTCTGCTCCTCCAACACTCTATGGATGTCCATCCCTCGCAACACTTGCTCACTCGCAAGGCTCCAGGACTTTTCTAGAGCAGCCCCTACTGTATGGATCTCCTTCCCTCCCTTCAGGCTCGACCCCACCTTCAACTCATTCAAGTAGGCCTTAAAGACCCATCCATCTGTACTATAGCCTACTTGCCATCTTTATAGCCGCAATTCCCCCTTATACTGTGTTCCATTGTTGAAGTTGTAATGTCTTTATTATCTATTGTACAGCGCTGAGTAATATGTTAGTATAATAAATTAAGAATATATTGAGGCTTCCCAAATCTGTTCTGTGGTACCAACAAGAATGTATGTTTTATAGATATCCACATTCCAGATGCACTAATTAAATTAAATTGGCTGTACATTTGGCAACCTGGAAGCTGGCGTGTATTTTTATGGTTAGATTGAAGCTTACAGTTTCTTTAAAATGTTTTCTTGACCACGTCGGTGCATGATAGTCAGTGACCCAGCTAACCGGAGGGGTACATATCCAGTGGAGTAACAAAACTCCAAATTCTGATGTCTTTGTGGGATGTGCTCTAAAAAATACATTTAGTGTACTGAGACCTCACAGAACCAGCTACTTTGAGCCCTGCAAGCACATATCCTGGTGTCCTAGACCACGGCACACTTTCTGATGTATTTTGGAGGACATGCCTGAGAGAGAGGACTACACAATATTAGACAGTCTGTCTGTATATTCTAGATAACCAAGGCAACCTGTGTTAATATAGAAATCTCGTAGGACCAACACTGACTGTGGCTGGCAGAACACATGCTAGTATGGCACTCAACTTTTCTCATCCGAGTTTCTCCAACTGCTTCTTCCTGAAGGCCATGTTCAATGTCACCTTAGTGTATTTCTTGCCATTTTACTTCAGGGCAGGCCATCTGTTCATCTCATAAAGCTGAAGATAAAAGAAGTGTCCTATTTGTCGGCCGGCGTAACATAGGACATACTAAATATAACTTACATCTACATTGGAGCCAGAACTCTTGGATTTACCCTGAGATTTTTGAAAGGCTGATGATGATGGATGTGTACTGTTATTACGAGTATTCTAGCTGAACTTTGTTGTTATCCCAGTTGGTTGTCATTAGCTATAGTAATGACTACCTTGACTATATTTTTTGTTAAAGATTTCCAGTACAACGTAGGCAAGAGCAGAGGCCAAAGCATACAGTGCTTACAAATGATACGTAGAATTTCAATACATTGGAGGCCAATACAAATACAGCTCGAGACAATTAGCAAAATAGCACAACAAAGAAATCAAAATAATAGCTGGCTGATTTAAACAGTTCCTGAAGTCAAAGGGGTATGGAGGCCAACATTTATTTAAATTTGAACAATACCAGTTGCCTGGATGTCCTGCTGACCCTCTGCCTCTAATACTTTTAGCCATAGACCCTGAACTAGCATATAAAGACCAGGTGCTTCTGACAAAAATCTGACAAGATGATTGGCATGCTTGTTTCAAGTGTGAGATTAAGACGCTTCTGATCAGAAAGAACAACAGGGCTGCCAGGCTACTGCTTTTGCTTAAAATGAAATTAATATGGCAGCCTCCATATGCCTTCCTTTAACCACTTGAGGACTGCAGTGTTAAATACCCGTAAAGACCAGGCCATTTTTAACAAAAAGAGCCACTGCAGCTTTAAGTCCTAGCTGCAGGGCCGCACAACACAGCACACAAGTGATTCCCCCCCCCATTAACAAAAATATTTGTTTATTTTTTGAATGAAAGACTATTTTATTTATATGACCCCCTCCCTCCCACCGCCAGCCAATCAGCGTGATCCGCTGTCATAGGCATCAGACTGACAGCCGATCACTTCCCTGTTTCTGGAGGGGACAGCCGTGTCACAGCGCTGTAAGGGCAATTAGATGGTGGCTTCGCCGTCTAAGAGTCTCCGAGCGTCCGTCGGCACTGGGTGACTCCGCCTACCAAACAGATGCACACGCAGCGGCGCCTACAATCTCCTGCAAAAGCCAGCCCCAGGACTTTACGCCGATCAACGTTAGGCGGTCCTGGGGCTGCCGCCGTGGCCACGCCCATCAGCGTGACCCGATCGGGAGCTAGTTAACCTGTTGCCGCCCGCGTCACGCCAATGGGCGTGGCCACGGCGGCAGCCCCAGGACCGCCTAACGCCAATTGGCGTAAAGTCCTGGGGCTGTGCTTTGCAGGAGATCGCGCGCAGGGTGCGCGCGCATCACCTGCTTGGTGGGCGGAGCGGAGCTCCGCCTTCAGTCTCCGAGTGGCGGATGCCGCTCGGGAGACTGTTAGACGGCGTAATCGCCGTCTATTTACATGTACAGCGCTGCGATCGGCAGCAGCGCTGTACTGGGGACAGCCATGTGACACGGCTGTCCCCTCCTGAGCAGCAGAGGTGATCGGCTGTCATAGGCTGAAGCCTATGACAGCTGATCACGGGGATTGGCTAGCGGGGGGAGGGAGGGAGGGAAGGTCTACAATTCATTTTAAAAAAACGTCATTTTTGGAAAAAAAAACCACAAATAAACAAATACAAACAAACAAACAAACATTGGGGGGGCGATCAGACCCCACCAACAGAGAGCTCTGTTGGTGGGGAGAAAAGGGGGGAAGAATCACGTGTGTGCTGTGTTGTGCCGCCCTGCAGCTTGGCCTTAAAGCTGCAGTGGCCAATTCATTGAAAAATTGCCTGGTCTTTAGGGGGGTTTAACACTGCGGTCCTCGAGGTTAATGTGACACTGAAGCAAAAAAAACCCTCATGCTATAATGAATTGGTTGTGTAGTATGGATAATTATTAGAACATTAGTAGCAAAGAAAATAGTGTCATATTTTTATTTTCAGGTATATAGCTTTTTTTTTTTTTTTTTTTTTTTTTTTTTTTATAACATTGTATCATTCTCTAATAATTGCAGTTTTCACAATACACTCGCCATTTTAAATAATTTCGCAGAGCAGAATAATGACCCTTTTAACTTTTCTCTGCAGAAAAACCATAAACAAAGAAGAAACTGATACAATTGAGATAAGTGCTTCAAAAGACAGTGCTGTCCAAGCCGTAGAGCTCACAGAAGCTCTTTTGCATGGATAACAACTGAAGTTTCTTAACTCTTCCTGTACTGGAAACAATGAGACTCCTATCTGTGCTAATAATGTTTTATTTCTTAGCAGTACTACATGTACAAATCATCATAAATTTATTTTCTCTTCAGATTCCCTTTGTGTCTTGTCAATGCATCAAAGCACCCAGCCTGCGCCGACTGAGTCATCCAGCAGCTGCCAGAGCATTCTGGGACTTGTAGTCCTTCAGCAGGCGGAGGGCAGCAGGGTCTGAGTCTTTCAAGCAGCCTTTTGTATGGAGTCTGTCTTATTTCAGCGCTTTCTCCCCTCCTCCCTCAGCATTACACAATCTCTCATTTGCAGCCTTCAGACACCAGAGGAGATTGCTTTCAAACTCTTCTCCAGTAACGAAGCTTATTTTGTGTCATTAGAAGTATGAAGACAAAAGGCTTAATTAACGGCTATAAATAGGGAAGATTGCGCTTTACTATTTTTCGCGTATCAGTAAGGCGTTGCATAATGCGGCAGAGAGGCGGGAGGATTGCTGTGTCAGTGAAAGGAGACGCATCTTTTATTTGGCGAGCCACTTGGCGTGCGGAGTGACAGGAAGTGCATGTGACGCCGCCGCTATTCCGTGAAGTACTTTCCACTTTACTGGGCTTGTTCGGTGAAACCGTTCAGAGACCAGCGGATGAGTTTATTAATTTATGCGGGGAGGAGAGCACGGCAGAAATACAAAGTGCAGTCAGTCAGATTTCCTGAACGCTCATCAATATTGCATGGATTCTGATTGGTTACACGCAGCAGGTTGCACTAATTTTGATACGCACCCATACAGGTTCCAGGGCAAGCGGTTTAGTGTGTGTGTGTGTGTGTGTGTGTGTGTGTGTGTGTGTGTGTGTGTGTGTGTGTGTGTGTGTGTAAAACCCTATTCAGCTTAATGCTTACAATATTTCTCAGCTAGTTTTTAAAATGAGTCTAAAGCTATTTAACCACTTGGGGACCGCAGTGTTAAACCCCCCTAAAGACCAGGCCATTTTTTGCTAAATTGGCCACTGCAGCTCAAGGTCTCGCTGCAGGGCCGCACAACTCTGCACACGAGTGAACCTTCCCCTCCCCCCCCCTTTTTGTATCCCCACCAACAGCTTTCTGTTGGTGGGGTCTGATCGCTCCCCTAGTGTTAATTTTGTTAAATATTTGTTTTTTTAAATACATTTTACTATTTGTTTTTTAAAAACCTCCCGCCCCCATAAATCCCTCTCCATCGCCAATCACGGTGATCGGCTGTTATAGGCTTCAGCCTATGAGAACCGATTGTCTCCTGTGTCCCAGGGGGATAGCCGTGTCACACAGCTGTCCCCAGTACAGCGCTTCCTTAGATCCCAGCGCTGTGCTATGTTTAACAGTCTCCTAGCGCCGATCACCGCATAGACTGAAGGCGGAGCAGAGCTCTGCCATCCAAGCAGGGATATGCACACGCAATCTCCTGCAAAACAGGACCGCAGAACCTTACGCCAATCGGCGTTAGGCGGTCCTGAGGCTGCCACTGCAGCCACACACATCGGCGTGACACGGTCGGCAAGTAGTTAAAAAAACAAACAGATACTTACGGAGCGGGAAGACTCTGGGTCCTATACAGCCTTCCCTCTCCTCGCACAGTCCCCTCGTTCCAGCGCAAGATTCCGTTAGTCTCCAAACGGTGGGGATATTTGGGAACCATTTGGGAGGGGGGGGGGGATTTGGAAGCCAGAGTGCTGTGTGACATATTTGCATGGCTCTTTTCCCGGAAGTGCTTTTTTTAGATGGACTAGTCCAAATTCTGTCACCTCTTTACTACCGAGTGAAAGTTACAGCAACATATGAAAAGGTCATTTACAGTGCATTTTACTTTGGGAGAAATGTACATTTTGATATGTATGTGTGTTTTTTTTTTCTGTGATGTGGTCCTTTAAGACACTTCTGTCTGCTTGTCGAAGAGATGAGCGTTACCCGCCGACCGCGAGATCTGAGCAAAGCTCCCCTGCAGAATATAATGGACGTATTACAGTCTGAAAAGTCCCCCAGGAGTTTGAGAGAAACAACATCTGCAGAATGAGTCACCGCATCTACCGGCAGTGTACCCAATGCCAAGCACGATGTGATCAGCTGTGGGAGAGCGATGAGCTCCAATGGTCCTCTTTTCTTCCTCTCTCAGTACATTCCTGCCGGCTACGCCAATTGTCATCTCTTTTCTTCCTGAGTACTTTCCTGCCGGTTACGTTCTCGCAGTGGAAGATTGCAGCTCTCGCTTATTTTCACTCCTCCTTTATTTGTTCCCGTTGAAACTCAAGGCTGCATTGCCTTAACATCTCTCGCTTATGCAATGGCATGGAGAACACAATGGCTCATTTCAAAGTGACTCATCTATAACATGACTGTGTTTCATAAGACGGCTTTGATATAATCAATTAAAAAAAAAAAAAAAGTCCTACAAGAAATTATGTGATTGCAGCCCACAAAGTCGTTTCCTGTGAAAATTAAGCTTCCCACACGAGCCTGGTGAGAAATTTGCGGTGTAAGCGGGTGTAGTAGGTTTATGCCCTTTTGTCTGACAGCTGTTGGCTCTGCCACGTCTTACAGAAGAGTCTGCAAATTCTACAGGCGTAAGCGGCCGTGGTAGGTGGATGCCCTTTGTCTTCCAGCTGTTTGCTCCGCCATGTCTTACAGTAGACTCAGCAGATTCTGCAGGCGTAAGCAGCCGTAGTTCATTGATGCTCTTTGCCAGCTGTTGGCTCCGCCACGTCTTACTGTAGGCGTAAGCGGCCATAGTAGGTTAGTGCCCTTTGTCGGCGAGCTCTTGGCTCTGCCACGTCTTACGGAAGTCTGCAAATTCTACAGGCGTAAGCGGGTGTGGTAGATTGATGCCCTTTCTCTGCCAGCTGTTGGCTCCACCACTTCTTACTGTAGGCGTAAGCGGCCGTAGTAGGTTGGTGCCCTTTGTCAGCCAGCTCTTGGCCACATTTTACAGAAGAGTCCGCAGATTCAGAAGAAGGTTTATATGTTTCAGGTCATGTGATAGGAGGAATGTGTGTGATGAAGCTCTCTTGCCCAAATGCTAATCTGGCTTGTGTTCAAATTGAATGGAATTGGTATGCAGCCTGGCACTGCGGCAGTGAATATCAGCAGAAAGTGCAATGGATTGGCCCAATATCAAGCTGCATATCATTTGCATTCAGTTTGAATGAAAGTCAGGATTATTTGCCCTTTATTGACCATCTTGGCCACAGAATGGGGGAGGTCTTTTCTCATGTCGCCCATGTGTCTTCTCTCCATGTTCATGTTTGACCCTATTTCTCCATTTTTGGCCCATGTGTCAATGATCTGCAGAAGCTGTTAAGCTCTTTACGGGCCCTGTGGACTTGGAGAACCTGAGGCGGGGTTCTTACATCGCAATCCGCATACAGGGGCTGGGTCTGCCTATAGAGCCCAGCCTCTGTTGCTAGTTTCCTCCAAAGACCCCCCTGCGTGCTGTCAGACCCCATAAAACACAGCCGTGCTATGCGGCTGTGTTTACCTCACGAATGTCAGTCTCGGCTGCTCCCCCGCCTCCTGAATCGCTCCGGTCCCCGCCCACGTGCATTCCCTCCAATCAGCGGCGAGGGAAGGGACGTGGGCGGGGACCGTAGCGATGCAGGAGGCGGGGGAGCGGCGAGACTGGCATTAGTGAGGTAAACACAGCCCGCTGCGACACGCTGCATGTCGCCAGCGCGGCTGTGATTTATGGGGTCTGACAGCGCGCAGGGGGGGCTTTGGAGGAAACTAAATAGTAACAGAGGCTGGGCTCTATAGACAGACCCAGCCTCTGCGTGCGGATTGCGATGTAAGAACCGCGCCTTGGGTTCTCTTTAACCTTCCTGGCGGTAAGCCCGAACTGAGTTCGGGCTATGCCGCCGGAAGGCACCGCTCAGGCCCCGCTGGGCCGATTTGCATAATTATTTTTTTGCTGCACGCAGCTAGCACTTTGCTAGCTGCGTGCAGTGCCCGATCGCCGCCGCTACCCGCCGATCCGTCGCGCCGCAGCCGCCCCCCCCCCCCAGACCCCGTGCGCTGCCTGGCCAATCAGTGCCAGGCAGCTCTATGGGGTGGATCGGAATCCCCTATGACGTCACAACGTCGGTGACGTCATCCCGCCCCGTCGCCATGGCGACGGGGGAAGCCCTCCAGGAGATCCCGTTCTTTGAACGGGATCTCCTGATCGCCGATTGCCGGCGGCGATCGGAGGGGCTGGGGGGGATGCCGCTGAGCAGCGGCTATCATGTAGCGAGACTTTGTCTCGCTACATGATAAAAAAAAAAAAAAATAAAAAAAAAAAGATTTGCTGCCCCCTGGCGATTTTTTAGCAAACCGCCAGGAGGGTTAAAGAGAAGCTTAAAGAGGACCTCCAGAGTAGTAACGAAAATCAGTCAGCCTGCAAGTAAAAGAAAGTTATATTTACCCGAGAAGTCTTGTCCCGCGATGCCGTCCCGAAGTCCCTGCATCACCTGACTTCCGGCCCCGCCTCCTTTCTCTCCTCTGAGAAAAACGCCAAGCTATTTACTGTAGTAAATTCTGGAGGTCCTAGTTAATTCAAATGACAGCAGCAGCAACCCCTGCGAAGCTGGCTGGTCGCATGCACGCCGCCCTGAGTCGCGTGCACCCTGGTCGCGTTCCTGCTGCGGAAATGCACTTTTTTTTTTTTCAACGGATAGTTTTTGATTTTAAAAGTAAATAAACTTTAGAGACAACTAGTGAAAGTTTTGTCATTCCACTCACAGTGCTGTGATGTGAATATCACAGCAGATCTTTCCTGCTGATTCTTTATTTAAAGGGAACCTGAAGTGAGGAAAATTATTTAAAATAAACACGACGTAGCTGCAAATGAATATTACATACTTACCTCGCTATCAGTTGCTCTCAGATGCTCACCATTTTCTTCCTGCAGTGATTCCTTCCAGTTCTGACAATATTTTGGCAGAACTGAAATATACCAATTGCTGTCATTTGTATATCAGCTGCTGTCAATTACAACTGAATATGCAAGGTAATGTCCATGTTTTCCTATGGCTCAAGTGGGTGATATTACAGTTTAACAGTATGCTGACCAGGAAGCTGTTGTGGGGTAATGGCCATTTTTAAAATGGAGGACAGAGAATTCCATTGATTACACTGGACAAATGAGACAGAGGAGAGGCGAAAGATTGGGGAGTAGACTACACGGGAGGTAAGTATGACCTGTGTAATCACGGGAAAAAAATCATCCTTTCTATCACAAGAGATTACAAATGCAGTTAACAAACCAGCCCAACTGTTCCGCACAGTGGAAAAACTCTGCAACCCGGCATGTCAAAAACTTGATATCGAGTCTTCAAAGGACCTCTGTGACCAATTTGCCCATTTCTTCACAGACAAAGTCTCCGCTATGAGGTCCACCATCCAACTTACAGCATCTGAGCCTAATATAGCGCAGAAAACCATTAACAGAGACAACGTAACACCTTGGTCAAACTTCAAAGAAATTGATGAAGAAGTCACATCAAGCATCCTCCTTCACCTCCGCCTAACTACCTGTGACCTGGATCCGGGCCCAACACAATTCATGTTGCACTGCCCGACCTGTTCGTACCGGTATTCCTCAAAATTGTTAACTGTTCCTTACAATCAGGGATATTTCCTGCTTTACTGAAGGAAGCAATCATCAGGCCTCTCCTGAAAAAACCCTCCCTGGACTCTGATGCAATGACCAGCTACAGACCTGTCTCTAACCTTCCCTTTCAGGGTAAGCTAATAGAAAAAGCTGTATACCTCCAGCTAGAATCCAAAATCCTACAAAACAGTAGTTATGACCCATTCCAGTCTGGCTTCAGGAAACACCACAGCACTGAAACTGCCCTCATCCAAATATGCAACCACCTGCTCATGGCAAGAGACAGAGGAGAGTGCTCCTTCCTCATACCGCTAAACCTTTCTGCAGCCTTTGATACAGTTGGCTATGACATCTTGATAAACAGGCTACAGGAATACTGGGCAGCACGGTGGCGTAGTGGTTAGCTCTCTCGCCTTGCAGCGCTGGGTCCCTGGTTCGAATCCCAGCCAGGGCACTATCTGCAAAGAGTTTGTATGTTCTCTCTGTGTCTGCGTGGGTTTCCTCCGGGCACTCCGGTTTCCTCCCACATTCCAAAAACATACAGATAAGTTAATTGGCTCCCCCTAAAATTGGCCCTAGACTACAATACTTACACTACATAATATAGACATATGGCAAAGGTAGGGATTAGATTGTGAGCTCCTTTAAGGGAAAGTTAGTGACAAGATATATATATATATATACATTGTGCAGCGCTGCGTAATATGTCGGCGCTATATAAATACTAAATAATAATAATAATAATAATAATACTGCGTCATTGATGGCATAGTTCTTCAGTGGTTCCAATCCTTCTTGAGTGGCAGAACCCAAAAAGTGTCTATGGGGCCCTTCCTGTCCACCCCTGTATCACTTAAGTATGGGGTGCCCCAGGGCTCAATCCTCTCTCCCCTGCTTTTCACAATTTACATGTTACCGCTTGGAAAACTAATCCAAAAACATGGCCTGACATACCACTGCTATGCAGACGACACCCAACTATATCTTTCCTTCAAGCCTGGTGTGACAGACCCAACTCTAACTATAAACGCCTGCTTACGTGAACTACAGCAATGGATGAATGACAACTGGCTGAAACTAAATGCAGACAAAACTGAAGTCCTTCTGATCGGAGGGCAGTGCATGCGTAATATGTTGGCGCTTTATAAATACAATAAATATTAATAATAATAATAACAAAACAACTTAACTTGCAGTCTTCACCACTGGGAATAGGAGGCACTGATCTACGCAGCTCTGATCATGTGTATAGCCTGGGAGTTCTAATTGATTGGGATTTAAACTTCAGAACTCACATCTCTGCTGTGGTGAAATCATCCTATTTTCACCTGAAGAACATTGCAAAAATCAAGCACCTCATCCCCCTAGAAGATCTGCCAACCTTAGTCCATGCCTTCATTACCTCCCGACTGGACTACTGCAATGCTCTCTACACTGGCCTTCCAAAAAAGGCCTTGTACCGCCTACAGCTGATACAGAATACTGCTGCCAGACTGCTAACCAACCAACCCCGTCACTGCCACATAACACCAGTCCTGCACTCCCGTCACTGGCTACCTATAGAATGGAGGGTCCTATTCAAGATCGGCCTACTGACATTTAAATCCCTGAATAATTTAGGCCCTGGATACATGAAAGATATGTTGCAGCTGCGTAGCAATCGACACATTCTCAGATCCACAGGTTCTAATAATCTAGTCATACCCAGAGTCCACTTGGAAACTTTTGGTCCCAGAGCCTTCTGTCATGCTGCTCCTACGTTTTGGAACTCCTTACCTCAACAGATCAGGACAGCTCCATCCCTAGACGTGTTTAAATCCAGACTGAAAACCCACCTGTTCAGTGTGGCATTTGCAGAAATATAACTTTTGTTGTGTGAATACTTCATCCTACTACCAATTACTGAATCTGAGACAGCCTAAGCGCTTTGAGTCCTATGGGAGAAAATCGCTATAGAAATGTTATTGTATTGTATTGTGTATCGTTATTTTGACTTTTTATTTTCAGTTCAGGTTCTCTTTAAAGTGGAATATAACCCTGCATTTCAACTTTGCTCTAAAACATTATTTACAGCATATTATATGCAACCAGCATTTTTTTTTTTACTAGACCAGCATTGGAAGGGTTACACACAGAGCTTTAAAGTTCCATGGAGAGAAATGCAGACGCATCCGAAGTTTAGATAGATACAGTAGATAAGTAAACACAATGTAACAAGTGGTGAATGCTACACGTTCTCTGGCTGTCCTCCAGCTCCTGCACAGTCAGTGTGAGTGTCACATTTCTCACTTGTTACATTGTGTTTACTTAAATGTATCTATCTAAACTTTGGATGCGTCTGCATTTCTATTCACGGAATTTTAAAGCTCTGTGTGTAACCCTTCCAATGCTGGTCTAGTACAAAAAAAAATGCTGGTTGCATATAATATGCTGTAAATAATGTTTTAGAGCAAAGTTGAAATGCTGGGTTATATTCCGCTTTAATACAGCAAATAGCCCCCACCACGTTGTGCAGTCTTGTAGCTTTTTATTTGCAGCTGAAGATTGAACAGTCTGTTACGCTCCTCGGTCGTGGCGCTCCTTCTGGAGACAGTTCTTGAAGATTACGGATCAGTAAGAAAAGGCTGCTTCGCGGTGACCCCGACAGCGACTTACTCTTTAATAAGATTGTCATGTTTTGGCACCAGGCATGTTGTGTATTTCCAGAAGAATATGAAGCTTTCTTAGGGAAAACAGCATGTAAAACATGTCTCCATCTGTTGGCTTTGGAAGGCTTTTTTTCCCGAAATGTATTTGCTTACGCTGTAATATTTTATGGTCCCCGCAGTGCCTATAGCAAAGGCAGTGAATAGGATTCTGTCTCATAAAAGCAGACGACCGAGAGAATGAGGGTTATAGAGGATCTGTGGTCTTCTGTATCCACACCTGTACAGATCTGTAGGAAGAGGCGGGTCCTGCACAGGAGGCGGAGACTGATAATAGCTTCAAACAAATGTAAGGGCCCTTTTCCACTTGCAAGCGCAATCGCAAATGCGTTAGCTTAGCTTCTTTTTCCACTTGCTGTGATTGTGACATGAACCATTGGGAGCGAAACGCCATCACACCAATAATCGTGCAGCCCGACGATTGCGATTATGTGAGAAATCGAAACCCGCTAATAGAAAAGTGCATCATGATTTACTTAAAAATAACGGTACACTAGCGATCGGCAAAAATGCCGGTGATCCGCTTTTTTAAGCTGGGCCCTAACTGACTTCTGAATGTTTGTTGTCCAATCCAGTGTTTCCAATCTTGGGAAAAAATTTTACTGACCAAGCTCAAAATAATGTACTGACATCTAATATTACTAAAAATAAATTAAGCATGCCACACGTGCTCCTCGTGCGATACACCAGCAACCACCGTGGGGTGCGAATGAGGAATTAAGAGTGAGGAGATGGTGGCGGACACCAGACAGCTAAAGTATTACTTCACAGGCACTGGCAGGTGTACATCAACTTTTTCGGGGATGCGACCGAGGTTTTCGTCACGTTCGTGATTATCACACGCTTGTTACCGCAGCACACCCGATCGAGCAGGTCAGCCCAAGATTTTTGATCATGTACGATCAATATATGCAACCAATTTCGGCCAGAAATTGTGGATCGGCATGCTCTTGGCGGCACCGTTTTTCAGCAGATTGGATAATTATCCAATCTGATAGTTGATCGGCCGCCGTGTCTACTGATGTATGGCCACCTTTAGCTAGAGCGGTGTAAATTCCAGAGTGACAGTCAGGAACTGAGAAATATCAGATGAGGAAGGATCCTGAGGCAGCTGAGGAAATTTGGGATGCCGCGGGAACTAATGATCACCTTCTACACCGCAACCGTGGAGTCTATCCTCTGCTCCTCCATTGTCGTCTGGTACGCAGGCGCCACGGCGAGCGACAGACTTAAGCTCCAGAGAGTAATCAATGCTACCGAGAGGATCATTGGGTCTCCTCTACCACCCCTAGATCTCCTACACACCTCCAGGCTGTGGTCTAGAGCAAACAAAATACTGAACGACCCCACCCACCCTGGCAGTCGATACATTGACCGCCTGCCCTTGGGACGCCGATACAGATCGATCCTCACCAAGACCACCAGGCACTTGAACACTTTCTTCCCCCAAGCTGTCCTCCTGCTGAACTCGAACTACCACCCTAGCCAAGCCCGATAGCACCTCCCTAGCCTGCACTGATGGGGCACTGCTGCTCAATCATGGAATCCCCTTGTTTTGTTTTGCACGCCACATCGTATGCTGTAATCCCTTTAGTTACATTTATGCCGCCATGCTGTAATCATGTTGTTATTTATGTTTGTTCATATCTCGCTCTGGAATGCCCCTTATCTGTATAACACCTTTTTCTGCCGTGTGAACCACAAAAAATTCCGGGTGCCACATTGTTGCACTCGGCGAAATAAATGATTCTGATTCTGATCCGCAGACTCAGTAGGACAGTAAAAGCTGGTATACTTTATTTGGACAAACCACGTAAAATGACACAAAAACAGCCACAGGAAAGACTAACTCGTATCGGGCTCAAAGTTCGCCCTTAATCATAGTCCTAATGTTCCTGAAAAAAGGTGCGAACTTTATAGCCGAGAGGGTGGGGAGGGAGAAAACTCCACACCCATCCCACCAGCAGAGAACACATCCCTCTTAAAGATACAAATACATCACATAATTAACATAGTTAAACAGCAATATGTATACAAAAGATGTAGCAAAATATTCTCAAATCACCTATTAATAAAAAAGTGTACAAAAATATACAAATAGAAAAAGGAGAAAATAGATGTTGCCTGGCAAAAAGCAAAAAAGTGATACAATTTAGAAATCGTATATAAGATTTATGTCCCAACGGGTATTTAAACCCGACGGGAAACGAGTACCCATACGATGGATCCAAAAGGCCTCTCGTTTAAGGAGTCTCTGGAGCTCTCCACCCCTAGATGGACAGACCACTCTTTCCACTCCTTGATATTTAAAAGAGGTCATATTCCCATTGTGACAGTTCTCAAAATGTTTGGATACAGCAGACTTATGAAATGTGTTCTAGTTAGACCCACAGGAACTGATAAATAGTAAGTGCTGTAATCTAATGAGGAAGAGAGAGGTGGTTTTTTTACTGACACCACAAAGTTATCACAGACTTCACTGACAGCCCAGATTTGTTTACTTTTTTTTTACTGACTGTCAGTGAATTTACTGATGGTTGGCAACGCTGGTCCAATCATAAAGCCACACACGCTCAACAAAAGTCTATTAAAAGCACGATTATCAAACAACTTGGAGAAGTTGGACACCTTTTGTCAAGACAAGGCGTTACCACTGATAAGAGGTGACCAACGACTGATAAGACGCGGCTCAAGTCAGTTGGATTGACTTGAGTTGTGTCTCATCAGTTGTTGGTCACCTCTTATCAGTGGTAACGCCTTGTTTTGACAAAAGTTGTCCAACTTCTTCAAGTTGTTTGATAATTGTGCATTTAAAAGACTTTTGTTGAGCATGTGTATGTGGCTTACCCTCCTTAGCGGTATCCCCGTGCTGGACACGGGTTAAGCCACTGCGGAGGATTGCTGAGGCCCCGCTGGGCCGATTTTGCATAATTTTTTTTTCATACACGCAGCTAGCACTTTGCTAGCTGCGTGTTACCTTCGATCGCCGCTGATTCGCTTCTACCCGCCGCGTTAGAGGGTGCCCCCCCCCCCCCGAGACCCCATGCGCTGCCTGGCCAATCAGTGCCAGGCAGTGCTGAGTGGTGGATCCGGACTCCCTCTGATGTCACGACGTCGGTGAGGTCATCGCGCCCATCGCCATGGCGACGGGGGAATCCATAATGGAAATTCTGTTCAGATGGGGTTGACAATGGAAAGTAAGCACAGAGGCATAGACCCATGCCTCATGTGACGAGCAATGGTCACCATTTCTCACCCCCCCCCCCCCCCCATAACAAGTGCAGTCATCACAACACCTTCTCTGGTGGGAGCCCTCTAGTGGTGGGAGGAGGGTAACAAGGTGGGGCTCTTCCCAGTACAGTAGCTACAGCTCTGGTCACAAAAGCGTGTTTCAAACGGCATTCGACTTAGACAAAACACTGGACAGTGTTGACCTTCCACACCTGCCTACATTATCAAACACATCATCATCATCATCTGTGAATTGAGCTTCTGGCCAGTAATGGGTTGATATTTTTACTTGTGCAAGCACCTCTTTTGTGTGTATATTATTTAAATCTTGCCTGAATCTCACACTGAGCAGTAAAGAGGTCTCCAGAGATGCAGGATGAAGGTCTGTGATCCTGTCTCTCTCGCACTTCTGAACGATGCTTCCTGCTGGAGGAATTGTTAGAAGGAAGCGTTGAATGAATGGCAGATTCGCTCCCTTTGAAGCACACGCGGAATTCCACTGATCCTCTTTTCTAAGCCTACCCTCAGAATATCTGGTCATTTTCAGCATGAGAAAAGAAACCATTGTGTTTTCCCGGCCGTGACCTTTTCCAGAAAGATCATACGCTCTACTATCAAAGGTTTCATGACAATGTATCCAAAATAATATTTTATAGGCTTTATAATTCACATAATCCAGGACCATTTCTGGCCATATTGGTGCCTTTTTATCACCTCCTCATCCCCCATCTTGTGAAAGACCATAGCCTACATTCATTATTTTGCGGACACCACTAACAAACTGATAGGTTACCGTATTTTTAGGACTATAAGACGCTCCTGACCATGAGATGCACCTAGGTTAAGAGGACAAAAACCAGGGGAAAAAATATATACTAAACCTGGTGCATCCATGGTGAAGGGGCATCTTGTGGATTATGCCCCCCTTGTACCGCTTGTCTCCCAGTGCCCTCCTCTGTCCCCCTTGTTTCCCCCATGTGTTCTCCTGCATCCCCCATGTGTGCACCTGTGTCCTCCTCTATGCCGTTTGTCCCCATCTCTTCTTCTGCATGGGCATAGTACAGGGAGTCCCCAACATTGTGGCGGGCTGGAGGTTCGTATTGGCAGGCGTTCATGAGTCAGGAACTCCCTGTATTTGGAATATAAGAAGCAGTGATTTTTTTCCCCCACTTTTGGGGGAGGAAAAGTGAGAAAAAGAGAAAGTTAGTCTTATAGTCCAAAAAATACAGTATATAGGAATTATATTCTTTCTCAAAATAAGTCTCTATAAAAGATACACAAATTATTACCGGATTAGAACAAAAACTGGGGATATGTACAGAGGCGCCAATATAAATGTTAAATGAGCTAAAGGCTGTTTAATAAGAGAGGTAATGGTGGACTTGCCTCCCGAATCAGTAGACACACACACCTGTTTATTTTGGTAAACCATTCTCTTTATTCAATACTCCACAATGCAACACATTTTGCAGGCGTTATCCTGCTTCATCAGATAAATAGAGGAACTATAGCGTGTCAGCCAGTGGTGCTCACCGCCAGGTCGTGATCACGCTTACGCGTGGATTCACGACCATTTTGACGCATTTCGCCTCGGACACGCTAAGCCGTGAATAGATTTTCAACCACGAAAATCTACTTCGGCTTCGCGTGAATGCGGACAGAAATCAGCATTCACGCTCGTGAAACCCGGTGCTGAAGTCGTGGTTTGCGGAAATGCGTCAAACTATGCGGAAGTGACACATTGCAGGCCAATCAGAGTGCCCCAGCCAGGCCCTACCAACCAATCACAGGAGGGGAGCTATGCCCTCCCCTCCTGAATATAAAGTGGCGGCCATGATGGAAAAGTTCTGTCCTTGCTAGACTGTGGTGCTGAGAGGATTATCTCCAGGCCATTGTTGTTTGAGCAAGTGCATTTATTGTGTTAAAAACAAAGCGTTTTTTTTGCTAACACTGCTCTTATACTGTACACAGTTAGCTAGTCAGTGAGTGATTGCTGTAGTTAGTTGTAGTCAGTGTAGTGGGGGTGTGGGAGTCTAGTGATTATTTAACTGTGTGTAGTGCAGGCAGGTTCAGTGCTGCAGTGTAGTCAGTGTAGTGGGAGTGGGGATTATCTGTGTGTAGTGCAGGCAGGCAGGTTAGTGCAGCTGCAGTGTTCACTTGCATATTCCAGTGACAGTTATACACTTGTACTATTTGCAGGCAGCCAGTCACACCGCCGGCGCCGCCACTCTCTGCCAGCGCTGTTCATTAATTCTGTCTGACCTTGTGCCGTGCCCAGTGCCCACTGCTCGCTCGCTGGCATATGAGCATCTCATTACACAGTGTGACATCCTTGTGTGCCCACTGCATCATTCAGTGACCTAGTTGTATATCCAGTGCCCACTGCTGTGCCCACTGCATCCTTCAGTGACCTTGTACTGTGCCCACTGCATCCTTCATTGACCTTGTACTGTGCCCATTGCATCCTTCAGTGACCTAGTTGTATATCCAGTGTCCACTGCTGTGCCCACTGCATCCTTCAGTGACCTTGTACTGTGCCCACTGCATCCTTCAGTGACCTTGTACTGTGCCCACTGCATCCTTCAGTGACCTAGTTGTATATCCAGTGCCCACTGCTGTGCCCACTGCATCCTTCAGTGACCTTGTACTGTGCCCACTGCATCCTTCAGTGACCTAGTTGTATATCCAGTGCCCGGGTCACCGGGTGCATTTAATTTTTTGGCCAGCACTATGACGCTGTGCTGCTACTACTACCACCAGTATGTTGCCATGGTCCTTCTGTGCTGCTGCTGCTGAACTGAACGCCCGCTTTGTCCTCCTCCTCCTCCTGACTCAGTCGCTACCACGGTACCACCAATGCACTCTGTCTGCGTTATCACGGCCCGGGTTACCGGGTGCATTTAATTTTTTGGCCAGCACTATGACGCTGTGCTGCTACTACTACCACCAGTATGTTGCCATGGTCCTTCTGTGCTGCTGAATTGACCGCCGGCATTGTCCTCCTCCTCCTGACTCACTCGCTTCCACCAATGTACTCTGTCTGCGTTCACACTGCCCGGGTCACCGGGTGCATTTAATTTTTTGGCCAGCACTATGACGCTGTGCTGCTACTACTACTACCAGTATGTTGCCGTGGTCCTTCTGTGCTGCTGAACTGACCGCCCGCATAGTCCTTCTCCTGACTCAGTCGCTACCACCACCGCACTCTGCGTTCACACTGCCCGTGTCCACCGACAACTCTGCTGCGATGTCATTGCTAATTGCTGCAAAAAAAACAAAAAAAAAATTGCAAAAACCTCTCTGGGGCCTTTTTGGCGTCAGCCACTCATCCTCCTCCAGTGGTACCTTCGCCGCCAAGTGCCATTGGAACTCGCCTTCACCTCTTTGACTGCTTAACGCGTATATCCCTTTTTAAAACCACTTATTACCAATTAATAGCCCCATTTAAAGTGTTGATTTCACTTTAAAATCCATTTTCTCTAGAAAAAAAAAATTGGGGGGAATTTTTTATGTTGAAGTTATGTTGCCCCTTATCACCTCGATAATCCATGCAATTTGGGGGATTGTAGCATGTATGGGGGCTTTGTTATTAACGTTAAAAGAAAATCCGCCTCCGGGCGGGAATCCACGCGTGATTACGCCATTCACGGCAGAAAATCCGCGTGGTTGCGTGGACGCGGACGAAAATCCGCATGCGGCGGGGCCGAATGTGGATTTTTTTTTGCAACCACGCGGATTGCCGAATTCGTGGATGAGGCACATCCGAGCATCCCTGGTGTCAGCCAGATTAGGTACACCTCACCAACCCAAACTCACTGAATCCATACAACAAACACATTCTATCATTGTTATGAGGGTTGTGTAGCCACTTCATAAAAATATACTAGTTATGTATAGCCTGGATCTTTACATGTCTAAATATTGCCCCGGGGATGCAGAAGAGCTGCGGCAATCAATACAGATCAAATTCTGAAACCATTACCATTCTTACCCTTCCTAATGGAATACCGGTTGTCTATAACCTAGGTTCTCAACGTGTGGTACGCGTACCCCAGGGGGTACTTATGATGGTTCCAGGGGGTACTCTGGCTTGATATACTTAACCAAGAACAACAAATTTAGAGTGTTAGAAAATGATAAATCTTAGGTAAACAACCCCAAATTAGTGTTTTAGCTAATTAAAAACAATTGTAAATTCTTGGAAATTGCTTAAAACCAATTATCATGTACTATGATTAAATATATATTTGTAAAGGGGGTACTTGTGATAATGTTTACTATGCTAGGGGGTACTTGGTGAGTCTAGGGTTTTAAAAGGGGTACATACCAATAAAATGTTTAGAAACACTGGTCTATAAGAATTCCACAAAGCACAGTGTGCTAAACTCCGATGTACCCTCTCCTGAAAGTGTCGTATGCGGGGATAGTTACCTCTCCTAGTTCCTGGCAGCATTTCCTCTGCAGCTGTCCTTGCTAGATATCCAGGTTTCAATTTTTTCTCATTCTGGGAAGCAATAGTTCACTAGCGTGGCCGCTACTCTAGCGGCCGCACTAGTGAAATATTGCGGCATTTGAAAGTTTTGTCCATTGATAAGGAATGCACGCTACGCTGCCAGTAGTGGGCATAACTGCGGTGTAATTAAGATGTGCTAATTTAATTTACGCACAGAAGATTTAACCTGCTCTGTTTCAGCGCCCTAACAATAATTAATCAAGCTGAATGTATGTTTTGTTTTAGTTATACCCTATCCTCCAAGCCCACCAACAGCACTCGTTTTGCAGAAAACCACAGGGTGGGGTAACATACCAGTGTACAGCAATATTTACATATAGGAAGGGTTCTGATGCTGAAACCACATTATGTCAAATTTGGTATCCTGAGTAGTTTAAGGGAACGTCCGGCAAAAAAAAAAAAAAAAGTTTACTTACCTGGGGCTTCTACCAGCCCCATGCAGCCATCCTGTGCCCTCGTAGTCACTCACTGCTGCTCCGGTCCCCCTCCGCCAGCTAGTTTTGTTTTAGTCGACCTCGGGGGTCGGTAGGCCAAATTGCGTACATTTTTACGCATTCCCGCTGGTGCAGGAACATTAACACATACATTTTTACGCGTTAGTGGTTCAATGCGTAAAAATGTACGCGTTAAACCAGTAACTCGTAAAAACGTATGTGTTACTGTTCCTGCACCAGCGGGAATGCGTAAAAATGTACGCAATGAGCCCCCCCCCCACCCCCCCATCCCAGGTCGGCTAACCCAAAACAAGCTGGCGGAGGGGGACCGGAGCAGCAGTGAGTGACTACGAGGGCACAGGATGGCTGCATGAGGCTGGTGGAAGCCCCAGGTAAGTGAAACTTTTTTTTTTTTTTTTTGCCTTACAATCCCTTTAAGTACATTCTTCTTTGGGGTGCCTTTAAACCAAAACTTGTGTGTACAGACATCGGCCGAAAACGATCGTTAAAAGGGCCAATGCGCCTGCGTTGTATTCTGCCCAGCTTCAGTACTTCCTTTGTAGCGCGGCTGTAAAGATTGTTACATTGCTTATTTCAATTAAACTTTGTGTTCAAGTTAACAATCCTATATTTGTATCTATTGTAACTCCATGTTAGTGTTTTTTTTTTTAATTATTTTATATAAATATGTACGCAACATTTCCTTCTGATCGTTCTTTTCTGCGAGAACGATCGTTAAAATGTGTATGATGAACGCTGCATCCCATCGTTGCATTCCAATCTTTCCAATATCGTTCGTCTGGTAACTATCGTTCCTTGCAAACGATAGTTAACGCAAGTGTGTACGTAGCATAGGATGTGCTAAGTTAATTTACGCACGGAAGATTTAACCCGCTCTGTTTCAGCGCCCTAACAATAATTAATCAAGCTGAATGTATGTTTTGTTTTAGTTATACCCTATCCTCCAAGCCCACCAACAGCACTCGTTTTGCAGAAAACCACAGGGTGGGGTAACATACCAGTGTACAGCAATATGTACATATAGGAAGGGTTCTGATGCTGAAACCACATTGTCAAATTTGGTATCCTGAATAGTTAAAGGGAACGTCCGGCAAAAAAAAAAAAAAGTTTCACTTACCTGGGGCTTCTACCAGCCCCATGCAGTCATCCTGGGCCCTCGTAGTCACTCACTGCTGCTCCGGTCCCCCTCCGCCAGCTAGTTTTGTTTTAGCCGACCTCGGGGGTCGGTAGGCCAAATTGCGTACATTTTTACGCATTCCCGCTGGTGCAGGAACATTAACACATACGCTTTTACGCGTTAGTGGTTCAATGCGTAAAAATGTACGCGTTGAACCAGTAACTCGTAAAAACGTATGTGTTACTGTTCCTGCACCAGCGGGAATGCGTAAAAATGTACGCAATGAGCCCCCACCCCAGGTCGGCTAACCCAAAACAAGCTGGCGGAGGGGGACCGGAGCAGCAGTGAGTGACTACGAGAGCACAGGATGGCTGCATGAGGCTGGTGGAAGCCCCAGATAAGTTAAACTTTTTTTTTTTTTGCCTTACAATCCCTTTAAGTACATTCTTCTTTGGGGTGCCTTTAAACCAAAACTTGACCTGCTAACCCATGTCTTTCCTTAACCTCCCTGGCGGTAAGCTCGTGCTGAGCACAGGCTATGCCGCGCAGGAGGATTTCTCAGGCCCTGTTTGGCCGATTTGCATAATTTTTTTTTTTTTGCAACATGCAGCTAGCACTTTGCTAGCTGCATGTGCACTCTGATCGCCGCCGCTCCGCGCCGATTAGCCGCCGCCGCACGCGCCCCCCCCAGACCCCGTGCACTGCCTGGCCAATCAGTGCCAGGCAGCGCTGAGGGGTAGATCGGGACTCCCAATGACGTCACAACGTCCATGATGTCATGCCACCATGGCGACGGGGGAAACCCTCCAGGAAATCCCGTTCTTTGAACGTGATTTCCTGATCGGAGATCGCCAGAGGCGATCGAAGAGGGTGGGGGGATGCTGCTGCACAGCGGCCATCATGTAGCGAGCCATGGGCTCGCTAGTCTACTTGATTTAAAAAATAAAAAACTGCTCTGCTGCCCCCTGGCGGTTTTTAATAGACCGCCAGGGGGTAACTTTTTCTCCTGCCTGATCCTATACGTAACTTATTGCTCTCCATAAACTCCCTGCAGCTTTAACTTAATCCTCACTCGAACCCTCATAAATGTCTAACATGAGCCTAACTTTTTATCCAATCCTAACCTTAAAGGATACCCGAGGTGACATGTGACATGATGATAGACATGGGTATGTACAGTGCCAAGCACACAAATAACTATGCTGTGTTCCTTTTTTTTTCTTTCTGCCTAAAGGAGTTAAACATCAGGTATGTAAGTGACTACAGTGTGACCCTAGCTGATAAGAAATCCCAACTATAAAACACTTTCCTAGCAGAAAATGGCTTCTGAGAGCAGGAAAGAGATAAAAAGGACCAATAGTTCACAGATTTTAGCTCTAGCATACGTCAATGAATGTGTCATTGATCAAAAACAATCAAACAGTTAAAATTTAAAAAGTAGATTTAAACATTAAATAAAACTGTGGAATATCTTAAGTCATTTTTAGGAGAAGGAAGATAGATACAATTGTTTTTCATTCCTTTATTTTCGCCTCAGGTGCCCTTTAACCCTAACCTACCTCTAAAGTACCCAGAACCTATTTATAACCTCCTCCTAACTTTCTCCTAACACTATCAATAAAGTACGCTAGCCTTTGGAATGAGTTTTGATGGCACTCCTCTCATCTTCATTGTTTTCTTCTTCCAGACAAATAATAAAATGCTATATAATAACAGTGTTTAGCGCAATCAGTTGTTAGGACAATTAGAAGTGATGAGGATCCAGCCCCCAGTGTACAGTAATACACAAGAACATGCAGCTAAAACTAAGGGGACAGCAGTATGCAGAGCAAATGGTCTTCAGTTTCCGCACTAAAATCTTTCCTCAGAGGATATAAGCCTTAGAGCCTAGATCTGACAGTGGGGAGAGTACAGCAATCCTGAAAAGTTGAGTTGATTGGTGTTTCAGCAATGACCAAAGGCTCGGAAAAGATGGAAAGAAACACTTTTTTTGTGATCTACGTTGCAGTGGTTGCTGGGAAGCTGGAAAAACGTACCTACTAAACAGTGGTAACCACATGTTCTACATCCCACTGTGTGTAACACAACCAAAAATACATGAAAGGATAGAAACAAATTGATAAAGTGTCACAATGTTCATATTTTTACTGAGTGGCATTTTGATCATATTTGGTTGGGAACTACTCGCAAAGAATTGACTGTACTTAATTCTAAGTTTATTATTTAGTGTTTTTATAGTGCCGACATCTTCTGCAGCGCTTTACAGAGTAAGACACATAGACAAGACACAGAACATTTATATCGCGCTTTTCTACTAACGTACTCAAAGTGCCAGAGCTGCAGCCACTAGGAGGCGCTCTATAGGCAGTGTTAGGGAGACTTGCCCAAGGTCTCCTACTGAATAGAGGTGCTGAACAGGCAGAGCCGAGATTCGAACCCAGGTCTCCTGTGTCAGAGGCAGATCCGCAACCATTACACCATCCAGAGTTCTGACAAAACTTGTAGTCCTTTCACTAACTGGTCCCTCAGAGGAGCTCACAATCAAATCCCATCGTAGTCTAGGGCCAATTTACAGGGAATCCAATTAACTTACCTGTATTCTTTTGAGGTGTGTGAGGAAACGTGTCCCCAGAGAAAAACCCATGCAGACATGGGGAGAACATACTGTACAAATTCTGTGCAGGTAATGCCCAGACAGGGATTCGAACAAGGGATGCATGACAAGCATGCTAACCGCTACACCACCATGCTAGTTTCTAGTCAAGATAGTTTTTGTCAAAATGATTGCTTCATCGTATGATGATATCTTTGTTGTGACCAAAAAAATTCAACATATGCTAATTGGGAATGATCAATGAGATGTGAATAATAATTTAGAGTTAATGCAGTATTATGCAAGTTTGTGCAACTTGAAAATGGACCAATTGAATTCTACAAGAATTGGCAGGATTTGATTGGTTCATTTTCATGCTGCATGAAAAATTGCATACATGATTTTGCATAATCCTGCATCCACTCTGGATTATTTGAACTTCATTGACCATCCTAGTGCTAATTAGCTTCACACAGGAGGCGAGAGATAACATTAGCAAGTCAAAGTCTGTAGCTGCAGATCAGTTTACCCAGCAGGTATGGTATGTACTCAGTGATTCGCTAAAGGTCCATACACACGTCGGATTTCCGCGAACGACGGGTCGTTTGAACGTCCCGTCCGCCCGCTAAATCCGGCGTGTGTACAGGCTGTCGTTCGCTTGATAAGGGTGAGTTTGAGCGATCCGCCCGGCGGATCGCTCAAACTCGCCCTTATCAAGCGAACTACAGCCTGTACACATGCCGGATTTAGCGGGCGAACGACGGGACGTTCAAACGACCCGTCGTTCGCGGAAATCCGACGTGTGTATGGGCCTTAATCCTAACTTCTGACTGCAGCTAATTAAGGCCCCTTTTCCACGAGCAGTCGAAGGGCAGTGAAAAGCCTCTCAAACTCTCACAACTGCTTACTGCTGCCTGGCAACTGTTTGCGGCTGCTTGGTAACTCCTTGCTGAGCACACGTTCAACTGCCTGTGGAAATGGACCCTTAAAGAGAACCTGTACTGAGTAAAAATATTTAAAATAAACACATGATGTAACTTCAAATGAACATTACATAGTTACCTGGCCATCAGTTCCTCTCAGAAGCTCATTATTTTCTTCTGAAAATAATCCCTTCCAGTTCTGACAATATTTTGTCAGATCTGAAATATATCAGTTGCTGTCAGTAAAATATCAGTTGCTGTCAGTTATAGCTGAGAGGAAAACTGATGTACCAGGTAATGTCCATGTTTCCCTATGGCTCAAGTGAGCGATGTTACAGTTTAACTGTGTGCTGTCTAGAAAGCTGTTATGGGTAATGGCCATTTTCAAAATGGAGGGCGGAAAATTCCCTTGATCACCGTGAACAAATAGGACGCGGGACAGGAGAAAGACACAGAGGAGTAGACTACATGGAAGGTAAGTATGTCTCGTGTATGCTTATTTTGACCTTTAATTTTCAGTTCAGGTTTTCTTTAAGCTAAGTACACATGGGGGACCGTTGTAGCTGGTCGCTAGCACACCGGGGACGTGTGCGCGACAGCTCGTCGCCAGGTCCCTCTGTGCAGCAGCCGTACACACGGCGCACAGAGGGACAGAGATGCAGCGAAAGCTGTTGCCGAAGGTTCCTCCCCCCCCACCGGAAGCTTCGGCTATGGGTTGCTATCGCTAGTCCGCATACACACGCTGTACGCGTGGCGGAATAGCGACAGTTGCGACGAAGTTGTGGCGACAGCCTTTGCCGACAATTGGCCGAGCCAATCGCCTGGCGACAGCTCTTACTAGCGTCGGTTCGTGGTTGTGGCGACAGTTGTAACCCGTGTGTATGTACCATTACATGTAAGGGCCTGTTTCCACTACACGCAGATTGGATGCAGAAAAACTGACTCCAGTGAATGCCTTTGGGAAAATCTGCATCAGAAAAATTGCGTTTAGTGAAAACAGGCCCATAGGCATTCATTGGAGTCAGTTTTATTGCATCCATTCTGCATCCAATCTGCATGTAGTGGAAACTGGCCCTTAGACTGTATTGACCATCACTAGTAACTACCGGTAATACAAGGATTAATACTGTATTTTTTGGGCTATAAGACTTACTTTTTCTCCCCCAAAAATGTATGTGTATGTGTGTGTGTGTGTGTGGGGGGGGGGGGTCACTGAGTCTTATAGTCCAAATACAGGAAGTTCCTGACTTGTGAAAGCTACCAATACAAACCTCCAACCTGCTGCAGTGTCAGGGTCTTCCTGTACTGTGCTCATGCAGAGGAGGACACGGTGACAAACTGGGGACACAGGGGCATAGAGTACACATGGGGGACAGAGGACACGGTGACACAAAAGGTACACAAGGGGGCATGAGGTACAAAGGGGGCATAATCCACAAGATGCCCCTTCACCATGGATGCACCAGGTTTAGTATATATATTTTTTCCCATGTTTTTTGTCCTATAACCCTAGATGTGTCTTATGGCCAGGAGCATCTTGTAGTCTGAAAAATACGGTAGTTTCCCAGAAACATCAGTAGAATTTATGTGGTAGTTTTTGTAACTCTATTTTTGTTTGTCATAATGGACTTGTGTACCCTGATGGCGGTTTTACCTTTTGATCTGCAATCCTGAAGCACTTTGGTTGGATCTTAAATCTAGAGTGAGTTTTTAGTGATCTCTTACAGAGCTGTGTTAACCTGCATTTGAATTCTTTCTTATGTATGCTTGCTTTGTGTGCTGTCTTTTTCAAACTTAGCCTGCCCTATTTTCCTGCATTTGTAGTCCTTTCTTAAATATTGGAAAGTCTAGAAGGCTCAACTCACCGGTTCCAGACACAGCTAATTGAAATCTACGTCTTGTCTGGAGACTCTTATCTCAGCAAGAGCGGAGATTTCTGTAGACCATTTTCTCATGTGGTCACTGCATTGTTACCAATTACATTGGCTCACGACCCACAGTTATCACAGAGAAAAACTGAAAAAAGGCTCTGGTCCTTAAAGGATAACCGAGGTAACAGAAAGAAGTTCTGTTAATCTTATCTGCTGTTGAGTGCCTTACAGTTTATCAGTTCTCTCTCTGTGGCTGCGATCCACAGCAGTGAGTTGCTGACTCCATCAGAAAGATCTGCAAGTCACGCTTGCCTGGCCCCAGTGGCATGCCTCCTTGATCACTCTCCCGTGGCCAGTCTTTACAAACTGCGCATTCGCAGAACACTCCCAAAAATGGGATCGCGGTCAATGAGGAGCATAGCCAGGGTGCTACGAGTAGGCAGGGGATGAGCAGGACTGCCAGGCAACTGGTATTGTTTAAAGGGACTCCGAGCTCTGAATAAAAATGAAATTGGTACTCACCTGGGGCTTTCTGCAGCCCACCGTAGGTCGGGAGGTCCCACGGCGTCCATCTGGCTCTTCTCCCAGGGCCTGGCCAGAACCCAGAAATGACTGCCCGGCGGCTCCCGGCAACACTGGGCCCGAGTGTTGGGCTGCTCCTTCCTCAAACATCACAGCTGTCGTCACCACATTACATTGCATTGATTTTGCAACTAATGGTAGTGAATGGGGCTTTTTCCATTCAATGCAAATTTTCATTAGCGTACGTACGTGTACAATGCTTTATGAGGAGACAAAAATGAGACGGGAGCCCCCAATAGTGTATTATTGGTGATGGATACGGTTAAGTAAATAATGAGAGATATATACTCACAAACATGGGTTGCCGAGATTCAGGCAACCACTATAAGCGCATATGGGGATGTTAACCCTGTCCCCACTCAGGTTAAAAAGTCGCTCTCTGTAGTAGGAAAAAAGGGTGTCCACACCCATCCACCAGGTGGATAACAATTGTAACGAAGGAACAGAGGCGCCAGTAGAATAAAAAAAGAACCGTATTAAAATCGGTAAAACACGGGGGGCAAGGGTGGACTTGCCTCCCCAATCATTCAAACACTACCACTGTGATCAAATGTATAGAAAAGCATTTAATCTGTACTCCAAAAAAACAAACAATTGCAACGCGTTTCGCGGGTCTCAAGCCCGCTTCCTCAGGCAAAACACAGGACAAGGAGCAGCTGTAAAGAAACAAAGACATAAAACACAAAAAATAATAAATAATAAAAAAAAATAAATAAAAAAAAAGAAAATAAAATAAAATAAAAAAATAATAATAATAAAAATAAATATAATACATCCATCAAATATGTACAATAGAGAACGCCATTATCTCCATTATCTATGTACAATAGAAGACACCATTATCTCCAATGCAGGGGGACACGACTGCGAGAATAGACATGTGCATCATGTGTAGATTCAGACTGAATGTCGATAGATGTCATATGAATATAAAACATAAGAATATACCTATATATATAAAAAAAGGGGGACAACATATATCTCCATGTATAGCGCTCCCATGGGATAGGGAGGAACTGTTTTACCCTTTAATTGATACCATCTGGTTAACCTGGTGTCGCCCACCTTACACTATTAGCTTGTATGTATATTGGGCCCCTCCTGTATAGGGGTCCCATGATTGAGGGCAGGGATATAATAATAAAAAGGACCTCAACATGGTGTCCCATAGTGGGGAGTCTCTTACCTCAGCTATGTGTAGTCGGAGCAGGGCGCCTCTGTAGCGTGTGGGCGCCGCGCTGTTCACTGTTATACTTTACACTCGTAATCTCCGTGCAGAGCTGGCGGGAGATTCGAACGGGGGGGGCGTGGTTGGTGTGCCCGAGTGTACAATGCTTTGTATAGGCAATGCAAATTTTTGTGTTGCCCGAAAATTTGCATTAGATCCTTGGTTACAGGAAGTTGTCAGCAGTCATGACTAAGCTGTTACTAGGTAGATTATATTATATTTAACTAACGCAAATTTTCACGTACGCAATGCATAAAAACGCATAAAATTTGCATGCAAATTTTCACCGATCAGAAAAATCTTATACTTTTTTTTTGTAGGCGAAAATGTCACGCTATAGTGGAAACGTTGCCTACCACTCCGCTTAAGACTCTGTATAGGTAAGGCTGGAGGGAGGCACTCTTTGAGGGAAGTTAGCCGCCTTTCCATCAGTGGCACCTGTAGGCACGTGCCTACACTGCCTTCTGGTAAATCCAGCCCTGTCTGTGATGACATGTTGTTGCAGCTTGACTACTTTCTCATACTGTCAAATCTTGTTATGAAAGGTAAAGAATATTAAAAAAAGAGAGAATACGCCAGTCTTCAGATATGAGCAGTTCCTGCTACCGCTCACTATTATTATTATTGATTGATTTTCCCTTTGCAGCAGTCAAAAAGATATAAACGCTCTAAAGATAAAAAATAGTTCCAAGTTTTCACAGTGTAATAACATCGTTTTGTTCTTTTTCTTACAGTGAACCTGGATCATTTTCAGATTCTGCGGGCAATCGGCAAGGGAAGCTTTGGCAAGGTAACGATCAATGTGATGTTCTTTTCTTCAGGAAATAAAGCGAGACATACGGGTGACTATAACTTCACTAATGATGTCACTTGTAGCCAGAGGAGACAGAACTCCTGCGGGACGGACGTTTCATTGTAACTCTCCTCTGATCCCATTTATCGTCCACCTCTCCAGACCTCACCGCACTCACCAAGCATTTCACTTCATACACAAACTCATTCTGCAACTTTTTGTATTATTGATATAATCTTAGGGAATCACCAACCTCTGACAGGTTATGCAACGATCTGTGCATGCAGACTGTTAAGCCCCATCTACACGACAGGATTCTTTGTACGATTCAGTTACGATTCTATTTACGATCCGATTAAAGCCGACCTGTCCAATCGGGATTCGATTCAATTCGATTTGCCATTGTTTTGCAATGGCAAATCGAATTGAATCAAATCAAATCCCGATCGGACATGTAGAATTTAATTGAATCGTAAATAGAATCGTAATCAAATTGTTCAAAGAATCGTATCGTGTAGATTGGGCTTAAGTGATTGCACAGGTAAAAAGCACTTGGCTAGAAAACTAGTTCAAAGTGGACCTGAAGATTATTTAAAAAAAAAAAATTCACTTACCTGGGGCATTTGCCAGCCCCCCGCAGCCGTACTGTGCCCATGCATAACTACATCTATCCGCCGGTCGCTGTCCACTGTGCATGCATGGCCAGCTGTCCTCGTCGCTGGGAAGCATCTTGCGCAGGCGCAGTAGAGATTTTATCATACTTCACCTGCACACGGTGCTCCTGGCTACGGGAGCACAAACGAGGATACAGGTGGCAAGGGCCATGCTGTGGCCGTCGACGTCCGCAGTAAAGAAATGGGACTGGGCGCAAGGGCTGTGGAGTCGGAGTTGGAGTCGGGGCAATTTTGGGCACTCGGAGTCGTTGATTTCATAAACTGAGGAGTCTGAGTCGGGAGTCGGATGATTTTTGTACAAAATTCACAGCCCTGTTAAGTATTAGACTAAGGAGTCGGAGTCGAGGAGTCTGAGTCAGAGCCATTTTGGGCACCCGGAGTCAGAGTTGGAGTCGGTGGTTTCATAAACTGAGGAGTCTGAAGATTTTTGTACCGACTCCACAGTCCTGCTGGACGGCACCAGGTGGCTGGGAGAAGCCCCAGGTAAGTGAATCTCTTTTTAAAAACAATCTTCAGGTGCACTTTAAAGGGGTTCTCTGAGGGGTGGGGGGTTGTAGAAAATAAAAACAGACACTTACCTGGGGCTTCTGTCAGCCCCCTGTAGCTGTAATGTCCCACGCCGTCCTCCGACGATCCGCCGTTCCCTGGCACCAGTCTAGCGCGGCGTCCCATCCAACTGTGGCCGTGGGCATCATCAGAAGCTTACTGTGAAGAGGGAACAAGAAAACTTTGTACTGTGCCTGCGCAGTAAGCTTCCGATGACACGAGCGGGAGCACGCATTATTCGTCTTGATAGACGAATAATTGCCCGATGCCGGCGGCGGGGAACGGCAGATTGGAGGAGGACGGCGCGGGACAGGACAGCTACAGGGGGCTGATAGAAGCCCCAGGTAAGTGTCAGATTTTATTTTCCACCAAGAACCCTTTTAAGTCAGGAGCTCTTTCAGCTTGGAATCTCTGTTTTATGTCACTGGCTTCCAGTCAGGGATTAGTGGTCTGGGTTGGGGGGCTTGAAAATCCAGGGGGAGAGGATCATTTGCAGACCTGTTATCTGACGGTACACTCCTGTCTCCTGTCTTGGCCTCAGTTGCGACTCGCACCAGCTTCCTAGCTCTGAATCTTTTAGATACATGCAGGTCCGCCATTTTTTTTAAATCCAGAATTAGTCATTGCCTGAGGGTAACTTTTCTAGCCTAGAGTCCACTTGCTCCTCTCCTCCTCTACTAGATGGTCCAATCTCCATGACATATGAGCTGTGGTTTCAAAAGCATCCGTCTCTCTCACAGGACAGACTAAATGTTTCTTGGGATGAGGAGGAATGGGAAACTTTTTGCGGCCTTGGCTAGCTCCTCGGGCCAACACCATTACCAAAGAACGCAGCTACAGGATACTGTATGATTACTTCAGGACGCCTGCCCAACAGGTTAAATGGGACCTTATAGCCTCAGATTTGTGTTTCCGTGAGGGTAATGCTCCTGCAGACCAGGCACACTGTTGGTGGCACTGCCCGTTGGTAACCGAGTTCTAGACAAGTTGCATTTCTTTGACTTCTGAGGTGTTGGTAGTGCATGTCCATCCGGATCCGTGGTCATCTTTGTTCCACAAACCCCATCACCAATTAAACACCAAAATAAATTTGTAACGCCTCCAAAACGTTGTTGGCCAAGATTTGGAGAGCCAACACACCTTGAGGGCCAAACTAATAAAGTTCACTCTAATTGTGGAGGCGATTTTCTCCAGAATATAGATAGAGAATGCACACCCTTGTTTGACAAAATCTGGGACACCTAGGCTGAATGGGCAGCACTTCATATCCTTTAACAGCTCTTTCCATTACAGCTGTTGTGTATATCCAGCACCTCAATGAAAGTTGTTAATTGCCTTTCCTGATGGCTTAACTTCAGTCTATGCTAGTACCACTGTACAGTTATTTTTATGTGATCTGTATCTATTCTGTGATTTATTTTTTTTTTTTTGGGGGGGGGGGGGGGGGGCATACCTGTTTTACATTTTATTATTATAAAACTATCAATAAAAAGAAAGTTGAAAAAGTGTTTGCACAGGAACAGAGGATGACTTTGTAGGAAATACTGAGAACCATACAATGGATTTTAACCGCTTCCCATCCGCCTAACGCAGGATAGCGACGGGACAGCGGCTCTCTCAAGTCTCAGTGCCGCCACATGGGGTCATATCGCGAGGAGCGGGATTTAATGGGACCTTGCGCACTCTCCCATCAGTAAACACAGTGGGCCCCAGCCTGCCAGCCAGCGATCGGGGCTGGCAGGCTGTTTTCTTTTCAGCATTCATCAATGCAAAAATGTATATAGCGCTGACATCTTATGCAACGCTGCACACAGTATAGTCTTGTCACTTAACTGTCCCGCAGAGGGGCTCACAAGCTCATCCCTGCCATAGCCATCTGTCTTTATGTATAGTGTATGTATCTTAGTCTAGGTCATACATGTCAAACTCCGGCCCGTGGGCCAAGTCTGGCCCTCACAGCCATTAAATTTGGCCCTCAAGGGGTTTCCCCACTTTGCATTATGTTTGGCCCACTTTAGACCACCAGCGAAGCTATATTGGAGGTGAAGCCCTAGAACACCAGGGAAGCCATACGGGAGAGGTAGGGAGAAAGCACTAAATACAAGAGAACTGTATAGGGGAGGGTGGGGGCTACTAGACACCAAGGATCTGTGTATGGGAGGGAGGGCCACTAGACACCAGATAACTTTATAGGGGAGGGAGGAGGACCACTAGACACCAGATAACTTTATAGGGGAGGGAGGTGGACCACTAGACACCAGGGAACTGTATAGGGGAGGGAGGTGGACCACTAGACACCAGGGAACTGTATAGGGGAGGGAGGAGGACCACTAGACACCAGGGAACTGTATAGGGGAGGGAGGTGGACCACTAGACACCAGGGAACTGTATAGGGGAGGGAGGTGGAAAACGAGACACCAGGGAACTGTATAGGGGAGGGAGGAGGACCACTAGACACCAGGGAACTGTATAGCAGTTCGAGGGGGGTAATTGGAAACCAGGGAACTTTAAAAGGTGGCCAGTAGACATTGAGGTTGGCCCACGGCTCGGTCCCAGAGTTCAATGTCGGCCCACTTTGTATTTGAGTTTGACACACCATGTCTAGGGCCAATTTGGGGAGGGGGTGGAGGGAATAAAAAAATATTTTGCTAAACTTTTGCTTTTTAATAAAAAAATAAAATAAAAATAGCAGCAGCAATCAAATACCACCAAAAGTGAGCTCTATTTGTGAGAAGAAAAGGAGGTAAAATTAATTTGGGTGTTAAGTTGTATGAGCAAGTAACCGTTAAAGCTGCGCAGTGCTGAATTGTAAAAATTAGCCTGGTCACCAGAGGGGTATAAACTTCTGGGGCTCAAGAGGTTAACTGCTTGCAGCCCCAGGACCAGCTAACGCCGATTGGCGTAAAGTCCTGGGGCAGCAGTTTGCAGGAGATCGTGCACACGCATCTCCTGCTTGGTGGACGGAGTGGAGCTCCGCCTTCGATCGCCGCTCGGAAGACTGTTACACGGCAAAACCGCCGTGTATTTACATGTACAGCGCTGCGATCAGCAGCAGCGCTGTACTGGGGACAGCCGTGTGACACGGCTGTCCCCCTGGGGGACAAGAGAGCGATTGGCTCTCATAGGCAGAAGCCTATGACAGCCGATTGCCGTGATTGGCCGGCTGGGGGGAGGGAGGGGGTTTAGAAAAAAATAAAATAAAGATAAAATAGCAAAAAATATAAAAAAATAAATAAACACAGGGGGGAATCGGAGAGAGCTCTGTTGGTGGGGAGAAATTTGTGTGCAGAGTTGTACGGCCCTGCAGCTGGGCCTTAAAGCTGCAGTGGCCAATTAAGCTTAAATTAGCCTGGTCATTAGGGGGGTTTAACACCATGGTCCTCAAGAGGTTAAAGTGAATAATGGTGTTTATTTACAAGTGTGTAATATATACATACCAGTATGTATCCACTGCACGCAACCCTGCCACGCAGCGCCGCACGCACGTGCCCACTCAGCTGCCCGTGCATGCATGACCATTACCCGCAGTGTGAGTGACCCCTCCCCTTCTCTCTCTCCTCCCCCTTCCTCACCCGCTAATTCAGTAGGCAGTTGTAATATGCATGCACAGCACTGCCTGCACCACAGATCCCAGAATGGGACTATCTAACTATAGCAAGTATTTACAAGGCAAAAAGACAAGCACTGAGCACAGATTCACACAACATGCATACGTAAATTTCATAACACAAGCAGCAGGCAAGTGTAGTCGGACTAACATAGGATCAATACCAGAATGTCAAACAGCGCACAAAAGAGTAGTCAGACAGGCAGAGGGTCAATACGGAGGAATCAGATAGCCAGGAACAGATGACCAGACACACACTGGCTTCAGGTAAAATGATCTGGTAGTTTACTGATGGACAAAGCAGACCTTAAAGTGGATCCGAGATAAACTTTTACTTATTGCATAATTGTGTTCCTTTCATATAGTTTATAGGGAATTCCTCAAGCCAAATACTTTTTTATTTTTGTTTTAATACTCTAATTCCCTATAAACTAAACAAGCCACGCCCACAGGTTTTCAGAGAACCAAGGCACTCTCAGGCAGTAGCAAGGGCTCATGGGAGCTCATACTGGGCAGGAGGAGGGGGAGGTATTACTAGTCAGAGACTTCAGAGGCCGAGAGGAGGAGGGAGGAGGACAGGGGGATTAGATTTTTTGCTCAAGATGCAGATAAGCCTGCCTCTGTGTAATGTTTACAAATATGGCTGCTGTCGTATCACAGGAAGAAATGATCATATTCTATTGAAGCTGTTTGCAGCTAGATTTGCTGTGTAAACTATCTAAACTTTAGATAAGATATATAGACAAGTTACTTGTTATAGTTAGTTTTTCATCTCGGATCCGCTTTCACTGCAGCGAAAAAAAAAAATGATGATACAGTGAATTGGTTGTGTAGTACGGATAATTACTAGAACATTAGTAGCAAAGAAAATATTCTCATATTTTTATTTTCAGTTATATAGTGTTTTTTTATAACATTGCATCATGCTCTAATATTTGCAGTTTACACACTACTCAGCACTCTAAATGATTTTACAGAGCAGTCTTGTGAACTTTTGAACTGTCTTCTACAGAGAAAAATACAATCTAGACAAAAAAGACAGTTGACATAATAAGCTTCAGAAGACGTAGCTCTCTGGGGCTGTGAAAGTCCTAGAGATCAGTGGTTCTTTTGCATAGATCACTGGAGTTTCTCATCTCTTCCTGTACTGGAAACAATATTAGACTTATGTCTCTGCTCCTAATGTTTTATTTCTTAGCTGTACTACACACGCAAGTCATTATATCATAAGTTTCTTTTCACTTCAGATTCCCTTTAAAGGACCACTATGGCAAAAAATGTTGAAATGTAAAATACATGTAAACATATTGTAATAAGTAGTATGTTTCTTCTAGAGTAAAATGAGCCATAAATTACATTTCTGATATGTTGCTGTTGCTTACAGTAGTTAGTAGAAATCTGAACTGACAGGTTTTGGACTAGTCCATCTCTTCATGGGGGATTCTCAGTATTTCATTTATTCTACGTTCTGTCAGATTTCTACTACCTACTGTAAGTGGCAGCAACCTAGGAGAAAAGTGATTTATAGCAGTTTACTCTGGGAGAAATTTACTTTTTTTGTTTTTATGTATTTCAATTTAGTTTTTTTTCCAATAGTGGTGCTTTAAATGTGCAGACTGATAGTCATGTGACAGCTCACAATTGTTCACAGGGTTTCACCTGCAAGTGGGCCAAAGAACTACATAGTTCCAAATGAAGAGAGGGACATCTGCCGGTGGACAGCTGAAGTCCATACAAAAGTACATAAGTGCTGCCACCAGCAGGAGACTTGAAAGTACAGTTCGGGACAGATTGTTACTGCCATTTGTATAACTCTGGGAGAAATTTCACTTATTTACCAGTGACGCCCAGAAATCTAATGCAGCGGTATTGGGAGCTTATAGAGTCACTGAAACAGGAAGAGATGGATGGTAGTAGTAAACTACTTTTCTGTCCTTCACCCTCACATATCCCAGTTGATCCATGGGATGGCAAAGAACCATTACAAAGTTTGGGCAAATTATCCTTTATGGGGAAAATATCCTTACCCGACTATAGGTGGCAATCAGATAAAATCCTTGGATCAACTGTGCAGGTAATGGGACCTTGCAATTAATAATATCCCATATACCAGATGTGGCCTCACAACAAGAGGAGTAGTACACTAGCATCTCGTAATTTTATTTTCCATTTTATCAGAATCGTTTATTGTGCCAAGCATGCCTGGTTTTGGATAGGACACTGTACAAAGCTCAGGACTACGACATAGAGATAGCAAGAGACATAGCATGCTGTTACCAACAGAGAGCAGCAGTAGCAACAGTGTCTATTTCACGCAAAGCACCGAATGGTTTAGTCTAGAGTAATAAGTCTAGAGTGATTTAGTCCAGCAGACCGGCAGTCAGACATAGCCCTGGCTGCGGCTATTTGGGGGGGGGGGGGGGGGGGTTGTGGCTCTGAGTATGTGGAGGGAGTTTAAGAGGCTGTCTGGCTCCGGCCTAAAGGGGGGGGGGGGCATCTCCACCAGGACAGCCAAACACAGCAACTCTTTCTTTCCCCGGCAGACGGCCTCTTAAACTCCCTCTACATACTCTCCCACATACACCTACACCCCAGAATTGTATTTGCTTTAGCTGCTACTGCTTGGCATTGAATATGGTTGTTTAACTTCTCAACCAAGTCCAAGTTTTTCAGTGCCGTCCATTTTTATTGGAGAAGGCTAATTGACCTTGTAAGGTCCACGCCTGTGCAGTAGCACGGAGCTGCTTGTGCACAGGAAAAAAACACCACTGCCCGGGCCATACATTGTGCTTTCAGAGTGCAGTCAAGTTCTTTCATGGAGAGGAGCAAGATATTTAAAACTAATGTTGTCCATTTTCAAAGGGTCAGAGTGCAGGAATAAAAGGGCTTCCCTCTACTGAGGTACATATTTAATTTTTTTTTTTGTGTGTGACTTCATGTACCCTTTAAGAAGAAGAATGCTCTGGGAGAAGAATTCCCCATAGCTAAACAGCCTAAGCTAATCACTGGAAGGGTGGGGCTACCTATTGATGTATACAGCAATATATGGATATAGGAAGGGTTTCTGATGCTGAAACTAGAATTCACTTCTATTCTAAATAATTTACTAAATATTACTATATGTCACTACAGGGCCTCTTTAAATGACACAAAGATTCTGATTGCTCCAATATTATTTCCGATTTCTTTGCACCAGTCTCCACGGTTTCCAGGTTTTTGATTTGGAGGACCATAAACATAGTAACTTTCTGCTTATGTAATGCAGCGATTACACCAGATGAACCTTCATGAGTTGAACCTCCTTCAGTGCTTCTGGGTCTCATTTTCTAGAACAAAAGTAAATAGAATATGTATTGGAATTTGATTTGACTGCATTCCCAGACTGTTGCTATAGCTACAATAACCAGGCTTTGCGGAATCTTACGTCATTTCTGAACCTATATATATATATATATATATAACTTCCCTGGAAAGCTTGCAATCTAAACGCTTAAAGAGGAACTCCAGTGAAAATAATGTAATAAAAAAAGTACTTCATTTTTACAATAATTATGTATACATGATTTAGTCACTGTTTGTCCATTGTAAAATCTTTTAAATCCCTAATTTACATTCTGGCATTTATTACATGGTGACATTTTTACTGCTGGCAGGTGATGTAACTGCTGCATGCTTTTTTGGCAGTTGGAAACAGCTGTAAACAGCTATTTCCCACAATGCAACAAGGTTCACAGAAAGGAAACTGCCAGGAGTACCACGGTCCTCACAGTTTCCTGTGGGAGGGGTTTCACCACAATATCAGCCATACAGCGCCCCCTGATGGTCTGTTTGTGAAAAGGAATAGATTTCTCATGTAAAAGGGGGTATCCGCTACTGATTGGGATAAAGTTCAATTCTTGGTTGGAATTTCTCTTTAAAAGTTTCTTAAACTAACGCTCCTGGCCATCGCCTCTGGGCATGCGCAAGTTTTGTTTGCGCATGCCCAGTTGTAGGAAGCGCTCATGCATTGAGGAGAAATCTGTGCACAAATGGTTTTACTGTGCATACGCGACCGTAGGCCTCCTTCACATTGCACTTCTGGTCTTCGGCAACACGTGTGGGAGGCAGGCACGCACGAACATCATAAGTGCATAGACTGCACTGTCTGATGTTCACACTGCATGTGTTCCGTACCAGTGCGGTGCGCGAATGCATGCTGCATGGATTTTTTCCCAAAATGCAGATCGCACGAGCATCTGCATTTGATAATGTGAACGAGGCCTACTCACGTGTCCAGTTAGGAAGCGCGTGACCACGTTCAAAAGAAACGTATTCAATTGGCGAGAGCTCAGTACATTTAGAGTACAAGTAGACTTGAAGTTATACAGCACTGACAGGGATAGGCTGACACCGGATAGTTGTGCTTTCTGGTTGCTTGAGATTTAATGTTAAAAATAGGCCTAGCTAATATAGTAGAACTCTATATACCATATTTTTCAGCATTTAAAGGGAACCAGAGATGAACGTTTCACACAAAATAAACATATCAGTCGATAGCTTGTAAAGAATAAATGCTCTACCTGATAATTTCGCCGCTCTGGTGTGCCTTTTTTAATGTTTTTTATCCATTATTGCTCCAGGAAAAATCAAATATGGCCGCCGGCTCATATCCCTTCTGCTTCCAGGTTATGAGGCGTTCTGGATGTGCTGTCTAGGTTATATGAGACTAGGCTGCTATCTAGGCTATATGAGAAAGGCTGCTGCAGCCGTTCATCCGTGTGCTTTCATTTTTGTATGATGTGCAGCTGCCTGTAGGAAGTGTCTCTCATAGGAATGAAACTGCAGTCATCATCATTATCTATGCAGACAGAGCACACAGGGATCATATTGCAGTCACACTTGTCTGTTCAGAGCTTCTCTCTCAGCAGGAGCAGCCCCTCCCATGTCATCACAGCTCTCAGTATGCAAAGCAGGAAATCTGAGCCAGGAGGTGGCAGGCTTGGGCTTGAAAAGACTCCACAGAAGAGTGACTCAGCTATAATGATTCCAGGTCAAACCTAGACTGTGCCAGTCGGGGATTCTTATCACAGCTGCTAATAGACTAATTAAGCAGATAAGAATGAAACTAAAAGCAGGGTAGGTGTTTACTGTCATATTTCCACTGATAAATGTAATAAAATACATGAGGGTGCTTCATCTCTGGTTCTCTTTAAGACACTCTTTTCCCCCAAAAAATGGAGAGAAAGAGTCTCTTGGTATTATATGCCTAATACAGGGAGTCCCCAACTTACAAAGGACTGCTAATAGGAGGAGACATCAGGGACTTCCTGTATTCTCCCCCTGTGTTCCCTGCTCCCCTGTGTGCCCCCCCCCTACACACACACACACATGCCTTCCACCTTTCCCCATCCCCCCAGTGCCAGCTTGGCTCACATCATCCAATGGTACTGCAGAGATTGCAAACCTCTCCTTCATGGCTCCCTTGGTGTCGGCTTCCGCTGATGACGTGATCTGCAGCAGCCAACACTAGGGGAGTCGTGAAGGAGAGGATAAGTCTCCGATTGCCACTGGAGCTGTTAGATGAGGTGAACCAAGCTGCTGCTGCAGGGGGAGCAGGAGCCGGAGGGGGGGGGGGTGACTAGGAGCCATGGGGAGGAACAGGAGCCGGAGGGGACGGGACTAGGAGCCATGGGGAGGAACAGGAGCCTGAGGGGACGGGACTAGGAGCCATATGGAGGAACAGGAGACGGAGGGGACGGGACTAGGAGCCATGGGGAGGAACAGCAGCCGGAGGGGACGGGACTAGGAGCCATGGGAAGGAACAGGAGCCATGGGGGGAGGAGGGCAAAGGGGGCAGAGCAGGCCAAAGGAGGACACATTAATTGGGGAATAACATCTACTAGACATTTCTGGAATGTAGACCAGGTTTAGTTTATATTTTGTACTCTCGTTTTTGCCCTCTAAACCTAGGTGCGTCTTATATTCTGAATCGTCTTAAACACCAAGAAACATGGTACATACCATGACTTCTGTATTTTAAATGTTAGAATCCTATAATTGAAAGTATATTAACCTGGGGGCAGCCATGGAACCAAACACAGCAGAGCCCACAAACAACCTAAGAAGTTGGCCTTCACCCCATTTGTGCCGGTTGGCTGAGACTGCTGGTTAGTTGAGTTTCCCAGAGAACGGGATCCTGCTGTATAGTCTGTGTATTATTACTCAAGCACAGCTAGTAACGGATTCAGGTTGTAATATATCCCCTTATTTCCAATCTGTAACTAGCTTCGTTTCCAGATCTGCATTCTCACTGTAAACACAAGCTGGGAATCCGACAGACCGAAATGATGCAGATTATAAATAGAGGTAAATTAGACCCCAAATGTCAACTATAAGAGGAGACCACACTATATTATTTAGTGCAATTATAATGCACACCGCGAGGTTTCTGAGCTGTAACTAGCTCTCTGCAGGCTAGCGCTGAGTCAATATTGAATATAATTGAGTGCGCTGTGATTATTGAATGCCTTGTGCTTGGCGCTGCTATCTATAATACAGTTTGCAAATTTAATTACGCTTTTACAATGTCGAAGTGAAATTATGCCGCAGTGAATCATGGTGTTTAGGCTGCTTTCTGTTTTGGAAACAAAATGCTTATTTTCTGATGGGAGGTACCTTCCAACGAGGCTCACACCTTCCCAGAGGAAAGCTAAATATTATGATTAATTCTCACACTTCTGATTACAAGTGCTTATTAACGTTTACATCTTTATTTTATGCGTATCAAGACAGATATCACTGGATTGTGCTGCCTAAACATTAACTTCTCTGCGACCGCTCCATGCCAATGGGCGTGGCCGTGGCGGCAGCCCCAGGACCGCCTAACGCCAATTGGTGTCAAGTCCTGGGGTTCTGTTTTGCAGGAGATCGCGCACAGGCTGCACGCGCATCTCCTGCTCGGGAGGTGGAGCTCCACCCCTCTTCACTCTCCGAGCGGCGAGACTGTTAGATGGCGTGATCGCCGTCTAATTACATAGTACAGCGCTGCGATCAGCAGCAGCGCTGTACTGGGGACAGCCGTGTGACACGGCTGGGGGGAGGGAGGGGTTTGTTAAAAAAATTAAAAAAAGACCGTAAAAAATGACACAAAAACAGATGAATATTTATTTAAAAATGAACAACTGGGGGGCGATCAGACCCCACCAACAGAGAGCTCTGTTAGTGGGGGGAAAAGGGGGGGGAATCACTCGTGTGCTCTGTTGTGCGGCCCTGCAGCTTGGCCTTAAAGCTGCAGTGGCCATTTTAGCAAAAATTAGCCGGGTCTTTAGGGGGGTTTACCACTGTGGTCCTCAAGTGGTTAAAGGGGGTTGTAACATCCAAAAATAGAGAGTGAACAATATATGTAACCCCCTTTTTTTTTTTTCTAAAAAAGGTTTTTTTTATGTAACCTATTTTTTTTTTTTCTTATAACCTGGTTTAGTTACCCTTGCAGAAACTGCAGCGCTAGTGGGATTTTTTTTCTTAGCTAACAAGCTTATGTCAGCATACAAATAACAGAAAGCTTCCCATTTTGGATTTTTTAGGGGGGGGGGGGGGTGTATTTTAATACCCAGCACCGGGTGCCAAATGCCCTAGGTACGCCACTGATCTGCTCCTCCTCAGTCTGGGATTCTTATCACAGCTGATAACAGACTCTTTTAGCAGTGAGGATAAAATAGAGAGCATGTGTTCTTACTGATATACATGGTAAAATACACAAGGGTGCTTCGTCTCTGGTTCCCTTTAAAGATGCATACCTTTTGCCATTCTACACCAAATAGTTTTCAATTGGAAACAAAGAAAAAGAAGAACTTCTGGGCACCAAATTGCATAAGGACGTCACCTTTAATTAATCCTCCCGACACCTTCAAAACATACATGCAGAAAATTCAGCCTAACAGCCGTTTCGCAGGATGACCTGCTTCTTCAGAGGCAGCACATACAAAGTTTAGTGAACACAACACGATATATATATAGAGAGACAATCAATACAAAGGTCTTACCCCCTGCCGCGAGTAGCCCCCACTGCCGAGCGCGCGCCAGAGTCTAGCGCCGCCCCGAGCCGGTCAGTCCGCCTGGTGGAGGAGGCACGCCCCCTTGTCTGGGGGCATGCAATGGGATTACCCCAAGCGTCACATGATTGGCATCACGTGAACCGCTTACCTCACTTCCTCCTGTCTTTGATAGGCTGCCGGTATCAGTGGGGAAGAGTCGCCGCACAGCGTTGCCCAGCAACTGGGCACGCTCGGGGGGACCTGCAAGACAAACATATAAAGTTTGAAAATTGAAAACATGAACACAAAAAATGCACAGTAGAGTGATCATTAGAGCATAAATGATGGAGCATATTAAAAACCATTTAAAAATGAGAGATCAGAAGCACTCCTACGGCTGACATTGCAAGCGCTAGCTCGCATCGCAGCATCTTAAAGGCTACTATAGACACCTCATGAGACCTGGAATCGAAATATAAATACATGCAACATATGACACAGCGCAAGTATCTGAATAGAATATAGGAATCAGGCTAAACAGGTTAAACCATATATCTTCAGTATTTGTCTAAGAAACACCAAAGTTCGTTTCTCTCATTGAGACCCATCCTGCCGCAAGCACCTGTGAGGGAGATTAATCTAGCCTCCGCTCTCCTCAAGGATTGATCCCTGGATCCACCCCTTCGTGGAGATGGGACAGTTCTAAGGCCACAAAACTTCAAACAATCAGCATCGCCCGCATGAACGTCCCTAACATGGGCAATGAGTCTACTAGCCTCTTTCCCAGTCTCGACAGACTTGTAGTGCTCCTGGAATCGGGTCTTGATTGGACGGGTGGTTTTGCCCACGTAGAACCGCATACAGGGGCAGAACACCACGTATACACAAAACTCCGTTCCACAATGTATACAGTCCTTGATCTGGACGGTGTATCCCCCCAACTGGATATTCTTGCAGGGCCAAAACTGCTGGCAATGACAGCAGTTGTGACACCGAAAGTTGCCTTTAGGTTTCGCGTTGGTTAGCCAGTCGGGTTCTCCAGGATCCCTGAATTCGCTTCTAACCAATCTATCACCAATCGTTGGTGCTCGACGGAAGGTTACCATTGCTTTCTCAGCCAAACGTTTTTCCCAATGTGGGCGACTGCGCAATTCGACCCAATTCCTGGATATAACACTACGAATTCTGTCTGCCATCGGAGAAAAGTCAAAGACAAAAGGGGCATTGGTCTTTTTGAGTCTGTCTTTTGAGGGAAAATCGGGATCACCTAAGGGGGTGTTCCTATTTCTTTTGCCTATACCTCTTTTCAAGGTGTCCTCTCGTCTACGACCATCGGCCTTATTAAAGGCTTCGATGAGTAAGGCGAGAGGGTACCCTCGGTCCAGGAGTCTGAACCCCAACTCCCTGCTTTGGGAAACGAAATCGTCTTGTTTGCTATTATTTCTTTTTAACCGTAGGAACTGGCTATATGGAATGCTGTTAACTACATGGCGAGGATGGTAGCTGTTGTAGGCCAAGATTGAGTTAGTGGAGGTGGCCTTTCTGAAACCCCTAGATAAGAGGCATCCCTCCTCCACATACAGTACCAGGTCCAAAAACTCAATCCTTAATCCACCCCACATGCCTGTAAAACGCATATTGAGGCCATTGAGCCCCAGCCAGTCAACAAACTCATGGAACAGTGGCTCACTGCCGTTCCATACAAGGAGTACATCGTCCACATAGCGATGCCAGGACACAATGGCGTGGCGATAGGGATTGGAGGATGGAAAAATATAATGGTCCATCCCAGTATGCCAAAAAGAGATTGGCAAAAGTGGGGGCCACAGAAGTCCCCATCGCCATGCCGGAGGCCTGTCTGTACCATTGATCGTCAAAAAGAAAGGCATTGTGAGTCAGTACATAGGACAAACATTGACCGATATAATCGACCCAATCAATATCCCTACCCTTCTCAACCAAGATCGATTTGACCACAGAGACTCCCAGTCTTTGGGGGATTCTAGTATACAGGCTCTCCACGTCAATTGATGCTAACCTGTAATGGTCTTTCCACTCAATCTTGGGTAGCAGCCTCAGGACGGCCAGCGTGTCTGCCAGGTAGGAGGGTATCTCCTCCAAGTAGGGTCTTAAAGTGTGTTCAAGATATCGGGATAAGGGTTCAGTAACAGATCCCCTGGCAGACACGATGGGACGGCCAGGGGGACACTCCAAGCTTTTGTGGACTTTAGGCAAAAAGTACCAAACTGGTTTCCGAGGGAAATCCGGAAACAGGCCTTCCCCCATCTTACGGGACAACCAACCCTGTTCGACGCCCTGTCTCAAAAGGGTACGTAGGGTTTTCATATATTGTGATGTGGGGTCCCTTCTAAGTTTTTCATAAAAGCCCTCAGGGCCTTCAAGCTGTCTCAAACCTTCTTTCCGATAATACTCCCTTGACATTAAGACCAAATTACCCCCCTTATCAGCTTTCTTGACCACTATCTGCTTGTTCTCACTCAACCAGTTTAAAGCAGAGGTTTCTTGGGGAGTTAAATTGGGCATGCTGTCAGGATAAACCAATGCTTTTAGTTCATCCCTTGTTTTAATATTAAAGGCGTCCAGATCTGTCCCTGGAGTGACTGGAAAATCTCTAGTGGATTTACAGGGAATAAAGGGTGGTCTAGAATCCACCTGTAGTTCATCAACTTGAAAATCCGGATTGCTTTCTTTCCATAACTCAGACAGATCTTTTAGGGCTTGCAAATCACCTGGAGATGGTGTGAACCCGAGTTCACCCACCTTGTCCCCAGAGGATGGACTAGAATCCACTGTAGGTCTCTGAAAGGTGGATATATTGAGGCGTCTCACTGCCCTGTACCAGTCTACTTCAAAACTGAAATTGTCAAACCCACAATTAATAGAATAGCCAAGGCCCTTTTTAAGGAGTGTATCACACCCCTCGGGTAGTGGAATACCTGACAAGTTGATGATTTGAAGATCATCCTTGGGCAGTCCTATTTCTTCCTCCAGTACCTCCGACCAGAGGTCTGTTGGTGCCACCTTACTTTCTTCGCTGGTGGTCTGTGGGGACTTTCTCCTTCCCCTCCTTGTCCTTCGCCTAAAGGGACCTTTGCACATGTTTGTGGGGTTGCTGGTCTTGGGCGGTTTGGGGTGCTTGGGTTCTCAGGGCTTGAGTCCGAGCCGGAGTCGGTGGTCCAATAGCCAGATCGTTTACGTCTTCTTTGGCCACTCCTACCCTTTGATGGTGTTCTTTTTTGTACTTGACCTCCACTTGAGTGCCAGTCGAACAAATGGCCCGTTCGGAAGTCCTCCTGATCACGTCTGAACTTCCTCAATTTCCTCTCCTTAATGTTGTCCTGGAGTGGTCCCAGGCGAATGTCAACTTTATTCACAATCTCAGTAAATTGAGTGGTGGTGGTAAGTTGGATTAATTCCTGTTTGCAAACATTTAATTCTTCAGATACTTTGTTGTATTCCTTTTCGCTACGATCTAGGACGATCTTCTGCAGCTTCAGCGCATTGTCTAGTTGTTGAGCCTTCCAGGTTTCCATGAACTCGACATCATCCTGGTACTCAATAGCTTCACTGTACTTGCGAAAGCCTCTTGCTGCAATTTGTTTATCGTGATATTTTTTGAGGGTTGCAACGGTCCAAAAAAGTTGCAACTCCTTCTCAGACAGTTTGATCAGTCTTTGTTCAGCAACTTTTACTCCAAGGGCTTTGCTGGAAGCAGTGCCCTTTGCAGTGTCAGTTAAGAAGGTCTGCCAGTCACTACGTCCGGCTTGCACAGCGGTACTCACAGAGGTCGTCTCAGTTGCAGGCGTTCCCTGGTTTCCTTCCACGCTGGTGCTCGGATTGGACATCTGTGCTCTGATTATAGGCAATCGTATTGGTACACAAGCAAAGAGAGAAATCGGCACTAGATAGGATCCTGGCAGGTCAGGGGATGCAGGTGCATGAAACAATTTGTGCCTCCAGTGGGTGATATATCAATTGGAAACAAAGAAAAAGAAGAACTTCTGGGCACCAAATTGCATAAGGACGTCACCTTTAATTAATCCTCCCGACACCTTCAAAACATACATGCAGAAAATTCAGCCTAACAGCCGTTTCGCAGGATGACCTGCTTCTTCAGAGGCAGCACATACAAAGTTTAGTGAACACAACACGATATATATATATATAGAGAGACAATCAATACAAAGGTCTTACCCCCTGCCGCGAGTAGCCCCCACTGCCGAGCGCGCGCCAGAGTCTAGCGCCGCCCCGAGCCGGTCAGTCCGCCTGGTGGAGGAGGCACGCCCCCTTGTCTGGGGGCATGCAATGGGATTACCCCAAGCGTCACATGATTGGCATCACGTGAACCGCTTACCTCACTTCCTCCTGTCTTTGATAGGCTGCCGGTATCAGTGGGGAAGAGTCGCCGCACAGCGTTGCCCAGCAACTGGGCACGCTCGGGGGGACCTGCAAGACAAACATATAAAGTTTGAAAATTGAAAACATGAACACAAAAAATGCACAGTAGAGTGATCATTAGAGCATAAATGATGGAGCATATTAAAAACCATTTAAAAATGAGAGATCAGAAGCACTCCTACGGCTGACATTGCGAGCGCTAGCTCGCATCGCAGCATCTTAAAGGCTACTATAGACACCTCATGAGACCTGGAATCGAAATATAAATACATGCAACATATGACACAGCGCAAGTATCTGAATAGAATATAGGTGTTTGCGGCAGGATGGGTCTCAATGAGAGAAACGAACTTTGGTGTTTCTTAGACAAATACTGAAGATATATGGCTTAACCTGTTTAGCCTGATTCCTATATTCTATTCAGATACTTGCGCTGTGTCATATGTTGCATGTATTTATATTTCGATTCCAGGTCTCATGAGGTGTCTATAGTAGCCTTTAAGATGCTGCGATGCGAGCTAGCGCTCGCAATGTCAGCCGTAGGAGTGCTTCTGATCTCTCATTTTTAAATGGTTTTTAATATGCTCCATCATTTATGCTCTAATGATCACTCTACTGTGCATTTTTTGTGTTCATGTTTTCAATTTTCAAACTTTATATGTTTGTCTTGCAGGTCCCCCCGAGCGTGCCCAGTTGCTGGGCAACGCTGTGCGGCGACTCTTCCCCACTGATACCGGCAGCCTATCAAAGACAGGAGGAAGTGAGGTAAGCGGTTCACGTGATGCCAATCATGTGACGCTTGGGGTAATCCCATTGCATGCCCCCAGACAAGGGGGCGTGCCTCCTCCACCAGGCGGACTGACCGGCTCGGGGCGGCGCTAGACTCTGGCGCGCGCTCGGCAGTGGGGGCTACTCGCGGCAGGGGGTAAGACCTTTGTATTGATTGTCTCTCTATATATATATATATCGTGTTGTGTTCACTAAACTTTGTATGTGCTGCCTCTGAAGAAGCAGGTCATCCTGCGAAACGGCTGTTAGGCTGAATTTTCTGCATGTATGTTTTGAAAGTGTCGGGAGGATTAATTAAAGGTGACGTCCTTATGCAATTTGGTGCCCAGAAGTTCTACTTTTTCTTTGTTTCCAATTGATATATCACCCACTGGAGGCACAAATTGTTTCATGCACCTGCATCCCCTGACCTGCCAGGATCCTATCTAGTGCCGATTTCTCTCTTTGCTTGTGTACCAACCAAATAGTTTTCGTTCGATTTCAATTTAAAAGTCGCGGTTGCCATCTTGGCTATGTTATAACTTCCGGTTCACCCCTGTCTTCTCTGTTAGAGAAGTGCATCACTGAATGAAGCAGGAAGTGACATGCATGGCCATTGCAAGAGGCTCCTCCAGAGGGGTCATAGCATGACTTTGTTGGAAGTCATCTGGCTTAAAGGCATGCCCATGAGAGGTGCTCGGAGTCCCTTTAATGGAAGCACCGAAACGCATTAAAGGGACTAATTCAGCTGAACTAAACCTGAACTGAAGCCAATTCAGCCAAGGCTACGGCTTACCGATCTTCCTCTTTGCCTTATTCATTTATTAACTCGAAACTTATAGCACAAGAGGTGAAGGAGACTGCAGCGGCTGGATCTGCTGAGAAAGTCTCCTGATCACGTGTTTCAGTTGTGTTATGTAGTGCCCATATATAATGTATAGCGCAGTGTATTATCCTGGCACGTTACAGAGTACAGTAATAGTAATAAATCTCCCAATGGCAGCCTCCTGCCATCTGCCTATTCCGTAAGTGCTGGAAAACTCCCAGCATGCCTTAGTGGCTTACAATGCGAGACAAAAGTGTGTTGGAGCCACTAGACCTGGCTGTGTTAACTCTGTAGCATATAGCGAGATGCAAACCAGTGTTTCATGGCAGATCGGAATATGATTGGCCACTGCGAGGCGACAACAAGCACAATTTTTATTGACGTATGATTGATATGTTGGTATGATTGCTATGTGCCACTTGCTGTGCAGGGAGGATTGGCATCGATCAGACGTTCTATGTGGAAACTTGCAGCTCCCAGGCTGTCTGGCCACAATCTATGCAGGGATCAGGTGCGCTTCTGGGCGTTGCTCAGAGTTCTACAGCGTTTTTATGATTGTGAAGTTTGTATGCTACTTTTGCCAGTGGATTGAAGAGAAACTGTAGCCAAGAATTGAACTTCATCCCAGTCAGTAGCTGTTACCCCCTTTCCTATAAGATATCTTTAACTTTTCTCAAATAGATCATCGGGGAAAGGGGGGGGGGGGGGGTGGCTGATATTGTGGTGAAACCCCTTCCACAGTGTGATGAACCTAGGTCCTGACATCACACTGTGGGAGCCTTATTGCATTGTGGGAAATATAAGCAGTTTTCAACTGCCAAGCAACCAGTATCTGTGCATATGTATATCTATAAAAATAAAACCTTTTTAGCCTATCGCATTGTTGGGGGTGTGTGGTAATCGATAATGTTAGATGGTGCTGCCTAGTTTTTTTTTCTTGTCTGCCAGTAGTAAAGATGCTGACCAGCAGGCTCATTGTGGATCAAACCTGAACAAATTACATGACAAATATCAATCATTTCTTGATCTCTCTATTTTTTTAACTTCACTTTGCTACGTATTGATTTGTTTTGGCCCCTTTTCGCTAAATTTCCTCTTTAAGCTGCACCTTGTTATGAGGTTGAATCGATAAGTCTCTTTTTCTTTATTGCGTTTAACCTTTCTCAGAGTAACTGAACAGCGGCAAAGAGAATTAGCATGCTGCTACGGGGCGAGTTCCTCTGCGCTGGGGTTTCTTTGCGCTGATTAAATGTGCTGGGTCTGTGGCAGGGCCAGACTGTCGACCTTCAGTATCCGACACAAGGAGCATGCTTAACAGTCTACCATTTACACTGGGGAAGTTTTTAAAGTATTTAATCCTATACACAACAATTAGAATCGGGTGGCCAACCATTAATTTCGTAGCACCACTCAGATTTCTGAGGAGAGATTCTGGTAATACACTTCCAGTAACCACAACAAAAAATTAACCTTCCTCTCTTCAGGTGCTATAACAAAATTTGTTTATTGATAACATGCAAAAATTCCCAGCAATTGTCAAATGGAACCCTCCCCTAAAAACCATTAAAACCAATACTGGCAAGTACATTGAGCTCTTCTAAACATCTCTTCTTACTTCTCCCCACTGTCCTAGTGATGGTAACTTCCCAATAATGATCGCCCAGCCACAGCCTATGCAGATCACACTGGTCCACCAATCACTATCTGACATATGTGGGCACACCACCAGCGCACACCGCGAGGCCTCCACTCACACACTGCTAAATGGCCATCTAAACTATTTGCAAGATGTTGATTCTAGGCTGTTCCCCCAGGGGCCTCCTCTCCAAGAATTCCTGTTACTTTTCCTTAATGTCCAGGCTGGTGTCTCTATTACGCAGTAGTATGTTGCTATTATGTATGCTTATGGAGAGTTCCTGTTATTCCTATCCCCAGTCCACTACAAGGCAACCCTCTGCATAATGTACATCTCCTCCATGAACAGCGATGTGTTCCTCTGATGGAGCTAGGTCCTCTAAGGCAGCGTACCAACTCTGGCAGACAAGTAGCCTTTAGCATGTTTTTGTGGGAAGCATCAGTTGGCACTTACGCTACCGGCATTCACCGCTACTCTTCACGGGGGAGCTCCGCTCAGGGCGCATCTCCAAAGGTTCGCCCGACCTCCTCGTCACCCCGCTGCTTGAAGCCGGTGCGTCTCACAACTTTCCCCGGAGGTCCGCGGATGCACGCTGTAGGTTCCACTTCGTGAGCGCTCACATGACTTCACCAGGGCCCTCCCGCTGACGTGTTTCGCCCCGCCCACGGGGCTTTTTCAAAGCGTAATGGGTTAGGGCTATCTGATACACACTTCCCTTATATTTGGTCACAGTCTCCTCCTTCCATTTAACCCTCCATGGGCTAACAAGCAGAATTTCAGGCTTATGATTATCGTTAACTCTCAGCATTCAAAGTACATATTTATTCCTGGAGCCTGCATACTTCATTAAGGGATATAATCAATACTTCAAACTTATACTATGTTGCCAACACCAATGGTTCATTGCAGGGAATACTCTATGTGATTTTTAATAATTCTCTTGCGCACTCCAAATACATACAGCCCATAATTAACCTTTGGGGTATATACAATATGAATATCATACAAATCTCTAATCAAGGAAGTACACCATATTGATATCAGAGTTTAATCCTTGGGGGATTTTTTGTACCCAAACGATATATCCACCTAGTTTCAATTTTATAGAGTTCTCTCTCAATGTCTCCCCCTCTCCTTGGGACTTTCTGTTTCACAATCCCCTTAAAGCGCAGCCCTGAGGGGTCCTTATTATGGTAATTCTCGAAATGTGCCCCTAAGGGACTATCTCTTTCTGCTTTTTCAATATTTTTCACATGCTCACCAATCCTTGCTCCCAACCGTCTTTTCGTTTTTCCTATATACAATAGGTTGCAGGGACAGGTTATACAGTACACCACTCTCTCAGAATTACAGTTGATGTTATCTCTAATTTCATAAGTTCTGGTACCCCTTGCATTCATGAAGGTTTTTGTTCTTTCAACTAAATTGCAAACACAGCAATTCCCACAACTAAACATTCCCAATTTTTGGGGAAACTGTCCCAACCATGTTTCTTTTGAAGTACTGTTAAACTCGGATCTCACTAACATGTTCTTTAGATTCTGTGCCCTTTTAGCTGTCATATAAGGTCTATCCCCTACAATTCTGGCGATTCTCTGATCTAATAAAAGTACATTCCAGTGTTTCTGCAACACATTCTGTAAACTGTACCAGTGAGATCCATACATAGTTACAAATCTAATCGGGTCCTTTTTCCCAACAACATTTCTGATCTTTTTCCTGGGTGAGCGTCCACCACGGATCTGATCTCTCTCTTTTTCTCGTATCTTTTGGAATTCTTGTTCAACTAACTCGTCTGGGTACCCCCTTTGTTTCAATCGCTCTCCCAACTCTCGACCCTCTCTTTCAAAATCGCTATCCAATGTGCAATTCCTTCTGTGTCGATAAAACTGACCTCTTGGTACTGCTCTCTTTTGAGAAATTAGATGATGACTACTGTAATGTAACAAGGTGTTACCCGCCGTGGGTTTCCTATAGGTCGTTGTAACTATTCTGTCTCCCTCCTTTCTAATCTTTAGATCCAGGAAAGTCAATTCCTTTTCGTCCACATCAAACGTGAACTTCAGATTCCTTTCATTTTTCCCCAATTCCTGCATGAACTGGCCAAGCTGGTCCCTGGTCCCCTGCCAGACCAGGAGCACGTCATCTATGAACCTCAGCCATAGGCGCACATGCCGCTGAAAGAGACCCATAGGGTAGACGTCCTGCCGTTCCCACAGCCCGAGATGTAGACAAGCGTAGGCCGGGGCACAGGACCCCCACATCGACGTGCCCCTGGTCTGGCGGTAGAACCGACCATCAAACACGAAGCAGTTGTATTTCAAAACACATTCCAAAGCTTCAATCAGAATCTCATTATGTAGGGAGGAATCCGGGTAATGCTCCTTTAAGAAGAAGGCTACAGCTGCCATCCCCACTTCATGGGGTATGGATGTGTACAGGCCTTCCACATCCACACTTACAATAAGATCCTCATCACCGACAGGGACCCCCTCAAGGACCCCCAACACATCTCCCGTATCTCTAATGAAAGAGGGCAACACCTCAACAAGAGGCTTCAATTTTCCATCTAGGTACTTACCCAGTCTCTCCAATGGGCCCTCAATCCCCGATACAATCGGTCGTCCCGGGGGGTGTTCCCTATCCTTGTGGATCTTTGGTATAATATAAAAAATCGGGGCCCTAAACGTAGTTATACTGCAAAATTCTGCCTCATTCTTGGTGAGCACCCCGAGTTCTTTCCCCCTATCAATTAACTCGTTAACCCTTGTCTTGACCGCAAGAAAGGGATTTTCCCTAAGTCTTAAGTAGGTATCACTATCGCCCAGGAGTCTTAAACATTCCCTTTTATACTCATCAGTGGAAAGAATCACGACATTTCCTCCTTTGTCGCTACATCTAATAATGATGTCTTTTTGTTCTTTCAAAAATCTGAGGGCCTGTCTCTCACCAGGGGTAAGGTTGTCTTTGGAGGATTTCTTTGGGGTCCAATCTATTTTTTCTAAATCCCTCTGCACAAGGTCTCTGAAGGCTTTTAATTTATAGTTTAATTGGGGCATATATCTTGATTTTTTACGAACTTTTAGAGGTGTTGGGTTCAGCAATTGGGGGCATTCTTCTGTATCCTCACAGATCTCTATTCTTCCCTCATCCAGTAGCATCTCTAGATCTCTTAGAGAGTTTCTCTCATCTATTGTCATTTGTCCCACCATACCAGTGGATTCCACATCTCTTTCTCTACTTTCAATTTCCCCCTCCGATTTCTCATACATAAGTTTCAATGCCACTCGTCTTAAGAAAAATGTTAAGTCCTTAAATACCTCAAACTCATCGCCCCCTGCCAGTGGCGCAAATGTCAGGCCTCTCCCCAATAACTTATGATAATCCTCATTCAAAGTCACATCAGTCAAGTTAATCACATTGTTTAACATTTCATCAATTATTTCTGTCCCCTGACTGGTTGGACTCTTTTCTCTACCTTCTTCTGATTGTCCTTCTGAGTTCTCAAGTTGCCTTTCTTTGTCACCCCCACCTCTTTCTCCTCCACATCTCCTATGTCCCCGTCTTCTTCTCTGTCCTCCTCTTGTTCTAAAAAAAACACCCCACCTTTTCCACCTCCTTCCTCATCCTTTCCCCCTGGCTCCCCTTTCCTTCCTCTATTCCACTGTCTACTTCTAGATCTACTCCTAGGTCTTCCCCTTTGGCAGTCAAAAAATTCCCCCTCATTCCATGATTTTACATCTTCCTGGAATTTTTGCAATTTTTCTTTCTTAATCTTAATCTGCTGTTTTTCAATTTCCCCTTTTAATTGTCTGTTTAATTTCTCAAACTTTGGATGTTTCTGGAAATTATCTAATTCTCCTTTACTGATTTCAATTTCTTCATCCAGTTCTTCCAATTGTATCTGTTCTTCCTCAATAATCATATTCATAATTGTAATTCCCCTCTTTATACATTCCTGTTTCCATATTTTAATGAACCGCCCTGTATGTAGGTGCTCTGCCGGGACTATCCGCTCCCTTAACCCCCATGGTCCCACCTGCTCCTTAACATAAAATTTCAATGTAGATATATCCCATTTTCTCCTTAATGATTTTAACAATAATTTCTTATGCTCCCTAAACAGGGGATCCATATTTTCCTCCACATCTTTTGACACTATTGTTTCCTTAGCTGCTCCTTGAAATGCACCACTGATATCTTCCTCTATTTCTGTTGAAATAACATATGCCATGATGACTTTCTGCCCCTTTCACTACTATCTGGAAGAGGAAATACTGTAACCCATAATTTAAAAATTATCAATACGGGTTCTCAAAATTGACATCTGCTGGTTCACCTGTCACCAATTACTCCAATCACAGAGATCAATTGGTGTCCTACCCGAAAAATATGAACCATATACACAACAATTAGAATCGGGTGGCCAACCATTAATTTCGTAGCACCACTCAGATTTCTGAGGAGAGATTCTGGTAATACACTTCCAGTAACCACAACAAAAAATTAACCTTCCTCTCTTCACGTGCTATAACAAAATTTGTTTATTGATAACATGCAAAAATTCCCAGCAATTGTCAAATGGAACCCTCCCCTAAAAACCATTAAAACCAATACTGGCAAGTACATTGAGCTCTTCTAAACATCTCTTCTTACTTCTCCCCACTGTCCTAGTGATGGTAACTTCCCAATAATGATCGCCCAGCCACAGCCTATGCAGATCACACTGGTCCACCAATCACTATCTGAAATACTCTATGTGATTTTTAATAATTCTCTTGCGCACTCCAAATACATACAGCCCATAATTAACCTTTGGGGTATATACAATATGAATATCATACAAATCTCTAATCAAAGAAGTACACCATATTGATATCAGAGTTTAATCCTTGGGGGATTTTTGTACCCAAACGATATATCCACCTAGTTTCAATTTTATAGAGTTCTCTCTCAATGTCTCCCCCTCTCCTTGGGACTTTCTGTTTCACAATCCCCTTAAAGCGCAGCCCTGAGGGGTCCTTATTATGGACGCTCACCCAGGAAAAAGATCAGAAATGTTGTTGGGAAAAAGGACCCGATTAGATTTGTAATGTACATTGGATAGCGATTTTGAAAGAGAGGGTCGAGAGTTGGGAGAGCGATTGAAACAAAGGGGGTACCCAGAGGAGTTAGTTGAACAAGAATTCCAAAAGATACGAGAAAAAGAGAGAGATCAGATCCGTGGTGGACGCTCACCCAGGAAAAAGATCAGAAATGTTGTTGGGAAAAAGGACCCGATTAGATTTGTAACTATGTATGGATCTCACTGGTACAGTTTACAGAATGTGTTGCAGAAACACTGGAATGTACTTTTATTAGATCAGAGAATCGCCAGAATTGTAGGGGATAGACCTTATATGACAGCTAAAAGGGCACAGAATCTAAAGAACATGTTAGTGAGATCCGAGTTTAACAGTACTTCAAAAGAAACATGGTTGGGACAGTTTCCCCAAAAATTGGGAATGTTTAGTTGTGGGAATTGCTGTGTTTGCAATTTAGTTGAAAGAACAAAAACCTTCATGAATGCAAGGGGTACCAGAACTTATGAAATTAGAGATAACATCAACTGTAATTCTGAGAGAGTGGTGTACTGTATAACCTGTCCCTGCAACCTATTGTATATAGGAAAAACGAAAAGACGGTTGGGAGCAAGGATTGGTGAGCATGTGAAAAATATTGAAAAAGCAGAAAGAGATAGTCCCGTGGGGGCACATTTCGAGAATTACCATAATAAGGACCCCTCAGGGCTGCGCTTTAAGGGGATTGTGAAACAGAAAGTCCCAAGGAGAGGGGGAGACATTGAGAGAGAACTCTATAAAATTGAAACTAGGTGGATATATCGTTTGGGTACAAAAATCCCCCAAGGATTAAACTCTGATATCAATATGGTGTACTTCCTTGATTAGAGATTTGTATGATATTCATATTGTATATACCCCAAAGGTTAATTATGGGCTGTATGTATTTGGAGTGCGCAAGAGAATTATTAAAAATCACATAGAGTATTCCCTGCAATGAACCATTGGTGTTGGCAACATAGTATAAGTTTAAAGTATTGATTATATCCCTTAATGAAGTATGCAGGCTCCAGGAATAAATATGTACTTTGAATGCTGAGAGTTAACGATAATCATAAGCCTGAAATTCTGCTTGTTAGCCCATGGAGGGTTAAATGGAAGGAGGAGACTGTGACCAAATATAAGGGAAGTGTGTATCAGATAGCCCTAACCCATTACGCTTTGAAAAAGCCCCGTGGGCGGGGCGAAACGCGTCAGCGGGAGGGCCCTGGTGAAGTCATGTGAGCGCTCACGAAGTGGAACCTACAGCGTGCATCCGCGGACCTCCGGGGAAAGAGTTGTGAGACGCACCGGCTTCAAGCAGCGGGGTGACGAGGATGTCGGGCGAACCTTTGGAGATGCGCCCTGAGCGGTGCTCCCCCGTGAAGAGTAGCGGTGAATGCCGGTAGCGTAAGTGCCAACTGATGCTTCCCACAAAAACATGCTAAAGGCTACTTGTCTGCCAGAGTTGTTACGCTGCCTTAGAGGACCTAGCTCCATCAGAGGAACACATCGCTGTTCATGGAGGAGATGTACATTATGCAGAGGGTTGCCTTGTAGTGGACTGGGGATAGGAATAACAGGAACTCTCCATAAGCATACATAATAGCAACATACTACTGCGTAATAGAGACACCAGCCTGGACATTAAGGAAAAGTAACAGGAATTCTTGGAGAGGAGGCCCCTGGGGGAACAGCCTAGAATCAACATCTTGCAAATAGTTTAGATGGCCATCTAGCAGTGTGTGAGTGGAGGCCTCGCGGTGTGCGCTGGTGGTGGGCCCACCTATGTCAGATAGTGATTGGTGGACCAGTGTGATCTGCATAGGCTGTGGCTGGGCGATCATTATTGGGAAGTTACCATCACTAGGACAGTGGGGAGAAGTAAGAAGAGATGTTTAGAAGAGCTCAATGTACTTGCCAGTATTGGTTTTAATGGTTTTTAGGGGAGGGTTCCATTTGACAATTGCTGGGAATTTTTGCATGTTATCAATAAACAAATTTTGTTATAGCACGTGAAGAGAGGAAGGTTAATTTTTTGTTGTGGTTATTTAATCCTATAGCAGCTTCAAACGAGCTGCTTTGTTTGAAAGCTGCTTGTGCAGAGCGAGCCTCTGTCAGCATATCTGGTTTGGCTGCCTAGTGCCAGATGAGGGCGTGGCAGTTAGCAGTTATAGTTACCTGCTGCAGACGATTTCTGCTCTTCTTCCACCGGCGGCTCTGAACGTCTGGCAGGTCTTCACATGATATGGCATGGGATCAGTATCCAGGAGGCTGTGTCAACGTTACAGCGCCACCAGCCTGTGGAAGAGACTCTTCCATCACCCCTCTTCCACCACCAGGTGGCGCTGTAACACTGACATGGTATCCTGGATCCTGATCACACGTCATATCGTGATCGGAACAGAGAGAAGACATGTCGGGATTACATCGCAGCCGCAGTGGGGGAAGAAGAAGCCGATCCAGCCGTCCTGACAGGTACCTATAAGAGCTCCCTGACGCCCACTTATTTGACTGCTAAAGGGTTAAAGATAAACTTTACTGAATGTAACTTAATGAATAAAATTAAATTATAATTTATTGCCCACTGTAAAATTGTTCCTCTCCCTGATTTACACAAATATGTCAAACAGCAACGTCTTTACTAAGGCTGGATGTATATTTTTTCCACCCAACGTATGTTCCTTATCCATGTGCTACTGTGCCCCATCCATTCCATGTGCAACCCCCTCCTCCATGTGTAAAATTCACGTACCACAGTCCCTGGCTTTCATGTACAGCTTTAATGAACAACATCTCTCCTCTTCCATGCAATGCTCCCCATTTGTACCTCCCTTTTTCCATTTGCAGGCTTTCTTTCCCCCATAGCCTAAAACCTTTATTTCATGTCTACCCGCCCCTTGGCCAGCAGCCGCTCAAGGCCCGGGCCCTTGTGGCCTTTGCAGAAATCCGGCACAAACAGTATAAATCCGGCCTTGAATTTATGGGGTTTTCTGAGTAGTAAAGGAATAATCCAGAAGCTTCCCCCATCCCCCTTGACTTCACCGATCCAGTGATAAGACCCCCTGAATCTGCTCGACAAAGAGCAGGCTACGTACTACTTCGCTGGACACATCACGCCTCTTTCCCAGATGGGAGCACGACTGCAAACTTTCAGAGGGTCCCAGCATCCAGCGGTGGTGGGAAGGAGGACATGGGAAGCTTCTGGAAGATCCAGAGACTTCCCTCAACCAATGTAAGTATCTTAATTTCTCTCCCATTAATGTTACAGGTTTACTTTAACACTGGGTTACAATCTAATAAGTAAGGTCGGGAAATTGCACCCTTGGTTACTCCTTTCACTATCAACATAAATGGACTCGACGGCTTATGCCGAGTAGAAGAAAAGACGCTTCTGTCACACAGGACCTATTTTTAAATTCCTCCTCGCGAGTCCAGCTGTGAGCTGAAGCGATCCCCTGAATGGCGTTTATTTTTGCTTCACTGAATGGGCTGCTCTCCTGAAATTGCATTGGGGTTATGTGGCTGCTTTATGTGCTTCTCTCGCCTCTGGAGTCCCCCGCGAGACAATGCGCCAGCGGGTGGACTGACGTTTTAATAACGACACTTGTCAGCTTTTCATTCACAGGCCTGAGCCATGACAGCAGTGATCTTCTAAGGCAGAGCAGTTTAATAATAAACTTTGTAAGCAGTGTGTCCGTTGTTGACTCATAATATTTGTATAGAGGGCTTTAAAGTATCCCTTATGCTGCGTGAGACTATTAAATTTTACTTGTAGTTGGTTAGCTTTGGTCTGGTTTCAGTCAAGGCATCTACAACACCCCTTTAGCCCCCTTTTTATTTTCTAGTGGCTTGCGGTTCCTCAATAGATAGAGGGCATTCTTTTATACTCTCTTCTCTAAACCCTGGTGACTCATCCTACATTGCAGCCCCTAGACACTTATATTAAGAGGGGAGAGTCATGCTGGCCACACTTGTTATAGGTGGGGGGAATCCTGCTGGTTTTTATAGGTGAGGGGAATCATGCTAGCCCCATTTATCATGGGTGGGGGGGGGGGGGGAATCATGCTGGCCACACTTGTTATGGGTGGGGGGAATCATGGTGGCCACACTTGTCATGGGTGGGGGTAATCATGGTGGCCACACTTGTCATGGGTGGGGGGCATCATGCTGGCCACACTTGTTATGGATGGAGGGATTTATGGTGGCCACACTAGTTATGGAAGGAGGCAACCATGGTGGCCACAGTTGTAATGGATGAATGCAACCATGGTGGCCACACTTCTTATGGGTGGGGGGGGGGAATTATGGTGGGCAAACTTGTTATGGAGGGAGGGATTTATGGGGGCCACACTTGTTATGGATGGAGGCAACCATGGTGGCAACACTTGTTATGGGTGGGGGAGTCATGGTGGCCACACTTGTTTTGGGTGGGGGGATCATGGTGGTCAGACTTGTAATGGATGGAGGGATGTATGGTGGCCACACTTGTTATGGACAGGGGAAGTTATGGTGTCCACACTTGTTATGGGTGGGGGGGGGGGGGTTATGGTGGCCAAACTTGTTATGGATGGAGGGATTTATGGGGGCTACACTTGTTATGGATGAAGGCAACCATGGTGGCCACACTTGTTATGGGTTGGGGAGTCATGGTGGTGAGACTTGTTATGGGTGGAGAGAGCCACAGTGGCCACACTTGGGGGGAGGAGCATGTTGGCCACATATAAGTGCGGGGAGTCATGCTGGCCACACTTGTTATGGATGGAGGGATTTATGGTGGCCTCACTTGTTATGGATGGGGGAAGTCATGGTGGCCACACTTGTTATGGATGGGGGAAGTCATGGTGGCCACACTTGTTATGGATGGGAAAGTCATGGTGGCCACACTTGCTATGGATGGGGGAAGCCATGGTGGCCACGCTGGCTATGGATGGAGGGATTTATGGTGGCCTCACTTGTTATGGATGGGGGAAGTCATGGTGGCCACACTTGTTATGGATGGGGGAAGTCATGGTGGCCACACTTGTTATGGATGGGAAAGTCATGGCGGCCACACTTGCTATGGATGGGGGAAGTCATGGTGGCCACACTTGTTATGGATGGGGGAAGTCATGGTGGCCACACTTGTTATGGATGGGGGAAGTCATGGTGGCCACCAGGCATGGTCGGAAGAGCCAATTTCCGATTCCGCGGTAATTCCGCATACCGCCATAACAAACTTCCGCTTCCGCTACATTCCGGTGGAATTCCGCTACATTCCGCGGAATTCCGTGGTATTCTGCCACGTGCACTTTCCATATTTTTAAACGGATTTCCGTAATTTTTAAACTGATTTCCGTAAATTTAGGAGGAATTACTCAATCGCTCATTTGAAATATCGTTTTTGTATCTGAAATTTAAGATGATCATCAATACTGTTGGTAACAGTCTATTGTTAATAAAGTCTATTGTTGATTTGTATTTTGTAAATTTGGATAAAAAAAATGTTGAAAACGTTATTTTAGCGCGGTAACTTTCCACTGATTATGATTGGTCAACTCATTCCGCATCTCCTGATTGGTCAATTCATTCCGATTTTGCCGGAATTCCGAATTCCGGATTGCAATTTCCGAATTCCGCGGAACCATGCGGAAACCCCAATTCCGGCGGAATTTCGGAATTTTAGCTTCCGCGGAATTCGGAAGCCCATGCCTGGTGGCCACACTTGTAATGGATGGGGGAAGTCATGGTGGCCACGCCACACTTGTAATGGATGGGGGAAGTCATGGTGGCCACACTTGTAATGGATGGGGGAAGTCATGGTGGCCACACTTGTAATGGATGGGGGAAGTCATGGCGGCCACACTTGTAATGGATGGAGGGATGTATGGTGGCCACACTTGTTATAGATAGGGGAAGTCATGGTGGCCACACTTGTTATGGATGGAGGGATTTATGGGGGCCACACTTGTTATGGATGGAGGGATGTATGGTGACCACACTTGTTATGGATGGAGGGATGTATGGTGGCCACACTTGTTATGGATGGGGGAAGTCATGGTGGCCACACTTGTTATGGATGGAGGGATTTATGGGGGCCCACTTGTTATGGATGGAGGGATGTATGGTGGCCACACTTGTTATGGATGGGGGAAGTCATGGTGGCCACACTTGTTATGGGTGGGGAGCGGGGGGATTATGGTGGCCATACTTGTTATGGATGGAGGGATTTATGGGGGGGGGGGGGCACACTTGTTATGGGTGGAGGCAACCATGGGGGCCACACTTGTTATGGATAGGGGAAGTCATGGTGGCCACACTTGTTATGGGTGTGTGTGTGGGGGGGGGGGGATTATGGTGGCCATACTAGTTATGGAAGGAGGCAACCATGGTGGCCACAGTTGTAATGGATGAATGCAACCATGGTGGCCACACTTCTTATGGGTGGGGGGGGGGAATTATGGTGGGCAAACTTGTTATGGAGGGAGGGATTTATGGGGGCCACACTTGTTATGGATGGAGGCAACCATGGTGGCAACACTTGTTATGGGTGGGGGAGTCATGGTGGCCACACTTGTTTTGGGTGGGGGGATCATGGTGGTCAGACTTGTAATGGATGGAGGGATGTATGGTGGCCACACTTGTTATGGACAGGGGAAGTTATGGTGTCCACACTTGTTATGGGTGGGGGGGGGGGGGGGGTTATGGTGGCCAAACTTGTTATGGATGGAGGGATTTATGGGGGCTACACTTGTTATGGATGAAGGCAACCATGGTGGCCACACTTGTTATGGGTTGGGGAGTCATGGTGGTGAGACTTGTTATGGGTGGAGAGAGCCACAGTGGCCACACTTGGGGGGAGGAGCATGTTGGCCACATATAAGTGCGGGGAGTCATGCTGGCCACACTTGTTATGGATGGAGGGATTTATGGTGGCCTCACTTGTTATGGATGGGGGAAGTCATGGTGGCCACACTTGTTATGGATGGGGGAAGTCATGGTGGCCACACTTGTTATGGATGGGAAAGTCATGGTGGCCACACTTGCTATGGATGGGGGAAGCCATGGTGGCCACGCTGGCTATGGATGGAGGGATTTATGGTGGCCTCACTTGTTATGGATGGGGGAAGTCATGGTGGCCACACTTGTTATGGATGGGGGAAGTCATGGTGGCCACACTTGTTATGGATGGGAAAGTCATGGCGGCCACACTTGCTATGGATGGGGGAAGTCATGGTGGCCACACTTGTTATGGATGGGGGAAGTCATGGTGGCCACACTTGTTATGGATGGGGGAAGTCATGGTGGCCACCAGGCATGGTCGGAAGAGCCAATTTCCGATTCCGCGGTAATTCCGCATACCGCCATAACAAACTTCCGCTTCCGCTACATTCCGGTGGAATTCCGCTACATTCCGCGGAATTCCGTGGTATTCTGCCACGTGCACTTTCCATATTTTTAAACGGATTTCCGTAATTTTTAAACTGATTTCCGTAAATTTAGGAGGAATTACTCAATCGCTCATTTGAAATATCGTTTTTGTATCTGAAATTTAAGATGATCATCAATACTGTTGGTAACAGTCTATTGTTAATAAAGTCTATTGTTGATTTGTATTTTGTAAATTTGGATAAAAAAAATGTTGAAAACGTTATTTTAGCGCGGTAACTTTCCACTGATTATGATTGGTCAACTCATTCCGCATCTCCTGATTGGTCAATTCATTCCGATTTTGCCGGAATTCCGAATTCCGGATTGCAATTTCCGAATTCCGCGGAACCATGCGGAAACCCCAATTCCGGCGGAATTTCGGAATTTTAGCTTCCGCGGAATTCGGAAGCCCATGCCTGGTGGCCACACTTGTAATGGATGGGGGAAGTCATGGTGGCCACGCCACACTTGTAATGGATGGGGGAAGTCATGGTGGCCACACTTGTAATGGATGGGGGAAGTCATGGTGGCCACACTTGTAATGGATGGGGGAAGTCATGGCGGCCACACTTGTAATGGATGGAGGGATGTATGGTGGCCACACTTGTTATAGATAGGGGAAGTCATGGTGGCCACACTTGTTATGGATGGAGGGATTTATGGGGGCCACACTTGTTATGGATGGAGGGATGTATGGTGACCACACTTGTTATGGATGGAGGGATGTATGGTGGCCACACTTGTTATGGATGGGGGAAGTCATGGTGGCCACACTTGTTATGGATGGAGGGATTTATGGGGGCCCACTTGTTATGGATGGAGGGATGTATGGTGGCCACACTTGTTATGGATGGGGGAAGTCATGGTGGCCACACTTGTTATGGGTGGGGAGCGGGGGGATTATGGTGGCCATACTTGTTATGGATGGAGGGATTTATGGGGGGGGGGGGCACACTTGTTATGGGTGGAGGCAACCATGGGGGCCACACTTGTTATGGATAGGGGAAGTCATGGTGGCCACACTTGTTATGGGTGTGTGTGTGGGGGGGGGGGGGGATTATGGTGGCCATACTTGTTATGGATGGAGGGATTTATGGGGGGGCACACTTGTTATGGGTGGAGGCAACCATGGTGGCCACACTTGTTATGGATAGGGGAAGTCATGGTGGCCACGCTTGTTATGGATGGGGGGAGGGGGGGGATTATGGTGGCCATACTTGTTATGGATGGAGGGATTTATGGGGGGCCACACTTGTTATGGGTAGAGGCAACCATGGTGGCCACACTTGTTATGGGTTGGGGAATCATGGTGGCCAACACTTGTTTTGGGTGGGGGGAATCATGGTGGTCAGACTTGTTATGGGTGGAGGGAGCCGCAGTGGCCACATTTGGGGGCAGGGGGAGGAGCATGTTGGCCACACTTGTTATGGTTTGGGTAATCATGGTTCCCACATTGTGGGGGTGTCATGATAGCCACAATTGTTGCTTGACTCCTGGTTTTGGGAATAACCACAGAGGAATAGATGGGAATTTTGAGGGGTCCATCACATTTGTATGTGCCCTCTCAACATTCACACTCCTTGCCATGTTTTCCCTTGGTGAACCTCCCTGCCTGGTTACCAGGGGTCCTATAACAAGTGTGGCCATCATGATTCCCCCACCCATAACAAGTGCGGCCACAACACCTGATCTGGAGGCTGGACATCTGAATTGGAGAAAGGGGAAGGTAGGTAGTTGAGGCCCCATTGCAGCTCTGGGCCCACCTTGCAGTTGCAGGTGCTGCTCCATCTGGTTGTGTATCGGTACTCCTAATCTATATAATTCCAGAAGAATCCGCTGCTCAGGAACAGGATGTGTAATTCTGTTGTTTCCGCTCCAAATCCTTTTGAAAGTGGAATCTAATAACAATTACAGAGGCAGCCGAGGTTATCGCTTCCTTTACAAACTGAGGCTCCGTCCGCCAGTGACCTACAATCAAGCCAATCATTTATTATGTCGTCCATTTAGCTTTAATGTGCCACTCAGAACGCCAATGATTCTGGCTCCTCTATTGGTGACTTGTAAACCGCAAGTCTAGACGGCGACTGGTGCCGTTTTTCAACCTTAAAAAGCAGCGAGGAGAATGATGGTGTATAATAATCTACTGAAAGTGCTTTTCTTTATAGAAGGCTCAATAGGCGTGTCTAAGGGGTTTGTTCCTGCTGTGGGATAGTCAGAGGGACGCTGATCGCTCTAGCTTGCATGTATACTTAGTGTTTGGAATCAGGCCAATCAAATGTGCTTTCTGTTGATAATTACTTGGCCAATTTCCAACCTGCATACCATTTGCGTAAAATGAGTACAGTGGCAAGAAAAAGTACGTGAACCCTTTGGATTTATATGGCTATCTGCACAAATTGGTCAAAAAATGTGATCTGATCTTCATCTAAAGGTGGCCATACACTGGTCGATTTGCCATCAGATTCGACCAACAGATAGATCCCTCTCTGATCGAATCTGATCAGAGAGGGATCGTATGGCCACCTTTACTGCAAACAGATTGTGAATCGATTTCAGCCTGAAACCGATCACAATCTGTGGAGCTGCCGCTGCCGCCCCCACCCCCCCCCCCCCCCTGCATACATTACCTGTTCCGGCCGGCACGAGTCCCCTGGTCCACCGCTGTTTTCTTCTCTGCTCCGGGCTCCAGACCGTTCCTGCAGCTACTGAACTTCCTGCCCAGGGGAAGTTTAAACAGTAGAGGGCGCTCTACTGTTTAAACTTCCTGCCGGGACAGGAAGTTCTATGTAGCTGCAGCCGGTCCGGAACCCAGCGCGGAAAGACAGCGGGGACTGGCTCCGGCCGGAACAGGTAATGTATACCTGTATTGCGTCGGTCGTCGGGCATTCGAACGCCGCTATCAACGCACTCCCGACCCGCCAGCGATCAAGAAAAATGTTCCGCACGGACAGATTGACGGGAACGATCGATTTCGGACGGAAATCGATCGTTCTGTCAGCGGTGTGCGCAGCGATTTCACAGCCGATTTGATCACTGTGATCGAATCAGACGTATATCGGCGGGAAAATCGTTAGGTGTATGGGCCCATTAAATCACAAAAATAGACAATCAGTCTAGTATTGTTTTTCAGTACAGGAAGAGTTAAAAAAAACTTCAGTTATCTATGCAGAAGAGCTTCTCTGAGCTATCTAACCCACTGGGTCCAATACTGTCCTATTTTCTAAAGCACTTAAAGAGAGTCTGAAGCGAGAATGAATCTCGCTTCAGACCTCACAGATAGCAGGGGCATGCGTGCCCTTGCTAAACCGCCGCTATCGCGCCGCTAAACGGGGGTCCCTTCACCCCCAAATCCCCCTCCGTGCAGCGCATCCCCTCTTCCGCAAAGAGGCAGGGCTAGCCACCGCAGCCCTGCCTCACGTGCGTCTGTCAGCGCGTATCTCCGCCTCTCCCCCGCCCCTCTCAGTCTTCCTTCACTGAGAGGGGCGGGGGAGAGGCGGCGATGCGCCGCTGATTGACGGCGCTGAGAGGCAGGGCTGCAGCCGTTAGCCCTGCCTGAAGAGCAGCAAAATCTACGACCAAATTGGTCGTTGATTTTGCAGGGGTAGGTTTGGGGGTGAAAGGACCCCCGTTTAGCCGCGGGATAGCGGCGTTTTAGCAGGGGCACACATGCCCCTGCTGAATATAAGCACTGAAGCGAGATTTATTCTCGCTTCAGTGTCTCTTTAAACAGCTAAGACTCAAAGCTTGATAAGGTTTTACTGCAGAAGAGTTCAAAAGGTCATTATTTCAGCTTTGTTTTATAGCTTAAAAGACAGTGTGGGTTGTAAACTGCAAATATGACAGAATGATGCAATGTTATAAAAATGAGACTTTTTTTTTTTTTTTTTTTGCTACTAATGATCTATTCATTATCAGTACTACACATACAATTCATTATATTGGAAGTGTTTTTTTCACTTGCTTTAACCAGTCCATTAACCCATTCGCGTTCCATCGTTTTCACTTGAGAAATGATTCACCTCCGATTCATTAGCCTATAACTTTATCACTACTTATCACAATGAACTGATCTATATCTTGATTTTTCCGCAACCAATTAGGCTTTCTTTGGGGGGTACATTTTGCTAAGAGCCACTTTACTGTAAATGCATTTTAACAGAAAAAATAAGAAAAAAACAGAAAAAATCATTATTTCTCAGTTTTCAGCCATTATAGATTTAAAATAATACATGCCTCCATAATAAAACTCACGTATTGTATTTGCCCATATGTCCCGGTTAATACACCGTTAAAATTATGTCCCTATCACAATGTATGGCGACAATATTTTATTTGGAAATAAAGGTGCATTTTTTCCGTTTTGCATCTATCACTATTTACAAGTTTAAAATAAAAAAAAATAGAAATATTTCATCTTTACATTGATATTTAAAAAGTTTAGACCCTTAGGTAAATATTTACATGTTTGTTTTTTTTGTAATGGTTTTTGTTTTTTTTATATTAAACATTTTATTTGGGTATTTATGGGAGGGTGGGATGTAAACTATAGTTTTATAATGTAATTGTGTGTTGTTTTAAATGTTTTTTACTTTTAGTTGTAGTTTTACTTTTTGGCCACAAGATGGCGGCCATGAGTTTGTTTACATGACGTCACTCTAAGCGTAACACACGCTTAGAGTGACGCAGAGGGGAGGCAACAGCCAGAAAAAGCAAAGGTTTCGAGAGAAGCTGTCGCTTTTTCAGCGGGGGAGAGAAATCAGTGATCGGGCACCATAGCCCGATACATTGATTCCGTGGCTACCGAATCCGCGGCCGGGAGTGCGCGTGCACGTGCGCGATCGGCCGCGGGAGCGCGCGGTAGTCCGCATGGTTCATGGATGTAGTTTCTACTAGTGTTGGGCGAACACCTGGATGTTCGGGTTCGCGAACGTTCGCCGAACATGGCCGCGATGTTCGGGTGTTCGCACCGAACTCCGAACATAATGGAAGTCAATGGGGACCCGAACTTTCGTGCTTTGTAAAGCCTCCTTACATACTACATACCCCAAATTTACAGGGTATGTGCACCTTGGGAGTGGGTACAAGAGGAAAAATTTTTTTAGCAAAAAGAGCTTATAGTTTTTGAGAAAATCGATTTTAAAGTTTCAAAGGAAAAACTGTCTTTTAAATGCGGGAAATGTCTGTTTTCTTTGCACAGGTAGCATGCATTTTGCCGCCATGCAGTCATAAATGTAATAAAGATAAGAGGTTCCATAAACAGGGACCGGCAACGCTAACCCAGCAGCAGCACACGTGATGGAACAGGAGGAGGCGCAGGAGGAGAAGGCCACGCTTTGAGACACAACAACCCAGGCCTTGCATGAGGACAAGAAGCGTGCGGATAGCATGCATTTTGCCGCCATGCAGTCATAAATGTAATAAAGATAAGAGGTTCCATAAACAGGGACCGGCAACGCTAACCCAGCAGCAGCACACGTGATGGAACAGGAGGAGGCGCAGGAGGAGAAGGCCACGCTTTCGGACACAACAACCCAGGCCTTGCATGAGGACAAGCGTGCAGGTAGCATGCATTTTGCCGCCATGCAGTCATAAATGTAATAAAGATAAGAGGTTCCATAAACAGGGACCGGCAACGCTAACCCAGCAGCAGCACACGTGATGGAACAGGAGGAGGCGCAGGAGAAGGCCACGCTTTGAGACACAACAACCCAGGCCTTGCATGAGGACAAGAAGCGTGTGGATAGCATGCTTTTTACCGCCATGCAGTCATAAATGTAATACAGATAAGAGGTTCAATAAACAGGGACCGGAAACGCTAACCCATCACAGATGGTCATTGTTTATGTTACTTGGTTGGGGTCCAGGAGTGTTGCATAGTCGTTTCCAATCCAGGATTGATTCATTTTAATTTGAGTCAGACGGTCTGCATTTTCTGTGGAGATGCGGATACGCCGATCTGTGACGATGCCTCCAGCAGCACTGAAACAGCGTTCCGACATAACGCTGGCTGCCGGGCAAGCCAGCACCTCTATTGCGTACATTGCCAGTTCGTGCCAGGTGTCTAGCTTCGATACCCAATAGTTGAAGGGTGCAGATGGATTGTTCAACACAGCTACGCCATCTGACATGTAGTCCTTGACCATCTTCTCCAGGCGATCGGTGTTGGAGGTGGATCTGCACGCTTACTGTTCTGTGGGCTGCTGCATGGGTGTCAGAAAATGTTCCCACTCCAAGCACACTGCCGATACCATTCTCTTTTGGGCACTAGCTGCGGCTTGTGTTGTTTGCTGCCGTCCTGGTCGTCCTGGGTTTGCGGAAGTCAGTCTGTCGGCGTACAACTGGCTAGAGGAGGGGGAGGATGTCAATCTCCTCTCTAAAGTCTCCACAAGGGCCTGCTGGTATTCTTCCATTTTGACCTGTCTGACTCTTTCTTCAAGCAGTTTTGGAACATTGTGTTTGTACCGTGGATCCAGAAGGGTATAAACCCAGTAATTGGTGTTGTCCAGAATGCGCACAATGCGTGGGTCGCGTTCAATGCAGTCTAGCATGAATTGAGCCATGTGTGCCAGAGTCCTGCCAGAATCCTCATCATCCTCTTGTGAGCGTTGTGATAGTTGTTGTCATAGTCGTCACCTTCTTCCTGGTCTGCTTCTGCTGACCATTCGCGCTGAATTGTGGAAGTCCAACGTGCACCGCTCTGGCCCTCGTCAGTGGTGGCATGAAATTCATGTTCCAACTCCAGCTGTTCCTCCTCCTCTTCTTCGTCATAGCTGCTGGGGCCAGCGTTTCCTGAGGCGGATGGCCTGATGTTGGTACCATCACGCTGATCGTTTGCTCCTTCAGATTCCCCCAGTTGCATCGTGACAGCTGTTTCCTTGATTTTCAACATTGACTTCTTCAGTAAACACAGCAGTGGTATGGTAATGCTGACTGAAGAGTTGTCACTGCTCACAAGCAACGTGGATTGCTCAAAATTTTGGAGGACTTGGCAGAGGTCCAACATGTTGGCCCAATCGGATCCACAGAAGCTTGGCAGCTGTCCGGATGCGCCTCGGTACTGCGCTGTCATGTACTGGACCACTGCACTCTTCTGCTCGCAAAAGCGGGCTAGCATGTGCAGCGTAGAATTCCAGCGCATAGGGACATCACACAGCAAGCGATGGTGGGGGAGATTGAAGCGCTCCTGCATCTTGGCGAGTGCCCCCGAAGCAGTACTGGAATTTCTGCAATGTTTGGCCACTTGTCGCACCTTCAACAGAAGATCGGCCACGCCTGGGTATGTCCTCAGGAACCGCTGAACTACTAGGTTCATCACGTGCGCCAGGCAAGGGATGTGTGTCAGCTTAGCCAACCTTAAAGCGCAAATGAGATTACTCCCATTATCACACACAACCATGCCCGGTTTCAGGTCCAGCGGTGCCAGCCACAAATCCGTCTGTTCCTTTATTCCCCTCCAAATTTCCTCCCCTGTGTGCTGCTTTTCCCCAAGGCAGATCAGCTTCAGCAACGCTTGCTGACGCATGCCAACAGCTGTGCTGCACTGCTTCCACGATCCTACTGCTGCTGGGTTAGCGTTTCCGGATGAGCTACAGCTTTGAGATGCGTTGGGAGGAGAAAGAGTAAGAGAGGTAGGTGCTGCTGTTGTTATCCAGTGGGAGGCACGGCGGTGCAGCTGTTTGCGGCGTGGGCAACACCTGCGCCGTAGCAGGTGAGGAATCGCTGCCAGGCTCCACAAGGTTCACCCAGTGCGCGGTAAGGGAGATGTATCGACCCTGGCCGAACGCACTCGTCCAGGTGTCAGTGGTGAGGTGAACCTTGCAGGCAACGGCATTCTTCAAGCTTCGGGTTATTTTGCTGACCACGTGCTCATGCAACTCAGGCACTGCAGAGCGCGCAAAGTGGTAGCGGCTGGGAACCACGTAACGTGGGATGGCCACTGACATCATGCCCTTGAAGCTGTTTGTCTCCACCACTCGATATGGCAGCATTTCGCAGGCCAGAAGCTTGGCTATGCTGGCTGTTAGTGCCACGGCCCGGGGGTCATTTGCTGGCAATTTCCTCTTGCGCTCAAACATCTCCGAGACAGACAACTGAACCGTAGGGCTGCACACTGAAGGGCTGTTGGTTGTTGTGTTTGATGAAGACTGGGAGACCTCAAGAGCACTATTCCGGAAAGTGACAGTGTCAGCGTCGTCTGATGTTTGTGAATGTTGTTGTGAACCACGCAATGGCTGGGCTACTGCTGCTGCTGAGGAGGGTCTGGTGGTGAGTCTGGTGACCCCAAGGGAGGCAGTGTTGCTGATACCCTGTCCTGGCGCCCACAGAGTGGGATGTTTGGATACCATGTGGCGGGTCATGCTGGTGGTGGAGAGGTTGTTAATATTTTTCCCCCTGCTCAGGCGGGTCTTGCACACCTTGCAAATCACCATGGTACCATCCTCACTGCAGTCTTCAAAGAAAGGCCAGACTTTGGAGCACCTGCCTTGCTGGCGATTTCTGTTTGCGCCTCTTTTGCGTCTCACTTGAACTTCCACGCTTGTGGTGCCTGAAATTTCGCGCCGCCTACCTTGTGGCACAAGGCGAACTCGTGCAGCAGTGGGTTCTTCAACAGACTCATCTGTGCTGCTGCTACGACGGCGATGTTCTCCTTCACATATAAAATCTGGGTCTCTGTCAACATTGTCCATACCCTCCTCCTCTTCCATCTCCTCAAACTCGTCATATGTGATTGTGGGCCGCCGCCGCCGTGGAGTAGAGCTCCCCAGAACAACCTCTGCGCAGCTCACTCCAACGTTGTCTTCCAGATCTTCTCGGCCGACCTCCTGCAATTGAAACCCCTCCTGCCCAACTTGCTCTGGGATTTGGGTTTCAAAGTCCTCGGACTCGCCTTGCATTTCAGTTTGCGGTGCATTTCCCACACTAAATGGTTGTAAATCCGGGCACAACATTTCTGGCTGTTCCATTGACCTTTGAAAGGTGGAAGTTTGTTGGGCTGGGAATAGCTCCTGCGAATACCCCATTGTGTCCTGAGGAAATTCTTCGGACTGGTTATTTAGCAGTTGTGTGCGTGGTGTCGCTGCCGGTTGTGTCAGCTTTGTGCCCACTGGCTCCTTGTAACTGGCTGAGGACTCGGACCTCGTGCGTGATGTGCTGGTGCTGCTTAACCCACTGCTGAACGCTTGAGAGGTCATCCAATTAATTATCTGGTCCTGTTCTTTTGGATTTGTGAGGGTTGATTTCCTGGACAACATGGGCGGTATTGAGTGGGTTTTCTTCGGTGCTCCACTGTGGCCTGTACGTGAACCGTCAGGGGAAACACCTCTTCCCTTGCCCCTCCCTCTTTCACAGGATTTCTTCTTCATTTCACTTATCCTTAAAGTACACACTGACTGGCAGCAGTACAGTGGCAGTACAGAAATGCTATACAGTGGCGGGTGAGCGGTGTACTACTATTCCCAGCAGCGACACAGATCACAATGCTATACAGTGGTGGGTGAGCGGTGTACTACTATTCCCAGCAGCGACACAGAGCACAATGCTATACAGTGGTGGGTGAGCGGTGTACTACTGTTCCCAGCAGAGACACAGAGTGGCAGTAAACACAATGCTATACAGTGATGGCTGAGCGGTGTACTACTGTTCCCAGCAGCGACACAGAGCACAATGCTATACAGTGGTGGGTGGGTGAGCGGTGTACTACTGTTCCCAGCAGCGACACAGAGCACAATGCTATACAGTGGTGGGTGAGCGGTGTACTACTGTTCCCAGCAGAGACACAGAGTGGCAGTAAACACAATGCTATACAGTGGTGGCTGAGCGGTGTACTACTGTTCCCAGCAGCGACACAGAGCACAATGCTATACAGTGGTGGGTGAGCGGTGTACTACTGTTCCCAGCAGAGACAGAGTGGCAGTAAACACAATGCTATACAGTGGTGGCTGAGCGGTGTACTACTGTTCCCAGCAGCGACACAGAGCACAATGCTATACAGTGGTGGGTGAGTGGTGTACTACTGTTCCCAGCAGCGATACAGAGCACAATGCTATACAGTGGTGGGTGAGCGGTGTAGTATTGTTCCCAGCAGAGACACAGAGTGGCAGTAAACACAATGCTATATAGTGTGGGTGAGCGGTGTACTACTGTTCCCAGCAGCGACACAGAGCACAATGCTATACAGTGGTGGGTGAGCGGTGTACTACTGTTCCCAGCAGAGACACAGAGTGGCAGTAAACACAATGCTATACAGTGGTGGCTGAGCGGTGTACTACTGTTCCCAGCAGCGACACAGAGCACAATGGTATACAGTGGTGGGTGAGTGGTGTACTACTGTTCCCAGCAGCGATACAGAGCACAATGCTATACAGTGGTGGGTGAGCGGTGTACTACTGTTCCCAGCAGAGACACAGAGTGGCAGTAAACGCAATGCTATATAGTGTGGGTGAGCGGTGTACTACTGTTCCCAGCAGCGACACAGAGCACAATGCTATACAGTGGTGGGTGAGCGGTGTACTACTGTTCCCAGCAGCGACACAGAGCGCAATGCTATACAGTGGTGGGTGGGTGAGCGGTGTACTACTGTTCCCAGCAGCGACACAGAGCACAATGCTATACAGTGGTGGGTGAGCTGTGTACTACTGTTCCCAGCAGAGACACAGAGTGGCAGTAAACACAATGCTATATAGTGTGGGTGAGCGGTGTACTACTATTCCCAGCAGCGACACAGAGCACAATGCTATACAGGGTGAGCGGTGTACTACTGTTCCCAGCAGACACAGAGTGGCAGTAAACACAATGCTATATAGTGTGGCTGAGCGGTGTACTACTGTTCCCAGCAGCGACACAGAGCACAATGCTATACAGGGTGAGCGGTGTACTACTGTTCCCAGCAGAGAGACACAGAGTGGCAGTAAACACAATGCTATACAGTGGTGGGTGAGCGGTGTACATAGAGTGGCAGTAAACACAATGCTATATAGTGTGGGTGAGCGGTGTACTACTGTTCCCAGCAGCGACACAATGACTGGGGGGACCCTGGCTAGCCTGGCTGGAGAGAGAACTACCCTGCCTGCCTACCCAAAGCTAAACCCACAGACAAATGGCGGAGAAATGACGTGGATCGGGAATTTATTTACCCGAACCACGTGACCCGTTCAGGCCAATCAGAGCGCGTTCGGGTCCGAACCACGTGACCCGTTCGGCCAATCACAGCGCTAGCCGAACGTTCGGGTAACGTTCGGCCATGCGCTCTTAGTTCGGCCATATGGCCAAACAGTTTGGCCGAACACCATCAGGTGTTCGGCCGAACTCGAACATCACCCGAACAGGGTGATGTTCTGCAGAACCCGAACAGTGGCGAACACTGTTCACCCAACACTAGTTTCTACGTCCAGGAACCAAAATAGGTTAAAGAGACACTGGAGAGAAAAAAAATATGATATAATGAATTGGTTGTGTACTATGAATAATTACTAGAAGATTAGCAGCAAAGAAAATATTCTCATATTTTTATTTTCACGTATATAGTGTTTTTTCTAACATTGCATCATTCTCTAATATGTGCAGATTACACAACACTCAGCATTCAAAATGATTCTTTCAGAGCAGTCTGTGAACTAATGAACTCTCCTCTGCCAGAGGAAACGTAAATAGTTAACTAACAGTTGAGATAATAAAAATCAGAAAACAGCCCTTCCAGGACTTTTGAAAGTCATAGAGATAATGGCTTTTTTGTATAGAGATAACAACTGGAGTTTCTTAACTCTTCCTGTACTGGAAACAATTAGACTGATGTATCTGATCTTAATGTTTTATTTCTTAGCTCTACTACACATATAAATTATAATATCATAGTTTTTTTTTCGCTGCAGTGTCTCTTTTTAAATCTGCCAGGGAGGCAGCGCAGAACTATTTATAAAACATTTTTTTTTAAAATCCTGTAGCTAACCTAGCGACGGGTGCGATGACGTCACCGACGTCGTGACGTCAGAGGGAGTCCCGATCCACCCCTCAGCGCTGCCTGGCACTGATTGGCCAGGCAGCGCATGGGGTCTCAGGGGGGGCGCCCTCTAATGCGGCGGGTAGCGGCGAATCGGCGCAGAGCGGAGGCGATAGTAAGTAACATGCAGCTAGCAAAGTGCTAGCTGCTTGTATAAAAAAAAATATGCAAATCGGCCCAGCGGGGCCTGAGAAATCCTCCGCAACGGCTTACCCAGTGTCCAGCACGGGGTTACCGCTAAGGTTAAAGTGATCATAATAGACGCACTGATGTTATACATGTATTTGATGAAGGCAGAGCGATAGATATTTAGCGTTTGAATGAAGAATTAAAATCGTTGTGTCATGGAAGCAGCGCTTGTTTTAAAGTCGTTTTGCTTGTCTCTCCTCCCTCAAGACGGTGTATAGCGTGGCTTCCATAGTTAGAGCGTGCACAATGACAGCACGCAAGTCTTTGCTGTGTACACCCTGCACAGTTATTTCTATACATGAGTGGGTTGAGGTAAAAGAAGAAGAAAAAAAAATCCCTTTTGTGCTGACTGTGTTGAATCTTTGCACGCTGCCGGGGTTAACCCATTGTTGTTGTCCCAGCTCCTGGGGGCTTGTGTTCTTTTACCGGATCCCAATCCCTACTAAACCATTTACTGAACATTAAATGGGAAATTCATAGCTTTTGATTGCACCACTGCTTTGAAAGGGTGTACAGCTGAGCCGGTACCTGGCGTGAATATTCAGCGTCAAACCACGAGAATGTTCAGACGATTCACTCTACAAAATACACGGCATTGGGGCGCGCAAGAATGAGCACAGATTAACGGTTTTGAAAAACACAGTAGAGACTTCCTAGGTTGACTTTGGTTGTAGGAGAAAGAAAATGGAAAAAGTCGACACTGCTGTGTGCTGTCTTTAATTCCAAAGGGTGGTTACATCATAACACATATGAAGAAAACAGGTAAGATACCATTAGGGGGGAGGCTGTGAGCTGGTGGTGGGTGCTGGGCACAGATTAGCCTTACGGCCGTTTCGCGCTGTGTATGCGCTTCTACGGAGCTTCTTACACAGCCTCCGTAGAAGCGCATACATAGCGCGAAACGGCTGTAAGGCTAATCTGTGCCCAGCACCCACCACCAGCTCACAGCCTCCACCCTAATGGTATGTTACCGGTTTTCTTCATATGTGTTATGATGTAACCACCCTTTGGAATTAAAGACAGCAGTGCCGACTTTTCCATTTTCTTTCTCCTACAACCACTGACTATCTCACTCAAGCCAGAGCATGCTGGCTGTACCAAAGGAATAAGATGGCTGTTCATCCTGCCACCATCCCGCATTTACACGCAGTGACAACTGTAGTGCCGACTTTCTTCCCTACTTTTTGCCCTCCCATTTTCAGAGTATTGACTTTGCAGGGTTAGAGCAAACCTGAAGCGAAAATAAACGTATGTGATAATGAAAAGTGTGCAATACAGCTAAGAAACGGAGCATTAGTAGCAAAGAAAAGTCTCATATTGCTTTATAGAACATGAAGAATTAAAGGGGCACTATGGCGAAAAAAATGTAAAATTTAAAATATGTGCAAACAGACAATTAAGAAGTATGTTTTTTCCAGAGTAAAATGAGCCATAAATTACTTTTCTCCTATGTTGCTGTCACTCACAGTAGGTAGTTGAAATCGGACAGAAGCGACAGGTTTTGGACTAGTCCATCTCTTCATAGGGGATTCTCAGTAAGGCTTTTATTCTTCATAAGATATTCCCTAATATATTATTTATTTATTGTATTTATAAAGCGCCAACATATTATGCAGCGCTGGACAATAAATAGGGATACATACAATATTTAGGGGTGACATACAGCAATATGACAATACAGGAATACAAGAAAACCAGATCACACAGCACAGTATGAGTACCAGGTAATGCTTAGTCAGTCACTGGATGGAGCATGGAGATTAGGCAAGTTAGGTTCACTCAAATGCATAGCATGGGTGCACAGTAATGGAGGTGCATGATCTGGTAGGACACAAAAGGAGGAGGACCCGGCCCAAAGGCTTACAATCTAGTGGGTTTAGAGCACTTGTGAGGGGTAGTAGGCCAGAGTGAAAAGGTGAGTTTTGAGGGCTTTCTTGAAGATGTTGAAGGAGGGGGCTGCCCTAATGGGTGGAGGTAGGGAATTCCATAGTGTTGGAGCAGCTCTTGAGTCTCGAATCCCCCATGAAGAGCTGGACTAGTCCAAAACCTGTTGCTTCTGTCAGATTTCTACTACCTACTGTAAGTGACCGCAACATAGGAGAAAAATGTATGGCTCATTTTACTCTGAAAAAAAGTATACTTCTTATTTGTATATGTTTGCACATACTGTATATATTCACGTACAAGCCTAATTTTTCAGGACAAAAAATGTGCTGAAAAGTTACCCATCCGGCTTATATGCGAGTCAGTGGAGCAGAACAGATGGTGGAGCAGAGTTTTGGGTTTTTTTTACTGGCAGGTTTTGCTAGTGGCTCCCTGATGTGTCTGTGCCCCCATCCCATGCTAAATGGTGTGCAGAGTCCGCTGCTCAAGACTACCTGTGTCTCCTGGCTTGTGGAGCAGTGCATGCAAGCAGCGTGTCAGCGGTACAATGATCTGGGATTCTTCCTGTGTGGCAAGCGCTGCCTCATATCTATAACACCATCTAGTGGGACCTTGAGACACAGCTGTATCATCCTTGGGGCACATCTGGCTATGGGGAGGGAGGCTGACTTGTGCTGGGGGCAGATGGGCAACTGTGGAGGGGACTATACTGGGGAGGGGGCTTATACAAGAGTCGATCACTTTTTCCTGGTTTCTGAGGGAAAAGTGGGTACCTTCGGCTTATACGCGGGTCGGCTTATATAAGAGTATATGCGGTATATTGAATTTTACAATTTTTCGCCATAGTGCCCCTTTCAGTTGTTATCTATGCAAAAGAGCTTCTCTGAGCTCTTTGACCCAACTTTGGTCAAATACAGTCCTGTTTTCTGAAGCGATTAAAAAGCCAAGAGACTGCTTGAGATAAGGTTTTACTGCAGAAAAGTTCAAGGGGTCATTATTTCTGCTCTGTTACAAAAGAGCTTCTCTGAGCTCTTTGACCCAACTTTGGTCAAATACAGTCCTGTTTTCTGAAGCGATTAAAAAGCCAAGAGACTGCTTGAGATAAGGTTTTACTGCAGAAAAGTTCAAGGGGTCATTATTTCTGCTCTGTTTTATAGATTAAAAGACGGAGTGGCCCAGATGCAACTAACCTTTTCTCCTGGATTTTCTCCTAAGGTATATTTTCAAACTTGTCAATAAAATGCATTTTAAACCACCAGCAAGCAAGAAAATACTCAAAATAATTTTGATAGTACTTTTTCACCTACTTTTTAGTACTTTTTCAATTGCAAAGTACTGAAAAGTTATTTTGAATCGATAATGAAAAATTATCTCCTAGGAGAAAACTCTGTAGAAAAAGTTAATTGCATATGGGCCAGTGTGGTTTTAAAACTGCAACTGTGACAGTATGATGCAATGTTATGATGATGATGTTATCCATTCGGTCGTATCCGACTCTTGGCGATGTTATACAAAAAGCTATATCCGTGAAAATAAAAATGACTCTTTTCTTGGCAACTAATGTTCTAATCACTATCTGTACTACAAATACAATTAATTATGTTTTTTATTTCATTTTTTTTCTCCTGGTTTGCTATAAACTCCATGCAAGTAATATTTTTTCTTTTGTGAATTTGTTTTTATTTCATTGTAAATATACTTTGGGCCCTCGCAGGGTTAAGGCAGGTATTTACAGCACACCTGTCCCGAGGCAAAGCTACCTAAGGTAAGCACAGAGGTATGTTCACACTGGAATCACACTCCTCTGTGTGTTGTCCATTCCTCTCCTCCCCCCCCCCCCCCCAGCCCCCAATAATCACTCCTTGAAATATTTGACTTTTTGCTGAAGTCACATTATCAGACAGGAAGAGGCGGGCTTATTGCTGTGTTCTCTCCTATCACCCTCACATAACCCCTTATTCCCCACTTCCTTCACTTCCCCTAAGAGGAGTGAATGGGAAGGTGACGGAAGTGAATGAATGTCATGGCAAGCTTTGCCCATCACCCAACTTCACCATGCCCATTTTGGCACAGATGGCCTGTTGCCCAAGGGGTGTTCCAGATCTCCCATCATCCTGACAGGGTCCCTAATGGGCCCAATGCAGTGTAGTGGTGCCTCTGCTGTCATGTGGACAGGAGCTAAAAGACTGTAGTCCAAACAGCCTCCTGTAATAAATCAGTGATGCGCAAGTGCCCTTCCAGGATTTTTTTTTTTTTAAACATTGTATCATAGCTTTTAAAAAGTGTCTTTGTCCAGATGAGAGGAACACCGCATCATCCATAATGTCTGAAATCTGCCTTGATCTCCTCCTCTTATCTTGTCAAATCTCCCACCCTATCGCTGACCAGGATCAGAAGGGGTGTGTGACAGACTCAAATCCTGCAGCTGCAGTGCTTTGAAACAATATCTATAGTCCCAGTTGTTTTATATGTTCCTTCATAGTATGTGTTATCACTTAACTGTCCCTCAGGGGCTCACAATCTAATCCCCACTGTACTCCTATGTCTATGTATGGATTGTGTAGTAGTGTACTGTATGTACCATAGTCTAGGGCCAGTTTTTACTGTGAAGACCACTAACTTATCTTTGTTTTTGGGATGTGGGAGGAAACTGGAGTGCCTAGAGGAAACCCACACAGACACGGGGAGAACATACAAACTCAGTGCAGACAGTGCCCTGGCTGGGATTTGTACCCATGAAAGGCAATAACTTACCACTGCAGCACCCTGCTGCCCTGGGTTTAGCTCACTATTTGATTACATTTCTGACACGCGGACATCAGTTGGCCGTTTTTGTTTTTTGAGTATAGTTCTGGATTAAATGCTTCCTTAATTACATTGTGCGCTGTTTCATTTTCGTGATATCACATCGCCATAATGTTTGAATGAACATATGCCTGTCGGTGTGAAAGCGAGGTCAGGTGTTTTTTTTTTTTTATACAGTTTTCTTTTTTTCTGTTCCATATGCATCATATTGTGCTGAGTGATTTGCTAATAGGAGGTGTGAGACACAAGTTGTAAAACAAAAGGAAAATATTTTTTTTTCCTGATGTTTCATAATCTTCTCAGCGCAGATCCTGCCAAACTGTGCTAGACTGAGCTTCTGAATAGCGGCTAATTACATTGTGAGCTAGCAAGCTCGTACTTATTTTTTGAGTTAAATTATATATATTTATGGCAATCTTATAAAAAGATACGGGAACCCTTTGCCTCTGCAGTTGCAGAATATTACCGAAATCCCAGTAGGTCCAGCTTTACTGTGCTAGTGTATCTGTGTATGTTTTTACCTGTGTATTGTTGTTGTTGGTTTGTGTGCTGGGGCCTATGTAGGTGGTCCTCATACTACACATATTACGTTTTCACAAATTTTAGTTTCAAAAAGTTCTATCCAAAGAATTATAAAACATTACAGCAACAAGCACCGCTGATATCCCAAGCAGGGGAATCATATGGTGAAATCATATACAACAGACAATGTCCAACAGACAATATACAGACAGGAAAAATCAAAAGCTTCAATTTGAATATCGGTACAAATTAAAGCCGGCTCTCCGGATTATGGGAAGACCGAATGCAATAAGTAGTTGTGTAATTAGAAGGTATGGACGACATAACTAAGTCCAACATTTTCTAACCATAGAATCCAGAGTTCCAGGTGTTATAGAAACCCTGCATATTATCTTTAAGTTTTACGGATAAATGCTCTGCTAACATGGTATTAGTGGGTAGGTCAAAAACTTGGAAAAAGAACAAGGCTGGGGAGTCTGAGTCAGAGTCGGAGCAATTTTGGGTACCTGGAGTCAGAATGCGGGGAATAACACTGTCTGTTTGTGAGGCAACATACTGGATGAACCTGTGAGTAGGATATTTTGTTTTTATTGCCTTATTCTCTAAGGGTCAAATAGGAATGTCAAACTGGACTGCATATGTCTTATTCCAAACGCTGCGCTAATAGGAACAGGCTGTAGGGCATGTGTGTATATATATATATATATATATATATATATATATATATATATATATATATATATATATATATATATATCATATATGCCATGGGGTGCTTCAGTGGTTAGAGCCTCTAAAGCATAATAATAATTTTGTGTTATCGATTTTCGCGAGTCTATCTGGAATAATAATAGGTACAATGGAGTAATTTCATGGAAGACCCCAATGTTGAGTAGTGCATACTATTTTTTTGTTAAACTTAAAGCGGTATCGTCACCATAAAAATCAAATTTCAACAGCAACTGGTCTGAGTGTATTAAGTGATAAAGATGCTAAGCCTGCATTCAAAACTTTCAAAACTTTTTCTGCTGTTATGATTTGGAGTCATCACATACTTAAGGAGCACCGGCCCTTTAGTTGTCGTGCCAAAGAATTGCATGCTGGGGGTTCTTTTTATCTATAATCTATTCCTCCTCTTCCCTTTATTTCCCTGCCAGCTTCTTATCTGAAACCTAATCCCCTACTCACTTGTGTTTACAAGCAAGGCTGAGGTGACTCAGCGATTGGAGGAGACAAGAAAAAAAGTAAAGGGCAAAAATGACATCACGGGTTAGCCTTAACTGTGGGCAAAAGACATGGCCCCCACCAGGAACAGAATTCTCGTAATTTACTATATAACATTCACTGAAATCAAAACGTGGACAGTATAATACATGTTATGTAAGTAGATCAAGTATTTATCTACTTATATATATGTTTTTCCCTGGCATAGTATGGCTGATCCTACTGCTTTAAGCAGCAATGAACCCATCGTTTTTCGAAGACCGTGTGGCCGACATCCAATTCCTATTTATGTTTGGCACATCTCAGATGAGGGGATGTTGAGGATAGCATAAAGCTCTGAGATGATGCTGTTGTCTAAGGGACGATCTTTACAGAGTGCCTCAAAATGGGAGAAGGAAACTGTGTCCTGGTTAGTTATAAATAGCTTGAGGAAATGGAAGACCTGCTGGATTCTTAAGTATTCGGAATTTGGTGGGAGAAATTATTTGAGAAAGTGGAATTTAGTTATCAATTTATGGTGTCTAAACTTGCCGATAGTATGTACGTGTTTACTAGACCACCAGATAAACTCTCTGGAGTCCCAAACAGTACAAAATCAGGATTATGAAGTAGCTCAGTAATGATTGTTGAGACTGTGGTGTAAATTTAAATCAACATGTCTTCCAGAAGAGAAATGAGTTGGTCGATACAGGAGACTTACCTGTATATACTCGAGTATAAGCAGACCCAAGTATAAGCCAACCCTCCAAGTTTTACCTTAAAAAAAGGGAACAAATTGTTTTACCCGAGTATAAGCCGGGGTGGCAAAAACCACAACCACAACACCACTCACAGCCATGGCTGGCCACAACCATAGATTAGAAAAGCGGCATAGATTAAGAAGATTGCAATAATAAGACAGAACATGGGCCTACAATGGAGATGGACATGAAAAAGAACTCCTGTTGCAAAGTTTAAGCTGGCGTAAAGATAAAGAAAGGAATGCATAGCCAAATAGTCATGCATCTAAAACTTCATATAAGAATGCAAGGATTCTCACCACTCAGTAGACACTGTCCCTGTATGCTTTCCAAGGCTACAACTCGAGATGACATTTCCATGGGAGGTCCCAGCTAATCTCAAGTATGTGGTCTCCCTCAGATGATGCACCACTGTGCATATAGTGGGAGCACTGTGGGGGATGCTCAAAGAGTAGTGACTTGAGTACGAGCCAAGACCCCTCTTTTGGGCTACTTTTTTTGGCCCAAAAATTAGGCTTATACTCCAGTATATACAGTAGTTCTTATAATAGGCAAGTCTATGGTATGGGCCCACATAATCCCTTTCATAGTGTGTGATAAAAGATCTGATTCTAGATCACAGGTATTGAACTCCAGTCCTCAAGGGCCAGATCCATGCCAGTGTTTAGGATGGACTGAGAATGTGTTCTACCTGATGAAACACACCTTTCCTGATTAAGTCTCATCCATAAGTTTAGGCTGTGCCAAAAATGTGTGAGGACCTCGGCCCTCTAGGACTGGAGTTAGACACCCGTGTTCTAGATGAACCCAAGCAGAAGTCGAGCGGGAGGCATTAACTTGACCCAGTTGCGCTGTTAGAGTAGCTTTATATTAAGTAGCAAGGTAAAGTCCTCCATTCTCTCTAGAGTGTGTGAGTAGCTTAGCCCTGATCCTGGGTAGTTTATTTTGCCAAAGAAAGCGGAAACACATCTTCTGTATGGCTTGAAGGTCCTTTGTGGGAACAGGGATAGCAAGAATTCTAAATAAATATAAAAGGCAGGGCATAAGGGTCATTTTCAGGGACTGTATTTTTTTGACAGAAAATGTTCTACTTGCTCCAATCAATTACATCATGTGATTGTTTGTGGAACATATTCCCAAATTTTAAATAACATGATTTTCTAGACTTTGAGCACTATTACCAAAGTCATACAGGTCTTGTATCTCCTAATCCTTCATAAATTTCTAGGTGAATTTCGAAAAATATGAATATCGTGCAAAAGTTCATTTATTTCAGTGATTCAACGTAAAAGGTGAAACTAATATACTGTAAATAAAGTCCTCCTCCGATGGTGCTATATCCCAATGTGAGCCTTGACCTCCTTCAGTTTTCTGCCCCATCCATCTTGATCTATTGCTGTCCGTTTCCAGTTGCATATATTAAAGAGACTCTGAAGCGAGAATAAATCTCGCTTCAGAGCTCATAAATAGCAGGGGCACGTGTGCCCCTGCTAAAACGCCGCTATCCCGCGGCTAAACGGGGGTCCCTTCACCCCCAACCCACCCCCCGCAAAAGAGTGTCGTAGAAAGGTCGCAGATTTATTGCTTCCTGGAGGCAGGGCTAACGGCTGCAGCCCTGCCTCCAGTCGCGTCTGTCAGCGGCGCATCGCCGCCTCTCCCCCGCCCCTCTCAGTGAAGGAAGACTGAGAGGGGCGGGGGAGAGGCGGAGATACGCGCGTGGGGCAGGGCTGCGGCGGTTAGCCCTGCCCCAACCAGGAAGCGCTCCCCCGCTGCACCGAGGGGGATTTAGGGGTGAAGGGACCCCCGTTAAGCCGCGCTATAGCGGCGTTTTAGCAGGGGCACACGTGCCCCTGCTATTTATGAGGTCTGAAGCGAGATTTATTCTCGCTTCAGACTCTCTTTAAGCAGTTCTTTGGCATCTTTAACCTGCTGGGCGGTCTGGACGAGCTCAGCTCGTCCAGTACCGCCGGAGCCTGCCGCTCAGGCCCTGCTGGGCCGATTTGGCTCAAGTAAAAAGCAGCACACGCAGCCAGCACTTTGCCAGCCGCGTGTGCTGCCTGATCGCCGCCGCTCTGCGGCAATCCGCCGCGAGCAGCGGCGAAAGAGGGTCCCCCCAGCCGCCTGAGCCCAGCGTAGCCGGAACAAAAAGTTCCGGCCAGCGCTAAGGGCTGGATCAGAGGCGGCTGACGTCAGGACGTCAGCTGACGTCCATGACGTCACTCCGCTTGTCGCTATGGCGACGAGGGAAGCAAAACAAGGAAGGCCGCTCATTGCGGCCTTCCTTGTTTATTCTGGGCGCCGGAGGCGATCGGAAGAACGCCTCCGGAGCGCCCTCTAGTGGGCTTTCATGCAGCCAACTTTCAGTTGGCTGCATGAAATAGTTTTTTTTTTTATTAACCTCCTTGGCGGTTAATTTTTTTTAAACAATGGGCAAAAATCCTTTTTTTTGTATTTTTTTTTTTGTTTCATGTAAAGCTACCAGAGTGGTAGCTACATGAAACACCACTAGAGGGCGCATGTGGCCCTCTAGTGCGATCGTCGCCGGCATCAATAGCAAACAGGGGAGCGCGTATATAACGCGTTCCCCTGTTTGGCTTCTCCTGTCGCCATGGCGACGATCGGCATGACGTCAGCCGACGTCCTGACGTCATGCGCACTCGATCCAGCCCATAGCGCTGCCCGGAACTCATTGGTCCGGGCAGCGCAGGGCTCTGGCGGGGGGGGGCCTCTTTCGCCGCTGCGTGCGGGCGATCGCCGCAGAGCGGCGGCGATCGAGCTGTGCGCGCGGCTAGCAAAGTGCTGGCTGCGTGCACAGCACTTTGAATGGGGCGAATCGCCCCAGCAGGCCCTGAGAAATCCTCCGGCGCGGCATAGCCCGAGCTCAGCTCGGGCTTACCGCCAGGGAGGTTAAAAAAAAACCTCCCGCAGCCTCCCTGGCGATCTTATCAGAACGCCAGGCAGGTTAACTTCATCTGCCCATCTCTTTCTAGGACTTCCAGTTGGTCTTCGTCTATCCATGCTCCTTGTAAAGATTCTTTTTGAGATCCTATGTTCATCCATTCTAACCATGTGTTCTGTCCATCTCAAACTTAGCATCCTAATATGGTCTGAAAGTGGGAGATCTTTATATAGTTTCTATAGCTCATAGTTGTATTTAATTCTCCATTCACCATTCTTGTTGGTGGGGTCATAGACGTTACGATATATCTTTCTTTCAAAAGCATCCATTTTGCTAGCTAGATTTTGATTAAGTACCCATGTTTCACACCCGTAGGTAAGTGTATCTATAGGTATAGGCCTGATTATGGTCTTGTATAACCAGATTTTGTTGTTCCTTTGGATATCCCGCGAGTGAAAGATGTGTGATGTGTAAATAAATTCATTACATGCAAAGCGAGATATTTAAAACCTTTATCCATATAGAGAATATATCTAAAATCTGTTGCGATCACTCAAACGCCTTGACTGATTTCATTTCAATGAAAGTTTGTATATAGATCCTTTCCTAACTTGGAAATGGTGTTCTGGGTGTCTCACGCCCACCCCTTCCCCTGCACACCTGGGCGGAACCACAACAGCCAATCAGATTTCACCCATTCATGTCGATGGGAAAATTTAGAAGGCTGCCATTCTCACAGTAATAAAGCCAGAGTCCCCAAACTTTGCACAGTAGGTCACTTGGTGACAGAGGTTAAAAATTCTGAAGAAGTCAGCGGACCAAAAAGCAGCCAATCACATTTTAGCCATTTATTTTAAATGGTAACATGTAAACTACAGCTATTCTTAGACTGTTGATCAGAGTTCTCAATCAAAAGTAACCCAGTGACCAACTGTGCCAAGTTAAATATTCAGAAAAATGGGTGGAGTCTACAACAGCCTATCAAAATTCACCTGTTGATTTTCAAAGGGAATATTTAAACTGCTGCCATTCTTACACTGTTAATGGCAGAGGCCTCAAACTTGCTACATTCGGTCATTGGGTGACTGTGGTGCAAATTCAGAAAAGGGGCGGAGCCACAAACAGCCAATCACATACTCTTTCCATCCATTCATAATTCCATGTCTCCATCATTTGCTGGTTGAATACAATTTCACAATCCATCACAGACCATACACTTTTCGGTAAAGTTGGTCTGAATTGTCCTGCATGTCCAGTCTCAAACAATCAAGATAAACTGGAAATTCAATTGGATTTCTTGATCAGAAAAAAAAAACTTTAAATTTTTCAGTACAACCAATTGTTTTAAATGAATTGGGGTGAAATTGAACCGAAAAATTGTTCTGTGTATGGCCACCTTTAAGGTGGAAGGTTAGTGTTGGGTGATGGAAAGGGGATAAATAAGGGGGTATGATAGGGTTGGGTGTAGGGTTGCAACGGTATGAAATTCCACGGTATGATAACCATCAAAAAAAATACCACGATATACGGTATTAAACAATTATTTGGACCCGGCCAGGGCTAGGTGTAGCCAGAATTAGGTAACCGAAGCATAGGTAGCCAGGGATAGGTGTAGCCAGGATAGCTGTCCGCAGTATAGATAGCCAGGTACAAGTGTAGCCAGGATAGCTGTCCGCAGTATAGAGAGCCAGGTACAAGTGTAGCCAGGATAGCTGTCCGCAGTATAGAGAGCCAGGTACAAGTGTAGCCAGGATAGCTGTCCGCAGTATAGAGAGCCAGGTAGGGTGCAGCAGCAGGGGGTACAAAACAAATACTCACTTGCCGGCAGCCGGGTGCTCTTGCACGCTGTACTAGCTTCATTCTACTTCTTGTTCTTGCATCATCTCCTTGTAATAGCACCCAGGGGGCGCTGTTTCAGGGAAATAGAACAAGAACAGGAAATACAATGAAGCTAGTACATCGTGCAGGACGACCCGGCTGCCGGCAAGCGAGTATTTGCTTTTCCTCGCCACTGTTCGTTCGCCCGCCGCTACGTCGCATACCCGCCACTACGTCACCCCGCCCCCCGAAATCGGTAAAACGAGATTGTGCATGGTATGATTACAATCAAACTGCGGTATATTGTCATACCGGTATACCGCAGCAACCCTAGTTGGGTGTCAAGAAGGGTTATAATTTGGGGAGGCGAAAGAACAAGGATAAGGAATAGCTGTTTGATGCAGCTGCTATATGGATCTGGCGCCAGAATGAAGCAAACACACAATACCGAGTTATTTAGTAGAATTTCGCGGAGTTGAAATTTCTAAATTCCCGATCGGAAATCGGATTTCTGTAGAAATACTGGATTACCACAACTCTGTAATTTTAACCCAATCACAGAACTCTGAAGCATTGGACCAATCAGAGAATGCAAAAAATTACCAAAAAAACCCCACTACTCGGAAATCCGAACTCGGAAATCGTAAACCGATTGGAAATCCGTGAAATCGGTAATCGGCATTGGCGGAAATCGGAACTGTATAGTACTTAGTACAGAGCTATTTCAGTACCCAAATAGGAATAAGCAAAAAGGGTAAAAACAAAAAAATTGCAGTCTGAAGTAAAACAAAAAAATAGAAGAGAGATTAAGAAATGAATAATATGTGCCATGTAATGTGTTCATGTTGTTAGGGGTGTGGTTATTGATAATAATGCAATAGGCTAAAAGTTTGTTTTTGGGGTTTTTTTTAGGTATACATTTGCAAACAGGGAGATACTAGTTGCTTGGCAGTTGGGAACAGCTGTTATTTCCCACAATGCAACGAGGTTCATAGACAGGAAACTGTTAGGGCCCATCCACACGGGCAGCTGGTAGGCAGTGAATTGCCCGTCGACCTCTCACAACTGCTCGCTTCTGCCTGGTGAATGCTTGCTGCTGCTTGGTAACTGCTTGGTGAGCACACAGATCAGCTGACCTTGTGAAAGGGCCCTTAGGACCATGGTCCTGACATCACACTGTGGGCGGGTTTTCACCACAATATCAGCCATACAAAAATCCCCCAGATGATCTATTCAAGAAAAGGTAATGCTTTCTTGCGGGAAAGAGGATATCTGCTCAGGGGCATAACAATAGGGGCTGCATCCCCTGCGCTCCCGCTCAGGGCCGTTTTGGGGGGCTGGAGGGGTCGCAGCGTGAGAGGAAAGCTATGGCCACACTCGGCGGGGAGGGGGGACGGTCTACCCCTCCCTCACCTCCAGAGCCGGGACAAGGTTCTCCAGCATACAAGGCTGAGACACCAAAGTGCGCCCCTCCATCCCTCCCACTCCCAGCCGTCACACACTGATTGCTATTAGACTAAGAGGCGCCCCAGAGCCCCCAACACCTTGCTCTCTAGTTATCTGGCTTGCTGTCACTGCCATGTATCCCCTTTTCTTATTTCTTTCTGCTTCAAACACAAATTACAGCTGAATGAATTGTGCGCCCCCTCCTACACTGCGCCCTTGGGCTGGAGCCTCTCCAGCCTATGCCTCGGCCCTGCTCACCTCGGGCTCTACCCTCTGCGCTTCCCTCCAGCATCAGTCAGTGTCTGTGCAGGCAGCGGGCAGGAACATATACCTTCCTGCGTTCCACTGCAGATGCTCCGTGCTCTAGTGTCTGGTGCTACTTCCTGTATAAACAGGAAGTAGCGTCAGACACTAGAGAAAGGAACATCTACGGTGGAACGCAGGAAGGCATGTGTATTTGCCGCTGCCCGCTGCCTGCACAGACACTGATTGATGCTGGAGGCGAGACCACGAGGTGAGGGAAGGGTCCCCGTCGATGTGTGGCCATGGCTTTCCCCTCATGCTGCAATCCTCAGCGGGCCTGGGGGGGGGGGGGGGACATCAGAATTTCTGCAGGGGGGCCTGGTGGTTCCTAGTTACGCCCCTGTATGATCAGTTACTGATTGGAATGAAGTTCAATCCTTGGTTACAGTTCCTCTCAATAATGTGTTTAGCCACGCCTGTTTTGTCTTTAAAAACAGCCTTCTGTGTTCCTGTAATATTGACTTAGAAAGCATCAAGAGTAAAATGTTTTAAAATGAAGTCAGCAGCAATTGCATCTTCCGTATTTTATGCTTCCTTTGATAAATGACCTGTTTAATGAGATGGGCCAGGCACACTGTGCTCGGCTATACAGCAGCCCTTTAAAAACAAGTCATCTGTAATAGTTTAAGTGCGTATTTGGCAGTACTATGCAATCCTGCATTAGCTGTTCTTGTATTGCACTCAAGGCATTGTGATACCATCTTTGTTCTACTATCCCCCCCCCCCCCCCCCACACACACACAATAGACATCACTAAGGCCGGGCTATGTATGATAACATCCAAATACCTTGATCTTCTGTGCTACTTTACAAATGAATGTTTCTGTCCGCTTGCACTGATCTAATCATTCCCGAGAAGCACGTTGCAATTTTTGAGTGTTTTGTTCATTTGGATCACTAATATTACTGTTCTTAAAGGGACACTTAAGTAAAAAAAAAAAAAAAAGAGTTTTACTCACCTGGGCTTCCAATAGCCCACTGCAGCTGTCCGGTGCCCTCGCCGTCTCCCTCCAATCCTCCTGGCCCCGCCGGCAGCCACTTCCTGTTTCGGTGACAGGAGCTGACAGGCTGGGGACGCGAGTGATTCTTCGCGTTACTGGCCACAATAGCGCCATCTAAGCTGCTATAGCATATATCGTATACCATATAGCAGCATAGAGGGTGCTAATGTGTCTGGGAACACGAAGAATCACTCGCGTCCCCAGCCTGTCAGCTCCTGTCACCCAAACAGGAAGTGGCTGCCGGCGGGGCCAGGAGGATCGGAGGGAGACGGTGAGGGCACCGGACAGCTGCAGGGGGCTATTGGAAGCCCTAGGTGAGTAAAACTAATTTTTTTTTTGTTTGACTTAAGTGTCCCTTTAAAGTGTCCCTGAGATCAAGTAATAGCCTGTGTTTATACTTACCTGGGGTTTCCTCCAGCCCCACGTGGACCATGGGTTCCCTCGCCCTTCTCCCCGGCCAGTGTCGTAGCACTAGGGGGTGCAGAGGTTGCGACTGCATTGGGGCCCTTGGGCTAGAGCGGCCCTCACTCAATCACAGAATTAGATCTCTATTGGTACAGTGCTAGTAATGTTATAGATTCTGTGAATAGTAGTAATTATTCATGAATTGTTCCCCATCCATTTCTTGCACCTCTGACTAGAGGTGGCCGAACCTCCGATTTTAGGTTCGCGAAGCTAGGCTAGCTACATGATTAAAAGAAAAAAAATAGCGCTGTGTTGCCCCTTGGTGGTTTTAATTGACCGCCAGGAGGGTTAACTGTATTTATGTGATATGCTGCATTTTTGTTTTGTATTAATGGAGAGGAGGGCTTCGTCCAACATTTTGCTGGGCCGGCCTACTCGGGCCTCTTTTCCATGGACCGTTGAGCTGTATGCTCAGCAAGCAGTTACCAGACAGCAGTGAGCAGTTACCAGGCAGCAGTGAGAAGTTGTGAGAGTTTGAGAGGCATTTCACTGCCTATCGACAGTCTGTGGAAAAAAGGCCTGCTGTTAAGTTCGTGTACATTTGGCTCCACCCATGACCACACCCACATTCCTGTGCATGGCCACACCCATCTTTCGGACCAAAAGTGCCCCCGGATCTCTTAGGATCCTAGAAATATCCCTGGTTACATGCACAGAAGAGCACGACTGGCCAACCTTATGTGGGCTTTCTATGGGACAATCAAGTGGTTGGGGAAACCCCAGGTAAGTATAAATACTGCTGCTATTTACTTCTCGGGGTTGCTTTAACCTCACCATTGAGTGTTTTTTTTTTTTCCAGAGGAGGTAAGTTTACCTTGACCGCCTCTATTTTTAAACTGTTTTTAATCATTTTATTTCACTTTGGCGCCTCTGAACCACGTACATTCCGTGTGGACAGTCAGTCAACTGTGAGACAGTCAAGAATATGGTGCCTGGTGGGTATTGTGGTGCCACTTATGTTTGTTGCCTTTTCACCTGTAAGTAGTGGACTGATCTTGTATTTTTACTTTGGGTCCACTTTAAAGATTTCAGAAATCTATTTTCTAAATTATAATAATAAATAGCAGCCTTTTTTCAGCTGCATGATGACAAATATAAAATATGTTACATTTATATGAGGAACCCCTCCCTTCCTTTTATATTGCCGGGACAGAATCCGGAAAACTGGTGGATGAGATAAAAAACAAAACATAGGCTGCTACTGATGATGTCACAGGGGAGGTGATCTCAGCTTGTGTGAGATTTCACATAGATGACGCCCCTGGGAGGGAGGGTAGCTGATGACAAACACACCCATGATCTAAAACCTCCTACTAATCTCAGAAGTAATGGCTGCCACCTGTATAACCCTAGTTATGAAAAGAGAAGGGTGAAAAGCATGCAATGAAATGATCATAGGTTTAAAGGAGTGCTTATTTATCTTTGTATGTGTCAGAGTGCTGCAACTAAATATTTTGAATAAAACAAAATGTTTGGTTTGGGTCCGCTTTAATGAACATTATTTTCATGCTATTGGCTGTCCAGACTTCAATACATTTGCTGTATGAAATAGGACAAGTTTTGATCCTTGATGGTTAGTTACCTGTAAACTTCCGAGTCTCTGTGAATGACAGAGGAGCACAATGGTGCAGTATCGTTAGACAAAGGAATTCAAGCACACGTGCATAAGCATAATTCTCACAAGGTTGAATGCAAAACTTGCAACCACCGTCTCAGCCTGTGGGAATAAAACCGTCCCCGCTTTGTGTCCCGGGTCTGTTGGCGCAGATGATGGTCGGTCACCTTCCTGGATTAGTTGTGAGGACTAAAGGTCCTCGTGATTTAAAAACCCTATGAGTCTAAAATAGATTTTTAGGCACTCACATTCATGACCAAAAGTTCTACAGGCCCGAGGAAGCGGGCCAAGACCCGTGAAATGCGTTGTCTACCGTGCCTGAATAAACATTACTTTTTCCATTAAATAATAGTTTGTCCTTCTGAGAAGGTGAGAAATTACGTTTCTCATATATACAACATCTAGTAGTACCTTATCATCATGGGCTCCTCCAGCAGTGTGTGCTTTTGCTGTATAAAGTGGTCATCCGCTTACCTACCTGTACAAGCTGTGACATTGTGGCTTCTAAAGTCCATCTTCGCCCCTCGTTTCGCTGTCGCACGCTGCTTCTTCACCCTATTCATCCAAATCGTTACAATGCTGCTTCAGAATTCCCTTTCTACCTGGATTTCCTCTTTCTTTTTTTTTTGTTCCTCTAAGTAAAGTAAAATGCTAATATGTAACTTATTTCATTATTTCATGTACTGCACAGTTCAATTTTTGATAGCCTTGGGCTTAATCAGAAACTTGACCGTGGAGATGGGGCTTTGAAGTATCTGTTGCTACACGACTGCAGACCTCATCCTGCTGCTTCATTCTACCAGCCAAAAAGCTTCCACTTTTCACCTTCCCTTTCATTCCCTGACCTTCTGTTTCCCGAGAACTTCAAAGAGACTAAAGCGCTTTTTCTTCTAATCGGCGCAGAAGCTGAATTGCGGGAGCTGATCTGGCACTTTCTGAAGGCTTTGGCTCAGTGTGACGGTTCACTTCTCCACAAATCCTCAGAGTAGCAATCGCATTTTGTGTTGGTTAGGTGAAATCATTGTTTGGGTATTATGGTCCTCGTGGTCCGCTTATCGCGTCTCGAAGCCTAATGTATCTCTAGAAGGTGGTCGGTGCTGGGATTCACGGAAGTCATGTTGACACATCAGAGGCCGACAGAGAACATCAACACTCATGGACAAGTAGTGATCGCTCGGCGTCAGACTGACACACCCGCAGTGCTGCATGAATTTATGTACTTTACTGCAATCCAATTTCTTTCCTATCTTTCAAATGACTCTCGGCCTCTGTTACCTCACTGGGATTTATTGCAGATACTTTTTCCGGCCATACTTTATTTGGTCATATCATGTCACTGACTGTCCTCAGAGGAACTCAGTCTAATCCCTACCATAGTCAGTCTAATGTCCTACCATATTATTATGTATTTATATAGCACTGACATCTTCTGCAGCACTTTACAGAGTACATAGTCCTGTCACTGACCATAGTCCTAGTCGGCAGCAGCTGAACTGAAGCAGATTTTATATCGCATTGTCAAGGATCTATTTAGATTCCAGTCTTAAAAATTCAGGAAACTTTAACTGTAAAACAATTTGCCTGGCTACTTACCTGGGACTTCTTCCAGCTCTCTCCCCGTCATCCTGCACTGCTCGGTTTCCCCTTCCGATCACTGGATGCACGGCTCCGTGCCATGCGCCTCCATCAACGTACTCTGCGCCTGCGTGGTAAGCAAAAAATTGTGATAGAGGAAGTGCATGGATAGCGCCACACATGCGCAGTGGTTTGTGACTCGTTCAGCCTTCTGTGTTACAGGGGGGGCAGCAGAGGACGGTAGAGCACAGAATCAAGGGAGCAAGAGGACTTAAGGTATTTGGTAGAAGACCCAGGTACCTGACCAGGTATTGACTAAAGTATAAGTCTACTACCCAGCAAAGTTAATGGCTGCACTTGGATGGATGCATTCAGAATTGCAGCCATTAAACCCATCCTGTAATGAATACACAATGAGCAAGAGAAGGGAGGGGGGAAATCAAGAGTCAGGGAGGATATGATGTCAGCATTAGCTTGGCAAGATGGCCACTGCCTAGAATAGGATCTTCTGCTCTTCTTTTATAAAACTCACAGGAATCATTACGTGGATAGCACAATACATCTGTTATGTAAGTAGAAGTAGTATTTATCTACTTATACATGTGTTTTTTATTTTTAGGTTAGCATGGGTGTCGCGTGTTCTTTAAGTGCTGCCAGTAACTCCTCCAGGCCTCTAAGTGCAGAAATTATTCACTTCCTTGCAGCCCCATATCTCTCTCCCCCCCCCCCCTCCCCCTTTCCTTGTGAATTGTGGTGGCCAGGACTTTCACACCTGTGTTTTCTTGGCATTTCCTTTCCTCAAAGTATCACTTACCACTGGGTGCATTGCTGCAAATGGGAATGTCACTGTTAGTACACACATTACTCAGTGTGCTCAGTGTTGCCCATGGCTCGTGTATAAGTCGACCCCTATACTTTTATGAAATGAATCAGACCTAAATTTCTAGACTTATACTCGAGTATATACAGTAAATGTCTGGGGATTTTTCTTTTTTCTTTCTATTTTTTTATTAGGTCTTCTTTTAAACTAAAAATATGAGACTGCAGGAAAGTTCTGTTTCCTGTTTGTACTACACATACAGATAGCTGTCTCAAGTGTATTTTCAGTTCAGGTTTGCTTTAAAACTTTATCATGACGTTGTTTTAATACTTTATACCTCCAAATGGAAGGTGCCAGCAGCTTTCCTCTCTAGATGCCAATTACCAAATATTGATTTCTTTTCTATTTTTTTTTCTCCTGCTGATTCTAAACTTGCAGTGTAAGGACTGACTTCATTATCTGCAGCATTCAGGTTGTTTTATTTACTTTGGAGGAATCGTGAAGGTTTTTTTTATTTTGTTTTATTTTTGATAAGTGGCTTGTATTGCCTTCCTAATATGACTTTTTAATTAAGCACTTGCAAGTTCACGAGCACGCTGTAATCAGGAGAACAGCGGCTGAGAGCTGTAATTTTCTCACTGTTATTATGGGGGTGGGTGCTGAAGTTTCAATACATCACTTGGTGTCTTGACCCTTCAGTAACTAACTATTGTGTCTGCAAGCCAAGTGCTTTATTTCAGGCTCGTAGATAGCAATTAACGGGAGCCGTTAGCTCAGTGCCGGGACAGCTACATTTGGGGAATTTTTGGTAGCACGACGCTAATGTGAAACGATTACTTGTATAGCTGCGAGGAAAACAAAGCCTTTTTTTAAACCTTTATTTCTGATTTAGGGTGTGGGTACTGGGTCACTGGCACTGCCATCCCGTGTGCTTTAGGATGTGGGTACAGGGTCACTGGCACTGCCATCCCTTGTGCTTTAGGATGTGGAGAGTGGTCACTGGCACTGCCATCCCTTGTGCTTTAGGATGGGGTACTGGGTCACTGGCACTGCCATCCCTTGTGCTTTAGGATGTGGGGATGGGGTCACTGGCACTGCCATCCCTTGTGCTTTAGGATGTGGGTATGGGGGCACTGGCACTGCCATCCCTTGTGCTTTAGGATGTGGAGAGGGGTCACTGGCACTGCCATCCCTTGTGCTTTAGGATGTGGGTATGGGGGCACTGGCACTGCCATCCCTTGTGCTTTAGGATGTGGAGAGGGGTCACTGGCACTGCCATCCCTTGTGCTTTAGGATGTGGGTATGAGGTCACTGGCACTGCCATCCCTTGTGCTTTAGGATGTGGGTACGAGGTCACTGGCACTGCCATCCCTTGTGCTTTAGGATGTAGGTATGCGGTCACTGGCACTGCCATCCCTTGTGCTTTAGGATGTGGGTATGAGGTCACTGGCACTGCCATCCCGTGTGCTTTAGGATGGATGTATGGGGTCACTGGCACTGCCATGCCTTGTGCTTTAGGATGTGGGTATGGGGTCACTGGCACTGCCATCCCTTGTGCTTTAGGATGTGGGTACGGGGTCACTGGCACTGCCATCCCGTGTGCTTTAGGGTGTGGGTATGGGGTCACTGGCACTGCCATCCCTTGTGCTTTAGGATGTGGGGAGGGGGTCACTGACACTGCCATCCCGTGTGCTTTAGGATGGATGTATGGGGTCAGTGGCACTGCCATCCCGTGTGCTTTAGGGTGTGGGTACGGGGTCACTGGCACTGCCATCCCTTGTGCTTTAGGATGGGGGGAGGGGTCACTCGCACCGCCATCCCTTGTGCTTTAGGATGTGGGTACGTGGTCACTGGCACTGCCATCCCTTGTGCTTTAGGATGTGGGTACAGGGTCACTGGCATTGCCATCCCTTGTGCTTTAGGATGTGGAGAGGGGTCACTGGCACTGCCATCCCTTGTGCTTTAGGATGTGGAGAGGGGTCACTGGCACTGCCATCCCTTGTGCTTTAGGATGTGGGGAGGGGGTCACTGACACTGCCATCCCGTGTGCTTTAGGATGGATGTATGGGGTCAGTGGCACTGTCATCCCGTGTGCTTTAGGGTGTGGGTACGGGGTCACTGGCACTGCCATCCCGTGTGCTTTAGGATGTGGGTATGGGGGCACTGGAACTGCCATCCCTTGTGCTTTAGGATGGGGGGAGGGGTCACTCGCACCGCCATCCCTTGTGCTTTAGGATGTGGGTAAGTGGTCACTGGCACTGCCATCCCTTGTGCTTTAGGATGTGGAGAGGGGTCACTGGCATTGCCATCCCTTGTGCTTTAGGATGTGGAGAGGGGTCACTGGCACTGCCATCCCTTGTGCTTTAGGATGTGGAGAGGGGTCACTGGCACTGCCATCCCTTGTGCTTTAGGATGTGGGTACAGGGTCACTGGCACTGCCATCCCTTGTGCTTTAGGATGGGGTACAGGGTCACTGGCACTGCCATCCCTTGTGCTTTAGGATGTGGGTATGGGGTCACTGGCACTACCATGCCTTGTGCTTTAGGATGTGGGTATGCGGTCACTCGCACTGCCATGCCTTGTGCTTTAGGATGTGGGTATGGGTTACTGGCACTGCCATCCTGTGTGCTTTAGGATGTGGGTACGCGGTCACTCGCACTGCCATCCCTTGTTCTTTAGGATGTGGGTACGTGGTCACTGGCACTGCCATCCCGTGTGCTTTAGGATGTGGGTACGCGGTCACTGGCACTGCCATCCCTTGTGCTTTAGGATGTGGGTACGCGGTCACTGGCACTGCCATGCCTTGTGCTTTAGGATGTGGGTATGAGGTCACTGGCACTGCCATCCTGTGTGCTTTAGGATGTAGGTATGCGGTCACTGGCACTGCCATCCCTTGTGCTTTAGGATGTGGGTACGTGGTCACTGGCACTGCCATCCCGTGTGCTTTAGGATGTAGGTACGCGGTCACTGGCACTGCCATCCCGTGTGCTTTAGGATGTGGGTATGCGGTCACTGGCACTGCCATGCCTTGTGCTTCAGGATGCGGGTATGAGGTCACTGGCACTGCCATCCCTTGTGCTTTAGGATGTGGGTACGAGGTCACTGGCACTGCCATCCCTTGTGCTTTGGGATGTGGGTATGAGGTCACTGGCACTGCCATCCCTTGTACTTTAGGATGTGGGCACAGGGTCACTGGCACTGCCATCCCTTGTGCTTTAGGATGTGGGTACGAGGTCACTGGCACTGCCATATCTTGTGCTTTAGGATGTGGGTATGGGGTCACTGGCACTGCCATGCCTTGTGCTTTAGGAGGTGGGTATGGGGTCACTGGCACTGCCATCCCTTGTGCTTTAGGATGTGGGTATGGGGTCACTGGCACTGCCATCCCTTGTGCTTTAGGATGTGGGTATAGGGTCACTGGCACTACCATCCCTTGTGCTTTAGGATGTGGGTACAGGGTCACTGGCACTGCCATACCTTGTCCTTTAGAATGTGTGGAGGGGGTCACTGGCACTGCCATGCCTTGTGCTTTAGGAGGTGGGTATGGGGTCACTGGCACTGCCATCCCTTGTGCTTTAGGATGTGGGTATGGGGTCACTGGCACTGCCATCCCGTGTGCTTTAGGATGTGGGTACTGGGTCACTGGCACTGCCATCCCGTGTGCTTTAGGATGTGGGTACGGGGTCACTGGCACTGCCATCCCTTGTGCTTTAGGATGTGGGTACGGGGTCACTGGCACTGGCACTGCCATCCCTTGTGCTTTAGGATGTGGGTACGGGGTCACTGGCACTGTCATTACTCCTACTTACATAAAATTAAAAATAAATAAAATAATGCATTAACTCCTTTCCCCTCCCCTCTCCCATAACTACCGAAATAAAACTCTTTTAATAAAAAAGCATCAAAAACACTGAATCCTTAAGGTAACTATTTATATGTACATAACAAGGGTATATTGCTGGTATTTTTGCTAATAATGATTTGTAATTAGTGACGGACGCAAAACTAAAAAAATACACCATTATTTCTCCATAAAATATTGTTGCCATACATTGTACTAGTGACATATTTTAAATGTTGTAATAATTAGGACAAATGGGCAAATAAAATGTGGGTTTAATGCACAATAGCACGTTTTTTATTTTAAAACTGCAATGGCCGAAAACTGAGAAATTCTCTTTTTTCATTTTTTTTTCTTATAATTCATGTTAAAATGTACTTGAATAAAACAATTCTTAGGAAAACGTACCACCCAAGGAAAGTCTACATGGTGGCGAAAAAAAAACAAGATATAGATAATTTTGTTGTGATAAGTAATGATAAGGTTATTGGCAAATGAATGAGAGGAGCGCTGAAAAGTAAAAATAGCTCTGGTCTGTAAGGGGGGAAAAAAACCCTCAGTGGTGAACTGGTTAATGAAGATGCTAGCATGGCTTTCTATTGTAAAAAATAAACAGATATTCAGCTTAGCTTTTGTAAGACTGTCTCTGTTATGATTTACTGAATATGCTATCCTTTTACTTTATTTACCCTGCTATAGATCTACTATATTGTAAGCATTATCTTTGTATTCTGTTACATTTACTGCTATTTATGCCACACAGTCTTGAGATGAAATTTGTGCTCTGCATGTAAGCCGCACATCGCCGCTCAATAGATAAAAGCCTTGTTGAGATAACGTAATTGTATGTTCTGTGTATGCCTCCGTACAATGGCCTCATCTGCAGTAAGTGCCACGTGTGAAAAGCAATGTACTAATCTTGTCAAGGCCATTCACGGCACATCACTGTAAAGAGGTCTCTTGTCTGCAGGAGAGAGGTGGCTGTTGTCAGTGGGGAAGAACATAGCTATATAGTAAAGGTGCATACACACATCAGACTATAGTCTTTGGAAAATGAAAGATCACAGACCAATCTTACCACCCTTCATGTAGTATGAGAGCCGTACTCTACACAGTCTTTTCTATGGAGCTGAACTCCACATCATGGGGACCCGTGGAGACACTGTACTGGTAGGATCCTATTCACTTGTTGTTGACCTCACTCTTAATCCCTATACTATTCTCATACAGTCTGCATCTCACTCTATTGACTTTACTACTTGTTCACAAACTGTGATCACTATGTGATTGATTTCTGGTTCTGTCAGGTTCTACACTACTATTTCAGGGGGTTCCCCCCTTCCTGGTGTTATCACACTCTTCTCCCCCATTTCATATTATGCAATTGTAATATTTATTCATGCTATTTGCACATGTATGTAATAATGTTTGGTTTTATAGGTGTCACAATATTGATACACGGTCAGTGCCACGTTTATGCTGTTTTGAGGCTCTTCAATATTAACACTAGCACTTTGTAATTCCTCCGGTTCTCCGACATTGTGGGTTTATACATTGTCCCCCACCATATTTTAATGGTTTTTAATGTTTGTATTTTCAATAAAGGATGATATATTGCTTACTGATATAGCTGTTTTGGTGCGGTTTCTTTGAGGTCATTGCTTTTTGCTTTTGGTATAATTACTGTATTTTTGACCGTTCTGCACATTACAGACCCACCCCGTGTTTATACATATAGGGTGGCGTATTGATTGTAGGGGATGGTGCTCCCCGTATTGCTTTTTGCTTAATGACATTTCTAACATGTCCAATCTCCAAAAATCGAAAAACCGGTCGGATTTTTCGTTCGGAAAAGTAAAGCTCTCGATTTTTCAGGACAATCCATCGAAAATTATCGAATTGGCAACAAATTGGATCTTGTATGGTGCGTGGCAACCTTTAGACTATCCTAGACTCGCATGTGTCCCTGTTGATCCAGAGGAAAGTGAAATGTGTAACTGATGTTGAGCTTCATCAAAATCAATAGCCGATAACTCCTTTCACATGAGAAATCTTTACCTTTTCTCAAATAGATCAGGGGGCTCTGTATGGCTGATATTGTGGTGAAACCCCTCCCATAATGTGATGTCATGGCCTAGGTCCTGACAATTCGCTGTCTGTGATTCTTGTTGCATTGTGGGAAATAATGGCGGTTTCCAACTGCCAAGTAACCAGAATCTCCTTTTGTGCATATGTATATCTAAAAAAAAAAAATACCTTTTGGCCTATCACATTGTTAGTGGGTATGGTTATAGATAATGGTAGTTGGTGTTGACTATTTTTTTTTCATGTCTGCCAGTAGTAAAGATGACCAGCAGGCTCATTGTAGAGGAAACATGAACAAATGGAATGGCAAATGTCAATCATTTTTTGATATCACTTCTATTTTCAACTTCTTATTTTGCAATGTATTGTTTCGTTTTTCCCCCCTACTACTATTTTTCTTTAAAGTTCCTCTTTCCCATGAGATTAAATTAAAAAAGGAACCTTTCTGTACAGTTATCAGTACAGAAGGTATTTATACAATACAATAACCTTTCTATAGCGCTTTTCTCCAATAGGACTCAAAGCGCTTAGGCTCTCTCAGATTCAGTAATTCGTAGTAGGATGAAGTATTCACACAACAAAAGTTATATTTCTGCAAATGCCAAACTGAACAGGTGGGTTTTCAGTCTGGATTTAAACACCTCTAGAGATGGAGCTGTCCTGATCTGTTGAGGTAAGGAGTTCCAAAACGTAGGGGCAGCATGACAGAAGGCTCTGGGACCAACAGTTTCCAAGTGGACTCTGGGTATGACTAGATTATTAGAACCTGTGGATCTGAGAATGCGGGGATTGCTATGCAGCTGCAACATTTCTTTCATGTATCCAGGGCCCATATACAGGCTAGGGTTACAGGAAATGGAAAAATATATATCCAGATGAAGGTGATTGATGAGGCATCCTTTTGTGTAACCCAGCTGTACAGATGGATCATTTGTTTAATACGATAATTCCCTGTGGGGGACATTCACCAAGGCACCCATGTGAGAGCGCTGGCATATAGTGGGACGTTCCTGATCATCTGCAATGGATTTCCGATGGAAGGTGTGCCAAAAAAATAGGAGCAGAAATAAGAAGTTCTAAGATGCACTTCTTATTTGTGTGCAATTGTCAGAGCTGAAGAAATGTTTATTTACACAACAAAAGCCCAACTAGGCTGTGCGTCATCAGTGAACACCGACACCGAGGCAGGTATTATGTCAGGCTGTAGAGACAGCTGAAAAGCTGACATGAGTCATGCAGCAAAACTGAATGAGATCCTTTATGCACAATTTACTCTTTTGTCAATTTCAGAACATAGTCAAGCGAAAAATTAACACAAAACAGGCATGAAAAACATGAACATAAATAAACCTCAAGTTTATTTCATAATGCCCCAATATCATCATTCCGTGTCTATTCTTTCTGGAAGCGATATGCTAGAAATCACTGGACCCCAAGGCTTGAGCTTCCATAGCATCAATCTGGGCAACTGCCCAGGGCCCCAAGTGCCTTAGGGGCCCGACAAGTCAGGGAATTTAGAGGTCACAAGTTTATTGCCAGTATAGGATGGAAATGTAAGTGGCCCTGTGTTCCTTTTTAGCCCAGGGCCCCATTTTGCCTAAAACCGCCGCCCCCCCCCCCCCCCCCCCCAGCAAAACTTTTTATGCCCTCCTTCACCCAAGTTACCAATATTAACCACTTAGCAACTTCTGCCACGCTTTTCTATGTCTTGTTTACAAACACCTATAAACACATGTAAATATCTGGTTCTGTTTTCTATTTTAAGAAAACTGTGTACGTATAGCCATCTTGTGGCCAAAAAGTAAAACTACTTCCAAATACACCATTATTCACTTACCATAGGAACATTAAAGAGAACCCGAGGTGGGATTTAATTATGTTAGTGGGGCACAGAGGCTGGTTGTGCACACTAAGACCAGCCTTTGTTGCCCCATGGTGTGCCTCCAGGACCCCCCTGCGCGCCGCTATACCCCCCGCAGTGCAGCGTGTCGACAGCACAATGTTTATCTCTACCTGTCTGTTAGCGCCACTCCCCCGCCTCCTCCGTATCGGCGCTACCCGCCCACGTCACTTCCCTGTAATCAGCGGGAGGGATGGGACGCGGGCGGGTAGCGCCGATACACAGGAGGCGGGGGAGTGGCGCTAACAGACAGGCAGAGGTAAACATTGTGCTGGCGACATGCTGTGATTCGCCAGCACTGCGGAGGGGATAGCGGCGCGCAGGGGGGTCCTGGAGGCACACCATGGGGCAACAGAGGCTGGTCTTAGTGTGCACAACCAGCCTCTGTGCCCCACTAGCATAATTAAATCCCACCTTGGGTTCTCTTTAAATACATTTTCATTATTTTTGAAACTCCTTCACCCCTAAACCAAAATAAAATATTATCACCGTACATTGCACTAGGGACACAATTTAAACATTGTAATAACCGGGACAAATGGGCAAATAAAAAGTGTCTGCTTTATCTACAATAGCACATTTTATTTTTAAACTACAATGGCTGAAAGCTGAGAAAATGGTGATTTTTTTTTCCATTTTTTTCTTCTTCCCTGTCAGATGCAAATAAAATAATATAATTCTTTGCATAAAGTATTGCCCAAAGAAATCCTCGTTTTTCCCGCAAAAAAATAATAAATAGATCATTTCAGTGTGATAATTAGTGATAAAGTTATTACCAAATGGATGGGAAGAGCTTTTGAAGGGGAAAAACCTGTGGTGGAGAAGTGGTTAAAGTGAACCAGAGGCTACATGTGACATGAGATAAACGTGTATGAACGGTGCAAAACGTGTTAGTAGCCAGGTTGTTTTTCTTTTCTTGCTGCCTAAAAGAGTTCATTTTCTGGCATGCAAGTGGCTGCTTCGCTCGTCGGTACCTTTTGGGAATATAGTAAGCCTCAGTGATAAGCAAGTTACAGCCATAAAGGTTTTTCTGGCAGAACACAACATCTGAAGGCAGGGGAGAGATGGCAAAAAGGTCAATAGTTCATGTATTTTAACTCTGGGACTCTTTATAGACTGCCATTGAGCAGAGACAATAAAACAGTGAATCCACTTTGTAATTGTTTAAGTATAAAATAAAACCATGGGATATGCGAAAAAAAAAATTAGGAGTAGGAGGGCAGATCCAATTATTTTATCTCATGAGTTAATTTCCTCTTCGGGTTTACTTTAAGAAGTCTGTGCAACCGACCCCCTGCACTCCCCGAGGATATTAGTATTAAGGAGCCATTGGGACCCTCGTCACCCTGATATCCATAAGGGAATCTTGCAGGTTCCCCAATACCAGTATCGGGCAACCTGTGTTCTCCCCAGATGCAAGTATTAGGTGTTCTATCAGCCCATAAGTATTGGAATTAGGAAATCTTTGTACCTACCCCTCATGTCCAGATATTAGGTATTTCTCACTTTCAAGCTTTATTAGCAAGAGGAAAACATAAACAAACATAAACTTCAAACATTGCAGCATATCTGGTTGCAACCAGGTATTAAAAAATCAGTTAACACAGTAGCAAGGTACAGCATATTAAAAAGATCAAGATATGCAGGTGACGCAGTAAGCCCAACAGAGAAAGAAAATGAACTATATTTCAGAAAGTGATACTTCAAAAACAGTTTAGTTCAGAGCATCTGAAATGCAGACTTATAATCTTGTGAGTCATGGTCATTCGTTCCAAACAGCCCAAACTCTGACATTTAGGTCCATCCTATCCTGGGCCGTAAGAACGATCTCCTTCATGTGGTATTAGGTATTTCTGTATTCATTGGTATTCATGTATTCAATTTTGACTGCAAATTTAAAGTGTACATGTAGGGAGAAAAAAAGGGATAAATAGAGGTAAGCCGTTCCAGCGATGTCTCCTTGGCAAAACCATTGAGAAGCCCTTGTTGACGACTTGCGCATGCGCAAGTACCACAGTAACAAGGTGAACAGAGGCGCCAAAAGGTTAAAATACGGTAACATTTTTAAAACCTGGAAGTGGCGGGGGTGGTCCCTTACCCACTCCAAAGGCCACAACAAGGGAACATGTTAAGGTATAACACACAATTTATTTATACACTCGACAAAGTTTGCAACGTGTTGCACGGCGGGACCCCGCTTCATCAGGAAGTTGAGAAAGGAGTACACAGCTAAAGCCGTCCAGCTCTAAGAGTGCCTCTGTGTGTGGGGACAAGCTTTTGAGGTCTCATCGCTGCAACTGCAAGGTGGAGGGAGACAGAGAAAACCTCTGGAGTGGGGTTGATTGGAACAGCCAAATTCCAATCTCTTCGAAATTCGGTGTTCCACTGGCGAAAATCGGAACACGAAATTTGCCTGTATTCATGTTCCGAAGGCATTTTCTATTGAAGTCAATGGCGCTGAATTCTGCAGTTAATAGCCAGCATGCTATCGTCACCTAATTTGCTGTGTATGTTAGGAGGATCAATAAGGAGCATGGTGTAGGAGAAAAAACATTTGAGAAAAGACCAGTTTTTGAGAAAATCAATTTTTAAGTTTATCAGGATTTTTTTATTTTTTTAAACTGGATAAAATGACTTTTTTTCTGCAGTACACTGTGCTGTATACACTTTGTATACTATTGGACGAGACCTCGTTTCTGAAGCCAATTTTCACTTGGCAGAGCGGAACGCAGTACTCGGAACAGAGTCATTTATGTTTTTTGCAATTTTGCTCGGAACAGCCAAATTCTAAGGCAAAAATGTACCGATTTCGACAGCTCATCCCTACTTGGATCCAGAGTCTTCCATATCCCCAGGTAAGTATCGGACTTTTTCTTTTTATATCCTCTTAGGTTTACTTTAACCCTTTAGCAAATTATTTAATGGCTTGCAAGTCCAATTTGTTTTAGCACATAGTTTTATTTCTTGTTTGTTACATTTACTTGCTACTAATTAGGACTGCTGCAGTGTGTCGCTGCATCGCTGCAACTGCAAGGTGGAGGGAGACAGAGAAAACCTCTGGAGTGGGGTTGATTGGAACAGCCAAATTCCAATCTCTTCGAAATTCGGTGTTCCACTGGCGAAAATCGGAACACGAAATTTGCCTGTATTCATGTTCCGAAGGCATTTTCTATTGAAGTCAATGGCGCTGAATTCTGCAGTTAATAGCCAGCATGCTATCGTCACCTAATTTGCTGTGTATGTTAGGAGGATCAATAAGGAGCATGGTGTAGGAGAAAAAACATTTGAGAAAAGACCAGTTTTTGAGAAAATCAATTTTTAAGTTTATCAGGATTTTTTTATTTTTTTAAACTGGATAAAATGACTTTTTTTCTGCAGTACACTGTGCTGTATACACTTTGTATACTATTGGACGAGACCTCGTTTCTGAAGCCAATTTTCACTTGGCAGAGCGGAACGCAGTACTCGGAACAGAGTCATTTATGTTTTTTGCAATTTTGCTCGGAACAGCCAAATTCTAAGGCAAAAATGTACCGATTTCGACAGCTCATCCCTACTTGGATCCAGAGTCTTCCATATCCCCAGGTAAGTATCGGACTTTTTCTTTTTATATCCTCTTAGGTTTACTTTAACCCTTTAGCAAATTATTTAATGGCTTGCAAGTCCAATTTGTTTTAGCACATAGTTTTATTTCTTGTTTGTTACATTTACTTGCTACTAATTAGGACTGCTGCAGTGTGTATTTATGGCCACTTGTCACTAGGGGGCAGTGTGAGACACTAACCCCTTCTATATCCTCTGCTAGCAGAGAGATATCAAAGCATTCCAAGGATTTACAGCATGACGAGTTCTGCTCAAAAGCAGTGCACTTATCTCAAACCAGATAACTCTCTTGAAGCTGATAATTGGTTACTGCAAACTGTATTCAAAAATGTCAGGAGGTGCGGTTGATTGGCCCGAGGTGCGTACAGTCACAGGATTCCTGCCTGCTTGTCAGAGTGCCGCCTTAACCTTCCCCTCTCTCTTCTACATGTGGATTATCGCATTTTGTTTTGAATGTCTGCAATGTTTGCATCTGAGGATTTAATAAATATTTCATATTACCCAGCAGGTATTAATTAGCATCCATTCCGCATTCATGCTATGTAGCGTTTGGAATTACTTTGATTATTTTTACCAGTTTCGTGTTATAGTATAGTATAGTTCATGTAGAGCAGCTATAGTAGGTTTTTCTTTTCTTTTTTTTTTTTACACATATTAAACATAATCAGTTAATGTTTACCCAGAAGACCTTAATTAAGCCATATTTTAATAGAATTTCCTGTAAACACAGTGTGTCACCAATTTGAACTTTATTAGGACAACCTTACAACACCTTGATACCCGATAACCTTCTCCCTGGAAAGTTCCCTGGTTCCCTTACCTTAGGGCTGGTTCAGACGGACGTCTGCGTGGCGTCGCGTTTGGGGGCGTTGCGGCGGCTGGGCGATCAGGCTTTCAGTAGCCTTCGCGTCGCGTTCCGATGCAGTCGCGTTTTTCTTCCCCTAGGGGGACATTAGCCGTCGCGGTTGGCCGCCCCCTGGAAGCTACATGTCGCTTCCAGGGGCAGCTCAAATGCTAGCGAAAATTAGGACCCGAACTCCGCGATCGTGTAAAGGCACGCAAAAGATCGGTGTAAATGCTCCCATTCACTTGAATGGGACCGTTTACCGCAACGTTCCGAACGCTTGTGGTAAGCGCTCCGTAAGCGTCCGTCTGGACCAGCCCTTATGCTAGGAACACACCATACAAGTTTCTGTTAGATTTACATGCCAATATGTTGGGAAAAATCTGTCTAGCAGGTAAATCTAACAGGAAATCTAACAGAAAATTGTAAGGTGTGTACCTAGCAGTAGAGAAAACCTGAAGTGAAAATAAACTGATTAGATAAACAATTGTATCTATAGTGCTAATCCTAAATAGACTAAAGTGGACCTGAACTCTTGCCCAGGACAGAAGGAAAACACAGAGAAATGCACCTGTATGTATTTAGAGAGTTTAGCCTGGATAATCCCCCCTCATCTGTGACTAATTACAACTGTAATTTGAGTCATCAGCTGTCAGTGACCGCCGCAGCCGACAATCAGGCGTGTGTACGGCACCCGATCAACACCGGCGCTCAACCTGTGAGCAAACCGTTAGACGGATATACTCAACCACAGCTGCGTCGTTCTCCCTTGTCCACCCCCCCCCCCCCCCCCCCCGCACAGCAACACAGCGGGCCGTCGGTTACAAAGCTCACACACGTGTGCAGCCCGGCCCAGCGATGTCGTCCAAGGGGATTAGCTCCTGATGGGGGACATGAGTTTGGCATCTGTACGAGCCCTTAGACCAAGGGGTAGATTTTTTTATTTTTAGACTCTTTAAATTCTTGTACCATTGAAATAGTATTTTGCATGTGTTTTCCTTTGGGAAAGTCTGTGGGGAAATTATGTACACAACAGTCTGAATCGCCTTTTCCCATTTAGTCATATATTTACAGTATGTTTAATAACATCTCTGTCGTCTGGATTTTAATACATAAGCATACACTCACCTAAAGGGATTATTACTAACACCTGTTCAATTTCTCATTAATGCAGTTATCTAATCAACCAAACACATGGCAGTTGCTTCAATGCATTTAGGGGTGTGGTCCTGGTCAAGTCAATCTCCTGAACTCCAAACTGAATGTCAGAATGGGAAAGAAAGGTGATATAAGCAATTTTGAGCGTGGCGTGGTTGTTGGTGCCAGACGGGCCGGTATTTCACAATCTGCTCAGTTACTGGGATTTTCACGCACAACTATTTCTAGGGTTTACAAAAAATGGTGTGAAAAGGGAAAAACATCCAGTATGCGGCAGTCCTGTGGGCGAAAACGCCTTGTTGATGCTAGAGGTCAGATGAGAATGGGCCGACTGATTCAAGCTGATAGAAGAGCAACTTTGACTGACATAACCACTCGTTAAAACCGAGGTATGCAGCAAAGCATTTGTGAAGCCACAACACGCACAACCTTGAGGTGGATGGGCTACAACAGCAGAAGACCCCGCCCTGGGTACCACTAATCTCCACTACAAATAGGAAAAAGAAACTACAATTTGCACAAGCTCAAAATTGGACAGTTGAAGACTGGAAAAATGTTGCCTGGTCTGATAGTCAGAATTTGGCGTAAACAGAATGAGAAAATGGATCCATCATGCCTTGTTACCACTGTGCAGGCTGGTGGTGGTGGTGGTGGTGTATGGTGTGGGGGATGTTTTCTTGACACACTTTAGGCCCCTTAGTGCCAATTGGGCATCGGTTAAATGCCAGGGGCTACCTGAGCATTGTTTCTGACCATGTCCATCCCTTCATGACCACCATGTACCCATCCTCTGATGGCCACTTCCAGCAGGATAATGCACCATGTCACAAAGCTCGAATCATTTCAAATTGGTTTCTTGAACAGGACAATGAGTTCACTGTACTAAAATGGCCCCCACAGCCACCAGATCTCAACCCAATAGAGCATCTTTGGGATGTGATATAACGGGAGCTTCATGCCCTGGATGTGCATCCCATTAATCTCCACCAACTGCAAGATGCTATCCTATCAATATGGGCCAAAATTTCTAAAGAATGCTTTCAGCACCTTGTTGAATCAATGCCATTTAGAATTAAGGCAGTTCTGAAGGCGAAAGGGGGTCAAACATCGTATTAGTTTGGTGTTCCTAATAATCCTTTAGGCTACCCGCCCGCGTCACTTCCCTCCAATCAGCATTAGAAACTCTTCCTATATCTATATAGTGGCTGGATAGTGTACTGGTTAAGGGCTCTGCCTTTGACATGGGAGATCAGGGTTCGAATCCTGGCTAGGTCAAGTACCTATTCAGTAAGGAGTTCAAGGCAAGACTCCCTAACACTGCAGGGTGGCCTCTTGAGCGCGTCCCTGTGGCTTGCAGCTCTTGAGCGCTTGAGTCCAACAGGAGAAAAGCGCTATACAAATGTTCGCATTATTATTATTATTATTATTATTATATTGGTGCGTATTAGCATGTAGCCCTGCTCTTCTAGTAAAGCTTAGCCTAGGCTTTTTAGCTGTGCAGAATTCTCCTCCCAGAGCATGCTGGGAGACCAGATCAGGCTTTGTTTTCACTAGCTTTTACATTTTCGAAACAGACATTCCACAGAGCTACATCTGACAGGACTAAAGATGTTGTCACATGGGAGACATTTCAGAATTTGAAGAGATTGTGAAGTGTTTAAAAAAAAAAAAAACATACTTAGTAAAGGAAAGGGAAGACTCTGGGTCCTATAGAGCATTCCTGTTCCTCCTACAGTCCTCGTGTCTCACCACTGGCTCCTCCCATGGGTCGGAGACTGCTCTGTGCCGTTTCAGAAGTCTTTGGGGTGACCGCTCCGTACTGCGCATATGCAAGCACGCTCTCTACTCACGCATGCACAGTACAGAGCCGCCTGTCTTCAAGAGCACTCGGGCTCCCAAAAACTTCCGAAACCTCTCGCAGGAGCGTATAGGCACAGATGCACTGGAAACCTAGACCTTACCCACCATGAACCTACAAACCCCCGACAAACCGCACCACAAGTGTGCAGGCTGGCCCAGCTGTCACTTGCCCTTACTTCCCTTGCTTGTCATAGGTAGCTACAGGTGTCTCTTAGCATTCGACAGCCAGAGGCACCCTCAGTATTAAATGGCTTGTGATGCCCCCAACTGAAGGGAGATCTCATCAGTGGAATGCCAAGAACTGGGTGTGTAACCTCTAATTTATGCTTTGCCCTGGACTCTTTATAGGAAAGGAGGGAGGAAAGCATTAGGGGAGGGGCGTGAGCCGCCCTTACATCATCAGGCGCCTGTAGGCTTGTGCCTACAGTGCCTTATGGTAAATCCGGCCCTGCCTAGCGCCTCCCCTTTTCTTGGGTGAGTACAGGTTTTTTTTTCTTGTTTTATTTTATTTCATTTTAAATGCTTCAAGCTCACTTTAACCACTTTACCCCCACAGGTGCGGATATCTCCGTACTTTTTTCCACCCTGTCAACACCAGGGACGGAGATATCCGCACCTCCCGCTTGCTCGTGCGCGCGCTCCCACACTCATGTGCGCTGTCGCCCGGAGATCCATGAACGGGAAAAAACGTTCCCGTTCGTTGATCTAAGCCCCCACAATGATCGGCTACTCCTATGAGAAGCAGCGCGATCATTGTGAAAAAAAAAAAACAACTTTTCAAGCCTCATAAGACTTCCTGCAAGCGTACTTCCTATACTTGCAGGTCGCATAAACAAAACGTTGCTGTGGCCATCTTGTGGCCAAATAGTAAAACCACACCCTAAAGCATTTTTCATATACAAATACATTACTTTTACACTAAAAATTAACTCATTACCTCCCACACTCCCCAATTTGTATTTTTTTTGGTCATTAAAAAAATTACAATTAAAAAAAATACATAAATAGCTACCTTAGGGGCTGAACTTTTTAAATAATTATGTCAAGAGGGTATAACACTGTTACTTTATAAACTATGGGCTTGTAATTGTATGTACGCAAAACTGAAAAAAATGCACCTTTATTTCCAAATAAAATATTGGCGCCAAACATTGTGATAGGGACATAATTTAAATGGTGTAATAACCGGGACAAATGGGCAAATTTTCATGGGTTTTAATTACAGTAGCATGCATTATTTAAAAACTATAATAGCCGAAAGCTGAAAAATAATGAATTTTTCCCACATTTTTTCCTATTTTCCCATTAAAACACATTTAGAATAAAATAATTCTTGGCATAATGTCCCACCTAAAGAAAGCCTAATTGGTGGCGAAAAAAACAAGATATAGTTCATTTCATTGCGATAAGTAATGATAAAGTTATAGACGAATGAATGGAAGGAGCGCTGAAAGGTGAAAATTGCTCTGGTGCTCAAGGGGTAAAACCTCTCAGTGGTGAAGTGGTTAAATTGCGGCGAAAAAAGATTTTACTTCAGGCAATTTTATTTGTTGCGTTATTTTTACGACAGTCCCTCTTTAAGCTCCAATTAATGAAATCAAGGTGATGGTCTATAATTCCCCCTCTTTTTTCGAGCTGTGAGAGTAATTACATAACTAATAACGTTCAATAAGCTTCAATCTGCCACCAAGTCATTGCTCTGCCAGTATTGCTGTGGCGGGGAACATACTGTACAGGGCATATGGCATTATTAGACGGGGGAGTGTTGCAGCTCTCCTCCTGTACTGCAAGTGTGTTTTTTTTTTTTTTTTTCCTTTTTGTTGTTTTTATCTTCTTCCAGTTGCAGAATAATGCCGGTTGTTAAATTTAATGTCGGTTAGAGGAATTGTAACCCTGTGGAACACAATCTTGAACTGCATAAGGCCCCGTTTCCACTATCGCGAATCCGCATGCGTCTTGCGTATGCAGATTCGCATAGACAATATAAGTGAATGGGCCTGTTTCCACTTATGCGTCTGCGGGAGCGTTTTATTGTGCAGAGAAAATCTGCACGGAACACCCTGCAGAATTCGCCTGCGTGTGGAATGCAGGCGAATCGCACACAATGTATTTAATAGGGAAATCGCATGCGTTTTCCCCATGCGTTTTTTGCCGCGAATTCGCATGCGAATTCGCATAGGTACCAATGTAAATTCACACAGGCAGTGACATGGTTAAAATCGCATATACCCTCACCTAGGCGAATTCGCATGCGAATTCGCGGCAAAAAACGCATGCGGAATCGCATCCGCATGCGATTTCATCAGCGGTGGAATCCAGGCGATTCTGCACCGCAATAGTGGAAACGAGCCCTTAAGGTTGTTCTCCATTATGCAGCTGTAAAATCATATATCTGTTCGATGCGCTTTAATCTATAAGCCCTGAATTATTTATCAGAGAGGAATAGTATAGGGGTGAAGCAGGAGTCACCGCGGATAAGTATAGAGATACAGAATCAATGGGGAAACTGCTATATGCGAAATGCGTGGGCCGCCAGGATGTCGTCTCAGTCTGATCTCCAGAATGGAAATGTTAGCAGAGGGGCCGGATTGTAGAGATTGCTGAAAGAAAAAGGAACTCATCCCCAGCAGTCAATCAAACCGCAGCTCTGCTGCTGGGAAATGCCAGTGGGCCTCCCTTGTTTGGACACGTGGCCGCTGTGGGCTGCTGAAATGGGTGCTCGACTCCTGGCAAAAGGCTGGATCAGGTGACCTTCAGTATAGATCCTGACTGGAGTTTAGACACAAGTGACTGGCTGGAAATCTAGCCACTGTATCCGCTGCTGGCGGAGTGCTGCTTTAAAACTGAATGAAAGTGAAATTTTATGGATGCCTTAAAGAGTACCTGTAACTAGAGAAGCTTCCCTTGTCTTCCTACGCCCCTCTGTTCCCACACTGGGACCCTTTTATTGTTTGCAGTCACGCCCCCCCCCCCCCTCCGTATACGAGCGCAGCCACACCGCCCGGGGTCAAAGTACATGCCCGAGTGTCATACTCAATCTCCTGGTTCCAGCTGGCGTTCTCAGGCACATGTCATTATGCACGCGTGCTCCTGAGGGACTGCCCGTGTCTTTACAGCTTTATGGCAGCCACTTCGGGGTGATTCACGTAGGGTGCACACGCACACAATGTTGACAGTGCATGCGAACGGAATTACGCAAGTGCACACGGAAGTCAATGGAATACGCGTGCGCTGGCGTGCTTTTCTGCGCATGTGTGGTGTCTGTATCCGGGGCCAAACCGAATTAGGATCCTTCTAAAAGGGCTCCAGACCACAAGCACAGTGCTGTTCATTCTGACAGCTTGGGTTTGCCTGTACCAGGTGAATCCTTGCTCTGCTGAGCCTGCTTCCTAGTCTGATTTCCCCTTGTGACTTTTGGCTTGTGACCTCGACTCTGCTGTGGAGAACAGAAGAGTCTAGGTCACAAGCCAAAAGTCACAACGGGAAATCAGACTAGGAAGCAGGCTCAGCAGAGCAACCTCGGTCGCCCTGATCTCGGTTAGTGACCTCGACCTCCGCAACTCTCCGCCTGCCCCGACCTTGGCTTCTGACCTCGACTGCTGTTATCTGCCTGCCCCGCCCTCAGCTTGTGACCTCGACTGCTGTTATCTGCCTGCCCCGCCCTCGGCTTGTGACCTCGACTGCTGTTATCTGCCTGCCCGCCCTCGGCTTGTGACCTCGACTGCTGTTATCTGCCTGCCCCGCCCTCGGCTTGTGACCTCGACTGCTGTTATCCGCCTGCCCCGCCCTCGGCTTGTGTACCTTGACCACGCTTCTTTCTGTTGTCTCCGGTGCTCCTTCTCCTTCTCTGGGTGGCTGGATAGTGTACAAGGGCTCTACCTCTGATACAGGCGACCTGGGTTTGAATCTCGGCTCTGCCTGTTCAGTAAGCCTGCACCTATTCAGTAGGAGACCTTAGGCAAGTCTCCCTAACACTACGACTGCCTATAGAGCGCGTCCCAGTGGCTGCAGCTCTGGCGCTTTGAGTCCGCCAAGAGAAAAGCGCTATATAAATGTTCTGTGTTTTTCTCCATATCTCCATATTGTAGCATCGCCTGTTCTCCTTGGTTACAAGTGGGGCAATCCCAGGGGACATGACTTAGTGGCCACCAGGCAGCAAAGTACTCCGCTGCCCACTAGGGATAGCGGCCCATCATCCCTTATGGGGTGCTTTGGTGAAGGCCCGTGGCCACTTCCATGCCCTGGGAGAGCCCACGCCCTACCACCTGTGACTGGGTCAACAGAGATCGCTCCTGATACTAATCCTAACACTGAGGAGCACAGTCCTGATCTTATTAGACAAACCCTTTCTTTAGGGGGGGGGGGGGACTGGAGGATAGCGACAGAAGCCTCTATAGGATCCAGAGGCTTTCCATTTCTTAGGGAAGTATGTCTTTTTTTTAACCCAAGATTTCCCTTGTGTACTATTTAAAAATGGAAATGTAACCCAGGATTGAAATCTTTACCTTTTTTCAAGTGGATCATTAGGGGGGTCTGTATGGCTGATATTGTGGTGAAACCCCTCCCACAGTGTGATGTCATAACCATGGTCCTGACAGTGAACCTCATTGCATTGTGGGCAATAACTGCTTTTTACAACTGTCAAGCAAGCAGCATCTCCATTTGTGTGTAGAATTTGCAGTAACAAACATTCGGTACAGATCACCTGGCGGAACTAAAGTTGTCCACACCACTGATATGTAAATCATGGAGTGGAAAGATGTTACAATAGGCAAACCTTGACTAAATGATCTATAAATTAATATTGTAAACAATAAGCAGTTTTATTCATTGTTTTCACTACAGTTCCTCTGTAAGTCTCTGCAATCAGTTGTATAATACCACCCCATTGATAAATGATGCAGCCTGTTGGGAGTGGGTGTGTCCAGCACTACTAGGAACTCATCATCGCTTCACTGCCTTGCACCATCATGTAGCTGGTTTTTTGAGGCTTTGGCATTCACACTAGAAGTGATTTTCTGAGCGTTTTGCGATTGATCAGCGTTTTTTAAAATTGCTCCCATTCACTTTCATTAAAATTGTGGAAAAAATCAGCACGATTTTCACATACGCGATCGCGAAATCGCAGCAATTTTTCCTCGATTTTTACCACGATTTTAAAGACTCTGTATAAAAAAAAAAATCTTCTGGGGTTATTCACCTAGAGAGGGGGAATCCGTAAGGTGGCCACTAACGGTCCAATTTCTAGCAAAAAATCATTTCGAGCGATCAGAAATTCTGATCGGATTGGTTGTAAATAATCCCTCTTGATGGGCGCAATCGATTACGAACGATTATAAAAACAATCGTCCGATTGAATTTTCGTCTAACCAAAATTTGGATTTTCTTGTTGGTTGAGAGAGATAGGAAGCAAAGATTGGTTCGTTGATGGTGTAGTGAACGATTTCACTTCCGATCAGAATTTCTGAATGCTCAAACGATTTTTCGCTAGAAATTGGATCATTAGTGGCCACTTTTGGGGTCCCAATGAGGCTTCCCCCATACCTGTAGCTGCAGGCAGTCCAGCGCTGGCTTCCCTGAAGCGTCCCGTAATCCTCCCTCAACAAGCCTGACTTGCGCAAATGTTTACCATTTACCTTGCCGGTAGAGGTGAGCGTAATGACTTAATTACGATTTCGCGAAATTTCGCGTTATTAGTGTAAGTACGATTATGGGCGTAAGTACATAATCGTAATGAAGAAGGATTTCGCGAAATTCTGCGTAAGCGTAATTTTCGCGTAGCTTTCGCATTACAGTGGGTATCGCGAAATTACGTTTGCCTTGCATGCAACCGTTTGTAAGCGTAGTTACAAAACATAATTTCGCGATAGTTCATATTACTGTAAGCGTTCATTTTCGCGTAGTTTTCGCGTTACGGTGGGTATCGCGAAATTACGTTTGCCTTGCATGCAAACGTTTGTAAGCGTAGTCTATAGCAATGACTGAAATAAAGCAAAATGCTAGAAAAGGCAAAGAAATTGTGTATATAAGTTCTGCAATGTGCGCTCTCTCACTCCTTCTCCTACAGAAACAACAACCCACAAAGTGAAACTAACATGGCTGCCAGATTATATACTAGGAGGGTGGGTCAAACTACAATTGGTTGTTTAGGATGTATCTCAAAAGAAGCCTGTAATATGATTGGACAATCTCCAATACCCAGACATTTTCCTGTGTCTAGTAATTACTATTATAAACGAAATTACTTTCATTTTCAAAATTAAAATGTATTTCTTTTTATAGCTAACAAGTAATTACGAAATTACGAAAAAATGCGAAATTACGTTATGGTTTAACGCGAAATTACGGTATAGTTGTACGTTAAATTACGTTATGAACGAAACGCGAAATTACGCGCTGAAAATTACGCTTACGGTATTATCAATTATTATTTTAATGGCAATTACGCTACCATAATTTCGCGCTGTAATAGCAAATTTTGCATGCGTAATTATAGTAACGCGAAATTTCGAAAATTTCGGCTCAACCCTACTTGCCGGGGTTCCAGCGCAGGCGCAGTAGCAGCTCGTTCTTCGAGGAAGGTGGAAATAGCCGAACCCGATTGGATCTACTCTACTGCGCAGGCACATGAGGACTTGCGGCTGCGTAGTAGAGCGGATCAATCGGATTCAGCTATTTCCATCTTATCCCGAAGGGAGATCCGCTAGTACACCTGTTCTGGATCTCGGGAGGGAAATATTTACATCGCTGCACAACGGAGGGACAGAAAAGAACGGGGGAATCCTCGTTAGGATCCGGAGGCTTCCCACTCATGAGGTAAGTACCCCCCAGGGGACTTGTTCTTCATTACAGGTTTTCTTTAATGAAAGTGAATGGGAGCGATTTTAAAAATCAATCGCAAAAAGCTCAGAAAATCACTTCTAGTGTGAATGGGCCCTGAAAGTTATTGAAAAGGTATTTATAGGGGTGTGAGAGACTAAACGTTTATATTATTTTACATTTCCCTAGAATACAGCCTTAAAGTGCACCGGAACTCTTGCACAGGGCAGAAGGAGAACAAAGAGAAATGCACCCTGTATGTATTTAGAGCGTTTAACCTGTCTAATCCCCCCTCATCTGTGACTAATCACAAGTGTAATTTGATCTCTCAGCAGTGTCAGCTCAGGAATCTCTGCTGCCAGGCAGAGCAGCTAATTTGTAAACACAGGATGTTAACCCTATGTCTGCTTCCATGAAAGCAGGATGTCGACACTGCAGATTTATGGCAGGATTTGTATTAGCTGTAACAAAGAAATGGTTTTCTTTAAGGTTATTATGCTGGTGCTTATATTTTACAGCAGAGAGGACATTCTGAGTTCGGATCCACTTTAATTAATTTCTAACTTACACCCACTGCTCCTTTTAGCTGGCAAATGGATTCTTAGTCCGCAGGGCCATCTCTCCTTTTATATACAGGTAGTCCCCGGTTAACGAACGAGATAGGGACTGTAGGTTGGTTCTTAACCTGGATCTGTTCTTACGTTGGAACATTGTCATCTCTGTCCCCTGTGCCTCCAGTGTCCCCCTCTGTGTCACCTCTGCCCTCTGTACCTGCTTATACAAGTTTAAACGCCATTTTTTTCTTAGATTTTTTTTTTTAGCGATTTTCTTAAAAACTACAGGTCCAATTTAAAAAGTTTTTTTTTTTACTTGTTCCCATGGAAACACATAATCTTCGCCGTTCGTATCGGCAGGTCGTTTGTAAGTCGGGCGTTCGTAAGTCGGCGTAAGTCGGGGACTACCTGTATTCAAAACTGAGACAGGAAACTGACATTTTGGTTGTTTCGTTTTAAAGTTTTACATCATTTCTTACAATGCAAAGCAGTAGTATTGAGGGAGATCTGGGAAGATGAATTAGCAAGTTGGGTTTATTCCTTGAGCACAGGTTTAATTTTCAGCGAGCCGCTCCCATTCGCCTCCTTTCTTTTACCTGCGTCTCCACACTTTGTTCGGGAACAATCGTCTTGTCAGCACTATTCACTGGGAAGGGCTCTGAGCTGCGCTCGTATTGTAGCGCACAGATAATCGTCGGAGAAAGCTCTATAATTTACGCCTCACTTGCCACCATGCAGGTCAATGAAACCGAGCAGCAAGGAATGTTCTGGCGCAGCCTAGGACTTTCCGCCGCGGATATTTGGGAATTTGCATATTGCTCATCGACGCTCTCAAAGTAATCTGCCAAACTGATGAAATTCAATGAGGTGCATCTTTCTGAGCACAAACTCATTTTACTTTACAATTTCCACTGAAAAGAAAAAAACACCCTAGAGTGTTAAAATACCGCGCCGCATCCATAAATAGACCTTTCGTTTCCCGTAAAGCGTAAATGTATAAATAATCTCTTTCTTCTGCTGGGTCTGTGGGGAAATATTAAGAGTCGGCTGGCTCGGCGACGGTTGGGGCTTTCTTGTCTGTAAAGATTTTGTACTTGTGTTTGCGTTTGAACTGATGTCTGCACATTAATGTTGTTCCATTATTCTCCTCGAGGCTTCAGCTCCCGGGATATAGATCTCTGTGCTGCTAGAGGGAGCGCCGGGGTGGTTTCTTGTCTGCTGGGAGCTCAGGTTACCTAGAACCAAAGCCAGGTGATTTGGGTGCTGCGGCATAGCTGGAGGTCATGGGGTCCTGCAGCAAAACTTTCATGGGCACTGATAGTCAGAGGGTGGAGGTACACAAGAAAGTTATTGGTAAATACATTAAAGTGTAACTGTTGGGCATAAAGTCAAAAATCAATTCTTTTTTTTTATCTGGTAAACAAGTAATAAGCATGCTAACCAGGCAATCCAAAGGTTAAAAATACTAATACTTTTCTTCTTTATAAATGATCATTCCCCAGTTTACCTGACTCTTTATTTGGTACATTGCCGCAAAAAGGAAGTTGCAGGGCATGCTGGGTTGTCCTTTTCTGCTTCTCTACTTTCCCCTCAGACTTAACTAATGCAGCCTGATTGGCTGAAGCCCCTTTCCCTCCTGTTTTCCCCTCCCACACCTCTGTTACTTTCTGATTGGCCAATATTTCTCATGCTGAGACAATGCACTTTCTATAGTGAAGGCTGAGCTATGCATACACAATCAGGCAGAGGAGAGTAAGGGAGGAAATGACATCAGGATTAGCTTCAAAATAGCCACAGTTAAAATGGGAAATGCTCTTTTTTTACTATAGAAAAATCAGTGAAATCAAAACATGGACAGCATAATACATATTTTAAGTAGTAGTAGTATTTATCTACTTATATATGTGTTGTTTTTTTCTGAGATAGTATGGCTGACAGTTCCTCTTTACGTGCCTCCTGTGCTCCAGGACCCTATTGCAGCTGCTATGGTTGTTGCTACGCTCCTGTTTGGATGCTATATTAAAATGGGCACCACATTGACCTAAGTGTTAACCTGGGCCGGTGTAAGCCACGCATGGGCCCCAGGGCTTATGTAACTTCGGGGGGCCCCTACTTCCCAAAGCAAAGTTAGCCCCCATAGCCCCCCACTCCACCAGACCCCCCAGGTGGTCTCCTGCTGACTTCTCCCCGTGGCCCCCGCATGTTCTGTAGCTGAGCTGCCTTGTAGTAACTCACCTGTCCCGGCGTCTGCTCTGTTCCAATCTCCGTCTTCAGCCCCACTGCCCGCGTCCTCTTTATCTAGTGTAAATGTGTGTAACTAACATGCGCCAGGCATACAGAAGACACAGGCAGCAGGGCTGAAGACGGAGATTGGAACGGAACAGACAGCTGAGTGCAGTGTTGTCCCCAGAATTTTTTTCCAGCCGGGTGGCATGAAAAAGTAGTGGGGTGGGGCGAGATGAGAGAATGCAGGACCAGAGCTTCTCTGCACAACTCTGCTTACAGCATAGGGGGAGGTGAGCCGATGACAGCCGGGTGCTCACCAAAAGTAGCCGGCAGCTCAGCTACATGCAGGGGCTATGGGGAGACAACTTGAGGGGTGAGTCCGGCGACGCAAGGGCCTCTAGAGTGGTCGGGGCCCTGGGGTAATTTCCCCCTTTGCATCATTGGCAGTGGTGGCCCTGATGCTAACTGCGGCTATCATGGCACCCAGGGGGTACTTTTGGCTCCAGGGAGAACACAATAAATATCAGATTTAGGCTGCCAACGCCACAGGGCTGTAGAGTCGATACAAAACTCCTCCCCCTCTGTTTATAAAACCACAGACTCCCTTTCCAGGTACCCAAAAAATGCTCCAACTTCACAGCCCTGCATCGCCAGTTAATTAATGTGAGGGAGGGAGTTTTTAGCAGTAAAGGGCGGCGGTAATATCATCTGGCATTGCGGCACGGTTATGGTAGGTTACTGTTAAGGTGGCCACACAGGATACAATAAAATGATCCGATTTTTCAGCAATTCGATAAAAACGATCGTATCTGTCGAAAAAATCGAAAGCTTTTTTTTTTTTTCATTTGACTGAAAAATCCGATCGGATTTCCCGTTTTTTTCGATTTATATCGATCTGGAATGCCAGATATTTATCTTCAATCTCTACTAAAGATTGTATGTTGTGTGTTGGATTGTCAATTTATTAATATACACACCCTAGCAATTTTCTCAGAGCTTCCAATCATTTTTATCATAATTGGGGAAAAATTTAACATACATGTGTGGTACATTGGTCACATTTTTAAAATGTTACAATCCGTCAGAAAAATTGATTGCAATTCTTAAATTGAACAGATATTTAAAAAATTGTATGGTGTGTGGCCACCTTTAGGCATTCATCGAGGGAGGAGTGTAAGAATAGGATTGGTTTCGTTGTGATTATCAGCGGCTATTGGGGAGGGGTGTAAGTTGGTTAGGGTTAGGCATTGGCAGGGGACTTGGTTAGGCATCGACCAGGAGGTCGGTAAGGGTTCTTTTACACTGAATGGGCTTGATTTACTAAATGTAGCCAGGGCCGGATTTGTACTCTTTACTGCCCAAGACCACTGTCAGTAGTCGCCACCCCTTCAGTATAGCTAGCCAGATGACCCCGCCCCCTCTAGTAGAGGCAGCCAGATGGCCCTTCCCACTCCCTCCAGCCCTCCATTATAGGTATCCTGATGGCCTCTCCTCCATCCTTCTAGCATAAGTATAGGTTGCAAGGTAACACTTCCTCCTAGTATAGCCTGCGGCCCACCCGCCCTTGATCCTGTGGTTCCCTAGGCCATGGCCTGTATAGCCTTGGCTTAAATCCGGCCCTGAATGTAGCAGGGCTGTGTGGCTCTCCCTGTTAGTTGTCTGGCTCTCCCTATTGGCTGACTACATCTTTTACCCTTAGCGTGTGGAGATTGTTAGTTACCAGAGTAGGAGATAAAAACCGAACACTTTTACTTGATTTACCAAATGCTTTAATCTTTGTGAATTGCAATTTTCTTGACAGTTCTTAAGGTATTTACCACACAAGTCGTTAATTTTACTTTTCAGTGCGGTAATAGGTTTAGTGAATTGGTATTTGTCAAGGGGATCAGGAAAATCAGCTGTTTTCAGTAATGCTTAGGCCGGTTTCACACCAGCAACCGTTGTTATAGGGACAGTGCGATCAGAGGAGCGCACCACACTCCGCAACATTAAAAATAGGCTTCGAGAATTACTGCAGCATTGCGTGGTAATCTCACTTCTGGCTGCACGCCAAGCAAGAAGTGGGCTCTCTAGCGCTCTCTTCCTGTAGCGAAAATACGAAGTGCATGGAGGTGTATTGACAAAATATATGCGTAACGCGAGACAGTTCAAAATATCTGCGGTGCCCTTGACTTACGTGACTTCTGCATGCACACTGCCGCGGGTGTTCACCGATAACGCACTGTTGCCGTTGCGTCAAATCTGATCCTTCCGGCGTATCGCATAACACCGTGGTAAGCATGAAATGCCCCATAGGTTTTCATTGCTTTAGCGTTACCCTGCGGTAAAAAAGGGCAATGCAACACAATGAAAACGTCCCGGTGTGAAAGGGGTCTCAGTGAATTGAGGCCATTGCCTGAGAATATATTATTTTGTTACATATTAATTTATGTAAGAGCTTAGTTACTACGGGACTGTGAGTCAGTGGCGTCACTGGGGAGGTGCAGTAGGTGCGGACCGCACCAGGTGTCACCAGCAAAGGGAGTGACACCATGCTCCAGGCTACGGCAGAGTGCAATAAGGCTATGTCCGTACCGACCAAGCTAGTGCCCGAAGTACTTCTCCCTCCTGCTCTTCACCCTTCTCGCTGTTCCTTGTTAAGCTGATAAGAGTTCAGAGGCCACCAGGGCCACGTGACTGATTATCTTAACCTGTGAACACGGCGGCAGCCCCAGGAACACTCCACGCCAATTGGTGTGAAGTTCTGGGGCGGGGTTTTGCAGGAGATCTCACACGACGATGGGAGACTGTAAGGGCTTGTTTCCACTGTTGCGACGCGATTTCGGCCGCATTCCGACGCTTGTAAAAACGCATGCGGATGCGTTTCCACATGCGTTTTTACCCGCGATTTCGCATGCGATTTCGCATGGCAGGGTGCCATGCGAAATTAACCATGACACTGCCAGGGCTAAATAAAATTGAAAAAGGTGCGAAATCGCACGCGAAATCGCGGGTAAAAACGCATGTAACAAACGCATGCGTTTTTACTATTAAATACATTAGCGGCGATTCGCACGGATTCCCGACGCAGGCGAAATCGTTGGCTCTTTTGTGCGTTTTTTTCACGCTGAAAAAAACGCACCTCAACAACGCTACAGTGGAAACAGGCCCATCCACTTGTATTACATGTGCGGATCTGCATGCGTTGGACGCATGCAGATTCGCGATAGTGGAAACGAGCCCTTAGACACTATTTACTCTGTACAGCCATGTGACACGGGCATCAAGAGAGCAATCCGCTGTCATAGGCTGAAGCCTATGACCGATGATTGCACTGATTGGCTGACGGGGAGGGGGGGGGGGGTGGTAAAGAAATAATTAAAAAAATTTAGGAAATGTATTGTTTTTATTTAAAAAAATTAAGTATTTATAAAAAAAAATAAAGAAACATTGGGGGAGCGATCACAGCCCACCAACAGAAAGCTATGTTGGTGTGCAGAAAAGTGTGGGTGGGGAGGGGGGGGGGATCACTTGTGTGCTGAGTTGTGCGGCCCTGCATCGAGCCCTTAAAGCTGCAGTGGTATAATTTTGTAAAAAATGGCCTGGTCACTAGGGGGGTTTAAGCCCCGTGGTCCTAAAGTGGTTAAAGTGGACCTGAACTCAAAACTTTTCTCTGCTCTAAAAGATACACAGCAGCATAATTACCTTTAAACAAAAACATATTTGTTATGGCTGATACAGATCCTAAAATAAATCTGCACAGTTTCTACTTCCTGATTCATGGAAGCAGACATATTGTTTACAGCCTGTGCTTGCAAATGGGTTTATCTGCCATAGGCAGTCATATGACACTGATAGAGATCAAATTACAGCTTGTGATTAGACATGAATGAGGGGGAGTTACACAGGCTAAACGCTTTCAATATATACAGAGTGCATTCCTGTTATGTTTTCCTTGTGACCTGTGCAAGAGTTCAGGTCCATTTTAACGTCCCACCATAACAAGCAATGTTACTACCCGTTGAGGGGTAAGAGGGGAGGTGACCACATGAGTTTTTGCACCAGGTGACACCAACCCTAGCGAAGACTCTGCTGTGAGTTCTGTCTTTGCACCTCCCAGTGTTCTTCTATCCGGCAGAAAGCTTTTTGTTTGCCGCGGGGTTTTGCCGTTGGGCCAGACGTGTAGAATTTTTTTGTTCTGGAGTGAAACTGGAGACTGTACAAAAAACATCTCTGCTTTCTTTCTCCTAATCTCTCATTTGTAGCGGTCCCTGGCGGCGGCTTTTCTCGCCTCGAAAACCAGCTGACGGCTTAGTTAATTTAATGCCTTTTGTTTTGAAATTGGCTGGCAGCGCTACAAAGATTTTTCTTTTTTTTCCTCCAGGATGCATCACTTCGGGAACAACTCGCATACAGTACTTGCCAGCGTTGTGTATGTCTGTTTTTTTTTCTCTCTCTCTCTCGTGGGGCCGTAAAGAGCACCTGTCCCCACTCCAGGGATAAAAATGGGTTTTACAGACTGGCTGGTATAACCCATGTTGCGCACTATATCCAGCCCTCGCTGGCTTCTGTCGCACGTGGGCTTCTGTATCACATAGAAACCAACTGATCTGCACCTTCTGTTTCTCTGACTTGCCAGATTTCGTCGAGAAGAACGTGATTAACATATTTGCCTTTCTGGTAGTGTGACAGTATTTTTACACTGATGACTTATTTAACACATTGTAAAGTAAATCTGCAGCTTTAGGCCGAGCAATGTAATAACAGTGCAGGAGATTTGGGCGTAGCCGGCGCCACCATAGACCGTAATAGGAATTACAGCTATAGTGGCGCTCAGTGAGTAACTTCAGCGCCGTCAGGAGACAGAGCTGAAGTTGCTTTTAAAACACTGTAATTCAGCCACCAGCAATCGCTGGAAGACAAATTACATAATTCCCCACCATCCACATGGACCTGGAGGGGGAATAGTAATTACCGCTGCCGGGACTTGTGCAGGAGCAGGGTAAGCTGTATATCGGCTGTATCCTGCGCCCAAGTCGACCGGCGGTGAGATCACAGGGACGCCTTTAGGGATGGTTCACATGGGTGACTGCTGGCCGGGCAGGTTCTAATATAATTATTATTATTTCTTATTTATAAAGCGCCAACCTATTCCGTGGCGCTGTACAATGTAAGAAAACAAACAAGTACAAGGGTACATAATGATACAGACAATGATATACATCAAATATGAACACTGGTGCAAAATACAGAACTGGTAATTACAATGACAGATTTAACATGATGAATAAAATGTATAACAATCGAGTAATTATAGAGTACAAGCTATGAAAGGAATAACGAATTCCAAATCACAAAAGGGTGAGAGAGCCCTGCCCTTGCGAGCTTAGAATTTCAAGTTATGGTGGGGACCCAATAGGTGAGGAAGTATGCAGTACACATACAAGGCAGTTCATGTTTAGGTTTTTTAGTAAGAAGTTAAACTAGACGCGAGGTCGAAGGGGGAATGGCCTAAGTTAGAGCATACGCTTGTCAGAAAAGGTGAGTTTTGAGGGAGCGTATAAAGATTTCAAAGGTCAGAGAGTGACGGATGTGCTGTGGAAAGGCATTCCAGAGGAGGGTGAAGCATGTGAGAAGTCTTGTATTCGTGAATGCGAGGAGATAATTCTAGAGGTGGATAAAAGAAGCTCATGTGTAGATCTTTTTCTGCTGTCTGAAGCAAACTTGTGAGGATGTGCCCCCCCAAACTTCAGCTTCCCGGCACAGGGATACCAGAGGGAGGAGCCGCACATGGAGAGGAGGCGGGGCTAGCAAAGAGCAGTGCATATTTAAGTAAAGGGTGTGCCAGCGCACACAGACTAACAGCAGGCAACAGAGCCGGATCATCCACAAGGCAATCCTAGGCAGCTGCCTAGGGCCTGGAGAGCGTCTAGGTACCTGGTGGATGCTAGCTCCCACCCGATCAAACTAAAAATAGTCAGGTGACCATCAGCGGTGGACAAAAAGGGCCATCTTACTGAGGGCTCCATATTATCTTCATCTTTTTCTGGCAGGCAAGATCTGTGAGTCAGGCAGAAGCAGCAGACCAGAGGAGAGTGTATAGCTGATGCTGCCCCCTACAGTCTGCTGCCCTGAATCACGGGAATCATGGTAGGACCGCCCCGAATGCATGCGTCCGTTCACATTGTTTACCACTGGGATCCACCGCTTCTCGGATTGAGAGGAATAAAAGTGTTCATCTTGGTGCTTTTGCCATGGAATGCACTAGTGACACGGTCCATTGATTACCCCCACCCCCCACCGCAGTGCATTATTGTGCCTTCTCCTGACACCTCCCAAACTATACAGCAGAGCGGAGTTATTCTTTACCTTCTTCCGGTGAGCAGAGCGACTGGTCCTCATTACTCTCTTCACTGTGGCCACCTTATAGCCTTATAGCCTATCTCCCTGTGGCCACTGTCTCTGTATTTCACATGACAAGCACAGACGGGAGCCTCAGTGACTCCGCGTTATCTGGAATTCAGGTAACTGGAAGTCTCAACTAACTGGCATGTCTGATGGAGAGCAGGGACTATAGTTGGGGGGGGGGGGGGGGGAGTTGGAGGCATTTTAAATGCCTCCATCGACATCTGGCAGCCTCTCTGTGCCTCCTAGTGGGCACCTAGCGGCTTTCGGGCACGGTGCACGGCCAACTTGCACGCACAGAGGACGTCGGAAAGCCATTAGGAGCCCACTAGGAGGTACGGGGAGGCTGCCAGATGTCGCTGGAGGCTTGGTAAGTATTTTTAGGGGAAGGTCTGCACTTTTTTAGCCGGTTACTCAAGCAACCGGCAAGCACATGTCTCCAGCATCAGGCGATCCCCACCAGTGCCGGATATTGGGGCCTGGGCTGTAGTTTAGAGGGTGTCAGGAGAAGGTACACTAATGTACTGTGAGGGTAAGGTGGAGGAGGTTCTGCAGGGGGGCCCTAATTACAAATCATGAGATGCCCCAGCAAAACTTTCTTGGGCCCCGTTAATGCTTACAACCCTTCCCTTGTGTCCCCTTGGTGACCCCCACAGCCTGGGGGCCCATCTCACAAGGGTCCATAAAACAAGTGTGGCCATCCGTATCTTCACACCCATAACATGTGTAGCCACAAAAACACCTGGTCTGACGTATCAGGGAAAGGGAAGTTTGGTAGTTGGGGCCCCCACACACCTCTGGGCCCCCCTGAAGTCAAAGGGGCTACTCCCCTCTAGTTACGCCCCAGGGGCCCTGTTCCTTAAAGAGGAACTCCAGTGAAAATAACGTAATGAACAAAAAAAAACATGATGTATAAATGATTTAGTCAGTATTTGCCCATGTAAAATCTTTCCTCTCCCTGATTTACATTCTGACATTTATCACATGGTGACATTTTTACTGCTGGCAGGTGACGTCAGTGGAAGGAGATGCTGCTTGCTTTTTTGGCAGTTGGAAACAGCTGTTATTTCCCACAATGCAACAAGAATCCCACAGTGTGATGTCAGCACCATGGTCCTGACATCACACTGTGGGAGGGGTTTCACCACAATGTCAGCCATACAGAGCCCCCTGATGATCCGTTTGTAAAAAGGAAAATATTTCTCATGGGAAAAAGGGGGATCAGCTACTGATTGGGATGAAGTTCAATCCTTGGTCACAGTTTCTCTTCAAAGAGAATCTGTACTCTAAAATTCTTACAATAAAAAGCATACCATTCTATTCATTATGTTCTCCTGGGCCCCTCTGTGCTGTTTCTGCCACTTCCTGCTGCAATCCTGGCTTGTAATTGCCAGTTTTAGGCAGTGTTTACAAACAAAAGACATAGAATGTGATAGGCTGAGAGGAGCTCAGTCTGTGACTCTCACAGAGCCTACAGGGGGCCGGGAGAGGGTGTGTATAGCTGCTATACAATCACAAGCAGGGCTGCACATTCCAGCTTGAGTGCCTGAGCCTGACAGAGCGGACAGTTGAAAGAAGATTAGATCATATAACAGAGATAACACAGCCACTGTGCAACTAGGAAAGGCTGCCGTAAGACAGACCACATTAGAACAGGTATAGGAACTTATAGGATAGAAGAAATAAGGATGAAAGTTTTGTTAGTCTCTTTAAATTATGCCCCTGCGACTTGGCATTCCTGGGACTTGTAATCCAGAGCAATGGGCAGATAACTGAAAATGATCAAAGGAAACCTCTAAAACCCAGTATAGTAATCAACTGTGTAGTACAAATAGGCGGAATTGCAAGGTTTAGAATGTGTAATGTTCCCAGGCCTCCATATCGCTGTGAAGAATGTTGTAGAGTTATTTGAAGGATATCACCTGCAAACGTCATTAATATGACTATAGCGCTTGGCGACATTGGGAGAGTAGGATCTCATCACACAAGCCCTTAGGCTTACACCTTCATAAGACTCGGAGTCTTCACCTATTTCATTCCAGTTAAGTGGCACCTTCAATCAATCCAAGTACTGGATGAAAAAGCTATTAAAGGAAAAAAAGATGAACATCACTCTGCAGTCAATAATGAACTGTAAGGATAAATGGCTTTTAAAATGACGGCTTTATTTTTAGATTTTTTTTTTCCCGGGTCACCTCCTGTCTCAGGAAAAATGTCAACATCTGAAAAAGGTTATTTTTAAAATTTCCAGAGTTTATGGCCAGCGGTGCGATAAGTAGGGCCAGAGTAACTGGAGGGCCCAGGACAGGACTCCATGGGTTGCCCATTTATGGATAGATCTGGAAATGGCCATAGAGAGAAGAGATGTGGACCGCACCTGCATGGCAAGAAGGGGGAACAGTCAGCAGGGTCAGCTGAGTATAATTTAACCTCTTGAGGACCATAGGTTTATACACCCCCCCCCCCTGGTGACCAGGCGATTTTTTACAATTCCGCACTTCACTACTTTAACGGTTTATTGCTTGGTCACATAACTTAGCACCCAACTTAATTTTACCTCCTTTTCTTCTCACAAATAGAGCTTTTATTTGGTGCCATCTGGCTATGGCACCAAATAAATATGTAGATCTATGCACCTGTGGTGGTAAAGTAGTTAAAAGTAAATAACACAAGCTTAAAGGGAATCTGAAGTGAAAATAAACGTATGATGATAATGAATTGTATGTGTAGTACAGCTAAGACACAGAACATAAGTAGCAAAGGTAACAGTCCCATATTGTTTCCAGTACAGGAAGAGTTAAAGTGACCCGGAGATGAATAAAACCCCCTTTCTTTTTTTTTTTTTTACTTACCCGGGGCTTCCTCCAGCCCCAGAAGCATGGATGTGTCCCTCGCCGTCCTCGCGTGTCTCTCCCGCAGTCTGCCCCTAATCCTCCGTGTAGCCACAACGAAATCCCGGGACTCGGGCTCAGTCTGAGTGATGTCAGCCGGGGCCTTCTGTGCTTGCACAGAAGGTCCGCCCATGTGCAGAAGGCCCCCTGCTGATGTCACACAGCTGCTTGCCGGAGCAGATTGCAGCTTAACGGAGGACCGCAGGAGGATGGGGAGGGACGCATCCATGCTTCTGGGGCTGGAGGAAGCCCCAATTAAGTAAAAAAGAGGGAGTTTTATTCATTAACTAAAGTTATCTATGCAAAAGAGCTTCTCTGAGCTCTCTGACCCAACTGGGTCGGAGACAGTCCTATTTTCTGAAGCATTTATACATCAAAGAAACAGTGAGAGACCGCTTCAGATAAGGTGTTATTGCAGGGGAGTTCAAAGGTTCATTCGCTCTGCTCTGTTTCATAGTTTAAAATACAGAATGTGGTTTTTAATTGGAAATATGACAGAATGATGCAATGTTGTAGAAAAAAAGCTATATTACTGAAAATAAAAATGAGACTCTTTTCTTTGCTGCTAATGTTCCATTAATTATCCGTACTAAACATACAATTCATTATATCAGAAGTTTTTTTGTTTTTTGTTTTTTTCGCTTCAGTGTCACTTTAAAGCTAATGGGAATTGCATTTAAAAAAAAAATGAAGCAAATACTTACCTAAGGAGAGGGAACGCTCTGGGTTGTATAGAGCCTTCCGTCTCCTCTCTCGGTGCCCTCTATCCTGTGCTGGCTCCTCCCCATTTCAATCCCCCACCGAAAGGGTATTTGGAAGTCTTCGGGAGCCTTGTCCTCCCGAAGACGTGCGGCTCCATACTGCACAGACGTGAGCGTGCAAGAGAGTGTGCTTGTGCAGGTGCAGTACAGGGCCGCCCTTCTTCAGGAGCACTCGAGCTCTCTGAAGACTTCTGAAGCCTCCTTCTGCCGGGTAAAGCAGTATTTGACTAAATTAGTCACATACTGCTACCGGGCGAGACAGCATCGGAACGAGGGGACCAGGAGAGGAGCAGGAAGGCTCTATAGGACCCAGAGCCTTCCCTCTCCTTGGGTAAGTATCTGTCTCATTTCACTAAATGCGGTTCACATTCACTTTAAGTGCTGAAGCCACTATCTTTAATGTTCCACACGTCCTGTACCCACACAGGGGTGAAGCTAGAAAACACTGGGCCTGATGGCAAAATGTTGGTTGGGGACTGACCGACATCACTGGAAGGACAAGGGGTCATACTGATATACAGCAATATATAGCTATAGGAAGTGTTTCTGATGCTGAACCAGGGTAATTCAAGTAAAAGTAGCCTGAATAGTTTACTGCATTCTACACTGAGTGGCCCAAAAAAAATAAATTTGAAAGTCCAGCAGTGACTTAGATTGACGTAATAACAGTGTTGCTTATATAAGGAACACTCGGCTTCAGACAACGTAGTTATCCCTGAAGTTAATATCAAAATGGGTCAGAGGAAAGATTTAACTTTGAACAAGGGATGATCGTCAGTGCAAGAAGAGCTGGTTCTAGCATCTCTGAAACAACTCCTCTTCTAGGGTTTTCTCTCCCAACAGTATCTGGTGTTCAGAGAGCGGCAGTTGAGAATAAAACTTTAAGTGATAAGGACTATTCTGGTCGCAAAAGGCTGGTGAACGAGAGAGGTGAAAGGCGAGTAGCATGCATAGTCCACAGCAACAGAAGGGCAACAACACGATAAAATCACAGCTGGATTGAATGCAGGTGCAATACAAAGCATATTCCAATGCACAAAAAAAAACGTACTTTGAAAGGATGGGCTTTAGCAGCAGGAGACCATCAAGAGTGCCTTTGGTATCATAGGAAAAGACGCCTGTTGTGGGCCCTTGCCACCGTGCTCAATCGGTCTCAAAATTGATTTGAGGAACATCAGTTTAACCTGCTTCCATGGCCAGCTCAGTCCCCTGACCTCAATCCTATTGAGCATTTGTGGGCCAAAGTCGAAAGATCACTTCAAAGCTTGGAAACGCCACCATCCAACCTGACCCAACTTAGAGCTGCCATCGGATCAGCAGGATCCATAAACTTGGTCACTACCAGAGTGCACCTCAAAACCTTTGGAGACGGAGCTTTCTGTCATGCTGCTCCTACCCTTTAGAACTCCCTACCACACCCAGTAAAGAAAGCCCCTTCCCTGGAGTTATTCAAATCCAGAGTGAAAAGCCACCTGTTTAACCTGGCATTTCCAGACTTATAGAGTTCATCCTCTGTAGCACGATTTACCAATCAACCAAATATTGGTCTGAGCCATACTTATGCGCTTTGAGTCGTATGGGAGAAAAGCGCTTTACAAATGTTATTTGTTGTTGTTGTAAAGGGAGAGCATCTCGTTATTAGAGGGTGTCTCTTATTTTTTGGCCACTCTGTGAAATGTATGTCACTACAGTGCCTCTTTAACCCCAAGTTTGGTTGCATGTAATGGAAAAGTAAAGCGGACAGAAGTTATGAATGTGTATTAGTGTGGCATAGGTAGGGGTCCCCTGGGTCCCCCTGCGAGTTCCTGGATGAGACATCTAGAGAGATGCCTGCAGGGGAGAAGGCCATACGCCTATTCAGAAATATAATGATTACATTCATCAGTTCAGAGACTCCTCTCTGTCTGCCATTGCCTTTTCCACATTATTATCAGGGATTATTATTGTTTATGTTCTTGGAAATTAAATACGTTAATAATGATCTCAGCTCCAGCTATCGTATTTCATCATCACAAGTCGCCGAAGCCACCAGTATAAACCGCTCCAGGCTAAAGATCGCCCTTTCCCCTCCTCCGGCGGTGCATGCAGGTGTTTGGCATTCGCTGCACCTTCCCGCTCTGCCCTTTTCCAATTAACTCGCTGACAGAATGCTTTATTACCGGCGCACCGTGTAAAACTCATATTAAGTATCTGTCAACGCGTAATAATAAATTGTTTTTTCTTCTCCTACGCAGTAACGACCCTCCTCCATTGTTCTGTGCGCAGCAGTCTGGAAGAGGGATATTTCTGGAAGAGCGTTCCTTGAGTGACGGCTCATTGCTAACATCATTCATATTCAGTATTTTCATGTTTTCAGTGTCTGTAGCAGAAACTTTTTTTTTTTTTTTTCAAATTGAATTTTTATTTATTTTTAGAAAAAAAAACAAAACAATACAATGCATTGAATGTTCTTCTTCAGTTAACATAGCTAGAGATACAAATTCAAAAACAGTGTTCAGGTATAGTAATAAGAAAAACAATAATGAACAAAATGAACAAAATACCGGTGACCCACAGCCAGTTTGTTTTATCAGGGCTAGGTAGAATGAGTGTGAGGAGATGGGGCCCGTTTGTGAGGGATAAAGAGGAATGGAGTGGGGGTGAGTGGCTGTAGGGGCAAAGCCAACTACCTACAGCTGAATGTGGAGGAAGGGGATTCATAGAAGGTATTAGTGGACTCCTTACGGGCACTCCTTGTGAATTTTCGTTATCATTTTAAATGTGATAATACGGAAAGTAAACTGGCTGTGGGTTTTGAAAAAGAAACTGCGAGTATACCAGGGGAAGTAGGACCTAGTGTACAACTTATACGTGTTCTATTTGAGTATAACTGCTTATAAAACAAGGTAACAAAGACTATAAACTATAAAACCAACTTGAGAGATGGGTGGTCTCAGTGCTACATAAGGGTGTGCCTTCCTCTATACAGGCCTTTCAAGATATGTAGAGTGCTTTGTGGGTGGAGTTTGTAGCAGAAACTTTTTAATTAAAGTGAACCCGAGGTGAGAGTGATATGGAGGCTGCCATATTTATTTCCTTTTGAGCAATACCAGTTGCCTGACTGTCCTGCTGATGCTCTGCCTCTAATACGTTTAACCATAGCCCCTGAACAAGCATGCAGCAGATCAGGTGTTTCTGACATCTGACAAGATTAGCTGCATGCTAGTTTCTGGTGTGTTTCAGACACTACTGCAGCCAAATAGACCAGGAGGGCTGCCAGGCAACTGGTATTGTTTAACAAGAAATAAATATGGCAGCCCCTAAATCCCTCTCAGCTCCGGTTCACTTTAACATGGAAATGAGTGATAAGGCAGCATATTAGGCAGCCTTTCTACCCTTTAAAGGACACCCAAGGTGAAAATAAACGAATGAAATAAACAATTGTATCTATCCTCCTTCTCCTAAAAATGACTTTTAAAGATATTCCTCAGTTTTTCTTATCAGTGAGGGTCACACTGTAGTCCTGACTCTGACAGGAACTGCCACTTACATACCTGATGTTTAACTCTTCCAGGCAGAGAAAGAAAACAAGGAACACAGCATAGTTAATTGTGTGCCTGGCACTGTACATACACATGTCTGTCTCATCATGTCACATGTCAGTTCGGGTATCCTTTAGGGCCTGTTTCCACTACACGCAGATTCTGCATGCAGATAACTGACTCCAATAAATGCCTATGGGAAATCTGCATCAGAAAAATCGCGTTCAGTGGAAACAGGCCCATAGACATTCATTGGAATCAGTTTTCTGCATGCAGAATCTGCGTGTAGTGGAAACAGGCCCTTAAGGTTTGGGGAAAGGCCCATGTGAACTAAAAACATCTGCCTTGGTCTCCAGCCCTCTTCTGTTTGCATCACAACGTCTCTGCACATCAGTACAGGCTGATGAACGTGATTACACCTTTGAAAGACATGGGGTTTAAGGGTCCTATTGAAGGCATAAGTACTAATTGTGGGATAACCCAGCAAAACTTTGCTTGCCCCCTCACCCAGCATTTTTACTCCCTTCCCCTGTGGTGGTGCCCATGGCCACCATCTTGGTCACCATAGCACACCAACCCCATAACACCAGCTCTGGATGATAATGTTGGGGCTCTCATATCTCTTGTGTCTGTTGTCCCCAGCAGTTATCCCTGTCAGATCTTCTCTGGCTTGGAGGACTTCATTGGAGGGCTTCATTATGCTCATGAGACTTTAGTAAGAAGCATGTGATCAGTTGGATCACATGGTAGGTATGCAAAGCTCTGATTTGCTGTGACCACTTCCTGCTTTTATTACATGATCATGACCAGCAAATCAGAGCCTTAGAAAGCTATCAGATGACTGGACTGATCATATGCTTCTCTATGAGTTCTGATAGACACAAGTATCGCTAGTAGAGCTTTGTTCTACACAGCATGATGTACTGACTTGGTGATATACATATGCTACTATACCACCAGGGAAAATGACATCTCCTGTATTGCACACTTTAAGTACCATTGGTCTGTCACTGAGGTACAGTCTGCAATTGACTGTCTTTTTCTGGAGGATTGTAATGATGGGACTGTCATGGAGGGCTGTAAGTGATGGGGGTAGAGGGGAAGCCATCCGTTGACAAGCTCTGACGCGACTAATAATTACTGTGGTCTATCAAGTGAGCAGCTAATGCTGCCTAATTATGTTATTTAGCAGGGATGCTCATTCGGATCCCGGGTACCCAGATTAACCCGGGTATCCGACCTTTTTCCACTATCCGGGTCGGATCCGGATTCCAGATAGCTGTGCAGATATCCGGATAGCTATCTGAAGATAGTTTCACCACCGACCCGGATACCCGGACTACCGGTGCAATAGCAAAAAGAATTTTATGGGGATGTATGTGTATCTTTTGGAGGGAGGAAGTAAGTCTGCTCCAAGAAGTTTAACGCCACTTTTACCTACAACAAAGCATTCCCTTCGAGGCAGCAGAGTGGCGCAGTGGAAGTGTGCTGGGCCCATAACCAAGAGGTTGATGGATCAAAACCATCCTCTGCTAGGTATGATTTCATTTTTGCACCTCACTTTATCGCATGGGCAAAACGGTTTCCATAGCCCTGTAAGAGAAAGTGTTATAAGGGCCCTGCCGTAACATAGATAGTAGTGTAACAATATGGCGAAGCTTCTCTGTTTGCTGTTTTTTTTTGTTTTTAAGTGTTGTGTCACAGTTCACTCATCTCTTCAACTACAAGAAAAGTCCAGGAGTAGTCTTAGTTACCGTAATATCTATGTTAAAGGGACACTTAAAGAGAACCTGTACTGAGTAAAATTATTTAAAATAAACACATGAGGTAACTTCAAATGAACATTACATAGTTACCTTGCCATCAGTTCCTCTCAGAAGCTCATCATTTTCTTCTGACAATAATCCCTTCCAGTTCTGACAATATTTTGTCAGATCTGAAATATATCAGTTGCTGTCAGTAAAATATCAGTTGCTGTCAGTTATAGCTGAGAGGAAAACTGATGTACCAGGTAATGTCAATGTTTCCCTATGGCTCAAGTGGGCGTTGTTACAGTTTAACTGTGTGCTGACCAGAAAGCTGTTATGAGTAATGTCCATTTTCAAAATGGAGGACGGAAAATTCCCTTGATCACAGTGAACAGGACGCGGGACAGGAGAAAGACACTGAGGGGGTAGACTACATGGAACGTAAGTATGACTTGTGTATGCTTATTTTGACTTTTAATCTTCAGTTCAGGTTTTCTTTAAGTCAAACAAAAAAAATTAGTTTTACTCACCTGGGGCTTCCAATAGCCCCCTGCAGCTGTCCGGTGCCCTCGCCATCTCCCTCCGATCCTCCTGGCCCCGCCGGCAGCCACTTCCTGTTTCGGTGACAGGAGCTGACAGGCTGGGGACGCGAGTGATTCTTCGCGTTCCTGGCCACAATAGCGCCATCTATGCTGCTATAGCATATATCATATACCATATAGCAGCATATAGGGTGCTAATGTGTCTGGGAACGCAAAGAATCACTCGCGTCTCCAGCCTGTCAGCTCCTGTCACCGAAACAGGAAGTGGCTGCCGGCGGGTCCAGGAGGATCGGAGGGAGACAGCAGAGGGCACCGGACAGCTGCAGGGGGCTATTGGAAGCCATAGGTGAATAAAACTCATTTTTTTTGTTTGACTTAAGTGTCCCTTTAAGGCAGGACCCTTATTACACTTCTTCTTACAGGGCTATGGAAACCGTTTTGCCCATGCAATAAAGCGAGGTGCAAAAATGAAATCATGCCTAGCAGAGGATGGTTTTGATCCATCAACCTCTGGGTTATGGGCCCAGCACACTTTTCGCTGCACCACTCTGCAGTCTGCTTACAGTTGTATACAATCTTCAAGTTTAAGAAGAGTACATTAGTTCCCCCCACAAAACACATAAGGCAAGGGCAACCCTGGGTGGACTTGAACCACCATCCTTTCAGCTAACAGCCAAATGCACTAACCAATTGTGCCACACGGACTATGTATGCTGTTGCTGCTAAATGGCTATATGGGGTTTTCTTCGGACAACTGTTGAACACAAAATGCAAGGTCATCCCTGGGTGGGCTTGAACCACCAACCTTTTGGTTAACAGCCAAATGCACTAACCAATTGTGCCACAAGGACTGTGTGTGTTGATGCTGCTAAATGGCTATCTGGGGTTTTCCTCGGACAACTGTTGAACACAAAATGTAATGCCATCCCTGGGTGGGCATGAACCACCAACCTTTCGGTTAACAGCCAAATGCATTGACCAATTGTGCCACAAGGATTGTGTGCATGTTGTTGCTGCTAAATGGCTATCTGAGGTTTTCTTCGGACAACTGTTGAACACAAAATGCAAGACCATCCCTGGGTGGGCTTGAACCACCAACCTTTCGGTTAATAGCCAAATGCACTAACCAATGGCTGCCATAGCCCCTTAAGAGAAAGTGTGATTAGGGCCTTGCTGTAACATAGATTGTAGTGTAACTATTTCAACTAATGTACCCTTCTTAAACTTGAAGATTGTATACAAATGTAAGCAGACTGCAGAGTGGCGCAGCAGAAGTGTGCTGGGCCCATAACCCAGAGGTTGATGGATCAAAACCATCCTCTGCTAGGCATGATTTCATTTTTGCACCTCGCTTTATTGCATAGGCAAAACGGTTTCCATAGCCCTGTCAAAAGAAGTGTAATAAGGGTCCTGCCTTTACATAGATATTACGGTAGCTAAGACTACTCCTGGGCTTTTCTTGTGGTTAAAGAGATGAGTGAACTGTGACCCTACACTTTAAAAAAAAACCACAGCAAACAGCAAACATAGAAGCTTCCCCATATTGGAGCATTGGATTTGGTAAAGTCTTAAGCCAATGTGTTGACTCACTACACAGCCCTGGTGGTGGTGATGGTGGTGGTATGTTTTTAGCTTCTAAAAGGGGATAAGGAGTCTTGAAAAGACCATTTCTGATTTTCAATTTGGGTATCCGAATCCGGCCGGATACTACAGATACTAGAGTCAAGTACCCGAATTCTGTTCAGGTATAAAAATGTCAAATTCGGATATCCGAATCGGATCCGGATATCTAGGTACCCGGATTCGGGCGGGTATTAAAAAGTACTACCCGAGCATCCCTGTTATTTAGGGAAAAAATAAAGCCTGTTTGTTTTTTATTTGGGGGGGGGGAGACACTTTCTGTTGCCTATTTATTTTATTTGGGGGGGAGGAGGCAAGATGCCCAATAGTTATGTTCTGGTGTACTGCCATGCTTCATTTTTATATGCTTTGCTTTAACTTGGACACAACAAATTCAAGTTGACACTACATTTTAAACTTTTTGGTGCAGTTTTGGCATTTGCCATATGCCAGAGTTGCCAACCCATCTTTTTAGATGTGTATTGTAGTTTGTGTTACCCCATTTAATAAATTAGTGCCTGCGTCTGCAAGCTGGTTGGTTTCGGGAATCTTTTCACACTTTGCTATCCTTTTATTTTTCACTCCCGTTTTTGTACGGATAGGGGTGGAGCCAACAGCAGGGCTTTTAGGCATCTTCTGGATGATGGATTTCGAACGGGCAGGAGTTATAGGGAGGGCCATTGCCTACCTATGGGGGGGGGGCTGCTCGTGTAGCTATAAAGGTCGCCATCCTGCCCACAGCTGCCTGGCGACCTTCACAGGGACGGGGGCTACATAAACATCCCCCTGTAGGTAAGCTATGCCGCTCCCCCTAACCCCGCCCCCTACGGCTTACAGTATTATGAGGTTTAATGTAATGTGTGTTTTTCGGTGCGCAGTCGCAAACCTAAGAAAGATGCAGCCGCCGCTACGTTTGTTATTGGGTGTAAAACGGATAGCAGCACTCTGTACAGGGCACCGCAATGCCAATCACTTGCCCTTGCGATCGATAGAACGCATGTGCTTTGATAATTGAATGGTGTGGAAGGGCCTTTAGGAAATAGATAATAAAGCAGATCCAAACAGGGCCGGTTCTAGACTTTTTGCCGCCTAAGGCAAACTTGTGAGGATGCGGCCAAACCCCCCCCCCCCCCCATAGGTAGTATAATTGCCTCTCCCCCCCCCACGAGCTGGCAGCTAGGAAGGGGGAACAGTGGGCACAGCAGTGCCTCCCTCACCTGGGGCTCCCCCATCCACCAGGGCTGGATTTAAGGCAAGGCCATCTAGGCCATGGCCTAGGGCACCACAGAAGCAAGGGCACCAAAGCAGCAGGATAAACTGTTGCAGCATTCTCAAGCTTGCAAATGCTGCAATGCAGGGAGATCAGGCCAGCACTGCTAGCCGACCGTGCAGCAGCCACCTTGCTCTCTGTGCATGTTTGCATTGTGGCCAGCAGGCTACGGACTTGGGTAGCATTGGAGAAAGAAAGGAAGAGGAAGCTTCTGCACTGGAGACAAGTGGGGAAATTAATTGGTGGCTGCTGCGGTGTGAAGGTGAGCAGGCTACCTATACTGAAAGGGGGGTGGGAAAAGGAGGGATACAGGGAGTCATCTGGCTAACTATACTAGAGGGAAGGGGTCATCTGGCTACCTATACTGGTGGGAAGGGGGGGGGGTCATCTCACTACCTATCTCACTACCTATACTGAAGGGGGGCAACTGGTGACAGTGGCCTTGGGCGGTAAAGAGTACAAATCCGGCCCTGCCATCCACGCTCCCACGCCCGCTATTTTCCCAGCATTACTGTCTCAGAGAGGAGTCAGGAAGCAATGACTCTCATCCTTGCGGTCCAGGCTGCGATCCACCGCTCACGCTTCCTGCAATGCTGCTCACCGCTGTGCCGGCTGCTCCGCCTTTTTGGTTGCTACCCCCTCCACCTTGCCCCCCTCACTTCTACCGCCTAAGGAACCTGCCTCACCCCGCATGGGCGGTCTGGTTGTGGATGCAAATACTCTCACCAGCATGCATGTAAATGTAAGAAATGCAAATAATATACAGCTTGTAAATGAGCCAATCAGAATCAGCATGGGGTGCTTTTCATTGGTCCAGCTTTCAAGCCCTTAAATTGCATGTGATATGGAATTTTATCATCTCATAGACCATTTCTAGCGGTCAGTCATTCAGACCACGTTAAGTGCCACAGAAATGTGTCTCGGCTGTAATTACGCATAAAGGTAATAATAATTACTCTTGGTTTTCGCAGATCTAGAGCTACACATCAACCCATTTCTTGTATTCACATTCTTGGCTCTCTTGTTGTAGTTTAAAACTGCCCATTATTTGTATGACCAGAGATCTTTAAAGTGACGCTGAAGCAAAAAAAAAAACCCAAAACACCCCAAAACTAATGGTATGACTTGTATGTGTAGTACGGATAATTACTAGAAGATTAGTAGCAGAAAAGTACATTACGGTAGTAGAGGAACAGAGTCTCATATTATTTTTATTTTCAGTTATATAGATTTTTTTTTTATAACATTGCAGCATTCTCTAATATTTGCAATTTACAAACTACACACTGCATTGTAAACTGTGAAACAGAGCAGAGTTAATGACCCTTTGAACTTCCCTGCAGTAAAACCTTATCTGAAGTTTGCCTCTCACTGGTCCTTTGATATATATAAGAGCTTCAGAAAACAGGACTGTATTCAACCCAAGTTGGGTCAGAGAGCGCAAGAAGCTCTTTTGCATAGATAACTGAAGTTTATTAACTCTTCCTTTACTGAAAAAAATGAGTCTCATATATTCGCTACTAATGTTCTATTTCTTATCTGTTCTACACATACAAATCATTATATCTCAACCATTTGGGGACCGGCCACCTAACCTCCCTTAAAGCCTGACATAATATTCAATAAAAACATGTTTTCCTACTTTTTATATGCCATATGGTTGTCATATTTGCATTTGTGCATACGTATTATTATTCATTTTCAAATTACCAGTTCCCAAAAGTACAGTTTTTTTGCTTTGAGATCTGCCTTTGCATTTTATTCATAACTGGTTTTACTCATGTTGAATTGAAGGCAGAAATGCTTTCCATGTCTCTCTGTGTCCAGGAGCTTCTGCACAGTCAGAGAATGTGTCAGGGGCAGACTGCTGTAACGAGAAAGGGAATAGGAGTGCAGCTAAGGCTAGACAGGTACTGGTGGTAGGGGATTCAATTATTAGGCGCACAGATAGGGTAATCTGTCGAAGAAACCACGAATGCCGTACAGTCTGTTGCCTCCCGGGTGCTCGGGTTCGGCATGTAGCGGAAAGAATTGACAGATTACTGGTTGGGGCTGGGGAAGACCCGGCTGTCATGGTACACATTGGCACCAATGACAAAGTTAGTGGGAGATGGAAGGTCCTCAAAAATGATTTTCAGGTACTTGGAGATAAACTTAAAGCAAGGACCTCCAAGGTGGTGTTTTCTGAAATACTGCCAGTGCCACGTGCTACATCTCAGAGACAGAGGGAGCTTAGGGAGTTAAATAAGTGGCTGAGAAATTGGTGTAGGAAGGAAGGGTTTGGGTTCCTGGAGAACTGGGCAGACTTTGCAGTCGGCTACAGGTTCTACAGCAGGGATGGGCTGCACCTTAATGGGGAGGGTGCAGCTGCATTGGGGGAGAAGATGGCTAAACGGTTGGAGGAGATTTTAAACTAGGATCTGGGGGGAGGCGGGAGGATAAAGTCTCAATACATAGACAAGATGAGGTAAAAAGACAGTGGGAACCTATCATTATGGAGGGTGGAGAGGGGGGTGGGGATAGTGTAAAGATTAAGGAGGTTGGTAAAAATTCAAGTAGCCAATTTCATGTAAACAAAATTGGTAAATGTGGTGGTAAAAATACAAAGTGCATGGTAACCAATGCTCGGAGCCTTGCAAATAAAATAGACGAACTAGAGTTCATTCTGAATGACAAAGGCTATGACATTGTGGGAATAACCGAGACATGGATGGATGAAAGCCATGACTGGATAGCTAATTTAAAAGGATACAATGTGTTTAGGAGGGATAGAACAGGGAAAAAAGGTGGAGGGGTTTGTCTCTTTGTTAAGAATTCTCTTACAGCTGTCCTCAACGATGAGATGGAGGAAGATTGCGAAGATGTGGAGTCCGTTTGGGTAAATATTCATGGTGGAAATAAAAGTTGCCAATTGCTTATTGGGGTATGCTACAGGCCACCTCTTATTAATGAAGCTGCAGAACTGCGATTACTACAGCAGATTGAAAAAGCTGCAGGTAAAAATGAGGTCATAATTATGGGCGACCTCAACTTTCCAGACATTGACTGGAGTATTGAGGCTACCCATTCTGGTAAAAGCAGCAGATTTCTGGCAGCACTACAGGACAATTACTTGACTCAAATGGTAACTGAACCAACTAGGGGGAATGCGTTACTGGATCTGATCATTTCTAATAGACCAGATAATGTATCAAATGTGCAGGTTCAAGAACATTTGGGAAATAGTGATCACAACATGATAACGTTTGAGCTGGTGACTGATAGGCCACGGGGCAGCGGGACCACTAAAACTATGAACTTTAGAAAAGCAAAGTTCACTCAAATTAGGCAGGCACTAAGTTTGGTGAACTGGGATAATGTACTACAAGGGGGAAGACACTGAAGGGAAATGGCAAGCTTTTAAACTTATACTCAATCAATACTGTAGTATGTATATCCCATATACATACAAGGCCTCTATGGATGAATAGAAAGGTTAAAGAATAGAAAGGTTAAAGATAAAATGAAGAGGAAAAAGAATGCCTATAAGGTCTTAAAACAGGAGGGGACAGAGGCTGCACTAAGCAATTATAAGGAGTGCAATAAAAATTGTAAAAAAGAAATTAGGCAGGCAAAGATTGAAGCTGAAAAACAAATCGCTAAGGATATCAAATCTAACCCAAAAAAGTTTTACAAGTACATTAACTCTAAAAAAATAAAGGTTGACTGTATAGGACTCCTAAAGGATGAGGATGGAAACTCAATGGTGGATGACCAAGGTAAGGCAGAGTTATTAAATGCTTTCTTTGCTTCTGTCTTCACAAAAGAAACAGCACTGTTGCAAACTACAGAGGCGGAAGAGTCTCAATCTTCTAACTGTAATATTAATTACTTAACGCAGGAAGAAGTGAAGGCAAGACTAAATAAATTAAAAATAGACAAGGCACCTGGCCCGGATGGCATGCATCCTCGGGTCCTAAGGGAATTAAGTTCAGTTATAGATAAACCCCTTTATCTTATCTTTTGTGACTCTCTTGCAACTGGCAGAGTCCCAGTGGATTGGCGTACAGCCCACGTTTTCCCATTATTTAAGAAGGGCAAAAAAATCTGATCCAGGAAATTATAGACCTGTAAGTTTAACATCAGTTGTATGCAAACTATTTGAGGGGTTACTAAGAGATACTATACATGACTTCATAGTAGAAAATAATCTTATTTCTCAGCATCAACATGGGTTTACTAAAGACAGGTCCTGTTTGACTAACATGCTCAGCTTTTATGAGGTAGTGAATGCTAATATGGATATTGGGAATGCTGTAGATGTGATATACTTGGACTTTGCAAAGGCCTTCGACACTGTTCCCCACAAAAGTCTGGTGCAAAAGTTGAGGATGCAAGGACTGGGGAAGAGTCTGTGTTCATGGATAGGGAACTGGCTAATGGACAGAAAACAAAGAGTTGTGGTCAATGGATCATACTCAAAATGGGAGACTGTTAGCACTGGGGTCCCACAGGGGTCTGTTCTGGGTCCAGTGCTCTTCAATTTATTTATTAATGACCTAGTAGATGCAGTAGTGAGCAATGTTGCTATTTTTGCAGATGATACAAAATTGTGCAGAATCATTAACTCTCAGGAAGATAGTGTCATATTGCAACAGGATCTGGATAGGATGGCTATATGGGCACATACATGGCAGATGAAATTCAATGTTGACAAATGTAAGGTCATGCATTTTGGACGTACTAATGGTCTAGCACCATACAAAATAAATGGGATACAGTTGGGGACATCAAACTTGGAGAAGGACTTAGGAGTACTCATTGACAACAAGTTAAATAATCGTACTCAATGCCAAGCAGCTGCAGCTAAAGCTAACAAAATTTTGGGATGCATTAAAAGGGAAATAAAAACTCGAGATGCTAGCATAATATTGCCCCTGTTTAACTCTCTAGTAAGGCCACATCTGGAATATGGAATTCAGTTCTGGGCACCACATTACAAAAAAGATATTGCAGTTTTAGAGCAGGTGCAGAGACGAGCAACAAAATTGATGCGTGGGATGGAAGGTCTCACTTATCGAGAAAGGTTAGATAAACTGGGTTTATTTAGTCTAGAGAAAAGACGCCTTAGAGGGGATCTAATTAACATGTATAAATACATCAGAGGGCAATATAATACCTTGGCGGATGAGCTTTTTGTCCCTAGGCCTTCTCAAAGGACTAGAGGACATGATCTGCGCATGGAGGAAAAATGTTTTAGCCATTTATTTAGGAAAGGGTTCTTTACAGTAAGAGTGATTAAGATGTGGAATGCATTGCCACAGGAAGTCGTTATGGCAAACTCTATACCTGCATTTAAAGGGGGCTTAGATGCTTTCCTTGCGTTGAAAGACATCCATGGCTACAATTACTAGGTAATGCCTAATGATGTTGATCCAGGGATTTTATCTGATTGCCATCTGGAGTCGGGAAGGAATTTTTCCCTTTAGGGGCTAATTGGACCATGCCTTGTAAGGGTTTTTTCGCCTTCCTCTGGATCAACAGGGATATGTGAGGGAGCAGGCTGGTGTTGTACTTTATACTGGTTGAACTCGATGGACGTATGTCTTTTTTCAACCAAAATAACTATGTAACTATGTAACTATGTCACATTCCTCACTTGATACAATTAAGTAAACACAAGATAACATTATCTCCAGTTCGGATGCGTCCAGATTTCTCTGCACTGAACTTTCAAGCTCTGTGTTTAACTAATTGAATGCTGTTCTAGTAAAAAAAAATTGTGGTAGTATATAATATGCTGTAAATAATTTTTTTAGAGGGTAGAAGAAATGCTGGGTTCCATTCCGCTTTAAGGACCAGGTGAATTTGTATGGGGGGGGGGGGGCGTTTGGAGGGTTCAGGCAGCCGGATCCCCTCTGTTGTATGCTGGACAGTGTGTCCCCCCTTCATGCAGAAGCCTTCACTCACCTTCCAGGCTCCAGAGATGGGCTGCAGTGGACCCCTCTGCTCCGGCCGGTATCTCCGCTCCTCCTGACGCTAAGTTTCAGGTCAAAGCTTGATGACGTCATCAAGCTGGGACCCGGCACTGACGTCAGAGAGCGCGTAGATGCCGGCCAGAGCAGAGGGGAGCACCAATCGTCACGGGAACGGCAGGGAGGTGAGTGAATCTTCTTTCCCCCCTAACGCCGCAGCTGTTACTGGTGATCACTACGATCCGCTACGATCCGCCAGCGATCGTAGTGATCACGTGATCAGCAGCCGTACGCGATGGCTGCTGATCAGAGGGGAGATGCCAGCTGTCCTATGACAGCTTAATCTCTCCTTTTGGGTGCGCACAATCGCGTTGGGAGCGGTAACGGTGGGCGGCGTAGATTCTACGCCGCATCAGGCTAGAACAGCCACAAGTGTGGTGTAGGATCGGGTGGTCCGGAAAAGGTTAAAAAGGAACTTCAGCCTAAACAAACATGCTGTCATTAAGTTACATTAGTTATGTTAATTAAAATAGGTAATATGATCTCTTACCCACCCTGTTTTTAAAGAACAGGAAAATGTTTGTAATTCCATGGGGGCAGCCATCTTTTTAGTTGAAAGTAGGTGACCAGGAGCATGAGACACAGTTCCAACTGTCCTGTGTCCTGATCACCAATCCCAGCTGCGCACGCTAACAACGAGATCAACATCAGAAATCCCATCATGCTTTGCACAACATCAGTGGAAATATGCCCGGGCAGATTTCTTTGATTGGGCGGAGCTTAGCTTCTGTGCAGCTAAAAATGAGGCTTGGGTAAGAAAAAAAAAGTTCTGATGCTGTGAAATTGTTAAAGAAACACCAAGTCTTTTCACTGCTGCTGAGTAGATTTTTAGTCTGGAGGTTCACTTTAAGTTTATTTTTACTTCAGATTCCCTGTAATAGCCACATTCTCCTGCCCCTGTGAACGAGTCGCACTGTACAGTCTGTAGGACTTTGTTTTATGATGTTTGAATGTCTTCTTTCTTTTCTTCAGCTATTTCCTGCGGTTTTTAGCTCTGTATTGTTAGCGCGATGTCATTCATGATTGCTGGATATAATATATCATAATATGTTGCCTCGTTTCCTATTAGCCTCAAGGAACTTCCGTCATTCTACTGGTTTCTCTGTGTGATTTTGTTGTAGGTCTGCATTGTTCAGAAGAAAGACACGGAGACAATGTACGCCATGAAGTACATGAATAAACAGCAGTGCATTGAGCGGGATGAGGTGCGGAACGTGTTTCGGGAGCTGGAGATTATGCAGGAGATCGAGCACATCTTCCTCGTCAATCTCTGGTAAGTGATGTCCATCTGCGTAATCCTGACCTGATTCTAACAAAGTAGACTTCAGCAGAGCTCCGGGAGACAGCTACACAGGTGTGTTGATTGGGTAAATCAGTGGGTACCCAGGTGCAGAGAGGCTATCCGGAGTGTTGCTACATACTCAAAACCAAGGCTGTGGAGTCGGTACAAAATTGTCGACTTAAACACTTCAGTTTATGAAACCACCAACTCCGACTCCAGGTTTTCTTAGTCGAATACTTACCAGGTCTGTGGAGTTACTGTACTACAAAAATCATTCCGACTCCAACTCCTCAAGTTAATGATACCACCGACTACAACTCCTCAAGTTAATGATACCTCTGACTCCAGGTACCCAAAATTGTTGCAACTCCAACTCCTCGACTCCTTATTCTAATACTTACCAGGGCTGTTGAGTTATTGAAAAAATGTTCCGACTCCAACTCCCCAAGTTAATGATTCCACTGACTCCGACTCCAGGTACCCAAAATTGCTGTGACTTTGACTCCTCGACTACAACTCCACAGCCCTGGTCATAACCATGGGTTAGTTTATGGGGTCCCATAATTAGTAGGTCTATCAATGTTGCCCTTAAAGGGGCACTACAGCAAATAACTGTAAAATTTAAAATATTTGCAAACCTATACAAACAAGAAGTACATTTTTTCCAGAGTAAAATGAGCCATACATTACTTTTCTCCTATAATGCTGTCACTTACAGTAGGCAGTAGAAATCTGACAGAAGTGACAGGTTTTGGACTAGTCCATCTCTTTAGAGGGGATTCTCAGCAAGGCTTTTATTCTTTATAAAGATATTCCTTAAAAAGGATTTAAACAATGATGCTACCCAGCTTCCCTGCTTCCTACACAGTATTTTTGGCAGTTGAACAGAGCAACTGCGATTTACTATGTTGCTTTTGAAAACAACTATATCCCCGTGAATCCCCTATAAAGAGATGGATTAGTCCAAAACCTGTCACTTCTGTCAGATTTCTACTACCTACTGTAAGTGACAGCAACATAGGAGAAAAGTAATTTATGGCTCATTTTACTCTGGAAAGATTTTACAATGGGCCAACACTGGCTAAATAATCTATGAATGTATATTGTAAACAAACAATTTTTGTATTATTTTCGCTACAATTCCACTTTTATTAGGTTTCCAGGCAAAAACCTTTATTTAAAGATAACAACTATCAAAAAAAAGTTCCCCTGGGGGTACTCACCTCGGGAGGGGGAGGCCTCAGGGTCCCAATGAGGCTTCCCCCTCCCCTGTAGCTGCAGGCAGTCCAGCGCTGGCTCCCCCGAAGTATCCCGGAATCCTCCCTCGACAAGCCTGACCAGCGCTGATTTCTTTAGTGTTTCTTGGCTCCAGCGGGGGCGCTGTTGCAGCTTTCTGCACGGTGATAGGCGAAAATAGCCGATCTCCGTTGGGTCCGCTCTACTGCGCAGTAGAGCGGCCCAACAGCGATCGGCTACTTCCGCCTATTTCCATGCTGAGCCGATACTGCGCCTGCGCTGGAGGCGGGAAGGTAAATATTTAAATCCCTGCTGTTCAGGGAGCTTTATCGCTGCCGCCGTGGGACCGAGGAGGACGGGGGAAGCCTCAATAGGATCCGGAGGCTTCCCCCACCCGAGGTGAGTACCCTCCAGGGGAGGTTTTTCTCAATACAGGTTTTCTTTAAAGGACAACTGTAGCAAGAGGGATATGGAAGCTTTTTTTTTTTTTTTTTTTTTTTTTACTAGTACAGAATGCGCCCACCAGCCCAGTAGAAAACATATATATCAAAAACCAAAACCCAGAGTTCAGAGTGTTCGCTATCAGTTAATCCACAATGGTGTCTTGTTATCAATATGAAGACAGCGCTCCTCTTCTTTAGAATACAGCCTGTAAAATCAGACAAATCTCAACATAGTGCATTACTGCTGGACTTGCGGAAGTAAACACCACCGTGAAAAAATAGTGCTCCAATCGTGTACCACACACAGTGCAATTTATCCACACGATCCCATTTAAGATTAAAGGCTCACCAGATGCAATCCACCTCAGTTTTCAGGTGGGTCTCTCATGTAAATCAATCAGCCATAGATCTAGCAGCATTACGTTTCCAACGATTTTAATCCAAAGTATCACTTTAAAAAAATCACAATAAAAACAAACATAGTGTAAAACCATTTACAAGCTGCCAATGCCCTGCGTTTATGGAAGCTGCATATTTATTTCCTTTTAAGCAATACCAGTTGCCTGGCTGTCTGCTGATCCTCTGCCTCTAATACTTTTAGCCATAGGCCATGAACAAGCATTCAGCAGATCAGGTGTTTCTGACATTATTTTCAGATCTGACAAGATAAGCTGCATGCCTGTTTCTGGTGTGATTCAGATACAGCAGCAGCCAAATAGGCCAGCAGGGCTGCCAGGCAACTAGTATTGTTAAGAAAGAAAGAAAGAAATAAGGCAGCCTCCACATACCTCTCACTACAGTTGTCCTTAAAGAGAACCCGAGGTGTGTTTAAAGAATGTTATCTGCATACAGAGGCTGGATCTGCCTATACAGCCCAGCCTCTGTTGCTATCCCAAACCCCACTAAGGTCCCCTTGCACTCTGCAATCCCTCATAAATCACAGCCATGCTGTGAGGCCATGTTTACATCTGTAGTGTCAGTCTCAGCTGCTTCCCCGCCTCCTGCATAGCTCCTGTCCCTGCCCCTTCCCTCCAATCAGCAGGGAGGGAAGGGATGCAGGCGGGGACTGGAGTTCTGCAGGAGGCGGGGAGAGCAGCAGACTGACACTATAGAGATAAACACAGCCAGCTCTGACAAGCTGTTTGTCAGCAGCGTGGCTGTGATTTATGAGGGATTGCAGAGTGCAGGGGGACCTTAGGGGGGTTTGGGATAGCAACAGAGGCTGGGCTGTATAGGCAGATCCAACCTCTGTATGCAGATAATATTCTTCAAACCCACCTCGGGTTCTCTTTAATGGTTTTTCTGCCAGGAAGTTCAAAGGGTCTTTAGCTCTGCTCTGTTTCATAGTTTAAAATGCAGAGTGTAATTTGTAAACTGCAAATATTAGAACATTTTGAAATGTTATAGAAAAAAAAGCTATATAACTGAAAAAAAAAATGTCAGACTCTCTTCTTTGCTACTAATGCTATAATGCTCTCTATTTATTTTTTTTTCGCTTCAGTGTCTCTTTAAAAGAATTAGCAATTTATAACCTCTCCATTTACTGGCCGGGAACAATGACTCATTTAAATAAATGTAATTTCCGGAATGAGGTGGTCGTGCACTCCAGCCTGCATTGATTAAATGTTACAGTAAAACACACCAGCAAGTCAAGCGCAGCAAATTACGCTGTCATTTACATGACTAACCGCAGCCTTCCAGACACAAGGCCTCTGTTTGTTTATTTTAAATAAAGCTTTGGAACACTCATTTGGAAAAGTAACTAGAGATGTAATCTCTCCACATATATAAAAGGCCCATGGTCGACTAACAGCGGCACATCTGTCATTCGATGCCGGTTTTACGCCATGGCATTACATTTTATTGTGTGCTTTATGGCACTGCTATTGCTTCTGAGTCAGAAAACCCATACAGGAACATAACCTTGATGAAGATCGCAGATGTGTCCTGCGTTATGTGCATCAATAAAGCTTTTTTATCGCCATCCTTGCAACGAGTGTGACGGGTGCTTTGTATACTGCGTTTCCTTCACTAAAGCGACGGACGTTCAGATTTTATACAAACTATGACTCAGCTTGATCTTTACAGATCAATAAAATGAAAACAAATCTTTACTCTTCTGTCCACCCTGTATGTTTACATTTTAAAAGATCGTCATAAATGCTTAAGAAGGAACTATAACCCGGGATTCAACTTTATCTCAATCTGTAGCTGATACCCCTTTTCCCACGAGAAATCTTTCTTTTCTCAAATAATCACCAGGGGGCTCTGTATGGCTGATATTGTGGTGAAACCCCTCCCACCGTGTGATGTCAGGACCATAGTCCTGACAGTTTCCTGTCTGTGAACCTTGTTGCATTGTGGGAAATAACCACTGTTTCCATCTGCCAAGCAACCAGTATCTCCCTCTGTGCATAGAACACAGAGTAAGTAACTCAGTAAGGCACCCACTAGAGCATTTTATGAGCGTTTAGGGAGCGCTTTCAATCGCTAGCGATTTCCCAAAACGCTCTGCCAATGTATATGGATGGTACAGATTCCACTAGAGCGATTGTGATTAGGGAAAACGCAATTGCAGGACATGAAGAATTTTGGGAGCGTTTCCTTCATAAGGGCTAGTTCACACTCGGCACTTGGTGCGCCGCTAGCTCGCAATTGCGTCTAAGCACCGCTGTCAATCAAGCCCACATTGTCCGTGGACAACGTGGACTTGATTGACAGCGGCGCTCGAGCAGGCGCACTGGAGGAGGTTGGCCTCTGCACCGGCGGGGACCCCGGGCTGGCGGCTGCAATAGGAGCTGTCAGCATGGGACATGTCAGCTGCAAGGGGCTGGAGGATGCCTCGGGGGGCGATTTTTTTTGTAATCCTTTTATTTCAACATGTTAAAGACTAGCACAAAGTCTATATACAACACACGCAAAAAACAAAAACAAAACAAATATACGCCATAACTGTTCTTAAAGTGAACCAAAGACGAAGCACTTTCATGTATTTACCATTTACATCAGTGGGAACATTAGAAAAAAACCACCTACCCTGCTCTCTGTTTCATCCTTCACTGCTCAGCCTGCTTCTTATTAGCCTGTAAGGGATTGCAGAGATGCCGCTGCGTCAAGCAGTATCATGGCGGCTATCTCCGCGTCCCAGCCGGCGGGTTCCGCCGTGCGGATACAGGATGGACTGGTGTCTGGGTTAGTGGGGAATGAGAGGGAAGCCGCCGCAGCGCCGAGTGGCATGGCGGCTGTCTCCGCATCTCAGCCAGAGGCTTTCCTCGCATTGGCGCATGGTGGATCTTTGCCTACTCCCTCACTGGCACACAGACTAAGGTCTACGCGCGCACAGACAGGATCTTTATGCAGACAGAACAGGAGTCAGCTGATCAGCCGGTCAGCTGACTCCAACACTGATCAGGATTGGTTGAGTGACTGGGGCGGGGCTTTAGAGTGATCCCAGTATATATAGGGCAGGCCTGTCAGTTGTTCCTCGTCTGCTGTTGCATTCGCTACGTGTTTGCACTCAGACCCTTTGTCAGATCTGAAAGTGTGCTAGAACCAGCAGGAGCTGGGGATCCACACTTAGACAGATTCTGTTGATAGCTTAAAGTACTAATTGAATTGTATTATTTGTTATGACCTTCTGCTAGCTTTGACTACTCTCCTGTCTTGTGATTCTGTGCCTTTGCCTATCTGATCTAGTTGCCGACTTGGTTATCTCTTACTCTGATTCTGTCTTCCGCTTTTGTACTGTATCTGCCCGTGTGTTGCCGAACCTGCTAGTCTGACTCTCCTGCTCTCACCAGGGAGCTTAGTTCTGGTGAGGGGCTCTTAGTTTAGTTATCACCTGCTCCTCAGGTAGATAGCTGCAGTACAGTCTGAATCATCTAGATAGCTGCAGTACAGTCTGAATCATCTAGATAGCTGCAGTACAGTCTGAATCATCTAGATAGCTGCAGTACAGTCTGAAACATCTACTCCTCAGGTAGATAGCTGCAGTACAGTCTGTATCACCTGCTCTTCAGGTGGATAGCTGTAGTACGCTCTTATCACCTGCTCCTCAGGTGACTAGCTATCAGTACTGTCTGTGTCCCCTGCTTCTCAGGGAACTATCTGTCGCAGTACAGTCTGTATCACTCGCTCCTCGAGTGATCTTGCTACCTTGTCTTACTGTGCATCACCTGCTCCTCAGGTGAACCTGTCGTTACCTCTCTGAGTCTCCAGCTTGCTGGATTATAGATTACTGTGTTGATTAGAGATACCCCCCACACCAGCTCCTCTGGACAGTGGGTATCTCCATCTATATTACTGTTGCACCAAACACCATCTCACATCTTGTGTCCTGTGTCTCTTGGTATATTTGTATTATTGGTGATTCTGCAGATCACCACGTAATCAGGTATAACATCTGTATTATTGGTGATACTGCAGATCACCAATAATCAGAAAAACTGTTCCGCTGACACAGATCGTTACATAGCCCTGATAAAATCCCCGACTGAGCATTCAGTCTGGGTTTGCTCAGGAATCATCATAGCCGAGCCTGTTTTCTCCGATTGTCTTTTTGAGCCCAAGCCTGCCCCCTTCTGGCTCTGCTATAATGACTCAGCTATAATGATTCCTGAGCAAGGCCAGACTGAATGCTCAGTCTGGGATTTTATCAGAGCTGATAAAAAGCAGGCTGAGCAGTGAAGAATGAAACAGAGAGCAGGGTAAGTGTTTTCTCTAATGTTCCCACTGATATATATGGTAAAATACATGAGGGTACTTCGTCTCTGGTTCACTTTAACCAATTATATTTCATACATATCTAATTCGCCGTTTCTGGAATGAAAATGTACCAATCTTAATAGGGGACAACTAAACTAGAAACTGCAGATCTTTAACCCTTTTCAGAAGGGCAGGGTGTATTCACAGAATACATTTTGGAAACTTTTTGTGCTTGATGTACTCAAAAAAAAAAAAAAAAAAGCACAGGGAAAAATATCATCATTAATATTAACATTGTATGTCCTGCTGCTAGAAAAATGATGGCATGTGTGAGTGGAGTGACCTTTCTGTTTCTGATTTCCAGGTATTCCTTCCAGGATGAAGAGGACATGTTCATGGTGGTGGACTTGCTCCTGGGTGGAGACCTTCGATATCACCTACAGCAAAATGTCCAGTTCACGGAGGAGACTGTTAGGCTGTATATATGTGAAATGGCTCTAGCCTTAGACTACCTGAGAAGCCAACATATTATCCATCGGTACGCCAGCCTAAGTATTCTGCATGCGATATTATAATACAGAGTAAAAGACGATGGTGTTACCCAGGCTTGTCCCACCCCTGACCCCGCCTACCTATCCTTACCCACTCACTTAATGCAAGTGAGAGGAATATGGAGGCTGCCATATTTTTCCACTTTAAGCAATACCAGTTGCCTGGCTATCCTCTGCCTTTAATACTTTTAGCCATAGCCCCTGAACAAGCATGCAGCAGATCAGGTGTTTCTGACATTATTGTCAGATCTGACGAGATTAGCCACATGCTTGTTTCTGGTACTGGTATTGTTTAAGAAGAAATAAATATGGCAGCCTCCATATTCTTCTCACTTCAGTTGTCCTTTAAAGTAAACCTGCACTTCAACAAATATAATACTGTTTGCGCCTTCAAATAAGAAATATGGCTACCGCTCTATGTTCCTACTCTTTTCCCATTAGTGTTGTTGTCTCCATTTTTTTTTTCTTTTACCTTTATGGGTGTCGACTAGGGATAGTCAGAGAGCTGATGCAGGATTGTATAAATTTTGTATGTTAACTTATGCAGCTTGAAAACAGACCAATCAAATTCCACCTTCTTGAGATATGACTGGTCTATTTTCAAACTGCATCAATTTACATAATCCTGCACCAACTTGAAGTTATTTGCATCTTGATGACCTCTCACTTGCGATGCCAGCATGTTCCTTGAAAAACCCTGAACATGTCTGTGTCTCTGTGATGTGGTGATCATTTTGTTAAGTGTCCGTTACAGAGAATTGAGATTTTTATCAGTTTAGCATTTACAGTTGGGAAATAACGGCTCCACGCTTTGAGATGAAGCTAGAACGAATGTAAACTGGAAGTGACTGTACCTTCTGATCAGTTATTCACTGAGCAGTGATGAGCTGAAAATTTGCGTTTTAATAGAAAATTATGAGAAAATCCATAATTTCATAATTTGTAATTTCGTGTGTTTCCATATATGTAGGTAGAAAAAAAACAAAGTCTTGTAAAAGTGATACCTTTTAATGGCTAACTGATAAAGTTAAATGATGCAAGCTTTCTGGGATCTAGTCCCCTTCTTCAGGCATATTTCTAGATGTTAGCTGTAGTAAAACACTGATGCAGGGAAATAGCAAACATGAAGATGGCAGTTGTGCTGGTTGCTGTTTAGCAGTTAGATGTCCGGTGATCAGCAGGGTGGAGTCAGTGAGCTCATGCAAGCAAACATGAAATCTAGCAGGTTTCTGAAGATAGTGAAGCCAAGTCAATCATGTTACATAATGTGTCATGAATCCAACTCCACAATTTAAACCTTCTGTTAATGTCTTGAACATTTTCATAAATTTGTACTCAGAAATCTTTCTTGCTTGTTCATTTTTGAAGTTACCCTTAAGAATAAGTACTTTGAGATCTTGCATGCTGTGTCCTGGTTTACAGAAGTGTTGGGCCACTGGTGTGTCCATTTTACCCTCATTCATTTTAAAGCGGCGATGGTTCATTCTTGTGCGCAGTTTTTGTGCTGTTTCTCTATATAGATAATAATAGTAATAATAATAATAATAGTGATTTTGTGTTACTCGTAATTTTGTAATTTCATGTAAAACAAGAAAATTTCACAAGACTACAGGTAACATAAAGTCGTTATTTCGTGTTTTAATACGAAAATTCATCCTGGAAAGTACTTGTAATTCCCCCTCCCTGTCCCCCCCCCCCCCCACCCCCCCCCCCCAACCCAAAAAAAAAAATTCCGTCATGAAATCGGCCTTAATTACAAAAATGATCTTGAATTTGTCTATGGTCGATATTACGCAAAATGTCACTAATTTTTTTTATTGCAATTTTTTTTTTTGAAATAATGGAAATTACGCGAATTTCATGATGTCGTTTTTAGCACATTACTATCACCACTACTACTGAGCACTTTAGCTGATTAGTAGGAATGGGAATGGTCAATGGGATGAAAATATCTCCAGACTTATACAAGTGGTATGCTAAATGTATACAAATGTATGCAGCTTGTAAGTAACCCAGGCAAATGTGGTTGCTTCATTTCCAAGCTGCACACATTTGCATAACATTAAGGAACAATTTGCATCAACTCGGAAATACCTGCCTCTTTTTGACCACTTTTAGTTATTAGATATAATAAATATTATATAGATATAAAGTGCATAAAAACACCATCAGAGAACAATGGTTCATAATCCCAAATTGCAGAGAATATGAATACAAATATATAATACAGTAATGTACTGTATACACAATGTAATAATTAGTGTTTGGTGTTCAAATTTGGCTTAGCCGATTCAGAACATCAGAATACTCCCGACTGACGCTGTTCAGGACCTAACAAGTGGACGGGGTCAGGAGGAGTTTATTGGCTTGCGAGTCGCATTGCCTGTCATGTGACTCTGATGCTTTCTGCTTCTGGTTTGGAAGGAGGAAACACTGTAGTCATGTGATGCACAAGGCAGTGAACTCCTGACCCCATTCACGTTAGGTGCTGAACAGCCTCAGTCGGGAGTATTCAGGTGTTCTAAATCGGCTATGCCAAACTTGAGCACCAAATCTGTTTATAATGTTTTCTAAGCAGAGAATAGAGTCTGGGTCAGTGAGTGAAAGTGGACATGATCTTTGGCACAGGATGGAAGTAAAATGTAGAGAAACAGATGCTGTATGTATTTAGAGAGTTTAGCCTGTCTAACTCCCCCTCATTTGTTACTAATCACAGCTGTAATTTTATCTCTCAGTTGTCAGCTGGCTGCCTCAGCAGAGCAGCTGACTTGTAAACACAGGATGTTAAAGCGGATCCGAGATGAAAAACTATAAGAAGTAACTTGTCTATATATCTTATCATAGTTTACACAGCAAATGTAGCTGCAAACAGCTTTAATAGAATATGATTATTTCTTCCTGTGATACAATGACAGCAGCCATGTTGTTTGTAAAAATTACAAAGAGGCAGGCTTATCTGTATCTTGAGCAAAAAAAACCTAATTCCCCCCCCTCCTCCCTCTGCCTCTGAAATCTCTGGCTAGTAATATCTCCCCCTCCTCCTGCCCAGACTGAGCTCCCATGAGCCCTTGCTACTGCCAAGGCTCTCTGAAAACCTGAGTGCGAGGCTTGTTTAGTTTATAAGGAATTAGAGTATTAAAACAAAAACAAAAAAGTATTTGGCTTGAGGAATGCCCTATAAACTATATGAAAGGAACACAATTATGCAATGAGTAAAAGTTCATCTCGGATCCACTTTAACCCTATGTTTGCTTCCATGAAAGCTGGAAGTAGACACGCTGATTTATTGCAGGATTTGTATCAGCTGTAAAAATAAATATTTGTTTTCTTTAAATGTGCTTATGCTGTTGCTTATCTTTTAGAGCATAGAGGAAGTTCTGAGTTCAGGTCTGTTTGAAGCAAGAATAGTCCCCGACAAAACACTACACCGGCTGTAATGTAGTATGTTAATACAGTTGGCGTGGCAGAAATGGCAAACGTTTATTAAAAGCATCAAATCTAACTAAATGATGCTGTGTTTACAACATTCCAGTATGATCCAGGAACATGTATCACTGCACAATGTCCTATGGAAAACAGAATCAATAGAAACATCAATAACTAGCTAGTGAGCAAAATGTCTCTGTAATTGATTCAGTTCTGAAATGAAATACGGCTGGCTTGTGTAGTTTTCATAATAATCCTTTGCAAAGGCCTTAGAGTCTTGGCTGGATGAGTGAGGAGTGTGTAGTCATTCATTGATGTGATGAGATGCAAAAGTTTATCCAACCGGGACGAAATGGCTAATACTTTGGGCAGCGTGGTGGCTAAGTGTCTGCCACTCTTGCAGGCCCCGGATTTACATCACAGGAGCCTATAGTCACAGATGTCCCTGCACCCTACACTTCACCCTCCATGAACCTACAACCCCCCACTTAACCGCACCGCAGGTGTGCTGGCTGGTCCAGCTTGTCACTTCTCCCGCAACCGTCATAGGTACTACAGATGTCCGTTAGCATTAAGAAACCAAAGGTACATTCAGTATTAACCATTTCAGCCCGCAGGTATTTTTCACAGTATGGACGAGATGAATTTTCGCATTTCAGCGCTCCTCCCATTCAATCCCCAATAACTTTATCACTACTTATCACAAATGATCTGTACCTTGTTTTTTCCGCCACCTATTAGGCTTTCTTTGGGTGGTACATTATGCTAAGACTTATTTTATTGTACATGCATTATAATGGAAATAATAAGAGAAAAATTGTAAAAAAAATCACTGTTTTTCAGTTTTCAGCCATTATAGTTTTAAAATAATTCATGCTACCATAATTAAATTCCACACATTTTATTTCGCCATTTGTCCCAATTATTGTAACGTTAAAATTATATCCCTAGTATAATGTATGGTGACAATATTTTATTTGGAAATAAAGGTGCATTTTTTTCAGTTTTACACCCATCACTAATTTTAAGCCCATTATTTTATAATTATATGCCCTCTTGACATAGATATAATTTTTTTCCTTCAAAGTCAGTAGGTGTATTTTACTATTTGGCCACAAGATGTCCCCGCTGATCAAAATTCTATGTAGCATACAAGTACTCTACATAGGAAACAATGTATTGCTATATTGTAACTAGGGAAGTGATGCAGGTTTCCATTGGAAGCCTGCGATCACAGTGCCAGCGGGGAGATTAATGAACCAGAACATTATTATTATTTAGTATTTATATAGCGCCAACATCTTTCGCAGTGCTGTACATAGTATATAGTCTTGTTATTAACTGTCCCTCAAAGGAGCTCACAATCTAATCCCTACCAGAGTCCTATGTCTATGTATGTATCGTGTAGTGTATGTATTGTAGTCTAGGGCCAATTTTAGGGTCGAGCCAATTCACTTATTTGTATGTTTTTGGGATGTGGTTGTTTCCATTCATAAATTTAACGATCTGGCATAAACAGTGTTTATTCTCAGCGGACTTTTGTCCCCTGCTCCCGGGCTGATTACCCACAAACCCCCCCAAACTGCAGGGACGTGACTAGCGCGTCCCTGTGGCTCTAGCTGCTGCCGCTGCGGACGTGAAGGCATACATGGTTAAGCAGCTAGTGGTGCCCCAGACTGAAGGGAGATCTCATCAGTTGAGTGCTAAGTGCTAAGAGGTGGGGGATGAACCTCTAATTTGACTCTGCTTGGGACTCTGCGTAGGTAAGGCGAGAGGCAGGCACTTGGGAAGGGGGCGTGAGCCCACCTATCCATCATCAAGCGCCTGTAAACATGTGCCTACATTGCCTTATGGTAAATATGGCCCTGGACTCTTGTCTCACAGAGTCTCACATTCAAATAGGGTTCAGGACACTATCTGCATGGAGTTTCTACGTTCTCACCCTGTTGGGGCGAGAATCTTGAGGAGTCTTCAGCTTACTACTTCCATGTCCTAAAAAACATGACGTCCCCATCTTATGTTTTTTACGTTGATTTAGTAACACGTTTTGATATGGTTGGAGATGTCACTTTTGTATGTTAAAAGTAGGTCTGATCTGTGCTAATGTCTTGATTGAACGGTGGTTTTTGAATCCTTGTCCAGTTACAGCCATAATACCCTAAGGCAGTGATGGGTAACCTTGGCACTCCAGTTGTGACAAAACTACAAATCCCATCATGCCTCTGCCTCCCTGAGTTATGCTTAGAGCTGTCAGAGTATTGCAATGCGTCATGGGACTTGTAGTTCCACCACAGCTGGAGTGCCAAGGTTACCCATCACTGCCCTAGGGAATAATTGTCATGTTGGTTTTACTGCACAGCGATATCCACAAAATGTGACCAATGCCACACCCATATGTACTGATTACTTAAACTATTCAGAATGAACTATAAATGCATTGAAAATAATTAAAACAAGATGGTATTACATCTTTAGACAACAGTAAAAAATCTAACTATTAGATGGAAGGAAGACCTGTTAAGTTTAGATAGAAATAGCAATAAGGGGATATTTCCCAAAGGCCTGAGAGAGGTGGATATCCTGGCTGACTATTGGCAGACTTTACATTCTGCTTCCCAAATCGGGAGGAAACAAAGAGAACGGATTAACAATAATGAAAATGTTGGTAAAAGAGTGAACAATACAGCTTAAGGATACTGAAAATAAATTCGTTTTATTTAGTTTTTTTTTAAAAAAAAGTTTTCATGTAAAAAATAAAATTAATTTAAAGATGATCCTGTTTATGCTTCTCTTAATAAAAGGAATAAGAAGTTAAATAAAGGAAACAAGAAAAAGTGAAAGATATTGAACAAAGAACACACACTTGCAAGGCAAGTGTAAAAGGGTCCTCAAGGTGTGGAGGGCTTCTAATGAGTGGATATTTGTAACCTTCGAAAGAAAAACCTGGTTCTGAAAGATCTACACAGGTGTTGAACTCCAGCCCGTGAGGGCCATGTCCATGCCAGTAATTAGGATGGACTGAGAAATGGAGAAATGTGTTCTACTTGATGGGCATGAAGAATAAGCAGGCTGGGTCTCCACCTGGATTTTGCGGTTATAGCTTAATTTATCAGTGGTAACATCACCACAAACCGCACAACGTTTCGGCGCGCAGGCCTTTGTCAAATGGCATTTGACAGAGGCCTGCGTGCTGAAACGTTGTGCTGTTTGTGACTGTTACCTTACCACTGATAAATTAAGCTTTAACCGCAAAATCCAGGTGGAGACCCAGCCTGCTTATTCTTCCCGCTTGACTTTACACCTTTGTGGGATCCAGGTGTTTGCTGGTCAACTCCCTGGTCTCTTAATGGTTGGTGGTTTTAGCTCAGGGGCCATCTTTTCTTTCTGCTTCTACTTGATGGAACACACCTTCCCTGATTCAGTCCCATAAATTAATTTGAGCTGTGCTACAAATGTGTGAGGACCTCGACTCTCGAGGACTGGAATTCAACATCTCTAATTCAAGCAGAAACTGGGGAAGTAGTTCTGAATAATCAGGAGAAGACAGCATAGATCTGAATTGCCTGTGCACAGAATCCTATAAAGACATGAAAGAAAACCAAGATAGTAGGACTATGTTACATATAAAATAAATATAGGTCTAAACCCTATTAAAACAACCAATTAGTGAGCTTTCAACCAATTTTTGGTAAGCAACTGCACACAACCAGCCTTCACCGACAGCTGCAAATGACCGGTAGTGGGAGTCGGTCGTGATCCATCTTGTTGGATTTTCTTGACCCACGATCGTTCATCAAAGGAAGTGTGTACAGTTAAACAACGTATAACCATCCTGTTGTGTACAGTGCATGCACAAACAGTCAATTGTTCATAATCGGTTATTTTTGAACAGATATCGATCATTTCAGTTAATTGCACCTCAGGCATCACTCCCGCATTTTCTGTCAATTCCTTTTTTCTAGGATTGGTCATGTGCTTACAGGTCGGTCATTTTAGAAAGTTAACCTTCGCCAATCGGTTGTTGGTTTGTGTTCACTTAGACCAATATGTCTCATGTGTATGTATGTACTTTAAGAACAAAGCTGTTAGGAAAGAGTTAAAAGGAAAGAGCGACGGAATGGAAAAAAAAAAAAAAGAGTAAAATCCTTGTCAGTAGAGGAACTGTAACCCAGGATGGAACTTCACCCCAATCAGTAGCTGATACCCCCTTTTCCATGAGAAATCTTTAACTTTTCTCAAATAGATCATCAGGGGGTCTACATGGCTGATATTGTGGTGAAAACCCCTCCCACAATGTGATGTCAGGACCTATGCGCTGACGGTTTCCTGTCTACGAGCCTTGCTGCATTGTGGGAAATAATGCCTCTTTACAACTGCCAAGCAACCAGTATCTCCTTCAGTGCATATGTATTATATCTATAAAAAAGAAAAAAGAAAAAACAACCTTTTAGCCTATTAGTCATTGGGTGTGGTTATAAAGAATGTCAGTTGGTGCTGTCTAGTTTTTTTTCCTGTCTGCTGGTAGTAAAGATGATGACCAGCAGGTTCATTGTGGATCAAACAATGTGAAGAAATGACGTGGCGCATATCAATCATTTTTTGATTGCTTCTATTTTTTAAGTTCTAACTTTGCAATGCATTACGGTAATTTAGTTTTTACTTTTTTCCCTAAAGTTCCTCTCTAAATGCTAAATGTTATTAATCTATCTAATGTTGAGCTGACGAACATATATCTTTAAAGCGGAATATAACCCTGCATTTCAACTTTGCTTTAAAACATTATTTACAGCATATTCTATGCAACCAGCATTTTTTTTTACTACAACAGTATTGGAAGGGTTACACACAGAGCTTTAAAGTTCCTGGAGAGAACTGCTGCCGCATCCGAAGTTTAGATAGATACATTTAAGTAAACACAATGTAACAAGTGGTGAATGTTACACACTCTCTGGCTGTCCTCCAGCTCCTGCACAGTTAGAGAGTGTGAGTCACATTCCTCACTTGTTACATTGTGTTTACTTAAATGTATCTATCTAAACCTTCGGATGCGTCTGCATTTCTCTCCACGGAACTTTAAAGCTCTGTGTGTAACCCTTCCAATGCTGGTCTAGTTAAAATAATGCTGGCTGCATATAATATGCTTTAAATAATGTTTTAGAGCAAAGTTGAAATGCTGGGTTATATTCCGCTTTAAGAAGAGGGCTCTTGGACTGTCCTGCAGTATGTGGTGATGAGTTGGAGACATTTAAGGACATGGAATTATTTTTAAGAAGAATGCTTCTCCGGAGGTTATACGAGGTGAAAGGATTCCACTAATGAACACATTCATTGTACAATATGTAGATGATTTCGACCTCGATATTGTCTTTGAAGAAAGTTAAGAGAGAAAATGCTCATGAGCCCCTTATGGCTGCTAATTTAAGGCCGGAATCTACCTCTAAGCCATTCCCTATTACTAATAAATACACTGCAGCGTTTCTTGATTGGGATAATGAAGATTTAACTGAAATAAAAGGAAGCAATCCAGGTAATGAGAACATTGAAAAAACAAGAACGAAAAGCTGCAAAAGAACTTTAGGAAAAAGCCAAATGATTATTAAAAGGAGATACAGAAGAGGCAATGTTGTTATGCCAAGGACGATGTGTGGAACCGGAGGAAAAAGGATGTTAGGCGATGAGGAGACATAGGGGAAATTTTAAGGACCGATGGAAGTGAGCAGGATATGGAGGCTGCCATATTCATTTCCTTTTAAAGAGCAAGCGACACCCATGCTAACCTAGAAATAAAAACACATATATAAGTAAATAAATACTACTTCTACTTACATAACAGATGTATTGTGCTATCCACGTAATGATTCCTGTGAATTTTATAAAGGAAAAGCAGAGAATCCTACTCTAGGCAGTGGCCATCTTGCCAAGCTAATGCTGACATCATATCCTCCCTGACTCTTGTTTCCCCCCTCCCTTCTCTTGCTCATTGTGTATTCATTAGCTGCCCTCCTCCCAGAGTCTTTTTATTATTTACACATCCAATCACTGAGTCACCTCAGCCTTGCTTGTAAACACAACTGATCAGCTAGGCAGGGAAATAAATGGAAGAGGAGGAATATATTATAGATAAAAAGAACTCCCAGCATTCAAAAGACCTCCCAGCATTCTACTCTTTGGCACTGTTTGGCACTAGGGCCAGTGCTCCTAAAGTATGTGATAACTCCAAACCATAACAGCAGAAAAAGTTTTGAATGCAGGATTAACATCTTTATCACTTAATACACTCAGACCAGTTGCTGTTGAAATTAGATTTTTATGGTGACAATACCGCTTTAAACAATACCAGTTCCAATACGTAGACAAAGGCACTCCACGGGCTCAAACTTGCGTTTGTACTTAAAGGACCACTATCGCGAAAAATGTAAGCAGTTCAAATCTGACAGAACTGAAAGGTTTTGGGCCAGTCCATCTCCTCATGGGGGATTCTCAAGGTTTTCTTTGTTTTCAACAGCATTTCCTAATCTGCAGTTGAACTGCCAAAATAGTAAGATACCAGCCGGCCTTCCTAATCACTTGCACACTATTTTGGTTTGTCAGTTACACTTTGCAACTGCTGCTAAGGAGATGTTGTTGAAAACAAAGCTCTGAGAATCCCCCATGAGGAGATAGACTGGCCCAAAACCTGTCTGTTCTGTGAGATTTTAACTGCCTACTTTTTTCGCGATAGTGATCCTTTAAATGAGCTTCAGACACACTACATGTTACAGGTCAACTGACCCTTCTATAGGTGTCAGTTGTCCCATAGCATGTAGTGTGTCTGAAGCGCATTAAAGGGGAACTGAAGAGATAGGTATATGGAGGCTGCCATGTTTATTTCCTTTTAAGCAATACCAGTTGCCTGGCAGCCCTGCTGATCCTCTGCCTCTAATACTATTAGCCATAGCCCCTGAACAAGCATGCAGCAGATCAGGTGTTTCAGACTTTAAAGTCAGATCTGACAAGACTAGCTGCATGCTTGTTTCTGGTGTTATTCAGATACTACTGCAGAGAAATAGACCAGCAGGGCTGCCAGGCAACTGGTATTGATTAAAGGAAATAAATATGGCAGCCTCCGTATACCTCTTACTTCAGTTCCCCTTTAAAGTACAAACACAAGTTTGAGCCTGTGGAGCGCCTTTTTCTACGTATTGGAATTGTATTTATTGCAGGAGTGGTGTACCTGCAGGAAGAGAACTCTGGCAATTGCTACTTTATCCAGGTATAGCACTTACCTTAGGTCCAAGGAGGCTCTTGTAAACAGTTGCCTGGCAGCCCTGCTACCCTATTTGGCTGCTGTAATGTCTGAATTATACCAGAAACAAGCATACAGCTAATCTAGTCATATCTAGTCATATCTGACAATAATGTCAAAAACACCTGATCTGCAAGGGCCGGTTCTAGAAACAATGGGGCCCCAGGGCAAAATTAGCCCAGGGGCCTCCCAACAGACACCCTTCCACCAAAAATCGGCATTAAAGGCCCTTTGTTGCAGCCAACCTTCCCTCCTGGGCCCCTGAGCTGGCTGTGGACTCTCCCTCCCAATCACCTCCCAACCTAATTGTGCTCCCCGGGGCCCCTGCAGAGTCTTTGGCAGTGCTGTGTCTCACCTGCCCACTAGCACAGATGGGATGCTACACACAAAACAAAAGAGACAGCACACCACTGGCTGCAATAAAGTGTACACTACATGTTACGGATATTACATCCTTCCTCAGGTGGATATACACCTGAGGAAGGATGTAATATCCGTAACATGTAGTGTACACTTGTTCCAATACAGCAAAGTTTATTGCAGCCAGTGGTGTGCCGTCTCTTTTGTTTTGTGTGGTGATATCCTGAAGCCGTAGGAGCAATCCGGCTGAGACAAGGCACAGGCTCCTTTGAGGTCCAGGGGACCCTTTAGCAGTGTTCTCCAGACATCCAGTGTGTTTGGTCAGATGGGATGCTACTCTGCCAAAGACTCTGCAGAGGCCCCGGGGAGCAACAGTTAAGGGAGGAGATACCTTGGGGCCCCCTACATGCTCTGGGGACCTGGGGCAATTGCCCCCTTTGCCTCTATGCTAGTGCCGGCCCTGTCTGCATATGCTTGTCCAGGGTCTATGGCTAAGTGTATTAAAGCGGGATTGTCACCATAAAAATCCAATTTCAACAGCAACTGGTCTGAGTGTATTAAGTGATAAAGATGCTAATCCTGCATTCAAAACTTTTTCTGCTGTTATGATTTGGAGTTATCACATACTTAAAGGGAATCTGTACTGAGTAAAATTATTTAAAATAAACACATGATGTAGCTGCAAATGAATATTACATACTTACCTCGCCATTAGTACCTCTCAGAAGCTCACCATTTTCGTCTTACAGTGATCCCTTACAGTTCTGACAAGATTTTTTCAGAACTGAAATATACCAGTTGCTGTCAGTTATATATCAGCTGCTGTCAGTTACAACTGAATGTGCAAGGTAATGTCCATGTTGCTTTTTGGCTCAAGTGGGCTATATAAAAGTTTAACAGTGTGCTGACCAGAAAGCTGTTATGGGGTAATGGTATTTTCAAAATGGAGGACGGAGAATTCCACTGATCACAGCGGACAAACAGGACGCAGGAGAGGAGAAAGAGATTGATGAGCAGACTACATGGGGAGGCAAGTATGACCTGTGTATGTTTATTTTTACTTTTTATTTTCAGTTTAGGTTCTCTTTAACCACTTCTGTGCCAGGGGGGTATTTTGCTGATCGGTGCTGCGTGGGCTCTCCAGCCCGCAGCACCGATCAGATAGCAGCCAGGGCGATCCGACTTCCCCCCTTTTTTCCCCACTAGGGGGATGTCCTGCTGGGGGGGTCTGATCGCCGCCGGCTGCTTGCGGGGGGGGGGGGCTCTTCAAAGCCCCCCTCCGCAGCGCTTCCTGGCCTCCTTCCCCTTCCCTCCCTCTCCCTCCCGTGGTGAGTGGCGCAGGACGGATTTCCGTCCTGCACCTGATGGGATAAGCTTTAGCCTATCAGATGCCGGCCAATCAGAGGCCATGGATCGCCGATCTCCTCTTCGGCGCTGCTGCGCAGCAGCGCCGTATACATGTAAACACCGGGGAAGATCTTCCCCGTGTGTTTACATTTACCCTGCGAGCCGCGATCGGCGGCTCGCAGGGTGTTCACGGAGACACGCTCCGTGAACTGACATGGAACGGCCGCTCGTGTTCCATGCAATCCACTTCAGGATTCAGGGGCGTAGTTAAGCGTACGCCGAATCCTGAAGTGGTTAAGGAGCACTGGCCCTTTAGTAGTCAGTGCCAAACAGTTGCATGCTGGGGGTTCTTTTTATCTATAATATATTCCTCCTCTTCCATTTATTTCCCTGTCTAGCTGCTTATCTGAAACTCGATCCCCTGCTCACTTATGTTAACAAGCAAGGCTGAGGTGACTCAGCGATTAGAGGAGAAAAGAAAAAAAGTAAAGGGCAGAAATGACATCAGGATTTACTATATAACATTCACTGAAATCAAAACATGAAGAAGAGAGAACCGAGAGCCCGATATGGTGTAGTATGTCAAGGTAATTGGATAATTAGAAAGAGTATAAATTGTATACTCACAAACCAGGGTTACCTCCAGGCAACCACTGTGTAGGCAGGTGAGGAGATTAGCCTGTCCTCACTCAGGAATAAGAAGTCGCTCTCTGTAGGCTTGAAAAACAAGAAGGGGTATCCCCCTCCACCAAAGGTGGATACAATCAGTATTATGGTAGAGAACAGAGGCGCCAAAAGGATAAAAACAATATTTAAAAGTTTTAAAATTATTGCTTAGGAGGCAGTGGTGGACTCACCTCCCACAAGCAGACACAACAACTGTGTATTCACAAAAGGGACATTTATTGGTATACTCCAAATAAGGTTGCAACGCGTTTCGCAGGTGAAACCCGCTTCATCAGGCAATTACAGGAAGGAGCACACAACAGCAGTATGTCCAGATAGCACCTGGCGCCTCAGTCTGACTGAGGCGCCAGGTGCTATCTGGACATACTGCTGTTGTGTGCTCCTTCCTGTAATTGCCTGATGAAGCGGGTTTGACCTGCGAAACGCGTTGCAACCTTATTTGGAGTATACCAATAAATGTCCCTTTTGTGAATACACAGTTGTTGTGTCTGCTTGTGGGAGGTGAGTCCACCACTGCCTCCTAAGCAATAATTTTAAAACTTTTAAATATTGTTTTTATCCTTTTGGCGCCTCTGTTCTCTACCATAATACTGAAATCAAAACATGGACAGTATAATACATGTGTTATGTAAGTAGATCAAGTATTTATCTACTTATACAGTATATGTGTTTTTTCCCCTGGCATAGTATGGCTAATCCTACTGCTTTAAAAGAGAACTGTAGAGAGGTATATGGAGGCTGCCATATTTATTTCCAATTAAGCAATACCAGTTGCCTGGCTATCCTGCTGACCCTCTGCCTCTAATACTTTCAGCTGTAGACCCTGAACAAGCATGCAGCAGATCAGGAGTTTCTGACAATTTTGACAGATCTGACAAGATTAGCTGCACGCTTGTTTCTGGTGTGATTCAGCCACTACTTCTGCCAAATAGACCAGCAGGGCTGCCAGGCAGGCAGGCAACTTTTATTGCTTAAAAGGAAATAAATATGGCAGCCTCCATATACCTTTCGCTGCAGTTCTCCTTTAAAGAGACACTGAAGTGAAAAAAAAATGATATAATGAATTGGTTGTGTACTATGAATAATTACTAGAAGATTAGCAGCAAAGAAAATATTCTCATATTTTTATTTTCAGGTATATAGTGTGTTTTCTAACATTGCATCATTCTCTAATATGTGCAGATTACACAACACTCAGCATTCAAAACGATTCTTTCAGAGCAGTCTGTGAAGTAATGACCTCTCCTCTGGCAGAAAAAAAGTAAAAAATTAACTAACAGTTGAGATAATAAAAGTCAGAAAACAGCCCTCTCCACGACTTTGAAAGTCGTAGAGATTAATGGCTTTTTTGTATTAAGATAACAACTGGAGTTTCTCAACTCTTCCTGTACTGGAAACAATTAGACTGATGTATCTGATCTTAATGTTTTATTTCTTAGCTGTACTACACATACAAATCATAATATAATATTTTTTTTTGTCTCTTTAAGGTGGCAATACATCAGGTTACCTGGCAGCCAAATGACCATCCAATTCGATTATTATAATCGAATAGGATAAAAAACGTTGCCTCCAAGTGCATGCCCCCGACCGACAAATCGACCAATTTCGGGGCGAAAATGCTGCAAGATTTCTGGTCTGCGGCGGTTTGGCAGCCAATTTTGGAATGATTGATGAAATGACTAAACCCGCGCTGCTGCCCCCGCAATGTATAAATGTGCCCCCCCAGTGTGTTCATCTATACATTACCTGTCCTTTAGCAGCCTCCGCCTGTCTCTCCGGGCTACGCATGCACGCTGGCGGCGCAAAGCGTCTGACATCAGGCATTATGCGCCGCTAGTGGTATGCGGTTGTTAGTACCTGGTGAGGTGGATGGACCCCGTTGAGGCTGCTACAGGACAGATAATGTGTAAATGCACACACTGGGGGGCACATTTATAAATGAGGGGGGTGGCGGGGCACATGCGCAGGCTCAGCCAATTCCCTGAAGAGTTCATGCTGAAATCAGACGGGAATCGGCCTGTAGTGTAGGGGCAGCATCAACAAGAGACACATTTTTCTCTAATCAGATTCAATTAGAGATAAATTTGTCTCTTTGTGGAATCTGCCCATAATCGTCAGGTCTATGGCCACCTTTAGAGATAGAGGATTAGCAGGACAACCAGGCAACTGTAAATATGGCAGCCTCCATATCCCTCTTGCTTCAGTTGTCCTTTAAAGCGGATCCGAGATGAAAAACTAACTAAAACAAGTAACTTGTCTATATATCTTCTCTAAAGTTTAGATAGTTTACACAGCAAATCTAGCTGCAAACCGCTTCAATAGAATATGATTATTTATTCCTGTGATACAATGACAGCAACCATGTTCTGTTTGTCACATTGTCACAGGCCTGAGGGCTGGAGATGCTATCAGCTTGCCTGTGTGTAAATTCACTCCCCTCTCCTCCTCCCTCCTCCCCTCTGCCTCTGAAATCTCTGGCTAGTAACACTTCCCCCCCCCCCCCTCCTCCTGCCCAGACTGAGCTCCCATAAGCCCTTGCTACTGTCTGAAAATGCCAAGGCACTGAAAAGCTGTTGGCGAGGCTTGTTTAGTTTATAGGGAATTAGAGTATTAAAACAAAACAAAAAAAGTATTTGGCTTGAGGAATGCCCTATAAACTATATGAAAGGAACACAATTATGCAATAAGTAAACGTTTATCTCGGATGCACTTTAAGGATAAATTACTTTTACTTGAGTCATTATGATTCTGCGTATTGAATAGCATAATTATGTAATGCTTTATGTAGTTTGCGTAACTCGCCTTTTGCGTGCAACACCTACGTTGCTTGTGTAATAGGCAATTAGGCTTTACACGTATTGTGTGAATTACACAAATTACGTAATGCGTTATGTCATTTGCATCGAGCCCGGTACACGCTATGTGGGTGGTGAACTGTGCCGCAAAAGGAACAAATGTGTCAACTAATTGCCAGCTCAACCCATCACTGGCTTTGTCTCCAAGGCTCTCTTATACTAGACACTATTTGCAATCTGTTTCCAATCGCATGAAAATTGCAAAACGCAAGGACATCTTCAAAATAAAAATTGCGTAGACCCTATTATGTCATTGCGATCCAATTGCGATCCGATTTTGCCCAATAAACATCCTGCATATGTTGCATTTTTTCTTCTGTGTTCCTAGAATCCTAAGGAAAGTCGCACACTCAGTTGCAGAAAAATGGCAAAATACTGTAATTTCATTGCAGATCACAAACAAAATTGCATTGCCATATTCCAACATAAATGAGCTCTTACTCTCCAATGTAGGGAGGAGAACCGTACTTTGGCATCTTCTGTTCTTTCTACTTTGGGAGTTACACGGCCGCTCTGGCCTGACCCACCTACCAGCTTCATCTCCAGGGGGAAAGGGAGATTTACAAATCTTGAAAACTGTCCATACTCTATAAGGTGGACCTGAACTCTTGCACAGGGCAGAAGGGAAACCTAGAGAAATGCACCCTTGTATGTATTTAGAGAGTTTAGCCTGTCTAATTCCCTCTCATCTGTGACTAATCACCAGTGTAATTTGATCTCTCAGCTGTGTCAGCTCAGCAATCTTCTCTGCCATGGCAAAGCAGCTAATTGGTAAACGCAGGATGTTAACCTCCCTGGCGGTACGATTATTTCCAGATTTTAGTGTCTAAAGGCACAGCGCTGTTGTCATGACAACAAATGGCAATTTCACCCGAGCGATCCAGAGCCTCTAAGGAATGGAAGAAAAATGGCTGTCAGCGTCTGGATCCAGGAAGGTGAGGTGAAACGCCTGCTGTGCTGCAGGCTCTGCACAGACCTCCCAGTGGCTACCCCGAGTCAGGCTCAGGATTACCACTTTTGCCTTTTTTTTCTCCACCCCGAGCCTGACTCGGGGTTACCGCCAGGGAGGTTAGCAATATGTCTGTTCCATGAAAGCAGGAAGTAGACACACTGCAGATTTATTGCAGGATTTTTTATCAGCTGTTATAAAGAGAGGTTTTTCTTTAAAGGTTATTATGCTGTTACTTGCCCTTTACAGCATAGTGGAAGTTCTGAATTTGCTTTAACATGCATGTCTCCCAAAATGTTTGGCTCAGAGAAGCTTTTTATCAGCATTGTATCTAGCAGCATCTTTTTTGATGATGTCATTGTCTCACTTTACTTGTATATATTTTATTGTATCTGTAGGAAGTGTGGTATTTTCCCCCTGCTATTGTGATGTATTGTACCGTATGTGCTTTCCAATCCTCCTTACATTTAGTGTCTCTAGCCAACATGACAAGTGTATTGCCGGAAGGTGTGAGATTGGCTTAAAGTGCCATTTTATGAGCATGTATCTTGAAATAACACAAAAATATATCCAGAAAAATGAAATGTTGGAATAAAATAAAACCCAGCATTTCTTCTTTACTCGAAAAAAATATTTACAGCATATTCTATACAACCAGCATTTTTTTTTTTTACTAAAACAGCATTCAAAGGGTTGCACACAGGACTGGAAGGTTCAGTGCAGTGAAATCTGGACGCATCCGAGGTTGTAGATAATGTTATCTTGTGTTCACTGAAATGTATCAAGTGAGGAATGTGACACATTCTCTGACTGTGGAGAAGCTGCTGGACACAGAAAGACACTGAAAGCATTTCTTCCTTCAATACATAATGAATAAAAGCAGTTATGAATAAAATGCAAAGTCAGCTCACAAAGCAAAAAACTGTACTTTTGGAAATGTATAATTTCTAAATGAATAATACTTATGCACAAATGCAAATATGATAACCGTATGGCATATAAAAAGTAGGAAAACATGTTTTTATTGAATATTATGTCAGGGTTTTATAACGCTTTAATAGTAGTTAAGCGAAGAATGATGGAATGTCCTAAAACAAATATGAACGTATGACTGTACAACACAGATCCCACCGCTCTTGTCATGCAGTGAGGCTGGGTTCACACATAAAAGGTATCCAGTCCTGTCAGTTTTTGACAGCATCAGTTTTGTATGAGTTTTCTATAGCTTGGTTGACATATAAATATGAATATTTCTGGTCCCGTCCTGTTAGTTTTGTATCAGTTTTCTATGGCTGTGTTCACACATAAAAGGTGTACAGTTCCAGTGCTGTCAGGTAAAACTGATAGAAAACTGTCAGGACTGGACTGGAAATTAAGCCTTATGGTTGGTTCCCACTTGCGCTGTATCACATGCGGCTAGCAGGAATGGACAGTGTAGGATCCGCTCCGATGTTCCGCTGTGGTCCGGCTGTAGTGTGGGGCAGATGCGTTACCTCCATAGGCTATGTGGGAAATGCATCTGCTTTTCTCTGGATTATTGTGGACTGCACAGAGGTGCGGTCAGCTTACTGGATCCATTGCAGTCTGACAAGTGTGAACGGCTCCTATATATAAAGTCTGTTCACTGTCAGTTTTGCAATGAATGGTGAATGAACCAAAAAATGTCCATTCTCAGCTCAAGTGGGAACAGCACAACTATCAAAGAAACCGTTTTTCTGTAAACCCCACATTCCTATAGAGATTTTAGCCAGCAACACTAGAAAGCTCTTTAGAGGTCTCTCGGCACAGCCGGTGTGAAAAAATTGCCTTGTTTATAAGCTGTTTGTATCATTTTGTGTCGGCATCGGGGGAGGGGGCGGGGAGAATCAGAGCAGTGCTATGTAGCTAGGTTACACTTCTCATTGGCTGTAAACTGTTGATTTTACACCAATGAAGCTGAGAGAGAGAAGATCAGGACCAGGCACACAGAGCTGCAGCTGACTTCTATCACTCTGAACACATTTTAATTACAGTATTAGAGCCAGTGAGGACTGTTTCTGTATGCTGGATGTGCTGGACACAGTCCTCCTCTAGTAATGCCCACAGTGAAAACTGTTCTCTGTCATTTTTTTCTTCACACAAATGAAAAGATGAAAAAAATGCCTTGGATTGCTATTCGCTAGTAATTACTGGAAATATATGTGGTATTTAGAATGTTAGCTTTAACTTTAACTTTGATAGTTGTCCTTTAACCTGACTGTTGCTGTTGCCTTGAAACTGTAATATGCTGTTATTAATCATGACTTTCATTGCATTGCAGAGATGTGAAGCCAGACAACATTCTCCTGGATGAGCAAGGTTAGCAGATGAAGCCACGTGCGTTCCTTTACACGTACTCTAGTGACACCCGAAGGTGTCTTCTTAGTGAATGAATTAGCGGCGTTCATGTTAATGTTGTCGTCTTTTAATGCGCCTCTCCATTTTAAGTGACTCGGCAAATTGATATATATAGTCTTTTATTTTCAGATAAGGGTCGCTCCACATTAAAGGAAACCTTAAAAGCAGGGGCGTAAATACAGGGGGGCAGCCCTTGTGATTGCAGAGGGGCCCAGAGATGTAATAGGGCCCCAACTACTGCCCTCCGATAAAGGGATCCATCCTTAAAGGGAACCTACTGTAAAAAAAAAAAAAGTTTTACTTACCTGGGGCATCTACCAGCCCCCTGCAGCCATTCTGTGCCCTCGCAGTCACTCATGGCTCCTCTGGTCCCCCGCTGCCAGCTAGTTTTGTTTTTGCCGACTGGGAGTCGGCCGGCCGCCATGCGTACGTTTTTACGCATTCCAGCTGGTGCAGGAAGCTATTGCAGACATCAACAAGTACATTTTTACGTGTTACGAGTGTAATGCGTAAAATTTTACACATTACACCCGTAACACGTAAAAATGTACTTGATGTCTGCAATAGCTTCCTGCACCAGAAGGGATGCGTAAAAACGTACGCATGGCGGCCGGCCGACTCCCAGTCGGCAAAAAACGAAACTAGCTGGCAGCGGGGGACCAGAGGAGCCTTGAGTGATTGCGAGGCCACAGGATGGCTGCAGGGGGCTGGTAGATGTCCCAGGTAAGTAAAACTAATTTTTTTGTTTAGGTTCCCTTTAAAAGCAGGGGCGTAAATACAGGGGGGCAGCCCCAGTGAGTGCAGAGGGGCCCAGAGCTGTAATAGGGCCCCAACCACTGCCCTCTGATAAAGGGATCCATCCTTAAAACCCTTGTTTCTGACTCTGCGTCCGCCGGGAGGTTTTTGACCCCCAATTTTTTTTTTTTGCCGCTTTAGCTAGCATTTCGCTAGCTAAGCGTATGCTTTAGGTTGCTCCGCTCCCCCCCATGCCCGCGGATCGCCGCCGGCTATACGTACCTCGCCACGATCCCACGAAGAGCGCAGTTTCCCGATCGGCTTCCGGCGTTGCTATGGCGACGATCGGAGCTGACGTCAGCCGCAATCCCGATCGCCGCCATCGCGATGCCTGAAGCCGATTGGGCGGCTGCGCCTGCGTGGGAACGCTGGGGGGGGTGCGTATCCCGGAATTAACTGCGGGCGTTTGCGGGGGACCAGAGCAACTTTGTGCATACGCTTAGCTAGCGAACCGCTAGCTAAAGCGTATTGCACCAGTTTCTTTGTTTTTTTAAGTCCTGGGGCCATGTGATCCTCAGCGGCGGCTACCCCGTGTGTAGCACGGGGTTACCGCTAAGAAAGGTTAAGATCAGGTGTTTTTGTGACTACACTTATCGGTGTGACGATGATGATGTTCACACTTTATTTATTTATTGTATTTATAAAGCGCCAACATATTACGCAGCGCTGTTTTATGACACTTACAAGGTGGGCCCCCTGGCTGTCGGGGTCACCAGGGGCAGGCAAGAGAAAAACATTGAGGGGGCCCATTAACATTTTGCTCTGGGGCCCCCTGATTTTTAGATACACCCCTGCTTAAAGGATACCCGAGGTGACATGTGACATGATGATAGACATGTGTATGTACAGTGCCTAGCACACAAATAACTAGGCTGTGTTCCTTTATTTCCTTTCTCTGCCTGGAAGAGTTAAACATCAGGGATGTAAGTGGCAGTTCCTGTCCTAGTCAGGACTACAGTGTGACCCTCACTGATTAGTAATTACAGCCATAAACCCTTTCCTAGCAGAAAATGGCTTCAGAGAGCAGGAAAGAGATAAAGAGTCAATACTGCACAAATTTTAGCTCTGGAATACTTCAATGAATGTGTCACACAAATAACCATGCTGTGTTCCTTTTTTTTCTTTCTCTGCCTGAAAGAGTTAAATATCAGGTATGTAAGTGGCTGACTCAGTCCTGACTCCGACAGGAAGTGACTACAGTGTGACCCTCACTGATAAGAAATTCCTAACTATAAAACCCTTTCCTAGCAGAAAATAGCTTCTGAGAGCAGGAAAGAGATAAAAAGGATCAATAGTTCACCGATTTTAGCTCTGGCATACTTCAATGAATGTCACTGAGCAAAAACAATAAAACAGTTAAAACTTAAGTAAATTTAAACATAAAATAAAACAGTGGAATATCTTAAAAAGTCATTTTTAGGAGAAGGAAGATAGATACAATCGTTTATTTCATTAGTATATTTGCGCCTCGGGTGCCCTTTAAAGCAATACTGAAGCAGCATAAAAACAATGAGTTAGATACCTATGGAAAGGCGGCATATACATACTGTACATATGCTAACTGCGTGCTAATGTGTGGAGAGGTTATCTTCTTTCTTCTGAATCCTCTTCTGTCCTATTCCCCAGGCCACGCCCATCTAACGGACTTCAATGTGGCGACAATAATCAAGGATGGGGAAAGAGCTACTGCACTAGCTGGAACCAAACCATACATGGGTAAGTAGAACTATCAGATGGTCATAGCTGTATAACTCCGCCTATCGCCAGGATTTCCGGTGAGATGTCTGGGGTGGGAGACCTCTGTAGTTGAAGTTAATACAAAGAATAAAGTGGAGAGCGAAGCTGGAAACCGCAACAAGGTGAAATATAAAAGCAAAAACAGGTACTTACCTAGGTAGAGGGAACAGGGCAGGCTGTAGACTTTTTGCTAGTGATGGTCAAGTAGATGCAAATAACTTTGAGTTTATGCAAATGTTTGCAAATTTTGTATGCACAATTATGCAGCTTTAAAATGAACCAATCAAATTTTACCTCAGCAGGATTTGATTGGTTCATTTTCAAGCTGCTTACATTTGCATAAACATTTGCGCAAACTACTTTTTGCTGCCTGAAGCAATGTCCTGACGATGCCCCTGTGTTGTAGTGACCGGTGATATCATTTCCTGCAGGAGGAGTTACAGGTTATGTCATTTCCTGCAGGGGAGTAGCTGTTTCTCATTTATTTACAGTGTTCAGGAGAAAAGAACAGTCCCCACAAGTCCTGCAGCCTATCCTTGAGCTAATTTACCCAAAGGCCATACAGAGGGGGAGCCATAATGAGGACAGGCTAGGGACAAACTAGGCCCCACCTCCTCCTAGGCACCTCCTTCTCCAGCAGCATTGTGGCTCCTGTAGCAATGCCACCATTAATTTGGGGGCATTAAAGCTTTTTAACCAGTGTCAAAGGGAATAACGGACATCACATGCTCAGTTCAACCAACCTTCATGCTGTACTTTTGAGTCAGTACAATAGCTGTGATCAAAGTGTGGCTAGGCATCATTTCAGACCTTATAGCAATCTCTCACTGTGAGGTGATCATTTGTGCTGCATTTGGTTTCATGGAGAATGCTCTTTCTACTGATGCCTAATCTCAATGCCCCTACTTATAAAAAAAATCCCCATGGTAGCCGATATTACTATGGGTGCCTATGGAAGCACCCAAACTTTTGCAGTGCCTCTGACGCCCACATTTCCTGCTTCCATAGTTAGTGCCCCAGTACCAGGCCCAAGAGAGTGAGAACCAGAATTTTATCATGCATGATGGCCCAAGAGGGTCCTTGAAATGTACCTCCTATGGGGTCCACAACGTTTTTATGGATTGCTACCAAACGTAAACACATACAACATTCCTTTCTATTTTTAGGCTATTTAAAACTATTTTAGTAAGAGGGTTTTTTGGTCCTTTGTAGCCGTTTACACACTTCCTAGGAGTTTTGATTCACCCTGAGCTTGCTGGGTAATCTGTAACTCTGGGTGCTTCAAGTCCTCCTCGCAGAGCCACATTAATCCATGCCATGCACAGATGAAGAGCAACCAAACCGAAACCGTCTGTATGCATGTTGGATGATTGTGGCTCTGTACAATTTACAAGCTGACACATCATTGCATTCCAGCGGTTCTGGGGGTGTGTTTAGCTTACAGGGACAACAAAAAGATGATTTGCATATTCAGCAGTGATGCATTGTGGGGGACATCATATGCTCACTCCAACCTGAATTATCACAAATACCTTCTGTTTTTAGAAGGCAAACTTTTTTGTAACTTATAAAACAAACTTTTTGAAAACTAAACTTTTTGAAAACGTTTCTCATGCTCTAAAGTGTATTTTCATAGTATACTAATTCCTTCCACCTACCCCCCCCCCCCCCCCAAACACACACACACACACACACACACACACACACTCTCTCTCTCTCTCTCTCTCTCTCTCTCTCTCTCTCTCTCTCTCTCTCTCTCTCTCTCTCTCTCTCTCTCTCTCTCTCTCTCTGTGCAGCTACTGGATAACAGGGGCCTCTATAGAAACCGCAATTAGTAATCCATTATTAAGATTATGTATGGATGTCTGCGCCTCTGACAATAACGATGTATTGCTTAATGAAGCATTGTTGGCTGTATGCAGTATTATGATGACCCTCCTATTATTGCGTGGAGAGCGTAGAGGTCATATCCGCAGTCTGCGCAGTCCACACTGCAAACTTGTTATTATTCTATGCAAATGAACAGCAGCCTCTTTCGCTGTGGATTGAAATATTTACTCTGCGGATGGCCAAGCTAGATTGATAATCAGAATAGCCCCCCTTTCCGTGGCCCCTGTAGAAGCAGTGACAGTACCTGTACCCTTGTGCTGCACTCACCATGCTCTGATACAATCTGTACAACTAGGCCAGGAGACGACGCTTCATCTGCAGCGCTGTGACAGAGTGCTGACTCTGTACATATTCTTGGCATGCGGCAAAGATATAATCACAGTACATCTCAAGTGAGACTGGAAAGAGAGAACCTGGTAACGCAGGTAATGGGTTTGGCAGACGCAGCACAGCTATATGGCCTGGATGTTGTTTAGTCGGCCTCCGGGCTACGGCTCAGGTGGATCGCACAATGCGACTTGAACACGTCTTTCCAAGGCGTTTTTTCAACAGTACGAAGGGGTATCAGAAAGTTTTTAGGATCACCCGGAAGTTGTTATGGTATATGGATGAATGGATGAAATTTTGTCAGTGCCTTCATTATTGATGATCGAAACCTGCTAATTACGATGACATGAAATTAGGCATTGGTGTAGGGCAGGGATGTCAAACCGGTCCTTTGAGGGCCGAGGTCCTCACACATTTTTGACAAAGCTCAAATTAATTGATTGGTCTGAATCAGGAAAGGTGTGGTCCATCAGGCAGAACACATTAATCTGGCATGGATCTGGAGCTCGACACGTGGTGTAGGGGATCGGTTAGGGTTAGGCATCTGTGAAGGGGGGGGGGTTGGTTAGGGTTAGGTATCGGTTGGGGAGTTGGTTAGAATTAGGCATTGGTGTAGGGAATCAGTTAGGGCTAGGCATCTTGGGAGGACGGCGGGGTTTTTAAAGGCCTCATTCAGACTATATGTGCTGCCGTGCGCATTTCGGCAACATGTATAGTGTGTAACATGCCGGGACGGTGTGCTATTGCACTGCTGCAGGCATTTTTTGGGAATCGCAGCACAGATCCATTCGCTGTAGTGAATGGGATCTGCAGCACAGCGCATAGTAGTGCAGATGGTGTACGGTCGTACGCGTTGCGTTCCGATCACACGGCCATCTTCGTTTAGTGATGTGAACGAGGCCTTAGGGCTAGGCATCGGTTGGGGAGTTGGTTAGCATTACGCATTGGTTTAGTGGTAGGTTAGGCATCTTTGAGGGGCTTTGGTTTGGGTTAGGTATCAGTTGTGGAGTCTGTTAGTATTGGGCATTAGTTTAGGAGAACGGTTAGGATAAGGCACCGGTGGGACCGGGGGGACTGGGTGGTGTTCGCTTAGGTTAGATCGGTTAGGGTTAGCCACCTGGGGGGGCGGGGGATTGGTTAGGCATTGGCTGGGGAGTCTGTTAGACTTGGGATTTGGTGTTGGGTTAGGGCATCGGTTGAGGGATGGTTCATGTCAGAATAGGGTTAGGTTTAGCGATAGAAAAAATAGGTCAATTTTTTAGATTTATTACTATTGGAATTGCCACTGCCCAATAGTACAATGTTAGTAATTTTACAGATATTCTACTAGTGGATATTTCCATTGCCCAAATGTTTCTGTATGCTGCTCAGCATGTTATCCCAGCGTTGGTGTTTTACAAGAACAGCCTAATCCTCCTCGGTGAACGTTCGGTGTGATTTTCATGTGCAGCAGGTTAGGCTGTATGATGGATGCAGTTTGTATGCACCATAAATGTTCTGTTCTTTTTAATCTTCCAGCTCCAGAGATATTCCAGTCTTTTGTCAATGGGGGAACTGGCTACTCGTTTGAGGTGGACTGGTGGTCATTAGGAATCATGTCATTCGAGCTACTCCGGGGTTGGGTAAGATTTGGCCTTACAGTTCTATAGAATAACATCCCCTGGAGGCTTCTGCTTTATCCAATCAGCAACCACCTCTCATTCTATGGAAAGGTTCTTTCAGCGTGTTAAAGGAAATCTAAAGTGAGAAAAATAAGGAGGCTACCATATTTATTTCCTTTTAAACAATACCGGTTGCCTGGCAGCCCTGCTAATCTATTTGGCTGCAGTAGTGTCTGAATAACATCAGTTAGATCTGACAATAATATCAGAAACATCTTGTCAGATCTGACAATAATATCTGACAATAATATCAGAAACACCTGATCTGCTGCATGCTTGTTCAGGGGCTATGGCTTAATGTATTAGAGGCAGAGGATCAGCAGGATAGCCAGGCAACTGGTATTGCTTAAAAGGAAATAAATATGGCAGCCTCCATATACCTCTCACTTCAGTTGTCTTTTAAGTTTTGAAGTTACTTAAAGTAAATGACAACCAGGTCTGGCCACCATATTAAACTCCTCCCTTATTTCTTCCAATATAACCCAACTGACTGCATAAGGCAGGGGTCTCAAACTCGCGGCCCGCGGGCCATTTGCGGCCCTCGATACAATATTTTGTGGCCCTCGCCGGCAAAAGCTTCCTTATAGTTCGCTTCAGTGCTCCCAAGTAATCCGCCGCATCCCCACCGCTAAACGAGGGCTGCAGAGACCCCAAATCGCCCGGGGGGCAATCCGCCGGCATTTCCTGGAAGGGGCAGAGCTTTCAGCTTCAGCTCTGCCCCTCCTGACGTCAATCGCCGCACGGATCGCTGCCTCTCCCCGCCCCTCTCTGTGAAGGAAGAGTGAGAGGGGCGGGCAGAGGCGACGATGCGCCGCGATTGTGAAGTTCCTTATGCGGCCCAGCCTCATCCTGACTTTGCCTCCTGCGGCCCCCCAGGTAAATTGAGTTTGAGACCCCTGGCATAAGGTATTGACCATTTTAGATATTCCCTCCTGCGTTATTGATAAATTCCTCCTGAAGCCCCGGGTCTGGTGTAAATTGTGGATGATGAGGTTTGAATATGACCCCTCACCTGGCATGCTCATACTTCGGCCCATGGGTATGGGGGAGTGCCAGTCTGCGTGCTTGTTTCAGGTGTAATTGAGACACTACTGACCAAAACGATCAGCAGGGCTGCCAGGCAATTGGTATTGTTACAGGGTACGGTTCCACTAGTGTGGTGTGGAATCGCTGCGGATTCCCCGCAGAGGAATTCGCATGCAGGAGCGAAATCGCATGCGGTTGTATGCGAATTTTACCGCAAATGTGTGCGAATTTAACCATGTCAGTGCCTGTGTGCATTTTCATTGATTTCATGCGAAATCGTATGCGAATTTGCATGAAAATTCGCATACAAAACCGCCATGCGAATTCCCTATTAAATACATTGTATGCAAATCGCATGCGGTATGTGCGGTGTCCGAATTCGGATGGCTCTGCTGTGCAGATTTTTCCTGCACAAGAAAACGCTCCGTTTTCCTGACAAGTGGACACAGGCTCATTGACTTTTATTGGTTATGCGAATTTGCATGCGGGGAATGCATGCGAATTCGCGTTAGGGGAAACGCACCCTAAAAGAAAATAAATATGGGAGCCTCCATGCCCCTCTCACCTTGGGTCACACCTCAGCTTCCTTTTAAAGAGACACGGAAGCGGAAAAAAAAATGATGATATAATGAATTGGTTGTGTAGTATGGATAATTACTAGAACATTAGTAGCAAAGAAAATATTCTCATATTTTTAATTTCAGTTATACAGTTGTTGTTTTTTATAACATTGCATTATTCTCTAATATTTGCAGTTTACACCCTACTCAGCATGCTAAATGATTTTACAGAGCAGGCCAGTAAACTTTTGAACTGTCCTCTGCAGAAAAAAAACAACAATTCAGTGCCAGACATTTGAGATAATAAGCTTCAGAAGACAGAGCTCTCTGCTACTTTGAAAGACGTGGAGCTCAATGGCTCTTTTGCATAGATAACTGGAGTTTCTTAACTCTTCCTGTACTGGAAACAAGATTAGGCTTACAGTATGTCTCTGCTCCTAATGTTTTATTTCTTAGCTGTACTACACATACAAATCATTATTATAATTTTTTTTTTCGCTTCAGTGTCTCTTTAAAGCTAATGGGAGTCTCTTTATTTTAAAAAAGAAACCAGATACTTACCTAAGGAGAGGGAAGGCTCTGGGTCCTATAGAGCCTTCTCGCTCCTCTCCTGGTGCCCTCGGTGCAGTGCTGGATCCCCTATTTAAATCCCCCGCTGCGGGGGACTTCGGGAGCAGAGTCCATACTGCGGACGCGTGAGCCCGAGTGCTCCCGAAGACTTCTGAAGCCTCCGTTCGGCGGCGGAGAGAGCGGGGGAGCCAGCACTGAAACGGGCATCGGGATAGGGAAGGCTCATTAGGACACAGAGCCTCTCCCTCCTTAGGTAAGTATCTGGCTTTTTTTTTTTTTAAAACAGCGGTTCCCATTGACTTTAAAGTAAACCTCTGTCCAACTACTTACAGGTTGAAGCCGGACTCATAAACGGGACACACCCGTTCCTCTAACCGTCAATCGGAGAATGGAACTATTTTACAATGAGAGAACACTGACTAAATAATTTATAAATGAATATTGTAAAAAATAGGCAATTTTATTCATAACTTTATTTTCTCTAAAGTTCCTCTTTTATCAATACTGTTCAGTTTAGAGGTAGGTGGTGGGAGTGGCTTGTCTGGACAGGAAGGCGTGGTCTCAGGGTCCTGCCTGAGTCTCGCGGCATAAATAGTTGCATAGAGGTTCAGGATTGTCAGCCACAAAATCAAATTCCATTTACTCACTGCTCTGTGTTTATTATGCAGCCTGCAACCTGATCCTGCAATGCAAGCATTCCAATATAATCATAAATGTTTCTGCTGGGATGAATCTTATCTGTCAGACTGGCTCTATTTGGTACATTGCCAATGAGAGGGAAGCTTGTTATCTCACCTCCCACATTCCTGCTCCTCACTGATTGGCTGAGATCAGTTCAGTGTGAAGCTCCTGAAATGCAATCTATGCTGTGCTCACATGTGTTTACAAAGCAAGCTAGCTTTGCAATTTCTAGGAGAGAAAAAAAGAGTAAGGGAGGAAATGATATCAGGATTGGCTTCAGTCAGAAGCAGTAAAAATGGAAATGCCTGCAACAGTTTTCTGTTTATTTACTATACATAATTCACTGAAATCAAAATGTGAACAGTACAATACGTATGTTATGTAAGTACAAGTATTTATCTACTTAATTATGTATGTTTTTTTCCTGGGATAATATGGCCGACCCTGCTGCTTTAAGACACTTCTTTTTAGATGAATGACAGTGAAAAACTTAAAGTGAACCAGAGACGAAGCACCCTCATGTATTTTACCGTATATATCAGTGGAAACATTAGAGAAAACACCTACCCTGCTCTCTGTTTAATTCTTCACTGCTCAGTCTGCTTGTTACCAGCCCTGATAAAATCCCCGACTGAGCATTCAGTCTGGCTTTGCTCAGGAATCACTATAGCTGAGTCTGTCTTCTCTGATGTCTTTTCAAGCCCAAGCCTGCCCCCTTCTGGCTCTGCTATAATGACTCGGCTATAATGATTCCTGAGCAAAGCCAGACAATGCTCAGTCCGGGATTTTATCAGGACTAGTAACAGGCAGGCTGAGCAGTGAAGAATTAAACAGAGAGCAGGGTAGGTGTTTTCTCTAATGTTCCCACTGATATATATATGGTGAAATACATGAGGGTTCTTTGTCTCTGGTTCACTTTAAGCCCTGTTCACACTGCATGCGTTTCCAGCCGCGTTTTGGAAACGCGTGCAGGAGGCAGACACGCACGACATCAGACAGTGCATAGAGTGCGGTCCAGGAACGCATGCTGCATGCATTTTTTGAAAAAACGCGTGGCTGTCCCATTCACTTTTCAGTGATGGAATCGGCCACGCAACGCACACAAACGCGGATGGCGTGCGTTCGCATGCGTTGCGTTCCGCACGCATGGCCATCCGCGTTTGTGATGTGAACGGGGCCTTAAGCTAATATTCACACTGTTCTGATATTTCATACATAAACAATGTGTCTTTATTTCAGAGGCCGTATGACATCCATTCAAACAGCCCAGTGGAGTCTCTGGTCCAGCTATTCAGCACAGTCACTGTGCAGTACTCATCAGTCTGGTCAAAAGATACGATTGCACTGTTACGGAAGGTACTCTTTATATTTGCATTGTTTTGTTTTTATGGTTAAAGTGTACCTGAGACCTCTCTTATGGGGGTATCTATACTTACTTGGGGCTTCCTTCAACCTCATCCGGTCCCTGGGCGTCCTCATTGTCCTCTGCGTTACCTTATCCCCCCGGTAGTATGGCCAGTAGAGGCCAGTCGTACTCTTCTGCGCACCTGTCCACAGTGCATATTTAAGGCCTTGTTCACATTGCGTTCCGTTCGCGTGTCCATCCGCGTTGGGCTGGTTTTGAGGCGTCTTTTGTTTTTCCCGATTCCCGGCGCTTGGGTGGGCGATTCGTTTTTGTGCTTAGCGGTTTTCTAAGCGTTTTTTTACAAGTGGTTTTGTAATTCACTCCCTGACATAAATCAGGGGGTGAGTTCTTTGACTCGGAAAAGAATAAATACAATGTGTTTATTCTTAAAAACGTGAACGCAATCACTACACAAAGCGATTTTGTTTCTCCTATACTGTCCATTGAAGCGGAATCGCATCAAAAATGGTCCATGCGCCGCTTTACTGAACGAACAAGCACGACCTGCGCTGATATGAACCTTCTCATAGACATTCATTCTCCACACAGTTTGGGGTGATTTAAAAAAAAAACCCGCGTGTAAAATAACAAACAAAAAAAAAAAACAGAAAACGCCTGAAATGTGAACAGGCTCTAAAGGATACCTTCGCACTTAAAATATCTAAAAAATGACACCTACTGTGTGTGGGGAGTTGCGCAGATACTTACCGCACCTCCCGTGCCCCGGTGTCTCTTTCCGTTCACCGGTAATTAGCCACATTCTTTACATCCTGGTCTGTGCCCTCTGACCTGGACATACTATGCTGCTGCCCATGTGCAGTATGTCTGCTTGTGCTCCTTGTGATTGCACTCCCTGGCGACACCATGTGATGTACGCGCACACTCCCATCACACCACCTACTCAGAGCGCTCCACCCCACGCATGCGCAGTATGTCTGCTTGTACTCCTTGTGACTGCACTCCCTGGCGACACCATGTGATGTACGCACACACTCCCATCACACCACGTACTCAGAGCGCTCCACCCCACGCATGCGCAGCGGGTTAGTGGGCACCAACCACAATGTAAAGAATGGGGCCAATTACCGGTGAACGGAGGGTGACACCGGGCACGGGAGGTGCGGTAAGTATCTGCACATCTCCCCACACTTGCAGTAAGCATCATTTTTTAGATATTTTAAGAGCTAAGGTATCCTTTAAATATGCGCTGTGCATTGGGGACAAGTGCTTGTATGTAAAGTTTTTGTTTTTTTGGTTGTTTTTTTTTTACAAAAGAGGATGTACAGCTACTATGTGCTCCATGTTTCAAAACCAGTTTCTGCTGATAAGCGGTGAGGAAATGTGATAATTCATTACTGCCATCTACTGGTGAAATATGATTAATGCAAATCAGACAGGTTTCCCATTTAAAGGGAAACTGAAGTGAGAGGACTACTGAGTCTTCCATAGAGGCTTCCAATAGTGTCTAAATCACACACCTGAAACAAGCATGTATGTTAATCCAGTCAGAAACCTCTGATCTGCATGCTTGTTCAGTGTCTATGGCTAGGGGTGTTAGAGGCAGAGGCTCTGCAGTGCAGCCAGGTAATATGCATTTTTTTTTTAAAGGGAATAAATATGTCGGCCTCCATATTCTCCTCACTTCAGCAGTGCATTAAAGAGAACCTGAGGTGGGCATTTAAAGAGACACTGAAGCGAAAAAAAAATTATGATATTATGATTTGTATGTGTAGTACAGCTAAGAAATAAAACCTTAAGATCAGATACATCAGTCTAATTGTTTCCAGTACAGGAAGAGTTAAGAAACTCCAGTTGTTATCTCTATGCAAAAAAGCCATTAATCTCTACGACTTTCAAAGTCGTGGAGAGGGCTGTTATCTGACTTTTATTATCTCAACTGTTACTAAACAAATTGCCTTTTCTCTGACAGAGGAGAGGTCATTAGTTCACAGACTGCTCTGAAAGAATCATTTTGAATGCTGAGTGTTGTGTAATCTGCACATATTAGTGAATAATGCAATGTTAGAAAAAACACTATATGCCTGAAAATAAAAATATGAAAATATTTTCTTTGCTGCTAATCTTCTAGTAATTATTCATAGTACACAACCAATTTATTATATCATATATTTTTTTTCGCTTCAGTGTCTCTTTAAAGGAATACTATCGATACCCAAGTGTTCTAAAATGACAGTGTGCAAATAATGTCTAAGTAGCTGTGTAAGCATTTTCCTACTTTTCATGTTAAATATCAGAGGCAAAAGCTGTAATTTATGGAGGGTAGGATTTAGCTATATTGATACAAATCAATTGCAGAAGGGGTGTCTGCTTCAATGCTCAGCCAGAGTTGCATATCGGACTACATAAAGCAAATATCAAACATGTCAAACTCTAAAAGCAAAAACAATATGAAAAGCTGTGACAATTAGTTACATTTCCTCTGCTCTCATCAGACAGGTCAGTCAGAAACACAGGACACAGGAGCTGCAGCTGTTGGGAGCTCTCTTCTCTGTCACACACAGAGCTACACATAGAGTTCACTGATCAAGTGTGAGGGAAATTTCCCCTCTCCTCATGGCTCAGTCAGCAGTCAGTTTTGGCCTCTGTAAAGTTTGAATGTATTTTGATAACAGTAAACAAAGAAGTTGCTACTAAAATGTATACACCAGTACTTAACAGCACTTCGCAAACAATTCCTGTGTCAATTGAAAAAAATATGTGAATCAATAGTATTCCTTTAAGTTTAAAAAAGAAAAAAAAAAACATGCTACTTGATCCCAGGGGCTAGCAAGATCAGGTAGCCTCAATTACCACCACTCTCTGCCGCTTCTGTGGGCAGACATCCTTTAGTTTCACATTCAGCGATGCCTGGGGTCAGGCTGCTGCGAGCTCTGCTCTGTGTGTATCACATCACAGAGCAGAGTGCAGGGAGGCGGGGGATAGGCAGAGCTGCCCAATGAGAGCTGGGGAAGGGGCATTAGGAACGCCCCCAGTGGGCGGTTTGCGGGAGTTACTCTCCTGAAAGGGATGCCCTTTCCCTCGAGACTACAGACAAGTTGCATGTCGAGCAATTTTATGGGGTGACAGCGTGGCGCAAAGGGGGAGGGGGGCAGAGAGCAGCTCATAGGGGACATAGAGGCATGTCATAGACCCCATGTGCTGCCTCAGTTATACAATGAGCCATACCTCATGTTAAAGTGTACCCAATACCAACACAGACAGAGCTATGTATTGTCACTGATAACAACACAGACACAGCTATGTGGTCTAGTGATTTATACATCACATGTACCTCACAGTTTAAGTAAGCAGCGAGTTCAAAGCTGTCTGCATCATGTGACCATCTGCAACCAATGACAGAATTTAATTAATACAGAGTGCAGTAACACACCCAGTGAGCTAGAGGGAGCCCCAGGCTTTTCACTGTGAGGCCTATGCCCAGAAACTGCCCCGCACTGCAACACCTAATGGCATTCATCTTCAAATATGATGTTGCTTTGATAATACCCCCCAGACACAGACCCAGCTTGACATCTGTTAAAGCTTTTTTGTATCCTGTTTTTTCTTCTATCGCTACAGCTGCTGACTGTAAACCCGGAACATCGCTGCTCCTGCCTCCTAGACATCCAGACGTCGGCGTACTTGGCAGACATCGTCTGGGAAGATGTTCTGGACAAGAAAGTGGAGCCAGGATTTGTTCCAAATGCAAGTAATTTCTATCTGTGAACACTGTTTACTAGACATTATCAGCTAGAGGCTAAAATGTTTGCGTTGTTGCTATTGTCATGTTCATTTTTATGCAAATTTAGGTCGCTTGATAGTGAGCCAATCAAAATATCAGCTACTGTATACGATTCATGCAATTCCTGCATACATTTGCATCAACTCACAATTATAAGCATGTCAATGACCCACTATACAATGCCAGAGTTACACAGTGGATTTACAGTATGTAGTAGTGTTGGACCGAAATTTCACATCGAAAATTCGCAATTACGCATCGTAATGCGAAATTTCAGAGAAAATCGTAATTTTGTATGTAAAAGTAGTATTTCAAAATTTTGCGTAATTTTCGCGAAGTTTTACATAATTTCGTGCCGACTTTAGAGGTTAATAGCAAGAGCCCCTGTACATGCTATTGCTACCAAAATTGCTACAAATGTTGAGCAGAATAAGGGGTACAAGCCACAAAAATAATTTTTCAAAAAGACTTTGTAGTTTTTGAGAAACTCGATTTTAAAAAGAAAACGAAAAATTATTTTTAAACTGTAATTTTTCTAAGTTTAAAAACCATCTTTTACTTGCATTTTTAAAATCCAGTTTCTCAAAACCTACAAGGTCCTTTTGCAAAAAAAAATTTGACTTGTACCCACAATTCTTCTTAACATATGCAGCAATTTTGGTGTCAACAGCATGTAATGACTTTGACTTTGCTATTCACTGCTGAAGTTGGCAAGAAATTTCGCCAAATTTGATGCGAAATTACGAATGACTACACCAAATCAATTGAATTTGCAAATCGTAATTGGGTATAAGCATAATTGCGAAAATGTACGTGAGATTTAGCGAAATTGTAATTTGTTGATTTTGATCTTCGCTGGTATGTACTACAGTATAGTTATATTACATTCTGTTAATAATAATAATCCTAAAATTTGTATAGCGCTCTTCTCCTGTTGGACTCAAAACACTTGAGGCCACCCTGCAGTATTAGGAAGTCTTGCCCAAGGACTCCTTACTGAATAGGTACTGACCTTAGCCAGGGTTCATACCCTGATCTCCCTGTAGTTACATGATGGCATTATCTTATTAAAGCGCAATATAACCCTGCATTTCAACTTTGCTCTGAAACATTATGTACAGCATATTCTATGCAACCAGCATTTTTTTTTTTATTTTACTAGACCAGCATTCGAAGGGTTACACACAGAGCTTGAAAGTTCCGTGCAGTGAAATGCTGCCGCAGCCGAACTTTCAGATAATGATACATTTAAGTAAACACAAGATAACAAGTGAGGAATGTGACACATTCTCTGACTGTGCAGGAGCTGGTGGACACAGACAGACAGTCAAACCATGTCTGGCTGCAATACATAATGAATAAAACCAGCTATTAATAAAGTGCAAAGTCTGCTCACAAAGCAAAAAACTGTACTTCTGGGAAGCTATAACTTATAAATGAACAATAATATTTATGCACAAAGGCAAATATGATAACCGTATGGCATATGAGTAGGAAAACAGGTTTTTATTGAATATTATGTCAGGGTTTTAAACCGATTTAATGGGCAGCATGGTGGCGTAGTGGTTAGTGCTCTTGCCTTGCAGCGCTGGGTCCCCGGTTCAAATCCCAGCCAGGACAACATCTGCAAGGAGTTTGTATGTTCTCCCCGTGTCTGCGTGGGTTTTCTTCTGACACTCCGGTTTCCTCCCAAATCCCAAAAATATACAAATAAGTTAATTGGCTTCCCCCTTAAAAAATTGGCCCTAGACTACAATACATCCATAGACGTGACTATGGTAAGGATTAGATTGTGAGCCCCTCAGAGGGACAGTTAAGTGACAAGACAATATGCTCTGTACAGCGCTGCGGAATATGTCGGCACTATATAAATACTAAATAATAATAATTATGTTGCAGGCAACCAAAGCAAAATAAGGTGGCTTCATCTGGAGACACTTCTCTGTTCCTCATTAAGGCTGGTGTTACACCTGGCCATTGCTTTGTGATACTTCGCCCCCATTGCATCACACCCCAATGTAAAGAACGCCATTCATATGACCCTGTGCGCCCTTCACCGCCCCTCGCCCAGTGGTGTACTCCCAGCTGGACAGGAAGTACGTCACTGGGATTTCTGGGTGTCCCTGTTGTATTTGCATCGTTCTGCACATGTGCGCCGCACCACCACCAACATATTTAAACTTGTGTCACCCATTGACCTTCATTACTTCTGATGGTAACACGCTGTTGACTGCAGCAGGTTGGTGGCCAATTTGTTTAGGGAGAAACCAATTAAATTATCCCTATGTTTTTGGGATGTGGGAGAAAACTGGAGTGCCTGAAGGAAACCCACGCACAGGATGAACAGACAAACTCCGTGCAGATAGTGCCCTGGCTGGGATTGTAACTGGGAACACCAGGAGTTCATGATATTGGACTCCATTACCGCCGCACAAACCATCAAGCTATTGTGACCAAGATTTTCTGTCATTCTCGATTGATATATTCGAATGCTTGAGGCCGGACATTGATCGAAAAATCTATCCGGCAGCCATGTTGTCGCACTAATTACTGTAGCAGAAGGTGGGCAGCAATATTGAGTGGTAGGGCACCCTTAGCCTGGTTCACACTGCAAGAGCTCTTTAAGTGCTAGTGATTGGAAAATCTCTTTTTAATGCAATGCTATAGGTTATTTTTATAAACTCACATCCCTCAGATGAGAACACACACATAGTATTACAGTAGCAAGAGCTTTTCAAGTGTACCCGAGACGAAGCAACCTGCTTTAATTAATACTATATACTAGTAGGGACATGAGAACAGACACTTACCCTGCTGTCTGTTTCATTCTGGTCTGCCCTATGAGCTTGTAATCCCCCCTGTAAAAACCATCGACTGAGCTCTCAGTGGACTGCTTTATCAGGAAGCTCTATAGCAATGAGAGCAGCCTGTTCAAGCCCTCCCCCCTCTCTGCCTGTGTTCTGCTCAAGCCGGCCCCCTCTCTGCCTGCGTTCTCCCCATGTGTGAGAGCAGTCTGCTCAAGCCCACCCCCTCTCTACCTGTGTCCTCCCTATCTGTGAGAGCAGTCTGCTCTAGCCCGCCCCCCACTCTACCTGTGTCCTGCCTATCTGTGAGAGCAGCCAGCTCAAGCCCCACCCCCTCTCTGCCTGCATCCTCCCTATCTGTGACACTGACCCGGAAGCAGATGGCAGCCATCTTGGATTTTAGACAGGATAAAAATGAAACATTAAGATTGAAATAAGCACAGGAGAGCAAAAAAATGACAGGAATAGCCTGTATTTGGCATACCCTTTTGGGGGTATGTTTATTTTAAAGGTACCTGTTCATCTCAGGTTTGCTTTAAAATTAAAAAAGCGCTTGGAAAAGGCTTGTGCGGTGTGAACCCGCTCTTACTCCACAAGCACTTAGCTCTTAAATCATTTGATTTTCTTATGGTGTACCTCTAAGAATACTGTGAATCAGCAGTGAAAACAGATTCATACCAGCGGGTGACAGTCTTCTGCTGTTCGTGTCATTTGCTTTATAGAAAGGTCGGCTACACTGTGATCCCACCTTTGAGCTCGAGGAGATGATCTTAGAGTCGAGACCGCTTCATAAAAAGAAGAAACGGCTGGCCAAAAACAAGTCCAGAGACAACAGCAAGGACAGCTCGCAGTCTGTAAGTGTCACATGACCGCTCTATACACTCATGTCCACTGGAAGCACAGATCATTTGGGCTTAGTAATCAACCTGCCAGCACAGCATCAGCCCGCGCGTAATCTTCTTTACTACTGGCAGACATTAATTATTTTTTTTTTTTTTTAGAAAGAACCAACTTCTGTTATCTATAACTACACCCCCTAACAATGCGATAGGCTAAAGGGTTTTTTTTTTTTTTTTATATATAGACATACAGATGCGTAGAGGGAGATACTGGTTGCTTATTTCTGGTTGTTATTTCCCACAATGCAACAAGGCTCCCAGACAGAAAACTGTCAGGACCTAGGTCTTGACATCACACTGTGGGAGGGGTTTCGCCACGATATCGGCCATACTATCAGCCATACTGTCCCCCCCAGATGATCTTTTTGAGAAGAGGAAAATATTTCTCATGGGAACAGCTACTGTTTGGAAGTGCAATCTTTGGTTACAGTTCCTCTTTAAGCTGCCCATTAATGGTACCATTTTTTCACCAAATGCTATCTTACAATGCTATTTTAAGATCGAATTGTATAGAAAATTCACCGTTTCTGAAGGCAATCGATAGTGAACAATTCCTTGGTCGATTGCTTTATAGGATACAATCGATCCAAAAGTTGGAAAATATGATTTAATTTGAAGAAAGAATCATTCAGTAAATGTGAACATTCGATAATTGCCTTCAGATTACTTACGATCATTCAAATTGCATTGAAAGATCACGTTTAGTGAAAAATTGTACCGTTAATAGGCACTTATAGGTTCAGCATACATCATACAATCTTGGTTGTTCAATCTTACCACTTACCACTAAAAGAGCTGATTAAAACCCTTCACAATATTTTATATCTGTTGGCCTTTATGCTACATGGATTTGGTAAATCTGTACAACCAAGATTGTATGGTGAGTGTTGATCCTTACCTCCTGTCTGCCTCGCTCTCCCCCTTCTCGTGTCCACGCAGCCTTGTCCAGAGTTTTGGAAAAGCACTTGAAAGACTTCATATAATAATTCGTAGTGTCTCTTTTGAGATATGACGTTATTCCATTGATTGGAGATTATTTTTTGAGGAAGCAGTGTGTTCTTTTCCATGCTTATCTGACATAGTTGCCATACTTACAAGTTAACAGTATAATTCTCAAAAAACAAACATACGGTTTAACCCTTCCGGGACCTGGCAGCTCTGGCCCCTTAAAGAGACACTGAAGCGGAAAAAAGAAAAAAAAAAAAAGAAAAAAAAAATATATATATATATATTATGATTTGTATGTGTGGTTCAGCTAAGAAATAAAACATTAGGAGCAGAGACATAAGTTTAATATTGTTTCCAGTACAGGAAGCGTTAAGAAACTCCAGTTATTTATGCAAAAAAAAAAGCCACGACTTTCAAAGTTGCAGAGAGCTCTGTCTGCTGAAGCTTGTTATCTCAACTGTCAGTAACTGTATTTTCTTTTTCTCTGCAAAGAACAGTTCAAAAGTGGACTAGCCTGCTCTGTAAAATCATTTAGAATGCTGAGTAGTGTGTAATCTCATCACATATTAGAGAATGATGCAATGTTATAAAAAACACTATATACGGTAACTGAAAATAAAAATATGAGAATATTTTCTTTGTTACTAATGTTCTAGTAATTATCTGTACTACACAACCAGTTCATTATACAGGGTTAGACAGGGAGGTATGGATGATTTGAAATAACAGTTACCCTATTTTTTTCCCACAAAACTTAAATTTAATTTTTTTCAATGTATAGCTTGGATGTTGCCATTAGACGAATTGAAGAAAATCAAAAGGAAAAAAAAAACAAAAAACATTAAGTACGAAAAATAACCTCTGTTAAATGGCGTCCATTTTTGTCCATACACTCCTGTAGACGTGTTGAAAAGTTGTCCATACTCCTCTGAAGCATTTCACGTGTTCGAATATCTCGTTTTATAGTTTCACTCAGGGCTTCAAGTGTACGTGGTTTGTCTATGTATACTCGTGATTTGAGGTAGCCCCATAAAAAAGGTGACAGGTGAAATGATTCCAAAAAGAGTCTCTGTGTTTAAATGACAGAACGGCCCGTTTCAATAAAGGTGCTATACGCGAACACACGATGCTCTATCGACCACCTCTCTATGGTTACTGAAATGGCATCTCCTGATGGACAGATACCCCCCACTCTTTATCCACCAAGGTTATCCCAGCCTTGCATGATGCCCCGTTAAAATCATCCATACCTCCCTGCCTAACCCTATATCATCATTTTTTTTCCGCTTCAGTGTCACCTTAAGGACCAGATCCGTCCTTTACCAATTCTGCCCTGTGATTGGCTCACAGTAATGTCGGGGTCATGAGCCAATGAAATTGGCTCCTGACCAAGATGCTGAAGCTCTGCTGTCACGGAGACGAGTGACTGAACAGCAGTGAGGACGGCGTAAGTGCGCGGTGGTGATTAGTTGGAATCCGCATCCTGTTAGAGCCGCACAGCCCCTAGCAGGACAAAGATCCCAGTTACGGTCTAGAATGTGGGTCCGGAAAAGGTTAAAGGACAACTGTAGTGAGAGGGATATGGAGGCTGCCATATTTATTTCCTTTTAAACAATACCGGTTGCCTGGCTGTCCTGCTGATCTATGTGACTGCAGTAGTATCTGAATAACACCAGAAACAAGCATGCAGCTAATCTTGTCAGATCTGACAATAATGTCAGAAACACTTGATCTGCAGTATGCTTGTTCAGGGGCTATAGCTAATAGTATTAGAGGCAGAGGATCAGCAGGGCTGCCAGGTAACTGGTATTGTTTAAAAGGAAATGCATATTAAAGACTCCATATCCTTTTCACTTCAAATGTCCTATAAAGAGACCCTGAACAGACTTATTAAAAGCAAATCTGGACTTTCCTGGGGCTTCCTCCAGCCCCCCTTAGACCGCGAGGTCCCTCAGTGTCCTCTGGGTCCTGTCCGTGGTCCCGCTGGCGGCCCTATTAGTACGGTGACCTCAGGCAAATTTCTGCACAACTGCGCCGTGCACCCGAATCGATCACACGGCCATTGCCATAAGCGTCCTGCACATGCGTAGTTCAGTCTTTCGAGAAACGTGCAGTTCAGTCTTTCTAGAACCGCGCATGTGCAGGGTGCTTATAGCAACCGATGCGTGATCGAGTTGGGTGTGCAGACGTGCCATGCATACACAGTTGTGCACAACTTCGCCTGAAGTCGCCAGGCTAACGGCGCCGCCAGTGGGACCACGGACGGGACCTAGAGGACGCCAAAGGACCTTGCGGTCTATGGGAGGCTGGAAGAAGCCCCAGGTAAGTTCAGATTTGCTTTTAATATGTCTGCTCAGGGTCACTGTAAAGGCCCATGTGTAGATAAATGGTATATATAAAAAAATAGCTATTATTACAAACTTTGTAAATAGACAAATGTGACAACAACCAATACAAATTCCGTATGCCACGTAAATATGCAGTAAACGGTCTAAATTCAAAAGGCGAGAAAAGGGCTCTAGACCGTTTACTACATATCTACGTGGTGTGCAGATTTTTATTGGTTGTTGTCACATCTGTCTGTCTGTGAGTTTGTAATAAAAGTTATCTTTATGAATACCATTTATCTACACAAAGGCCTCTAAGCCCTGCTGTTGTCTGAGAAGTATACTGTTATCTGACAGCTCACAATAATAATATTCATAAATATGCTGCAAATTCCATACAGAAATAGTTGCCAGGGGTAATGTCAGTTGCTCAGGCTGCTTTGCAGAATGTTATTCTGTGCTGCGGGGAAATGTACTGATCAGTGTTTCTCCTTACAGGATGACTTCTTGCAGGAATGTCTGGACACCATTCAACAAGAATTTGTCATTTTCAACCGAGAAAAGTAAGTACAAGTCCCCCAGATTTGTTTCTATACTATTTTCTATTAGGCTGCGAGCCCACTAGGCAGGGCAGAAAACCAGGCAGTAGAAATGTTAGGGAACCTTGCCCAAGGTCTCCTTCCTGAATAGGTGATTGCTTACTGAACAGGAAGTGCTGAGATTTGAACCCTGGTCTTCTTTGTCAGAGGCAGAGCCCTTAACCATTACACATATCCAGCCAATGTTAAAGGATACCCAAGGTCACATGATGAGATAGACATGGGTATGTACAGTGCCTAGCACACAAATAACTAGGCTATGTTCCTTTTTTTTCTCTCTGCCTGAAAGAGTGAGGGGTCGTTTCCACTATTGCGGTGCGGAATCGCCTGGATTCCACCGCTGATGAAATCGCATGCGGATGCAATTCCCTATGCGTTTTTTTGGCGCAAATTCGCATACGAGGGGGTATATGCGATTTTAACCATGTCACTGCCTGTGTGAATTTACATTGGTACCTATGCGAATTCGCGGCAAAAAACGCATGGGGAAATCGCATGTGATTTCCCTATTAAATACATTGCATGCGATTCGCATGCATTCCACTCGCAGGCGAATTCTGCGGCTCTTTTGTGCGTTTTTTCACCGCTGAAAAAACGCACCTCAACAACGCTACAGTGGAAACAGGCCCATCCACTTGCATTACATGTGCGAATCCGCATGCATTGGACGCATGCGGATTCGCGATAGTGGAAACGAGTCCTGAAATATCAAATGGCTCAGCTAGGAAGTGTCTAGAGTGTAAACCTTACTGATGAGAAATTCCAACTATAAAACACTTTCCTAGCAGAAAATGGCTTCTGAGAGCAGGAAAGAGATAAAAAGGATCAATAGTTTATAGATTTTAGCTCTGGCATACTTCAATGAATGTGTCATTGAGCAAAAACAATAAAACCATTAAAACTTAAAAAGTATTAAAAATGATTAATCCCAATATCGTTTGGCTACAGTAGAGCCTTTCTTCGGCGTCCTGCTCTTCATTCCTGCATCTTGCGCTGGAAGGGCATTTGCATCCGGCTCAGTCTGGTACGTCGTCCTTCCTAACAGCCTGCTAATAGAATAATGCTTCCCAGTAATAAAATAATGCTTCCAGGTAATTCAATCATGGTTCCTGGCACTGGCAGCCATCCTATGTTAATGACATTATCGGTACAAGCAAGCTGCTAGAGAAGTTCTGCGTCAGCAGTGAAGTAAGCAGGTCGTGACAGCGAATACATGCATAGATGAGGACAGCCACAGTAAAAGAGACCGGCACCAGTGTAAATTCTTCAACACTTTTCAATCCAGGAGGTACAAGGAGTAAAAGGGTGGCCTAACAGCCATTTCACGGGTCACCCTGCTTTGTCACAGGCCCCTGATGAATAGCGTAGGGGGGTGGCCATTAGGCCACCCCTTTACTCTTTGTTATTGCTATGATAGTGTGTACCTCCTGGATTGAAAAGTGGCGTATCTAAGGGGTGCAGTCATAACTTGTGCCATAGGTGCAACAAATCTATTTATATTGGGGGACATCCTTGGCCTTCTATGGGGTTAACTGCCTATACTGGGACACACCTTTGGCTACCTATGGGTAGGGTATATGGGGAGGCACCTTTGGCTATACTATACTGGGGACAGAGTGAGGGCCCTGTGGGAGGAGGAGTTACCTGATTTAGGGAGGGGCTTTGATTTTGTAAAGGGGCTGCTCTGCCTATGAGGGCGAGATGTAATTTCAGTATTTTCCATGGGCGCTATTTCTCATTGACCATAGTCCTGGTCATTTGTTACTTCTGTTTCCTGTTGGAGAGATGGTCAATGAGAGATGCTCATTATTTTGTCGGACATGCAGTTTTGAATTGAGCCAATCAAAATCAACAGAACGAGTGTTGATTGGGCCAACCCCAAGCTGCATATCATTTGCATGCAAGCGGGAATTACATAGTTACATAGTTATTTTGGTTGAAAACAGACATACGTCCATCGAGTTCAACCAGTATAATTGTATAATTGTTAGCATCTGATAGGCCATCTCCATTTCCTGTGTAGTATAAAGCAGGAAGTCAACATTACCTGATCACAGCTTCTTCCTGAGCTCTGCAAGATGCCAAAATGTCCTGGCGTGTACAAGGGCGAGGTCCACGGCAGAAGAGTTTAACTCGCCTACGTTGGCATTTCTCACTGATCTGTTGCACACCACTCTTCATCTTTCCAACACTTTTGCCTTCACAGTGGAAGTTCAGTTGTAAAGGCGGAAGTGTCATTAAGATGGAGAGTGGTGTGCAATGCATCGGTGTGAGGCAGCGACACAGGTGAGTTAAAGCTTTCTGCTATGGCCCGTGCTCCATGTACATAGTGCTGCATCTCATACAACTGTCCTCCCTCAACCCTAATTGAGGGGCCAGCTGTAATAAACTTTCATTGGGTGAGGCCGCCGAGGTTCAAAGTCTAATCCCTGCCCTGTCCCTGTGCATTTGTTCCAGTGTATTCTGTTTCCTGTTTATTTAGGCTGAAGAAGAGCGCAGATATGGGATCTAGATCTGGCCAGGAGTCCATAGACGAGGCGGAAGCAGAAGCTGAAGGGGACGTAGAAAATGAAGCAGAAAATTCAACGCTCAACATGTGCGGCTCAGTTTGCTCATCAACAGGCAGCGTCAACTAGGGAATTGTTTTTTTTGAAACGCCACGCTGGGGAATCGGAGGTCCTGAAGGTCGCTCTCCGGTTGCCTAAATGAACGCTTACAGAAACTGAGATAAACTGTACGGCGAATCTCAGCTGTACGACGGCGTCCGTCTGCACATAACTAGTGCAATTTTCTATTTAACGCAGCTCTCGGTTGCTTGTTTCACACTGGACTTTTGTACAAAAGGTTTTCGATTCTTCTTTCTAACCATGCCAACACTATAAAACGGAGACGTTCGAAAAACGGTGACTTTATAAATGAAGATGCCTTTTTTAATATTACCGTCTTACATGATGTTTGTGTAATTTTGCGTTACTATATCGAATTGTCATCCCGGAAAGTGAGGACTGTATGTCGTGGTCATTTTTTATTTCAAATGAGGTTTGTTGAGAATGGGGTTGAGAAGAGGTGAATAGGAGGGATGTTAAGGTGATTACCATGTGCCGCTGGTGGCCTCTGAACTCTTTATTAGCTCAGCACAGAGCAGCCAGAAGGGAGAAGAGCAAGAGGGAAAAGTACAGTAGGCACTTGCCTGGTATAGATTTGCTTAGCCTTACTCCACTCTCCCTTAATTTGGAGCTTGGGGTCCCCCCCCCCCCACTGCCGGTGACACTTGGTGCGATCTGCACCTACCACACGCCAATAGTGATGCCACTAACTGTAGGCATCTATGCAGCAAAGAAGTAGAACAATCAAATGCGGCAGGTCCATTTCCAGGCTGCATACATTTGCATAAAATCTTCATACATTTGTAACTATTAGCATGTTATTGATTATCCCTGGTGGCCACTGTGGATAAGCCAAGCTTGATCCAATTACAACTGCCCCATGCCTGCCTACTTCCTATACCTCCCTTACTCCCCATAACTCAACATGTAGCTGAATACCCCCTTTCCCTGAAATTAAGACATCTCCTCAAAGTAAGCCCTAGTAGGAATTTTTGAGCATGCTCGAAATAGGACTTACTTTTATGGTAGGGCTTATAACGGCAGTAATAGGGAAAAATATGGCAACTTGTGTTATTACTGGAGCCCATGGTCTTGCGGGCAAGTAGACACGGGACAAAGGAGGAAAGGGGATAGTGGAAGACACAAGTACAGAGGAGGACACCAGGGGAGACTAAAGGTACAAAGGGGAAAAAGAGGCACACATGAGGTGGAACCAGCAGAGGAAGAGGTGGCACAGTGGGGAAGTCGGGAGGACACAGAGCACAGGAACTTGTGTGTTCATAGAAATATGACATCTCCTGAAATAAGCCCTAGCACATCTTTTGCTGCAAAAATTAATATAAGACACTGTCTTGTTTTCGGGGAAAGACTGTAAGTCATCTTTCTCTGACACTATTTGTTTTCAATGCTAGGATAGGTAATAATTATGGACAGAAGAGTATCCAGTAAGGGTCCGGGAGTCGAGACCTTATTTGGTAAATAAATTGTATATTAATTTATATAATGTGAGAAACAGGAGAAAGATTTTATGATTCAGCAAAAGAAAAAGTACTGAAAATTAAAAAAAAAAAATCATCAAACTTAGGACCAGGATCTAAAGGACAAGACGGCTTAATTATTTTTTATAGTAGCATGTTCAAGATAATTTATTAATAACCAATAACTGTTTCCTAAGTCATGTTGCTTGTTTTTTATTGTCATATGTCAGTGTCAAACTATTTCTTTTTACGCATTTCCCCCCCCCCCCCTCCTCCATTTTATTAATGCCATTGCCAACATTGCGCTGCATAATATGTTGGCGCTTAATAAATACAATAAATACTGTATATACTCGACTATAAGTCTATAAATTTTTTCCTGACTCAATGAAAAAGAGTATAGGGGTCGACTTATACACGAGTCAAAAGCAACACTGATCACACTGAGTAATGTGTGTACTATTAGTAACATTCCCATTTGCTGCAATATACCCAGTGGTAAGTGAAACTTTCTTGATAAAAAAAAATGCCAAGAAAACAAAGGTCTGAAAGTCCTAGCCACAACAATTAACAAGGAAAGGGGCAAGGGAAAGGACACTGGGCTGCAGGAAGGTGAGTGAATAATTGCTGCACTTGGGAGTCTAGAGGAATTATTGACTGCACTTGCGGTACAGGAGGCTACAATACTTTATGCAACGCAGTCATTAACCCCTCCTGGTCCCAAGTGCAGCCATTAACTTTGCTGGGTAGACTTATACTTGAGTCGATAACAAATTCCAGCTTAAGAGGCGCAAATATTGGAGTCGACTTATACACAAGGTCGACTTATATTCGAGGATATACGGTAAATACATTTTAAACGGGTCAACAATCTAATTTACAAAAGTTCTGTCAGTAATCAGCATCTCTTTTTGGTCACATTTTGTGAAGAGCAGGAAGAGAATGGAAAAATGTAGGCATGGTCTTGTGTGAAATAGAAGGCGCCTGTGGCACAGTTAGGATCTGGTAGTAGCGCCCCAAAGATGTAAGCTTCAATGTTGGACTTTGAAATAAAGCCCTTTTAAGTAAGCTGACCTAAGTATACATCTGAAGTATTAAAGTTCTGCATGTGCAGGTAACCTGCTGATGCGGAGGCAGGAAAAATTGGCACAAATCGAGCTCTGCCACTCTGTTTTATATCAGCTATTGGGTGCAAAACTGGACAGTTTGGGTATCAAGCCATATTGAAAAATATTGCTATGAAATTCATTTTGACAATTATCATTTTTGAAAATTATTGTTTCAACTTTTCAACATTTTGATAGTCTACTTTTTTTTAAAATCATTTTTACGTTCATTTTGAGAATTCTATTGTTAATTCAGCATAGAAAGGGGGTTTTAGGGTTAGGCACCACCGGAAGGGGGTTATCTTAGGGTTAGGTTTAGCCGTAGTCAAATATTGGTAGTATTTTTTGGCTACATGTAAGACGTACTCACGGTTACACCTAAAATATATAGCTTTGAAATACTTAAAATCATTAACCTCCTGTGCGTTACACCGCTCAGGAGGTTTTGCTAGCCTGAGTCTATTCCAGCCCCCCCCCCCCCATATAAAATTATTAGCTTATATAGATGCATAAGGTGTTAAAGGGAACCAGAGACAAAGCGCCCTCATGTATTTTACAGTTTTATTTTCAGTGGGAACATTAGAGAAAACACCTACCCTGCTCTCTGTTTCATTATTTACTGTTCAAATTGCTTCTTATCAGCCCTGATAAAATCCCAGACTGAGCATTCAGTCTGGCTTTCAGGAATCTTTATAGCTGAGTCTGTCTTCTGTGCTGTCTTTTCAAGCCCAAGCCTGCCCCCTTGTGGCTCTGCTCAGGAATCATTATAGCTGAGTCATTATAGCAAAGCCATACTGAATGCTCAGTTGGGGATTTTATCTAGGCTGATAAGAAGCAATCTGAACAGTAAATAATGAAACCGAGAGCAGGGTAGGTGTTTTCTCGCATGTTCCCACTGATATATATGGTAAAATACATGAGGATGCTTCATCTCTGGTTCACTTTAACTAGCAGTAGGCTAGCTAGTATAAGTTTGCACAACCCCCCGATTGCACCCGATCCAGATGCTTATACATTACCCAGGCTGGTTCCAGCGATCAGCTCAGCCCCCCCACACAGCTCCGGTCTTCACTATGGGGAGCTGTGCAGGAAGGCTGGGCCAATCGCTGCAACCAGGCTGGGTAATGTATAAGCGTCTGGATCGGGGGGGTTGTGTAAGCTTATACTAGCTAGCCTAGTGCTAGTTAACACCTTATGCATCTATATAAGCTAATAATTTTTATACGGGGGGACTCAGGCACGCCGCTCAAGAGGTTTTGCTAGCCTAACACTGTGTCAGGCATACCACTCAGGAGGTCAAAAATCACTTTAGAAACAATTGCTAATTTTAAGCCATATTTCTTTGTAAACTGATATTTTAGTACTCCTTACCGAAAACTGATTTCAGCTTTATCCTGTGCCCCTTTTTCACAGCACCTCTATTTCATGCACGTGCCGATGCTGTCCTTTTCTGCCTTTCAATCATCTCTTACCTGCCTCTTCCAGAAAAGGTGACGTGGGAGAGACAAGGAACAGAACTGTTGAAGTTTCTTGGTCTTTGTCAGTGTTGTCTCTGGATGTGAAATGCAAATCTTTCCTTCCTGGTTGAAAATGAATATCAGCGTATATACAAAGTATATTGGATAAACGTTTTTACAGTGCAACGCTAAGAAGTCAGTATAATGTCTCCACCTTGTGGCCTTCGGCAACCACTGTTTATAGGTTCCAGACTTAACACAGAAGCAGGCACTCATTTTAAATGAGCTGTGTCTAGCAGATGTAATGGCATCAACAGGCAGCATTTTGATCAAACTAACATGTTATCATATGAACTTATATTCACAAAATAAATTAGACAACCAGTGAATTATTCATATTCTTTCTTCTTGGGAAATTCATGCATGAGCTGAGTAGATGGCAGCATTTACTGTAAGCATTACCATCAATTAATGTTAAAGTAGACCCAAGCTTTTGCAAAGAACAGACTGAAAAGTGTTAATTCCTTATAGAAATGCTGTAGAAATCAGCCGCACTGAGCTGTGTTTGTTTATTTAGCTACAGTTGAGTGTAATCAGTAGGAATGACTCACAGCACTTTGGAGCTGGCTGCACAGGAAAAGACAAATGTTTTAACCCTTCCTTTGCTCCCTGAAAGTTCATCCAGTAAATTTTTAGGGCTTTTTGAGGGGATTTCTGTGCATTGTAACAAATACATGTTTCCCGATTATTTTTATACTGTGTCTAATCCTTTAGAGCAGAGAGGAAGTTCTGAACTCAGATCCACTTGAACCCATTCAGGTTCCGTCGTTTTTACGTGAGAAATGTTCACCTCCCATTCATTAGCCTATAACTTTATCACTACTTATCACAATGCACTGATCTATATCTTGTTTTTTCCGCCACCAATTAGGCTTTCTTTGTGGGGTACATTTTGCTAAGAGCCACTTTACTGTAAATGCATTTTAACAGGAAGAATAAGAAAAAAATGGAAAAATTCATTATTTCTCAGTTTTTAGCCATTATAGTTTTAAAATAATACATGCCTCCATAATTAAAACTCACGTATTGTATCTGCCCATATGTCCCGGTTATTACACCATTAAAATTATGTCCCTATCACAATGTATGGCGACAATATTTTATTTGGAAATAAAGGTGCATTTTTTCCATTTTGCATCTATCACTATTTACAAGTTTAAAAAAAAAAATATAGAAATATTTCATCTTTACATTGATATTTAAAATGTTTAGACCCTTAGGTAAATATTTACGTTTTTTTTTTTTTTATTGTAATGTTTTTTTTTTTTTTTATAGTAAACATTTTATTTGGGTAGTTTTGGGAGGGTGGGAGGTAAACAATAGATTTATAATGTAAATGTGTGTTAATTTGTATTTTTTTTTTCTTACAGGTGTAGTATTACTTTTTGGCCACAAGATGGCGGCCATGAGTTTGTTTACATGACGTCACTCTAAGCGTAACACGCGCTTAGAGTGACTCATCGGAGAGGGAACGGCCAGAAAAGACGCAGCTTCCGAGAGAAGCTGTCGCTTATTCAGCGGGGGAGAGGAATCAATGATCGGGCACCATAGCCCGATACATTGATTCCCTGACTACCGAATCCGCGGCCGGGAGTGCGCGTGCACGCGCGCGATCGGCCGCGGTAGCGCGCATGGTTCCTGGACGTAGAAACTACGTCCAGGAACCAAAATAGGTTAAGGAAGCCTTCAGATCTCCTCAGACTTGGCTCTTCCAAAGACTAGCGACTCCATATTGCTCACGTGCAAGTCTGCCCTTACACGTTCGCAATACGGAGACCCAAGTACTTCTGAGAAGACCTATAGAGGCTGTCAGTGCGAGATTTGAATAGAGGCCAGACGGTGGAATGAGAGGGTGCAGAGAGCAATGGGAAAGCTCAAAGCAATACAGAGACTTCCCTCTTTTTAGGTTAGTAATGTATATAATTTGGACCTCTCTTCCCCCCCACACCCCGCCTACCCCCTCCCTCCCCCCCCCACACCCTGCCCACCCCCTCCCTCCCCCCCCCCACCCCCCCACACACACACCCACAGTGTAAATAAATGTATGGCCGTGTTTTTATACATTCTAAGGATACTCTTAAATAAAAAATACTTTAATAGGACATACATTATTTTTCAGTGAATATATAGAGAACAAAAGAAAGGCCCCCCCAGCAACCCATCGGGAAGAATTGGACACCTAGGCCTATATGCTATTAACTTTTTCTCTTGAGTGATCACCTACTGGTAGGAGATGCTTTCAATTATTGAATGCTAAAAAGGTATTTTAAAGAGAAAATGAAAAAAGTACCCAAAAAGGTGGTGAAAAAGTACCGTCAAAATTATTTTAAGTATTTTCTTGCTTTTCTGTCCAGCAACAGAGCTTTCTGTTGGACACTGTTTTGGTTTTCTTTTCATTTTTTTTATTTGACTTTTTAAAAAAAATAAAATTACCAATTTTTATTTATTTTTTCCTCCCTCCCCCTACCAGCCAATGACAGCGATCGCCTGTCATAGGCATCAGCCTACGATATCCGATTGCTTCTGAGCCTCCCAGGGGGACAGCCCAGTGACACAGCTGTCCCCAGTACATCGATGCTGTAGATCACACAGCGATGTACAGTGTAAATAGACGACGTTTCGCCATCTAACAGTCTCCTAGCGGTGATCGCCGCTGGGAGACTGAGTAGAGCTCCGTCTTCCTGCAAAACACACCCCCAGGACTTGACACCAATTGGCGCGAGGCGGTCGTTAAGTAGTTAAAAAGCATTTTATTACAAGGCGTGACAATATTACCTTGGAGAAAACTCAGGAGAAAATGTGAATTGCATATGGGCGCCAATTCGTCAACCTAACCCTGCAGGTCAGACATACAAATTTTGTAGAACAGGAAAAGTTACATAGTTATTTGGGTTGAAAAAAAAAAAAGACATCCATCCATCGAGTATAACCAGAAAAAAAAATGGTACAACACCAGCCTGCTCCCTCACATATCCCTGTTGGACCATGCCCTGTAAGGTTTTTTTTTTGCCTTCCTCTGGATCAATTAACCTCAAAAGGGGAAAAAAAGCCTTCCTGACTCTAGATGGCAATATGATAAAATCCCTGGATCAACTCCCCCGGGAATTACCTAGTAATTATAACCATGGATGTCTTTCAATGCAAGGAAAGCATCGAAGCCCCCATTAAATGCAGATATAGAATTTGCCATAACTACTTCCTGTTGTAATACATTACAGTTAAACTGATTAAAATGTGTAAAGAACCATTTCCTAAATAAATGGCTAAAACTTTTTTTCCTCCATGCGCAGATCATGTCCCCTAGTCCTTTGCACAAGCCTAGGGACAAAAAGCTAATCTGCCAAGCTTTTCTATTGCCCCCTGATGTATTGGACATCCACATATTTCACAAGTGGTAAAAGCCTGAATAAGCTTGCTTTATTATAGAGTTTTTATTCAACTCATTTAACGTGAAACACAAGTTTACTGCTAAGGATAAGCAGTACATTAAAGCTATATTCACTGAAATCATCCAGTTAGTCATTTGAAAAACTAAAAAACAGAATGGATCGAGAACCTCAAAACTAGAGGAGGCAATACTGAAAGCCCATAGTGTATAATATGTCAGAACTAGCAATTATGCTATTAGATGTAGGTACTTACGAACCTAGTTGTTGACAAAACAAGGACAATATGGGTAGATGGGAAAGTTGACCCTGTACCCTCTCAGGTTTGTAGAACAGCTTCCTGGTGGTGGTCACTCTCCGGAAAAAGGTAAAATGTATAGTAATGTAAAAAAATTATCTGAAAAAGGAGGTATACAGCTAAAAACTTACTAAACAGGAGGTGCCCAATGGAAAAATAATTGCATTTAGCTTTATATAGGCTGGTAGGCTATCACTCCCAAGAAAGGCTAGATACTCATATAGGTAGCAGGAAATCTGTTTTGTTAAAACAGATGAGTTTCATGGTTACTTTAAAGTGAACCTCCGGACTAAAAATCTACTCAGCAGAACTGAAAAGGCTTGGTGTTTCTTTAAGTTTCACAGCATCAGAACTTTGTTTTTCTTACCAAAGCATCATTTTTAGCTGCATTTTTAGCTAAGCTCCACCCATCAAAGGAAAAAAAGCCTGGGCTTTTTTTCCTGATGCTGTGCAGAGCATGATGGGATTTCCTATGTTGTTATTCATGTTGCCTAGCAACTGGGAGAGGTGCTCAGGACACAGGACAGTTGGAACTGTCTCATGCTCCCTGTCACCTCCTTTCAACCAAAAAGATGGCTGCCCTCATGAAATCAAACATTTCCCTGTTCTTTTAAAACGGTGGGTAAGATGGTAATTAAAATAGATAGGTAATATAATCTAACGTAACTTAATGACAGTATGTTTGTTTAGGCTGGAGTTCCTCTTTAACAGTCTAAAGTGTAACAGGAGTATGTGTAAAGTTTAGTTTTTAACATACATGCGCATTTGAAAATGTTATCTTTTTTTCATGCAGTGGGTAATGAGTAAAACAAAACTTTGCAAAACATATTTTAGTGGCAGTGGAGTATTGTGCCATGTCAGCCATCAGTTAAAAAGAAAGAAGTTTTGAGTCAGGGTGATACCTTTTATTGGCCAACTTAGAAGGAAATATTGAGTCAGGGTGATACCTTTTATTGGCCAACTTAGAAGGAAATATTTATCAAAAAAATATTTTCCACGCTTATATTCATGTGTATTTGTGTAAATTACACAATGGGCCACAAAAATGTAAATCGTAAATATTTGGTGTATCCCATTTATCAATACTGCTGAAATAAAAAACAGAATCTTTGGAAATATTTTCAAAAACACCCAAGGATTGTACTTAAAGATTACAACCACAGGGTGAAGATAACATTGACATACATTCTTACATTTTTCAATAACTATCAGCCTTATCAATGTTATATTTTTAAGCTCCCAAAGAATAAAAAAAAATGTATATATATATATATATAATTAGGGAAAGGAAAGTAATATTGAGATGAAGTTAATCAGGAACAACTTACTTGATTATTTTTGGTACTTATCCGTTAGCCGGGCGCATCCGGCAGGTGGCGCTGTTGTTGCTAATTCCAATGCTAGTTACTTCACGTAACAAAACTGTGAATGAAAACGCCGCGGGTGGCGCAAATTGCATTCATAGTGAAGATAAGTGATATGTGTATTAAAAAAGTGATTTAATTAAATGAGAAATAAGCCGACGGCAATGTAACAGATCAAGCTGCCGGCTTCGTGTCTCGCTCTCCTCCCCCTTGCCCTCTCTCGTATAGAGCCTTGGGGGGGGGGGGGGGGAGACATGCGTGTCCCCCCCCTCAGAGTCGTTCGTCGCGGCAGGCAATCCTGCCTGTTTTATTGCGACAAACGACTCTGGGGGGACGCGAGTCCCCACCCCCCAGGGCTTCCAGTGTTGTATACATGAGAGAGGGCAAGGGGGAGGAGAGCGAGACACGAAGCCGGCGGCTTGATCTGTTACATTGCCGCCGGCTTATTTCTCATTTAATTAAATCACTTTTTAATACACATATCACTTATCTTCACAATGAATGCAATTAGCGCCACCCGCGGCATTTACATTCACAGTTTTGTTACGTGAAGTAATTAGCATTGAAATTAGCAACAACAGCGCCACCTGCCGGATGCGCCCGGCTAACGGATAAGTACCTCATTTTGTTTATAACTGTGCTGAGAGGTCATTTTTTATTAATTAGGTTAAAAAAAAATCATTTGAGAAGTTTTGTGACCTGACTCCAATGCAATAGTGTATGGTGGACTGGCTTGATTTTCAAATACGATCAGGAAAGGTCATTGAATTTAACAGATCTCCAACATCAGCCTAAAGACCCTCCCCTGGATCCCTCCAGCTGCCAGACCTAAAAATATAAACATCCCCTATCTCAGTAAGCAGACCCTAATATACTGGGACCAATTAAAATATACATTTCGACTCTATCAAAAAGGGGCATGAGTGGACTAATGTCAGTAATCCATTGTTCCCGCCTGGTACCTCAGCTAATTAAATCTTCCAATGGCAGAAACAGGATAGACCCAAACTTAACTCATTCCATCTCAACATGCAACAGCCTTCAGGAGAGAAACTATAAAATCATAGCTCTCTGGTATAGATGCCCAACCTCACTCCATCGAATCTTTCCTGATACCCCTGATTTCTGTTGGAGATGCCTATCCGAACCTGGCTCCCCTTTCCACATATGGTGGACATGCCCTCTAGTTCATGATTTCTGGGATAAAGTTTTTCAAATCTATAGCGATATGACCCTCACACCTATCTCTAACTCTCCAGAAATCCTATCTCTTATCCCAGGCTCTACAGCTACAGCTAAAAAAAAAGCCTGCTCAGACATTGTCTCACAGCTGCTAGAACCATTGCCAGGTTCTGGAAATCATCCTCTCCTATTTGTAGTTGGGCATCAGCCATAATTGAACTGATGCAGAGGGACGAATTAATAAACTCAGATAATAACACTCGATAATTTCTCCTCCACTTGGGCTATTTGGAAGAGAGACCCTGGGAGTCCCTATCGGTTAGCCAAACTCTGAACGAAGACTCTATGTATAAATAACCTCATTCACGTTCACCTATGTCAATATAATGCTTCTTGATTCCTGAGTCAACATTTCTCCCTGACCTGAATTACTCCCCCTTCCTCCCCCCCCACCCCTTTCCCCAACTCCCTCCCCTTTCCCCATGCTCCCTTACCCCTTTATCCTAACTACCTACTTGATATGGCCGCCCCCCCCCCCCCCCCCGGATACCAGGATTGTAGAGAATATGACTCAATTTCAGGTTCGCACGCCAGTGCGCAATTTGTCTGTTCTTCTATCTCCTATACAATAAAATGCAAGTGTCCCTGCATCATCAACTGAAGGGTTGTGTGTCCCTGGCCTCTTTGTACTGAGCATGTGCGCAGCCAGGGCAGTTAGGACACAGGGCCGGATCTGACAGTTTGCTGTGTGTGGTTCACAGAGGTTCTCATTGCATTGTGGGAAATAACAGCTTTTTCCAACCACCAAGCAAGCCGCTCCCTGTGTGCATATACTTAGAGGAACTTCAGCCTAAACAAACATACTGTCAGCCTAAACAAACATACTGTCATTAAGTTACATTAGTGATGTTAATTAAAATAGATAGGTAATATAATCTCTTAACCCCCCCCCCCCCCCCCTGTTTTTAAAGAACAGGCAAATGTATGATTTCATGAGGGCAGCCATCTTTTTGGTTGAAAGGAGGTGACAGGGAGCATGAGACACAGTTCCAACTGTCCTGTGTGCTGATCACCCCTCCCAGTTGCTAGGCAACGTGAATCAACATAGGAAATCCCATCATGCTTTGCACAGCATCAGGGGGGAAAAAAGATCGGGCAGTTTTCTTTGATAGGTGGAGCTTAGCTAAAAATGCAGCTAAAAATGATGCTTTGTTAAGAAAAACAAAGTTCTGATGCTGTGAAACTGTTAAACACCAAGCCTTTTCAGTTCTGCTGAGTAGATTTTTAGTCTGGAGATTCACTTTAAGACAGTGGTGGGGAACGAGCAAGTGGAACGCGTATTTACGTGCATTGCGGGGGGGTAGCGGCTGTGACCTAGCACCCATTTTTTAATGGGCAGACCTTTTTACTAGTACATATATACAGTATATATAAATATAGTATGATGAAGGGACATTTTAAAAGATATTAGTAAATCAGATCCAAGTTTTTTCAAGTATCTCTATGGCACGCATCTAATCCATAACATTCTCCCCAGTTTTGTTCCTATTAGCTTGGAATATTAATGTTAATTACTCAGTTAATTAGTGATTATGACAACATATTCCAGTACGTACAGAAAATGATATGTTTGAATTACCTTTTTTTCAGCATGACCTACTTTCTAAGGAAATAAATTCATGTTGGTCTAAAATAAATGATTCATCTTTTACATCTACCATTATTTACCAATTACATTTAATAATATATACGGATGCAACATTTCAAACAGGTATGTCTAAAAATAGTGGACTGTTGCCATGGTCGCAAGGAAGCAGAATTCAATTTTTCTCAAAAAATTATAGCTGTCTGCAGACTGACCTGAAAAAGACATTTTAACAGTATTACATTTAAAACTAGTAACCCAATATATGTATTTTTTTTTTTATTATTTTTAGACGAAAGTGGAGATGCACTTTAAGGTAATTCCCGATGCTTCTCACCACTGACTAATTTAATGATGGTCTTGTCTAGGAGAACTCATGTAGAAGCATGTGATCAGTTAGCTTTAGGTGAATGATACAAAGATGGATTATGAAGAAATGGAAACCTAGGTAAGGTAGTAGCTGTGGTGCCCCCTTATGGTCCTTTTGGTAATCTGCGGTGGAGAAGGGTTAGAGAAGGTGACAGGTGTGTCCCTTGACACCCACTGTGCCCCAGGCACCTGCCTAGGTTCCCTGGTGGATGATGCATAGATATGCAAGTCTCTGATTGGTTAATCATGATCATGTGATTCCAGCTGATCGAACAAATCACATGCTTTTCCATGAGTTCTAGACATGACCATCACTATGGACTATTGTAGCTTTGCCTGGCAATGACTGGAAACGTGTGTTGGAAGGCTTCCTAAAATGTGGAAGGGAAGCTAAATACATGATGTTGACTAAAGGTGGATACACACGTCAGATAAAAGTTTTGGGAAAATGAAAGATCACAGACCAATCTTACCACCCTTCATGTAGTATGAGAGCCATACTCTACACAGTCTATTCTATGGAGCTGAACTCCACATCAGATAAAAATCTTTGCAAGATGCTGCACACAAAGATGCTGTGCAGACACAAAAGATCAGTTCCTGCAAAATGCATTGATAGTCTATGATATCTGCAGATCTCATACACAACTTGTTTAACAGACATTCATCTGCAGATCTGACAATTTTCTGCCGATCTGAAGATCCATCCAGGTGGATCTGATCTCCAGATACCGTATATACTCGCAAGCAAGCCGACCCGCATATAAGCCGACCCCCCAACTTCTTCCTGAAAAACCAGGAAAAAATGATTGACCCTCATATAAGCCGGGGGTAGGAAATGCTGGCCATGTGATCCCCCCTAGTGTGCCCCAGTATAGCTAGTATAGTGCCCCAGTATAGCTAGTATAGTGCCCTGTATAGCTATTATAGTGCCCCAGTATAGCTAGTATAGTGCTCAGTATAGCTAGTATAGTGCCCCAGTATAGCTAGTATATTGCCCAGTATAGCTAGTATAGTGCCCCCCATAGCTAGTATAGTGCCCCATTATAGCTAGTTTAGTGCCCCCCATAGCTAGTATAGTGCCCAGTATAGCTAGTATAGTGCCCCATTATAGCTAGTTTAGTGCCCCCCATAGCTAGTATAGTGCCCAGTATAGCTAGTATAGTGCCCCATTATAGCTAGTTTAGTGCCCCCCATAGTTAGTATAATGCCCAGTATAGCTAGTATAGTGCCCCATTATAGCTAGTATAGTGCCCCCCTATAGCTAGTATAGTGCCCCATTATAGCTAGTTTAGTGCCCCCCATAGCTAGTATAGTGCCCCATTATAGCTAGTTTAGTGCCCCCCATAGCTAGTATAGTGCCCCATTATAGCTAGTTTAGTGCCCCCCATAGCTAGTATAGTGCCCCATTATAGCTAGTTTAGTGCCCCCATAGCTAGTATAGTGCCCCCCATGGCTAGTATAGTGCCCCCCATGGCTAGTATAGTGCCCCCCGCCTCAAGCAACCCCTGTCCCCCGCGGCCGCCGCTGCTATTAGCTTACCCTGCGGCTGCCGGCTTCCAATAGTCCCCTCTCCGTCTCCCGGGCATGTAAATAGATCACAGCAGCTCACTCCACGGCGGCTGCTGTGTGATGACAGGAAGCTGTAGGGAGAGCGGCTTCCTGTAACGGCGATGTGTATCGCCGTTGCTATGGAAACCGCTCTGCCTACAGCTTCCAATCCTGTCATCACACAGCAGCCGCCGTGGATTGAGCTGCTGTGATCTATTTACATGCCCGGGAGACGGAGAGGGGACTATTGGAAGCCGGCAGCCGCAGAGTAAGCTAATAGCAGCGGCGGGGGGGGGGGGGGGGGGGGGGGGGGAGTGCACTACGACCACCGACCAACGTGACTCGCAAGCAAGCCGACCCCCCAACTTTTGGCCCACTTTTGGGGGGTCAAAAATTCGGCTTGCTTGCGAGTATATACGGTAATTGTCCGTTAAACAAGGTGTGTATGAGATCTGCAGATATCATAGACTATGAATGCATTTTGCAGGAACAGATCTTTTGCAGATACTGATCTTTTGTGTCTGTACAGCATCTGTGTGTGCAGCATCTTGCAAAGATTTCTATCTGATGGGGAGTTCAGCTTCATAGAATAGATAGACTGTGAAGGTATGGCTCTCATACTACATGAAAGGGGGTAAAATTGGTCTGTGATCTTTCATTTTCCAAAAACGTATCTGACGTGTGTACCCACCTTAAGCCTAAAAATTGGACTAACGCATATCCAATTCTATACTTGTAAATGTAACCATTTTTATAAGAAAGTATTTTTTAAAAGCATGATCATTAAAATGATGTAGTATTATAAATGTATTTGTTATTATAACAAAAAGTCTTTTCTTCTTTTTTTGCACATTTCCATTTATGTACTTAAGTTTATTGTACAATTTTTAATGTGGTTATAACTTAAGATTTTTAAAGCAATAAAAATCTAACTATTGCATATTTAATATGATGCATTTGTGATGCTTGGAAGAGAAGGTAATATCTATATTGCTGTTTTGCCGATGCCATATCTGTCCATATATGAGCCAATATTAACTAAAAATAACAACGTTATGTTTGATTAGGTTTTAAGGTGCGTACAGACATCAGACTATAGTTGTTGGAAATGATAGTCACCGACAACATTGCCCAACGATCGTTCGTAAAAAGTGCACAAACGATCATTAAAGCGAACGACCAACGAGATATGTCGTTGGTAAAGAAAGATCCATTCTGCCAGATCTTTTCCAACGACCATCGTTCAAAAAGTAATGTCTGTACAACGATCGGTCGTGGATTGTTCGTTCTCAAAGCTTTGCACATGCTCAAACACTTCTTTTTGACACTTGTGTTTGAAATCAGTTTATACATCACACAGATGTTGCGCACGCAACGCTCGTTTGAACATCATTCGTACACTAACGATGTTCAAAGTAGCCTTTCTTCAAACGATCATCGGCCGATACCTCCTTTAACATCGTTTGTCGTTCAGAACGAACGATCGTTATCGTATGTCTGTACGCACCTTTAGGATTGGTGTGTGTGTGTGTATATACACGTGTGTGTGTGTGTACGTGTGTGTGTGTACGTGTGTGTACGTGTGTGTGTGTGTGTGTGTGTGTGTGTGTGTGTGTGTGTGTGTGTGTGTGTGTGTGTGTGTACGTGTGTGTGTGTGTGTGTGTGTGTGTGTGTACGTGTGTGTGTGTACGTGTGTGTGTGTACGTGTGTGTGTGTGTGTGTGTGTGTGTGTGTGTGTGTGTGTGTGTGTGTGTGTGTGTGTGTGTGTGTGTGTACGTGTGTGTGTGTGTACGTGTGTGTGTGTGTGTACGTGTGTGTGTACGTGTGTGTGTGTGTGTACGTGTGTGTGTACGTGTGTGTGTGTGTGTGTGTGTGTGTGTACGTGTGTGTGTACGTGTGTGTGTGTACGTGTGTGTGTGTGTACGTGTGTGTGTACGTGTGTGGTGTGTGTGTGTGTGTGTGTGTGTACGTGTGTGTGTGTGTGTGTGTGTGTGTGTACTGTTGTGTTGTGTGTAGTGTGTGTACGTGTGTGTGTGTGTGTACGTGTGTTGTGTGTACGTGTGTGTGTGTGTGTGTGTGTTGTGTAGTGTGTGTCGTGTGTGTGTGTGTGTGTGTACGTGTGTGTGTGTGTGTTGTGTGTGTGTTGTGTGTACTGTGGTGTGTGTTGTTGTGTGTGTGTGTTGTCGTGTTGTGTTACTGTTGTGTTGGTGTGTACGTGTGTACGTGGTGTGTTGTGTACGTGTGTGTGTGTGTGTTCGTGTGTGTGTGTGTCGTGTGTGTGTGGTTAGTGTGTGTTGTGTGGTGTGTGTGGTGTGTGACGTGGTGTGTGTTGTGTGTGTTGTGTGTAGGTGGTGTGTGGTGTTGTGTGTGTGTACGTGTGTGTTGTGTGTGTACGTGTGTGTGTGTGGTACGTGTGTGTGGTGTGTGTGGTTGTGTGTGGGTGTCGGTGGGTTGTGTGGTACGGTGTGTGTGGTCTGTGTGTGTGTGTACGTGTGGTTGTGTGTGTGTTGTGTTACGTGTGTGTGTGTGTTGTGGACGTGTGTGTGTGTGTGTGTGTGGTGTGTGGTGTGTGTGTGTCGTGTGTGTGTGGTCGTGTGTGTTGTGTGTGTGTGTGTACGTGTGTGTGTGTGTGTGTGTGTGTGTGTGTGTGTGTGTGTGTGTGTGTACGTGTGTGTGTGTGTACGTGTGTGTGTGTGTGTGTGTGTGTGTGTGTGTACGTGTGTGTGTGTGTGTGTGTGTGTACGTGTGTACGTGTGTGTGTGTGTGTGTGTGTGTGTGTGTGTGTGTGTGTGTGTGTGTGTACGTGTGTGTGTGTGTGTGTACGTGTGTGTGTGTGTGTGTGTGTGTACGTGTGTGTGTGTGTGTGTACGTGTGTGTGTGTGTGTGTACGTGTGTGTGTGTGTGTGTGTGTGTGTGTGTACGTGTGTGTGTACGTGTGTGTGTGTGTGTGTGTGTGTGTGTGTACGTGTGTGTGTGTGTGTGTACGTGTGTGTGTACGTGTGTGTGTGTGTGTGTGTGTGTGTGTGTGTGTGTGTGTGTGTGTGTATACGTGTGTGTGTGTGTGTGTGTGTGTATACGTGTGTGTGTGTGTGTGTGTGTACGTGTGCGTGTGTGTGTGTGTGTACGTGTGCGTGTGTGTGTGTGTGTACGTGTGTGTGTGTG